>NC_041750.1:11928338-12643294 GCF_004115215.2 Ornithorhynchus anatinus
ACCTCCTCCAATCTGGCTTCCGTCCCCTCCACTCTACCGAGACTGCGCTCTCTAAGGTCACCCATGAGCTCCTTCTTGCCAAATCCAATGGCTCCTACTCTATCCTAATCCTCCTTGACCTCTCTGCTGCCTTTGACACTGTTGACCATCCCCTTCTCCTCCACACCTTATCTCACCTTGGCTTCACGGACTCCGTCCTCTCCTGGTTCTCCTCTTATCTTTCTGGCCGTTCATTCTCAGTCTCCTTCGCAGGCGCCTCCTCCCCCTCCCATCCTCTAACTGTAGGAATTCCTCAAGGGTCAGTTCTTGGCCCTCTTCTGTTCTCCATCTACACTCACTCCCTTGGTGAACTCATTCGCTCTCACGGCTTCAACTATCATCTCTATGCAGATGACACACAAATCTACATCTCTGCCCCTGTCCTCTCCCCCTCCCTTCAGGCTCGTATCTCCTCCTGCCTCCAGGACGTCTCTACCTGGATGTCTGCCCACCACCTAAAACTCAACATGTCCAAAACTGAGCTCCTCATCTTCCCTCCCAAGCCCTGTCCTCTTCCTGACTTTTCTATCACTGTGGATGGTACGACCATCCTTCCCGTCTCTCAAGCCCGCAACCTTGGTGTCATCCTTGACTCAGCTCTGTCATTCACCCCACACATCCAATCTGTCACCAAGTCCTGCCGGTCTCACCTTTATAATATCGCCAAGATCCGCCCTTTCCTCTCCACCCAAATGGCTATCTTACTGGTACAGGCTCTCATAATATCCCGGCTGAATTACTGTGTAAGCCTTCTCTCTGATCTCTCCTGTCTCTCCCCGCTCCCGTCTATTCTTCATTTCACTGCCCAGCTCATCTTCCTGCAGAAACGCTCTCATCATGTCACTCCCCTTCTTAAAAACCTCCAGTGGTTGCCTATCAACCTCCGCACGAAACAAAAGCTTCTCACTCTAGGCTTCAAGGCTCTCCATCACCTTGCCCCCTCCTACCTCTCCTCCCTAGAGAAGCACCGTGGCTCAGTGGAAAGAGCCCGGGCTTGGGAGTCAGAGGTCATGGGTTCGAATCCCGACTCTGCCACTTGGCGGCTGTGTGACTGTGGTCAAGTCACTTCGCTTCTCTGGGCCTCAGCGACCTCATCTGTAAAATGGGGATTAACTGTGAGCCTCACGGGGGACAACCTGATGACCCTGTATCTCCCCCAGCGCTTAGAACAGTGCTCTGCACATAGTAAGCGCTTAACAAATACCAACATTATTATTATTATTCTTTCTTTCTACTGCTCACCCGTAGGCTCCGCTCCTCTGCCGCCCACCTCCTCACCGTCCCCTTTTCTCTCCTATCCTGCCGTTGACCCCTGGCCCACGTCCTCCTGCTGTCCTGGAATGCCCTCCCTCCTCACCTCCACCAAACTAATTATCTTCCCCTCTTCAAAGCCCTACTGAGAGCTCATCTCCTCCAAGAGTCCTTCCCAGACTGAGCTTCCCCTTTTCCCTCTGTTCCCTCTGCTGCCTCTCTGTCCCCCCCTTCACCTCCCCTCAGCTTAGCCCCCTTTTCCCCCCCTTTCCCTCTGCTCCTCCCCCTCTCCCTTCCCCTCCCCTCAGCACTGTGCTCGTCCACTCATTTGTATATATTTTTATTACCCTGTTTATTTTTGTTAATGAGGTGTACATCCCCTTGATTCTATTTATTGCTATTGTTTTTGTCTGTCTCCCCCGATTAGACTGTAAACCCGTCAATGGGCAGGGATTGTCTTTATCTGCTGCCGAATTGTACATTCCAAGCGCTTAGTACAGTGCTCTGCACATAGTAAGCGCTCAATAAATACTATTGAATGAATGAATACAATGCAACAATGACATACAATACAACAGTGAACGGACACATTCTCTGCCCACAACGAGCTAACAGTCTAGAGTACTGCCTCTGGCCTGGAACACCCTCCCTACTCTTATCCGACAGTCTCTCCCCTCCTTCAAAGCCTTACTGAAGGCACATCTCCACCAAGAGGCCTTCCCTGACTAAACCCTCATTTCCTCTTGCCCTATTCCCTTTGCGTCGCCCTGACCTTCTCCCTTTATTCATCCCCCACCTTCCAGCCCCATAGCACTTATAAACATGTCTGTAATTTACTTATTTATATCAATGTCTAACTCCTCTTCTAGACTGTAAGCTAGTTATGGGCAGGGAATATCTGTTTATTGTTATATGGTACTTTCCCAAGCGGTTAGTATAGTGTTCTGCACACAGTAAGCGTTCAATAAATACGACTGACTGACACTAGGCCATGCTGCTCTTGTTTTCTTTGTTGATAAAATAAAATCCATCAAGTGTGAACTTCCCCCTCCTCTACACTCGCTAAACCCCCAGGTCCTCATTCTCCTCCTTTCCAGAGATCAAATCTCCCACTTCGACCTGGGCCTTGGACCTCATCCCTTCTCAGCTCTCAAAAACACTAGCTCCAACCCTTCTCCCTTCCCTTACTACCATCTTCAACCTCTTGCTCTCCTTTGTAATAACTGTGGTATTTGTTGAGTGCTTTCACTAAACACTGGATCAGATATAAGATCATCAGGTCAGGCACAGTCCCTGTAGCACATGGAGCTCACAGTCTAAGTTGGAGGGAAAACAGATACCTAAGCCCTATTTTCCAGATGAGGAAATTGAAGCCCGGAGACGTGAAGTGACTTGCCCAAGGTCACACAGCAGGCAAGTGGGGAAGCCAGGATTAGAGCCCAAGTCCCCTAACTCCCTGGCCCGTGCTCTTTCCGCTAGGCCATGCTGCTTCTCTATGCTCTCTCTCCCTTCAAAGATACCTCAAGTCTTCCCTATACTAAAACAGAAGCCCTTTCTGGATCCTACTGGCCCATCTCCCAGCTCCCATTCCGGGCCAAACTCCTTGTACTGCCTTCACTTTGTCTCCACCAACTCATCTCGTTTTCACCCCCTTCATTCCACTGCCTCTGCACTCTCCAAAGTCACCAAGGAGCTCCTCAGAAGCCAAATCCAATGGGCTCTACGCTGCCCGGATCCTTTCCTGACAGCTCGGCTTAAGCAGGTCCGACACTGTTATCCTGAAAAAACTACCTCCCCACCCCCAGCCCACCCCAGCCTTGGTTGAATTAACCCAGGACTTAGAAGGTTCTCCTACCTCTCTGATTGCTTCTCCTTCACTGGCTCTTCTATCTCTTCATCCTGAAACTGGGGGTTGAGTGGTGTCTCCAGCCTCTTCCAGCTTCGGTCTTCTTCCACACATCGCCCGGCACACACACCTCTCCCATTCCTCATAAATCTCCCAAGCCTGCCCATTTTTCTCCACATCAAGCAGAAACTCCTCCCGCCCCCTGCCCCCGCCCCTCCCCTGCACGGTTTGCTTTAAGGCACTCCATCAGCTCTTTCCTCCTTACATATCTGCTCTTTTCCCTCGCTACTCCCCAGCTGGCTCTTCCCAAGTGAACCTTCCCCCTGCCTGGAATTCCCTCCCCCTTCAAATCTGTCAGATCACAGCCCTCCCCATCTTCAAAAGCCCTCCTGAAACCCCACCTCCTTCAGGAATCACCCCCGGATTACATTCCACCACCTGTAATCCTGGCAGTCACCATCACACTGATGTATATAACCTCATCTGTTACCTCATCTGTAAAATGGGGATTAAGATGGTGAACTCCACATGGGCCAACCTGTCTCCACCCCAGCGCTTAGAACAGTGCTTGGCACATAGTAAGAGCTTAACAAATACCATAATTATTAAGAGAGGCAGAGTGGCTTAGTGGAAAGAGCATGGCTTGGGAGTCAGAGGACCTGGATTCTAATCCCGGCTCCACCACTTGTCTGCTGGGTGACCATGGGCAAGTCTTTTCCCTTCTCTGTGCCTGTTACCTCCTCTGTAAAATGGAGATTAAGACTGTGAGCCCCATGTGGGATAACCCGATTACCTTGTATCTACCCCGGCGTTTGGAACAGTGCTCGGCACATTGTAAGCGCTTGACAAATACCATAATTATTATTAGTCTATTATAGACTATTATTAGACTATTATAAAATGGTCTATTTACTATTTACTCATCTTTCTGGACTCTTGCTATCGCCAGTTGTATCTTTGTTCTTTCTCCTGTTGCTACTTCTGTATTAGTAAAGAATGTGCCCGTCTATCTCTTCCATTACATTGAAACTTTCTTGAGAGTAAGGATGACTTTTACTTCCATTACACTCTCGAGTGTCCTGTGTCCTGCACATAGGAGGCTTTCAATACTACTGATTGACTGACAGAGAAGAGGGCAGAGTGGGAAAGTGAGGAGGGAGAAAAGGGGTATGGGGAGAGAGAACGGGGTAAGGGGAGAAAGGACTAAGGGAATGGTGGAAGGAGGTGATGGAAGAGGGAGGAGGAGGAGATGGAGAAGGAAAGGAGGAAGAGGAAGAGGAGGAGGCCGCTGTGTAACTGTGTTTGCCCCTGCTCCCAGCCTCCCAGCAGTGCCAGCTCGGGACCAGCCGGCCGAGATGGAGCCGCCGCTGCTCGGAAGAGGATGGCGACTCCGCTCTCGAGGGCCGGCACGGGGCAGCTGGCAACCCTGCTGTGCAGCAAAGTCAGGGCCCAGGCACTCACCTGGGCCCCAGACTGCCCAAAAGGCGCTCTCTTGGGAGCCTCCAGCCTAGCCCGGGCCAGCGGGGGGCAAGTAGAAGCCTGTGGACTCTGAGGTTGGCCAGCCAGTCTGCCACCAGAGGACTCCATTTCACTAGAGGCCCAAGGGGCAGGACCACACTATGGAGTTGAGAAAGGGAGTTCTTGTATTGTACTTTCCCAAGCGCTTAATACAGTGTTCTGCACATAGTAAGCGCTTAAGGTCATGGGTTCGTATCCCGGCTCTGCCACTTGTCAGTTGTGTGACTATGGGCAAGTCACTTAACTTCTCTGTGCCTCAGTTACCTCATCTGTAAAATGGGGATTAACTGTGAGCCTCACGTGGGACAACCTGATTACCCTGTATCTACCCCAGCGCTTAGAACAGTGCTCTGCACATCATAAGCACTTAAATACCAACATTATTATTAATAAATACGATTGAATGAACGAATGAATGAGAAGGGGCCCCCCACAGCTTTATAGGCCAGGTCTACATGGAGCTGGTGCCTCTCCCTGTGGGGTTCCCACGACCGGGGGACCTGAGGCTCAGGTAGCCACCGATGGCTCCAGTAGGAAGCAGACAACTCGGCTGGCCCGGAAGAAGCAGACCCAGGTTGCGTTTGCAAATGTTACGTAGGTCCCGCAGCGAGATGTAATGATGTCATACATTTTATGGAAACCTGGAGAGTCCCAAGAGGGTTCCCAGGAGATGCCCTCCCTGCCCCCCACCACACCCATACCCACAGGTTCCCATGAGATCAAATGCGACTGCCTGGCTGCTGGACCCAGAGGGAGGAGCTGAGGTGGAGGCAGCTGGGCCTTCCGAAGGAGTCTGGTGCGAAGGAGTCTGGTGCCGGACCAGTGGCCACCCTGCCTGGGCCTCACTTAATCCACTCCTGGCCCCAGGGCTCCACACCGCACGCTGTGGGGATCCAGCCTGCTCTTGGCTCTTTCCTTCAGGCAGGTTAATGGTTAATGACCAAATCTCTTCATTTGCCCAACAAAAAACCATGTTCCCCAGAGGTAAGACAGTATATATGTCTGTATTTTTTTTTAGTACAAGGTAAAACCTTTATTACAACTTTTTTTTTTCATTTTCATAGGTATACAACATCTGAAAGACAGATATGGGGAAAAAAGTAATATTGTTATAAAATGTCACATTTATTGCTACATTACTGTTATATACAGGACAGTTCTCAAAATCTACTTAAAAAAGTTAGGATTATTTAAAAATTCCAAATAATCCAGCCAGCTGTTTTGACACTTGTATAAAATTATTTTAAAAAAAATGAAAACCATTCACGTTGAGGCACTCAGAAACACAATTCTTCCCCCAATTGTGATTCATTTGAAAGAACAATGTACTCCCTCCCCCCCCACCAATACTTTTTTTGCTGGGTTAGGCGTGTGTGTATATATCCATCCATCTATACATATAGATCGATAGATATACACACTATATATAATATATATATATATATATATATATATATATATATATAGTTCAAAACTATAATGTGTATCTGATTTAAGAACAAGGACCGTCAGCCACTAAGTACATCTGGATTTACAGGTAGGCAGCAAGAACACCAAAGTAAAGGAAAAAAAAAGAAAAAAAAGACACAAATGATAAATCCTAAAAAGGGAAAAACTTCACAGGCAATTCTCTCCACATCCCTCTCTCTGGGAATTCTTATGGGGAGTCAGTCACCAGTGTGGCTTCGAGTCTTTGTGAAAACTGGTTATTTTCCTAGGGTGGGGGAAAAGGTCACTACCTTTCAGCAAACTTTGTCTTTGCTCTGATCCGCCCCCCCCACCCCCCAAGCCCCCACCCCACTCCCTCACTTGCCTGCATCAAATAGCCCTGGGCTTCTGTCTCCACACTGAAGCCCCACCCTTCTATTCCCCATTTAAAGCTGATTTGAGGGTTCTGTTTTTTTTTTTTTTAATGGAATTTGTTAAATGCTTATTATGTGTCAAGCACTGCTCTAAGCGCTATGGCAGATAGAAGTATATCAGGCTGGACACAGTCCCTGTCCCATGTGAGGCGCACAATCTAAGTAGGAGGGAGTAGGATTTAATCTCCATTTTACAGTTGAGGAAACTGAGGCACAGAGAAGTTGTGACTTGCCCAAGGTCACACAGCAAGCAAACTGGCAAAGCCGGGATTAGGACTCAGGTCTTCTGACTCCCAGGCCCATGCTCATTCCTCTGAGCCACGCTGTTCCATTGATGGGTAAACGGATTAAATCAGCCTTGCAGTCACAGATCAACGGACGGGCAGGCGGGCAGAGTTAGAGGAGTTTCTTGCAAGGGGGTGGATTCCAATTTTTAAAATACCGCTGGCACCCAAGGGGAGTATTTTACCTTAGATCTGTCCAGCAGTGGGGGGGAATGGGGGGCTTTGGTTATGGGAGGCCAGGTCGAGGGGAGAATCAGTGTCAGAGGAAGCCAAGATTCATGAAGCCATGCCTCTCTTTTTGCCCCCACCCCGATGAGGGGGTAAAGCCCCACTCACTAGGGCCTGAGGGGGGAGACGAGCCTCCTCATAGGAAAACACTTTCAGCCGAAGGAGTTGCAGGAGTGCTGCTGTCCCTCTGGCTGGGACATATGGGATATGGCTTTGCCCATACCCTCTCTCAACACTCCTGGACCCAGCCACTCTCCCAGCTGTCTGAACTCTGCCCTTCAATCTGCCCTGTCTCGTAGGGCGTGGGTCTGGGACAGTCTCCCTTTCTGGCCAGCTGGCACCTCCTCCACTCTTTTCTGAAAGCAAGTTTCCGCAACTCTCGGCCATCCAGTAAGCACTCCGGAGGGGGCAGCAGGGGGAATCTGCTCCCCGTTTTCGCAGCTGTAATGAAAAGCAACGGCTCAGCAGCATCTTTCCGGGCTTGGGGGCGAGGTGGCAGGTGTGGAGCCAGCAATTCCTAGCCAGGCCTCCCTCAGTGTCTAGAGATGCAAGAGGACATCGAAATCATCTGCTCTTTGAATACTCCTGTGAGGGGAGGGGGAAGAGGCAGTCATAGGAGCCCAGAAATAGGATCCAAACACGAGGGCTTGGGCCAGTCTTGGATCTCCTAGCCTGAAGTACAGTCTCCTTTTTGACTCCCCTTCCTTTGGAGTCTCCAAGTCCTCTCAGGTCCCCACCTCCTTTGGCTGGGCAACATACTTCCTGGAGTGTAGGGATGGAGGTGTGTGTGTTTGGGGCGAGGGAAGGAGAGATACGCTGTAGGGCAGCAGGGCTTGGTGTTCCCCAGGGTGGGGACTGATATAAGCCCGGTACCTTCTAGGGCAAGAGGAGGGCCCAAACCAAACGGAGATTCCAAGAAGAACTACACGAGGAGAAGCCCTTTGCCTTTGCACCTCTCCCTGCCTGCTGCTGGGCTGTTTTCGGGGCCCTGAAATGTGGCTAGATCTCTCCAGCTACCACAAGCAAGTAGAAAGTTGACAGGCTTCGTTCTGCAGACATTTGACAAGTTCTGAGATTCACTAGTATTCTCCAGGCTCGGTCAGTCCCGGACCCTTCCCCTCCCCACCACCCCCCACCACTCCATCATGGTTCCAGCAGAAAGCAGGAAGGAAAAGCCAGTTCCCCTCCTAAGTCCTGCTGCCCAAAAGCTGAGAGGCCTCAGACTCGACGGGTGCCAGGCTGGCACCTTGGGTTTTTCCGCTGGCTCAGGGGTGGCATAGTCTCTCTCAGGGAGGGTGGTTGGGGCCGGCTAGCCTCTTGCCCGCAGCCCAGACATCAAGGTGGTAAGAGAGGAAATGCCTTAGGAGGCTGAGGTTCCGAGCACCATTCCCAGAGGGCTGGCTGGGCCGTCCTCCCAGCCCGACACATGGCAGGGGTGGAAGCTACTCCAAGCCTGGCTCTCCTCTCTTGCTCTGATGCTGGCCAATCCCACGGTCTCTCTCCCTCTGGGCTTGGCTCCTCCTCTGATCCCCGACTCCCGCCCCTCGGCACCGTCCTCGGCTGGAGAGGCCAGGGAGGAGGCGGGGAGCTGACTGGCAAGTAGGACGAGGCTGCTTTTCAGTTCAACACTCGAGGGGGTGGCGATGGGTAGCGCTTCCAGCTGGGGCCTCTCCTGCTCACCTTGCAGGGCCAGATTCGGGAGGTCAAAGCTTGGAAGTCTCACTTGAGCGTGTGGCTCAGGCCCCAGACCCCAGGCCAAGCTCCTGTAAGCCCTGCGGATCCCCATCTTCTTCACCCCTCTCCCATCCACCCTGATGGGTGCTCAGTGGGGAGCTGAGCCAGGCAAGAGGGCCAGCCAGGTTCCTGCTTCAGACTCCATCTCCTGAGTGGGAGCTGTGGGGGTCTGGGCCTGCGGTTTCCCCAGACCCTTGACTAGGGGAGACCCTCCCTCCCCGCTCTCCCCTACGAAGGGCCTGGAGCCAGGTCCTGCCTTCACATCAGAGCCCAGATGGTCAGTTCCGTGGGGCAATCTTGACAGCAGGGGGCGGGGGTGGGGAGTGGGGATGCTGAAGGAGGAGGCGCTTCTGAGTCCTGGTGGAAATTGTTTCTTGGGGGTTGAGTTGCTGAGAGAACAGAGAGGAGCTGAAAGGAGATTTGGATGAAAGAAGCGTGTCCCATAGAGCTCACCCCAGGGAAAGCTGCAGGCAAGACTGAATTCATTGCAGAGCCTACATCGGGAATCCAAAGCAGTAGCAGCAGCCCAGAGGAGCAGTGACCCCGGGGGCCCTCTTCGGGCCCTATATGGAGGACTTGCTTTTCAATAACAAGCCACTAAAGGCCTCTCCAGAGGGGAATGCCCGAGAAGAAGAGAAAGAGAGAGACAGACAGAAAGACAGAATTCTGCTATGGCATTAGGTCCTGGCTTTGTTCCCCGGTGGTGGGTCAGCTGCAATTCTCAAGAGGAAAAGGCCACGTGGCTCCACTCCCCAGTGAGCCACTTTCTTTTCCTCGGTCTCCGGACTGGCCGTCTCTTCCATCGGGAACTTCCCCACCCCTCCCCCCCAGGTCCCCCGACTTCTTGCTTTTTGTTTGGTCTGCCACCATCGGCCCACTTCCTGTGGTTTTGTTCAGTCTTCCGCAGATCTCTCTCTTTGTTCTGGGTCTCATTTGCTGGTTTGACATTTGGCTGGTTCCTGCCCTGACTGCCTCTCCGCCTGGGGCTGGGAATCGGCTCAGGGGTCACAGTGAGTCATTCCCTTTGCTTGCTGAAGTCTGGGCACAGCAGTGCCCCCGACCCTCCGTTTTGTTCTGGATCAGTTCCGACGGTCCGTGCAACGTGGTGTCTCTCGTCCAAGCTATAGTGACTTATGATCAGTAACATCTTTGTCAGGGGGGGAAGGGGGCGGGGAGGGACACAAGCAGCAAAGTATGAAGCTTTCCCCTCTCCAGGTTGTTTCTTGTACCCTGACACCCCACCTTGCCCATCGCAACGGGGATCCCTGCCTGCACCGCCCCGCCCCCAACACACACCGAGGAGGAAAAAGAAAAAGAAAATGACAAAATAAGCTGCCGGGTGGCTCATTCATTTTTTTCCTCTTTCTCCCAAACCAGAAGTGGCCCAAACCAGAGAGATGAGTTCATGTGACTTCTATATGAAAGAACAAGCGAGGCAAGGAAACAAAAACAAACCCCCTCACCAAAAACGGCAACAAAAACCAAAGGAAACAAGAAGAAAACAAAGTACCCCCTCCTCCACCTTCTCCCTTTCTGGAAACTCCCTAGAAACAATGAAAACCAAAAACAAGACTAAAACCAAAAGAAAAAAAACAACCCACCAATCTGGCTACATTCACATCTAGTGGCTTTCAGAGCGGAATCTAAGCCTTGTTATTATATCCAGTCTCTTTTTAATACAACTTTTAATATTCTGGTTAATCGTAGAGATGCAACGTTTAACTATAGAAACAGCAGCAGAAAAGCATGGGGCACAAGACTTTTTATACAAAAAATTTGTTGCTTACAAAACATATGCAAAAGAAGCTAAAAAAAAAACCCAAAGGCATCGCTATTTTTTTCTACATAAAAAAATCTCATAACTAATGTTTTTTTCTTTTTCTAAAAAAAGAAATATTAAGCTTAGGCACAATTTGCTGCTGGCTGCTTGTGAACAAGCCATGTTAACACAGCGTCTCTCCTTCTTAACTGAGTGATATGTATTGACTCTTCCGGACTTTATACTTAAGGCAATTTTTGACAAAGTGTTTTTCTTTTTTGTAAAATGCTCCTTACGGCCTGCTGAGTCCCCTTCCATTTGGGCTTCACTGTGAGCAAGATGAAAGTTTTGTTTCAGGAAGCTTCCTGCAGCAGGTCTTCAGAACCCGGGAAAGCCCAGACCTAAAGGAAACAGAAGGACCAACCCAGTGACATCAGGCGAGAGCACGGTTTTCTTACTCCAGGATTCTCAAATGAGGTACAGCTCCGATCCCCAGCCCCTTCTCCTCTCAGCATCCCCTGCTGGCGGGGGGGGGGGGGGGGGGGGAGATATGGGGAGCAGGGGAGCCGCCATTCCATTTCAGAGGAGGAATAACTGAGTCAGTCAGCGGGGTGCCCAGTCTGAGCAAGCTAAACTCAGTCTCGAGCCACTTTCAACTGTTCTGATTGCAGCCCATCGATAAGCAGCATGGCGTAATGGATAGAGCCTGGGCCTCGGGAGTCTGAAGGTCATGGGTTCTAATCCCGATCCACCACACGTCTGCTGTGTGACCTCGGGCAGGTCACTTCTCTGGGCCTCAGTTACCTCAGCTGTAAAATGGGGGTTGAGGCGGTGAGCCTCACGTGGTACAGGGACTGTCCCCAACCCGATTTGCTTGTATCTACCCTAGTGCTTAGTACAGTGCCTTGCACATAGTAAGCACTTAGCAAATACCATTACTATTTTTATTCCTGTTCCCACCCTGACAGCCCCTCCAAAATTAGCTCTGCCTCCCTCCCACCAGCAAGACATTTTCAAATTTGAGGACTGCAAGAAAAAAAGCCGGGAGCTTCGGCCACAGTGGCCGGGGGAGGAGAAGAGAGAGACTCACGAAGGAGCATTTCTCTCCCGCGACTTGGGTCTCCTGGCTCTCACACTTCTGAAAGAGCATCTGCGGCTCCCAGGGTGAGTGGATTCCCTTCTCCCCCACCTTCCAGGCGCGAGAAAAGAATGAGAATCCACATGGGGGAAGGCGGAAGGAGAAGAAAGATCTTGGAGCGAGGGAGGGCACTCAAGGTCTATGAAGCTTGCAAGAAGCTGCCTTTGTCATAAAGCCAAAAATGGGAACATAATGGGGGGAGGGGGAAGGGAAGAGAGAAAGCGAGGGAGAGCATGTGTAAGCAGGGGCAGTTTGGGGGGCACAGCTGGTAGAACATCTCTCTGCCTTACTGGCTCCTAGGAAACACCAAGGACTGATGAGGTGGCCTCCAACCCTCCTTATGGCTCAGTGAGGAAAAACCATTCCTCCCTAGAACTGGAAGGCAGCTCCAGGGGTCACCTGGACCCTGCCTCCGGATGAGTCTCGGCTCTAGAGTCCAGCCCAGTTCTGGGTCCAGTTCTGAGCCTGAGGGCTGAGGAGGACTGACTCTGGGAAGCCAGTGGTCCTCCTGAGCTGGGAATTTTGGGCCCACGCAGGGCGAAGACGCAGCATGGCAGAAAGTGGTCTCTCCCACTTGGACAATATCTAGGAGTGAAGACGGCCCCCCGGGCCCCTGCAATCCCCGCCACCACACCCCTCACAACCTCTCCGTCCCGCCGTTTGATCACCCTGACAGCCACGAGGAATCTCCACAGGTCGAACCAAACCCCCTCGGTAAGGGCTTTGTACAGTGCTCTGCACACAGTAAGCGCTCAGTAATACGACTGAATGAATCACTCCCCCTGCTTGAGCCCACTTCTTTTCGTTTGGATTTCTGTGGAGAGCGGGGCCAGGTTCTTCTAGATTGGGATCAAAGCCAGCTTTGGAAACTGAGGGCGGATCACGAGATCGGAGGGCAGATGAACACAAGGCAACTGACCCCAAAGCACCCACACCGGCTGGGGTACGAAGGCAATCCCGAGTGCCTTTAGGTACCTCAGATGTGCTTAAGACCCAGGTGGCTTTTTTAGGTAAGAGGAAGGCCAAGGCTGGCTTCGCTTAGGGAAGTCTGGTCGTGGTTCTCGGCAGGAAGGGAATGAAGGCCCAAACTAGGCAAGAGGAGCTGCGTACCTTTACATGTGTCCAGTGGGGTTGTGGCCGTCTCCCAGGCCAGGATGTGCAGCTGAAAGTGCCATCTGGGGGTCCCCGACCACTCCGGACACCTTCTCCTCTTCCCTGCGCTTTAAGCAGGCAGCTTTCGGGTTCAGATTGCGCTCTAGTCAAGGGGAGGGGGGAGAAGACAAGTATCCCATGAAAAGCACTCGGAGAGGGTGGCGAGAGACGAAGGGGACCTGGGGTTGGAGGGGTGAGGTGTGGGCAAGAGTGTGGTGAAGAGAGAGCCAAAGGGAGTCCCTAAAATCAGGAGCCTTGGAAGAAAAGCAGTCCCTCCCACACCTTCCCGCCGCAGCTGCTGAGAGGACCTGGACAAGTCTGCATAGATCATCGGTTTGCCACTGGAGTAAGGAGGAACCCACTTGTAGGCAAGCTGTCTGTGGGACAGGGACTGTGCCCAATCTGATGATCTCGTAGCTATCCCAGGGCTTTGTACAGTGCTTGGCACTTTGCAAGCACTTAAATAACACGATGATGATCACTTAAAATATGCTCTGGTGAAGTGGGGAGGGGAGAAGAGGGGATGGGTCCAGGGCCCGAATTGAGCCCGAGTGTCGAACAACCCAAATCCCAGATTTCCAATGCATTTCAAACACACAAACACACACCCCCTGCCCGCCCCTCCCTCCCCTTCCCCCCACCCTGGCACACGAGTACTCGCCCACAGAAAGCTCCCAGTGACAAACTCCTTGCTGGGTACCATACCTCGTACTTGCTGCTCCAAGCCCAGAATGACCTGCACTGCTTGCTGGAGGATGATCAGTTTGGTCTGTGCTTTGTCCGTTTTTAAGTGCATCTGACACATGCGTCCCAGCTCTTTGAACGCCTCGTTAATGTCCCGCACACGCACCCTTTCCCTGGCGTTATTGGCCATTCGCCTCTCCCGGTCCCTCAGATCTTTGTCCTCCAGTGACAGGGCCTCATCTGTACTGCTGGGTTCACAGCACCACAGGCGTTAGTCAGGGACAGTGTCGCTTCCAGGAGCTCTAGCGGTTGCCGGGCTGGAAGGGTCACTGTCCTGTCCACAGCGGGAGGCCGGGGACACCTCAGCCTGGCTTGCCGGCCGCACGCTCTCTCCCTGGGCACCCCAGCGGCCTCGTCAGGGCCTCATGGTGGGGTCTGGGCATCAGGGGAGAGGTGAGGGTAAGGCACTGCCGACAGCAAGGCGATCTCCTTGCAAGGGCACTGGGGAAACCCTGGCCTGAACAGGATGGCCCGAGAGGCGGAAAGGGGGAGGCTAGGAAGGAAACAACTGCAGGAGGTCAGCCTGGATCTTTAAAGAAGGGGTAACCTGCTGCACGCATGGGTGTGTGTGAGAGTGAGTGCATGCCAGCCTGCATGTGAAAGTGACAGTGAGAGAGGGTGAGCGAGCAAGAGGAAGAATGCGTGATGCATCAAGGTTAACACTGGGGCGTGACCCTGGACCTTCCCTTGAAGGTGTATTCTCCTGTGGTCACGGAAACACGTCTCCATCCCTCCTGCCCGGGCTGGGTGCGGAGGGGTCAGAAAAGGAGGGTAGAGGGAAGGGATCAACCGCCACCCACAAAAGGGCAGGAGCCTGGGGCAGGGAACACCTTGGCAGTTTCTTCAAGCCGGGGCCAACTACTCCTGCCAGATCCTTCCCCGGACGACCTTCTCATGCCAGAGCAAAACGCCTCCTATAAGCTACCACTTCTGCTCTTCTGATTCACCTTAATGAACAAATGCCGGTCCCTGTCCCCACCTTGTCCTAGCATCCAGTCCTCCCCGCCCCGAAACCAGGCAGACCGGGAGGCACAGCGGCCTGGCGCAGTGGATAGAGCACAGGCCTGGGAGTTGGGAGGTCATGGGTTCTAATCACTTGTCTGCCGTGTGACCCTGAGCAAGCCACTTCACTTCTCCGTGCCTCAGTTACCTCATCTGTAAAAGGGGGGTTGAGACTGTGAGCTCCACAAGGGAAAGAGCCTGGGTCCAGCTTGATTTGTTTGTATCCACCCCCGTGTTTAGTACAGTGCCTGGCACGCTGTGAGCGCTTAACGAATGCCATCATTATTATTATGCAGCAGCCTGTGTTTAGCTCTGCTAGACGATGCACTGACAGGAGAGGGGTAGTGCTGGGAAGGGAGGGAGGCGGTGTTCTCCGATATCATTGGCCTGTGAGCCGCTGGTGTTGACGCTGGTCACACTGAAACCTGAACTCTTCTTACCCAGGAGCTCCCTGTTAGAGCCCTCCTTGCCGAGTCCCTGTCTCTGTCTCTCTCTCCCCCTTTCTTTCACTCTCCCTCACTCTCTCCGTTTAATATCCATCCAAGTCTGAGTCCCTTTCCTCCGCCTCTGTGCCAGCTCCCCACTCCATGCTCGTTGGCCAGTGGAGACCCGAGGCTCCCCCACGAGCGCCGGCTGCCACTGTAATCCACAGGTGTGTGTGGGGAGAGGGTGGGGAGAGCAAATGGTGCCTCTGTCCCCGAGCTCTCCCAGTTGGCTTTCCTGCTGTGGCTACCTAGTTGGCATCAGAGTATCGCCAGTATGTTGATCGAGTGCCTCGGCCTAGTCCTGGGCCTTAGCCCTGAGCTCAGGACCTGGGGCTGGTCTGCCCCCTTTGCTTCGGTTTTAAAAAAGGACAAGCGCAAGAGACCAAAGTGACCAGGGTGACAATGGGTCTTTTGGTTTGAGGTTAGCCCTTTCTCTCCTCCTCCTGGGCTTTGATTGGCGATCAGCAAGTACAAGGTAGAGAGTGGGGCCAGCGGGGTTGGGGGAAGGTCACGGCTGGGGACTGTCTGTGGGAGACTGAAAGAAACAAAAAAAAAAAGAAGAAAGAAAAGAGGAGGGAAGGAGGGAGAAAGTGAAGGAAGGGAAGGGGGGGGAGAGAGTGTGAGAGAGATAGAAAGAAGGGAAAAATAACCAAACACATACTGTTAAGAGATGCAAAATTACAAAACTGGAGAGAGGTACAAGGAGAGTCAAAATGCCACAGTGCAAGAGCAGAGAGCAGACAGAGAGGAGCACAGCACAGCACAGCCCAGCCCAGCAAGCTCCACGACTCATTCCAGTCCAAGCAACAGCGCTGCAGGAAAGAACAGGGTTAATGGGCTGGAAGCATGGCAGGGGACGGGGGCGGTGGGGGGGGGGGACACGTGATGAGGGACTGATGTGCCAGTAACTCAGGGGTCCCACAGAGCCCAGCCCAAATTGGGTTGGCCATCATCACTCAATGAATACCACTGATTGACCGACAGTGCTGCCCCAGGCCTCCTTCCTGATCAAAGGGATAAGGGAAGGGCAGGGAACGGGGTTGACCATCAGCCCCTTGGGGGCAGGGAGCGTGTCTACCAAATCTGTTGTGCAGTCCTTTCCCAAGCACTTAATCCAGGGCTCTGCACACAGTAAGTGCTCAAGGAATCCTACTGATTGATGGATTGACTGACCCACCACCAATCTCCCCAGACCAACGATTGCCCTGATAGAGTCCATGGCTGGTTTGGGAAGTGGAACGGAAGGGGGAAGGGAGAGGGGAAAGGGAAGAGAGGACAGGGTAGGTCTTGAATCTCTGGCTGGGGGAAGGGAGTGGGGGCTGGGGGGAGAAGGGCCCAGCAGAGCAGTAGGAGAAGCAGATGTAGAACTCAGGAGAGCACTCAAGGCCAATGGCCAGGAAAGCAGTCCGGCGGGCTCCGGGGCTGGGGCTTAGGCTCAGGCTCCAAACCGGCCTTGGTGCTGTCGTTTAGCAGGAGGATGAGATCGGATGGGGGCGCTACCTCTCAAGCGATTCAGAGGGGGTGAGAGGAAGCTACTGCAGGGGTGATGATGAAAGGGATCTACGCCACCACTGTAGCCCCATTTACAGTCTGGGATTATTGTCCAAATCCCTTCCTGGAAAGCTAGAGGAGCAGCGTGGCCTGGTGGAAGGAGCCCAGGCCCGGGAGTCAGAAGACCTGGATTCTCATCTGGGCTCCACCACTCGTCTGGTGTGTGGATTTGGGCAAGTCACTTCACTGCTCTATGCCTCAGTTCCCTCATCTGTAAAATGGGGATTCAACACCTGGGCTTCCTCCTTAGACTGCGAGCTCCAGGTGGGACCTGATGATCTTGTATCTACCCTAGTGCTTAGAACAGTGCTTGGCACATAGAGAAGCAGTGTGGCCTAACGGACAGAGCACCGGCTCCAAGTCAGAAGGATCTGGGTTCTCATCCCGGCCCTGCCACTTGTTTGCTGTGTGACCTTGGGCAAGTCACTTCACTTCTTTGTACCTTGGTGACCTCATCTGTAAAACGGGGATTAAGACTGGGAGCCCCATGTGGGACATGGGCTGATTAGCTTGTATCTGCCCCAGTGCCTAGTACGGTGTCTGGCACATAGTAAGCGCTCAACAGATACGATTAAAAAAAGCTCAACAAAAAACCCTATTATTATGATTATTATTATTACTGTTAGAGGCAGAGAGCTTCCTGGCCTACACCCGGCTCAAGTCGCAGTCAAACCTCCCCCTCCGCTGGGGCTCTGGCCGAAGCTCTCTCACGTGTCCAGTAAAGCCCCATTTTGGTGCCACCGAGGGCAGAGAGTCACCCCACCTGAAGGGGGAGGGAAGGACGATTCTCTTCTCCAGACACCTGGCGCCAAGACAGCTGGGAGCCTGAAGTGGGAAAAGGCTTAGCGGGAAGGGGAGACATGAAGGAGAGGGTTGTGAGGAGGTAGGGAGGGACAGGAGGGAGAAAAGGAGGGCCAGAAGGGCAGGTGGGTGGGCACCCCTGCTGGGTGGCTCAAGAGCTGGACCGCAGCAGGAGCCCCAGCGCCAGGCCCGGACTCCGGAGCTGTCCCGCCTCCTGTCCCCGACCCCGGGGAGCGGAGGCAACGGCTTCAGGTCCAAAGAATGAAGGGAAGAGACAGTGCTGAGGGGGGTTTGGGAGGGGAGCAGGAGAAGCAGAGCAGCTGGGAGAATTCCAAGCCACGACGGGTGAAGGCGGGAGGCGTCAAAGTGTGGGCAGGTGGCACGAGATAGACAGACAGACAGACAGCCCACGCCGATCGGCTACTACGTCCAGAAGTCACCACCCCGTAAGCCTCACTGACCTCGGACTTGTTGCTCCAGGTTCAGTATGACTGAGACAGCCTGGTGGAGGATTAGCAGTTTGGTCTGTGGTTTTTCGCTGTTAAGGTGGAGCTGGCACATGCGTCCGAGCTCTTTAAAGGCCTCGTTGATGTCGCGGACGCGCAGGCGCTCGCGGGCATTATTGGCGACCCTCCTCTCTTTCTCTCTCTCGGCTTTTTGCTCTGGAGGAAGAAGGTCGTCCTCCTCATCCTCATCTTGACTAATGGTTGGAAATGAGAGAAGGAGAACAGGGACATATGCTCTGTGTGCAGTCTCGGCCCCAGCCACTTAACCATGCTAGGGGATCCACGGGTTCCGCCTGACCCTCCCAGGCTTCTCCTGGATGCCCCCAGAGGTCTGAGTGGGGAGGGGCGGTGGGGGAAGGGCACAAGGAAGATGTGGGGGTGGGGAGGGGGAGAAAGAGAAAGAGAGAGAGAGAGCGCGTGCACGTGGCCCCCTCCCTCCGCCCCTCCAAGTTACCCACCGGGTAGTGATGCCCGCCGCCTGGATCTACTTACAGGGAACGCTTACCCCACGCCCTCTCCAGGGCTCCATGGGGTGGAGGGGGAGCAGGGAGCTGGAAGGGGCATCGGGGGGTTGGTTGAGGGGTGGGGGGGCAGGGGAGGGGTCCAGGGGGCTGCAGAGACGATCCAGCTGGCTGGCGGTGAGCCCCAGGAAGAAAGTTTTAAGCCAGACCTCCCTAGCACATCAATCCTCTCCTGCCCCCTGGGAGGAACCCCTCCCCATGCCCAAACCCCCAACCCCCATCAACAGAAAATCTTAGCCAAAGGGAGAGGGGCACCTTGTTCGATTCCGAGAGGGCTTCATCTCCTTCTTCTCCTCTTCGGAGTTCTCGGCCACGGACATATTCTCCTCATCCTCCTTCTCCTCCCGCTTGATTTCGCTTGTGCCTGAAGAGACACTTGCTCTGCCCAGCCCCGCTGCCAAGCCTGCAAGCTCCCACAGGAGATGGATAAGAAGTGGGGGGGGGAATGATACGTGACTGAAAGTGGCGGCTCCCTGCCCCAGGTCATAGAATCTGGGGACAACCCTCCCTTCCGGGGTGGCCTGGAGGACTGGAGTGGGGTCCCCCGCCCCCGAGTGGTCTAGGCTGCACCCGAAACATCCAGACTTTGTTCCCCCAGGAAGTTGTGGAGGCAGAAATCACTGGCTGGTTCCAGCGGGGTCTGGCTAGGTTCACAGAGAAAGCAGCCCAGGCCGAGTTAGCAGACAGGTGGCTGGTGATGCATCAGGGGTTGGGGTAGGGGGTGGGGGGTAGACGCTGGAGGCGATAGCCCTAGTCATTCCCCAGCTCTAAGGCTGGGTGTTCCCCAAAGACAACCATAACCCGGGTCCTCCAACTGCCCGCGGGTGGTCGTTGAGGGACCCAGAGCCCGGGGCCGGCCGGACCCTAGGTCCAGCCCACCAATGGCAGTGCGGTGCTTGTGGTCTTATTTCCTTTGACGAGCACGAAATGCAAGAGATGACCCCTGGGTGTTTCCCACCCCGCACCATGCTTAGAGAAGAAAGGGAGCCAGAGACAAATGGCTCTGCCACCTCTGCAAGGGGAGAGTGGAGAGGGGCTGCACCCTCCAAAATCTCTTCAACCCAGCACTGGGAAAGCACCATCACTAAGGCTCTCTCCCCAACAGACTTACCGCTGTACGTGTCTGGCTGCCGGGTCAGGTCGGGAAGGGAGCCGGGCTGGGAGGGGAGAGAGACGTGGTTGTGCAGCAGGCCGGTGTTGCTGGCAAGGCCATCCTCTGGGTGGCCACTCCCCACCTGTGCAAGGACACACAAAGATGGGCAGGGTCGGTTGTGCGGATTGACAAGGTTCCCTTTCCCCACAGTCTGACTCTTTATTTATGGAAAACGTGTGTGTGCACGGAGGGTGGAGGGGGAAAGCCCTATTCCTGTCTTGCCGCCTTTCTTCCTTCGCTACTGTGATACTGTGAGCAGGTGAGGCTGGGCAGGTGTTGGCTGCCCCTGGGCTTGGGGAAACAAGGACTGCCTCTGCTGGGGAGTTTCTAGTTTTGATCCCATAATGGGCAGCCTGCGACGAGCAGAGAGTATGAGCTGATCAAGGCAATCCTCCCGAGGGAGCACCGAGACCAACAGGAAGGCAGGCAGAGCTAGGTGACTGCTGGGATGAGACAGGGTTCCAGGAGTCTCCCAGGATCCCTCTGGTCTGATGTGGGTTTGGCTCTACTCTACTCCCTGGGGGTTCCAAGGGTGACGCGGCCCCCGCTCGTGCTCACCAGGCTTGAATGGCGGTTGCCTAGAGGCATGACAGAGGCAGGGAAGCCCTGGCCGAGCCCGCTCACTGCCCCGCTGTGGCCAGGGGTGGCGCCCAGCAGGCTATGTATGTCGCTCGTCTGACCTACGGCATGATTCCTCAGGACATGGATGGCTTCATCCAGATGATCCTCCATTTTGTTCTGCTGCAGGGAAAAGAATTAAGAGGGAGTGGGGAGTAAGCGGTGGAAGGGTCAGGCCCCAAGGGCGAGCCCAGTTGGCTCCAGTCAGTCGCGACTGGCTCTCCTGAATCCCTCCCCTCCCCGGCCCCCGCCAGGTGAGGCCGGGGGGCAAGGGAGAGCCCGGAGAGAGTGGGAAGAAGGATAGGTACTTACTAAATTATGTAGAGTCCCTTCATAGCTAGGAGATAAGGCACCAGGTGCACCCGCTCGGGGCCATTGCGATGTGCCTGAAACGGCAGAATAGAGGGTGAGGAACGGTAGCGGCACTGGCCACGCGGGGGCGCCAAGCACCAGCTGACAAAACCAGCAGCTCTACCATTAGCCCGTCCTGGGAAGCCCAACTTTGCCAAGGGGCAGCGGGCGCCCCGTGTCATCTGGGGCATTCCCTCCTGGCTGCTCGAGAGGTGCTCATCCAAGGGGCCAGTTTACAGCCTCTGAAATGGTCCTCTGGGCTGCTGGGAGCGTCAAGGCCCCGGCCCCATGGGAGGTCCGAGACCTGTGGGTGGAGTGGCCGCCGGCCCGATTCTCCTCTCTGGGCCCCGGAGGGCCTTCGGTCATCTCGGGGGAACCTGGGGCCTTGCTGGCCAGGCCCCTGGTGGCTGGTGACGGGCTCCGCCGGTGGCTCCTCTCAAGCTGCTGGGGGCAGCGGTGGCAGGGCCCTAGGGTGGGGTTCGGGGAGGGAGGGAGGGGAAGTCGGTTCTGGGGGCTCCAAAGGGTTTGAAGTTTAGTGAAGTGAGAGTCGGTGGCAAAGGCTCTGGGTACCTGGGGCCGCCTGGTAGGCAGCCCCGGCCGTTGAGACCCTTGATATTTTTAACTCGACTGTTTGTCTTTCCAGAAAGCTGATTATTTCACTTCCCTCCCCAGACAGCTGATTTCAACTGAGGGGCCTGGGGCAGCAGAGCAGAAGACCGACATGGCATACGCTTGCTCCGGGGCCTCTCTCCCCTCAGGGGAAGTCCAGGGCTTGGGGGGTTGGGGGCACCGGGGAGAGCGCTAGACTCTCCCACAGACATGGAGGACCCCGGGAGAGTTTCCCGGAAGACGGGCGAGAGGTGCTACCTGCTCTGGGCAATCTGAGGGTGGTTTCTCATTTCGGAGGGGTAGGACCAGATATTCTCTCCCTTCCTCCCCTACCGCTGAATGAAGCTACTCTTCCTGGCTAATGGGCCCAGAAGTAGACCTTCCCCAGGTCAGTCCAACACGTGGCCGTCAGCCAGCCACTGGTCCTCGAAGGGACCACGCACACTCGCCAAGCCTGCTACTGCCAAGCCCGCCGCCAACGGAACCGAGGTCTTGGGGAAGCCGCCTTCCCTCCCTCCTCCTCGAATGCCCTCATGAGGGTTTGCATGGGGATGGCTCTGGAAAGGGAGGGAGGGAGGGAGGGAGGCAAGGAGGCCTGGGGGAAAATACAGTGGTCTGGCCACCGGGCTCTGGAATCCGAGGCCCAGCTTCTCCACTGGATCCCTGGGTGGGGGTGGGCAAACCCCTCAACTTCTCTGGCCCTCAGCCTCCTAGCCTAGAAAATTGGCATCGGTATCTCGGACCCATCCTGGCCTCCCAGGAAGATGAGGCAAAGAAATCAGATCACAGATGTAATGGGGTCGCTAAGCACAGTTGTCACTGCCGACAAAGTAGGGTTCCAGTTAGTGGTTTCTTCCCGCGAGTCCCGATTGGGACTTGGACCAGGCAGTCCAACTCCCGAGCGTGGCCCTTCAAAATCCCTCCCTCCAACTCGACTGAGACCATACCTCCGGAGAGGGTAACTGTGGCTCCACATACCTGTGAGTCCCTGAGGGGAGCCCACCGGGGTGGAGGGGTTCGAAGAAAAGTTATTGCTCGAGTGATCTGGGGAATAAATCTAAAGCAAACGGAGACAAGAGTCAGCAAACCTCACATCTTGAGTAGGTGTCCCAACCCTGACCAACCCATCCCCGTTGAGACTCCCGAGGGCGGCAGGTAGGGAGCTCAACTGAGCTCTTCTCCACCCCAGCCCCCGGCCCCCTGCCCCTCCTACGTTCCCTGCTGAGAGGGGGGAATATGCGGGGCCATGGGGGGAGTAACGAGATCGGGGCCAGGCATGCTAAAAATCACCATACAGGACCCCATCTCCTCTATTCCTGTTTAAACCTGGCTGGGCATGCCAGGGTCGGCCTCGGGGAGCTCATGGAGGCTGCTGCCTAAGACCCAGGGATAGAGCTCCCATGAGCTCTATGGGATGAGCGGGAGTTGGGGGGCAGACTGGGGCAAGTGGGTGGGGCCCATGGCTCATTCTGAAAGGTGGAGAGAAAATGACAGTGGTCCTACACCGTGGACTGTTGCAATGGGCCTTGAGGGGTAGGGGTGGAGAGTTGGTAATGCCGGTGAAAGACAGGACCCTAGAAGGGTGACCCTCGGGTGAAATTTTGTGGTGCCTCTGACGTCACCCTTAGCCACGTGCCTTTCGCTTCCCAGCGCCCACACACCCGGTGCTCTCGGTTCTGCCCAACGTGAGGAGTCTGTGGTGGTGGAGCCTTTGGGGAAGCAAGGAGGGGGGCTACATACGAGGTAACAGAGCTCAAAGGCAGCCCGGGTGAGCTGCTGCTGCTGTTGCTGCTGCGGGAAAAATCTGCTTTTGTACTCAGCTGTGGGGAGCAGGGGTGCCAAGTCCTGGCACTGATTCTTCTCGCAGTAGGTGGGATCGTGGAACTGCAGCACAAAATGGCAGCTGTGGTATGGGGAAAGCCAAGGCAGGGGAATCCAGGGACACTCTCAACTCCATCTCCCACCTAAAAAAGTGGGTCTGCCCCACAGGCCTGTCCCAACTTCTCCCCACTGCACTGTGGCTCTACTTTACCCATGTCAGAATTCAGTTCACGCTAGGGGTGGGTGGGAGGGGAGGGCGGCGGTAGGGGGCAGAGGCCGTTGGGGTCTCTCTTTTTCTTCCAAACAGGAGAGGAAGGTGTCGGTTGAGTGAGAACAGGGGTGCAAGGCAGGGAAAATCCCAGCCAGCTCAATGAGGACAGTTCAGGCGGCACCCTCTGGAGATGGCAGGGAAGGGACGGAAGGGGGAGGGAGAAGCCAGAGAAAGTTGCTCTCACTGAAGCTAATGCCTTCCCAAGCGCATCTCCTGAGCTCCCGGCCGTAGTCCCTCTGTTTCCTGCCAGGAGGAAAGACAAACAAGGAAAACCATTACCCATGCACCCTCACAGCCAGCAGGCCAGGAGCCCCTCTTCCTACCCTCCGTTCACTTGGGGTTCAACTGGGACACGGGCTCAGGAGCTCTAGACCCAAGCGACCTGGAAATTGCCCATTCCCAGCCTGAACCTCCAGTAGCAGGGATCGCAGCCTACGGACCAGAGTTACAGCAGTCATCGACATTCACCGACTGCCTGGGTGCAGTGCGCCGTACTAAGTGCCTGGGAACATTCAATTAAAGTAGAAGACACAGTCCCTCTGCCCTTGAGGAGCTCACAATCTAACGAGGGGAAACTGGCAGACACAAAGAGTCTACAGACAGTGGCAACAGAAGGGAAAATAGCCTCAACTGGAATAACGAAAGCAAGAAATGAAGGAATAAATGGAATCTATAAACTGATAGCCACGTAAGGGCTAAGGATGGCTGATGGTGGGGGGGGAGGAGGGTGACGTGACAAGGGAAGTGGGGATCGAGACAACAGGGTGGTATGGGGCGGGGGGGAGGGAACGAGACTGGAGGGATGAAGGGAGGGACCAGAGGGGGAGGAAACTGACTACTAAGGGGGAAAAAGAAAGGGAGAGGACCGGAGTGGGGGAAGAAGGAAAGGGGGCGGGGGGAAGAAAGACTGGAGGGAGGGGGAGAGGAAGGGAAGAGAGGAGAGATAGCGACCCCTAAACTTGTCTCAGGAACCTCAGTGCTAGCATGTCCGACTGACTGACAGAGCAATTCAGGTTTTGCACCCTTGGTGGACTCAGCAAGTGCAGAGTCCAAACTGGTTAGCCACGAAGAATGTGTGTGTGTGTGTGTGTGTTGGGGGGGACGGGGGAGGGAGGGGAGGGGTTAGGGAGGGAGGAGGAGGAGTGGGGCGGGGGGGAGGGGGGAGAGTGGAGCAGGGCTGCAGCAGACTGGTGAGCATAATCTCCCAGTCCAAATCTCAGTTCCATGAGGTCAAATTGAACATCTTCAGCTCTACTGCACTGAATTGCGGCGAAGAACTAGCCAACTAACAAGTCAGAGTACCTAAGAGGGGCAGAATCCATTAGGTTTTTGCCCTGCACAGGCCCTGGCCTATATGGCAACGTCCAAGACACGATGAGGGGGTGAAAACATTGGTAAGTCTCTGGTTAGCAAAACCCCGAACAGTCATACCCTAGATGGCCACTTCTTCTTTCCCCGACCCCAGTATCACATGTGTGTGTAGTCATCTCTCCCAGATCTGAGAGGACTTCACCGAACGGACACCACGGAGTAGGTTTTCGGCCAGGCTCGGCCCAGACGTGGGAGTTCTGGACCATAGGTGCCAACTTTTGCTTTGGGTGCGGGGGGCTGAAAGGGGTCAGGGAGCTTTAGCGGGGGCCCGGGAGGGGACAGCCAGGTGGCCAGCCAACCAGCCGGAAAGCCACCCCCGGGGTCTTTTCAGTCGAGGCTCGCTGCTCTCGGGTCTAGTCGGAGACCCGGGCCGAGCAGGGCCGGGAGCCCAGCTCGAAACAGCTGTGGGGACGATCGCCCCCGTGGAGTTGGCACCTATGTTCTGGCCCCGATCAATCTCAGGCCGAACTCTTGGCTGGGCCTGAGCATTTTTTGCAGGCACCCTTCTGAGCTGGGACAGCTCAAGCCCCCAACTCTCCCGGAGCTGGAGTGGGAAAAGACCTGGGGCGGAAGCGATTCCTGGACCCGCCGAGACGGCCAAGACCTTGGGGCTGGAGAACAGACCCAAGGAAGAGGGTGAATCTACCCCGAGGTTGAGCCAAATAGAGCCCGGCACGGGTGTTACGACATTCCCAGGGGACACGGCCCTTCAGGGGACACGGCCCTCTCTGGATCAGTCAGGCTCCCGGGCTGGCGTGCTGAGTGGGACGGGAACGAAGAGGCAAGCTGAAAAGCTCCATCACCGGGTCAATACTGCTACCTACCCATCATGTTGTCTGTCCCACTGATCGGGGGCGTATGGCTAGAAACACCGTAGGGGGCGGTGGCTGAGGAAAACCCAGACACGGAGGGAAGTCCACCGTTCACTTCTCCCGAATGCATCTGGTAGTTCTGAGGAAGGTACACAAACAATGGAGGGGATAGGCAGGGATGAGAGGGGTGGCACTTCAGAGCCTCCCTGGGGGCACAAAGGCTGGTGGGGCAAGCCAGCTGCTCCCAGAGAAGAGCTCACGGTGGGGCAACCTTGTGCCCTGGCTCCCGAGGAGGCTCGGACCTCGGAGGGGAGGTCGGAACCAGCTTCCAGCAGGGGTGGGGTGGGCACACTAGGAAGGCAGATTGGCCTTCCCAGTGGGAAAAGAACATAACTCACTGGAAGAAAACGGCCCCCGCTGGGCACATGAACCATCCTGATTCATGGTCAGTCCAACACCAGTGGAGGTTGGAGAGGGGATGGGGGTGGAGGGGTAGGCGGCGGGGTCTGGGGGGCCGGGTGGGCATGGGGGGGCGGCATCGTTTCCCAGGTAGCCCCTAGAATTGGAGGCCTGGCAGGGGGGCACTAGCTACCGAGGACATCATATGCATATGTGCGGATGCCTTTTAGCCAAGATGGAAGGAAGTCTGGGTTCGTTTAAAGGAGCCTGTGTCATATATATAGTGACAAGAGCTGCCAAGTTCTGTTGGAGAGCGAGGGTGATTGGAACACCCAGTTACAATAATGGAAACGACCCCATTTTACGGTCAACATGGATGGTCTCTCTCTCTCTCTCTCTTTCTCTCTCTTTCTCCTGGGCTCGGTTCAGCACCCTCCACGGGGCTGACCAAAAAGCCCGAGATCCATTTTAGGAACAAGCACATCAGAAGGACTTATATAAAGATGGGCACAGGAACCACACAGGGGTTCCTTCTCTCCCCAGACCCCAGCAGAGCGGAATGGCTCACCCAGCGGCTCCAGAGAGGGTCCGGGGAAGGTGCCCTGGGAAACAGGACTTGCATGGTGGTCCAGAGTTCTGCCCACCCAAGCAGATATGCCTTACCATCCGCTCGTGCTGATGCAAGCTGCTGAAGCCGCCAGTTGGAGGGAGAGAAGAGGAGGAGCTGCCGAGCATGGTTCCGTAGCTTGACTGGCTCAAGGGGCCTGAAGAACTCCAGATATCTGCTGAGTTGTGAAGTCCATCTGGGGGAGAAACCCAAGCTGGTCAATCCCTATTTATTTGTACCCTATTTATTTTGTACCCTATTTATTTTGTTAATGAATTGTACATCGCCTTGATTCTATTTAGTTGCCATTGTTTTTACGAGATGTTCTACCCCTTGACGCTGTTTATTGCCATTGTTCTTGTCTGTCCGTCTCCCCCGATTAGACTGTAAGTCCGTCAAACGGCAGGGACTGTCTCTATCTGTTGCCGACTTGTTCATCCCAAGCGCTTAGTACAGTGCTCTGCACATAGTAAGCGCTCAATAAATACTATTGAATGAATGAATGAATCCCGGAGGCCCACCAAAGCCATGGTAAAACAAAGGGGGAGGACAGGTTGGAAAGGAGTCAGAAGGGGAAACCATGGCCACTTCAGCCAACCAGGTCGACAGTCCCGTGTCCGTGACCAGTATCAGGGACGGGAGGCCAACAGCCAAATGCTGTCGATTGATTGGTCTATTTTTTCTCTTTGCGTAGGTCGATCTGGGTCTCTGGGGGCGAGGGGGAGAGCCTTGGGTTTGCAAATCTGGCGTACATCAGTTCCAGCGCTTAGAACAGTGCTTCGCACATAGTAAGCGCTTAACGAAGACCATCATTATTATTACAAGGCCAGGTCAAGCTCTGCTTTGTGGGGTGGGGGAGAAGATACAAACCAGGCCCCGTTACGAACACTAACCAGTGGAGCCCATGGCAGGGATGGAAAACAGAGAGAGCCTGATTGCCCAGGACCTGCTGCACCCCACGGACCGGGCAGCTCAGGGGCTCTGCTGGGGCTGGCTTGGGAGCACTTGCACCTTCGAAGGCTCCACCTGGACCTGTGGCGAGCCTCTGCCCGGGTATGCCCAATTCAACACAATTAGCTGGCTCTTGCAAAAGCTACAATCCCTCCATTGGGCTATTCTCCCTGCTCTTTCCCCCCCTCCCTCAGCTCAGGTCTTGGTGTTCTCAAGTACCATTTCTCTCCCAGTAGGGAGAGCACCTACTATGGGGTTGAAATGGGACCTATGGCCTAGCTCTCCAAAGCGACATCCGGAAGGAGTCACTTGGGGGGGTGCACGGGGAAGAAATAGCTCTGGGGGAGAGCGGGGGAAGTTCCTTCCCCACCTCGGGGCCAAACACTCCCTACCCTGCCCCCAGTCTAATTCCCCAGGCCCCGTTCCTGTGCTCCACATCCATCCCCACTTGGGGGCGGGGTGGGGGGGAAGGGTGATCTCTTCAGCTTCTTCACTGGGGAAGGTGAGGTGGATGGACGAAGGGGAGTACCTGGCATGTAGAAGGCTGCGGGATACACGGTACTGGGAGGTTTCGAGGAAGCATATCCGGCAGGATCCCTGCTGTATTCATCACCTGAGTTGGCTGGATACACCTACCGTCGCCAAGAGAGGGGACGTGGTCAGGAGACAGACGTGGTCAGGAGAAAGGCCCCGCTAGCCTCCGGCCGACTGAGGCCTCACCGTTTTTTTTTTTGCCACTTAGCCTCTCCTCCCCATTCCTGGCACCATCCTCCCACCCCACTCTCCAAGCCCTCTCACCTCTAACCAACACCTTTTCCAGAGACTCTGGGCTATCACCATATACCTCTTGTGGGGAAGCCAGGAGGAAAGAGGGTCTCTGGCTGCAGCGAAAAAGGAGAAGTGAATTCTGAATTCCTCCAGGGTTTTCAACTCAAGTGCCCCATCCTGAGAAGTTTCAACTTCCCTTGCAGTTCCCTTTTTGGCAGTTATGGCTTTTTCTGGGTAACCATAAAAACAGATTATTTCTGGATGTTACATTCCAGTTCCCCTCTCTCCTCAAGAAGGTGACAAAAAGAAGGAGGGAGGGAAGGAGAAGTCCTGTGGGAACTCGAAGTTGCTCCTTCACCTCCTTTTCTGGAGCCCATATCGAGGCTTTCCCCAGCCGGCACCGCAGCACTGGAAAGTAGGGAAAACCACAGAAGAGTGTGGCTTTCTCCAAGGTCACGGTAGGGGCTAGGCAAAAAAAGCCAGGTGCTCTGGGTCTCCAACCCCAGCACTGTCTCATGCAAGCACCTGAGAAGCAGCATGGTCTAGCAGATACAACACAGGCCTGGGAGTCAGAAGAAGGAGGGTTTTAATCCTGGCTCTCCCACATGCCTGCTGGGTGACTTTGGGTAAGTCACTTCATATCTCCGTGCTTCGTTATTTCATCTATACAATGGGGATTAAGACTGTGAGCCCCATGTGCGACAAGGGGCTATGACCAACCTAGTATCTGCCCTAGTGCTTAGTACAGTGCCTGGCACATAGTAAGTGCTTAACAAATACCACAAAAAACAAAAAAACCCCAAAAGAAACCTTTGATACTGGTTCTCATTTCCTGGCAATCCACAGGTGAAGGATGATGCACCTGGGGCCAAGGCCCATCTCCAGCATAAGGTTTCCTGCTCTCCACCCCTTCCATCCCTCTGGAACATCAAGCTGTGCGGAC
This sequence comes from Ornithorhynchus anatinus, assembly GCF_004115215.2. Taxonomy (NCBI): domain Eukaryota; kingdom Metazoa; phylum Chordata; class Mammalia; order Monotremata; family Ornithorhynchidae; genus Ornithorhynchus; species Ornithorhynchus anatinus. The sequence continues at coordinate 11,957,434 of NC_041750.1, forward strand.
GGGGCGGGGGTGCGGCCTCCCTCGGCAGTTGTCTTGCTGGGGTAGGGGGCCTGGTTGGGAGTGAGACCTTCAGCACCAAATGTGCAGTCAGGAGTCTAACTGGAATTCAAACTCGTGAAGCATATGTGGGTGCATTCTGGGACAAGGCCATCTGCATAGCATGGCTCTGCTTGAGCCTCAATGTGTTTCCTTGTGTCAATGTCCTCAAGGCAACTGGACACCCACTCAACGGACACCTTCGGAGAGGGGAAGCGGGGAAAGTATCAAGTTAATCCAGGCCTCGTGGAGAGGATATGGTGGTCAGTTGGTTACATTCCGCTGGCGGCTACTTTGCATTCCGCAGGCCCTGTCCAAGCCCCCCTCATTGTCTCGGTGACCTCTTGGGAACCGCGGGCCATGGCATGAGGGGAGGAAGGGTGGGCGTGGGACAAAAATCCCAAACAATAGCGGTGGCTGCCCCGGGAGGCTCATGGGTGGGTGACAGCTTTAGCCCATGCCACCCAAAACAACTGAAAGGGCGCAACCAAGCAAAATTTGGCTACCTGGCTCCAAGATCACTTTGAATGCTTTTTTTTTCCCCTTCTGAAGCCCTAAGGAGTTGGGCCGAGTATGGCCAGGGAGCCGAGAGGGTGGAACTGGAGGCCACGGCTCCTCACTTCTGTCTCACTAAGAGCCTGGAAGAGAAAAGCTGGACATGGGGCAGGGATCAGAACCAGTGGGCAACAGTTCTCAGGGGAGAAGATGGAGGCGGTCACCGCCACCCTTCCCGTTGTTCTCATAGGCCTGAGTCAGTAATCCATTTCAGGTCAGGCCTCGGGCCCTTACGCTCCTATCCTAAGCTCCCACTGACTGCAGATCAAATAATAATGGCATCCTGTTAAGCGCTTGCTCTGTGTCAAGCACTGTTCTAAGATCATCAGTAGAGAAACGTCCCTGTCCCACCTGGGGCTCACAGTTTAAGCAGGAGGGAGAACCGGTATTGGATCCCTCTATGACAGATGAGGAAGCAGAGGAAACCCAGTGAGGTGAAGGTCACATGGCAGGCAGATGGTAAAACCAGTATTAGAAGCCGGGTCCTCTGACCCCCAGGCCCGAGCATTCGACCAATCGTGTGGCAGGAAGCAATGCCAGGACCGTCTCAAGGCCTGGCACAGTGTAGTGTGCTTCACACTGGAGATCCTGCTGTTTCACTCCCCTATTCCATCAAAAGCTTCCTCTGCCTTTCACCCTCTCCAAAGAAAGACCTCTTCTCCCCTCCCACTCAACCCCTTATTTCCTGAGCCTCTTTCCCTTGGCCCCTCTTCACCCCAAGATAAAACACTCTCCTTTTGGTCCTGTAGATGGGGGAGGAGCTGTAAAAGTCTCTGTTCTCCAAAAGAACCACCTTCCCCTCCCTCCCCCGATCCTGCCTGCTTTACGACAAGACCAGAGCCTGGATTGCCAGCTGCCGGTTTGAGGAGGGGAGGGAGGGCACAGGGCGAGGGGTCGGGGTGGCGGTCACAGTTCACTCATGTGGTCCTTCTTGTTTGGAAAGATCATCCAAATGACTTGGGCACCCATCCTTAGATTGTGCATTACTAAAAGTCTCCCCGAAGAGTAGGCGACGGTGGGGACGATGACCTGACAGATGGGTCACTGCACCCGCTCCTCCACCCCAAACCTTTCTACTTTTTTTTCTTTATAAGATCTCTTGCCAGTCCACGGAGAACCAAAGCCAAAGGGGCAGCCAACACAGAATCTCCTAGTCCTCCACGGCCGGTGCACGTTTGCGGCAGGCTTTGGGAGGGGCCAGGGCATTGGAACGGAGAGGGCCGGGAGAGAAATGAAAGGAATGAAATAGGCTACAAAGAATAAGAATCCAGTAAATTGACTTTTCCTATAATTTGATTAAATAGCGGGAGCTGGGAGAGGGAATCGAATGAAGCACATCTAATAGCTTGGTACCATCTGCCAGCCCCTGGCATCTGGCCAACACTCCAGGCAGCTGGGCAGCACTGGAGGACTGAAGGGGAGGAGGAGAAAGGAGGAGGGATGGGGTGGGGGGGAAGGGAAGGGGAGGCAGCAGGGGCATATAAAAAGAGGCTTTGGCATATTGAATCAATCTAGTGAGAGCACCAAAACAGTACTCGTTCCCAACACACACCTGCCTGCACTGCTCAATAGGGGAATTAGAAAGCTAAGTTGAAATCTGCTGTTTTTTTCAGGGTTGGAGTATACCCTCTCGGGGCCCCTCCTCCCAACCCCCTGCCCTGCCCCAGTCCCCCAATCTTCGCTGCCATTTCCTCCTCCCACTAAGATAGGGAGTGGGAGCACTGAACTCCTGAGCTGTACTAAGACGCCACTTTCAGGGAATCAAATTTCAGGCTGCAGCTACGCTCCTTTAACACTTCACCATCTTGAGTACTCTTGGCTCCTCTAACTCCCCTGCCTGCTCGGGAGCTAGGGGACGGGAGAAACTGGGGTCAAAGGCCCAACTCCCGGCCCCTTTCCTCAGTCCTTCCCTAAAGCAAACTAGGCTCAGCTCTGGGGAGGTGGTTCCTGCCTGAAAGCCAAAGCCCCGGGGGCTCTGGGGTCTCCTGGGAGTTAGGGCTGGGGGCTTCCAGGGATGCTCAGAAGCTGCCCGGACGAACAGATGGAGGGCCCGAGGTCCAGAGACCACCCCTCATCCACTCAGAGTCCCCTGTGGCCAGCCCCATGGAACTTGTTTGAGCATCCTTTGGCTCCCTATTTCAATCAATTGGTAGATTTCAAGGAGCCCCTCCTGGGCTGGGCAGAGCACTGTATTTTGTGATTGGGAGAGTACAATAAAGAGAACAGATCTCTGCCCTTTAGAAGCTTGCAAAAGGAGAGCTTTCTCCACACCATGGGCAGAACCCTTCATTAGGGGAAGGGGAAAAGAAAGACAATAGCTTCCTATTAAGAACTCTTGAGGACTGATGTTAAGGTTGCTGGGCTTGACTCCAGTGTCCCGGCAGAAACACCTCCTCCCCTCACCAGAAACAATAAGTCTCAGCTGGGCATTCCCCCCTCCCACCCTCCTGCTTCAGTCAAAGGACAGTCACACCTCCAGGACTCCCAAGTGAGATCATTTCCTGTGCTTACAAGTGCTCCAGCAGTGAAGGGGCAAAGAACAACATTGCTGGGGACCTGGACAGATCTGGGAGTCTTGGGTTGCTGTGAAATTCAGATCTTTCAAAGCAAAACACCTCCCGATAACTGTTGAGTCTCTCCTGGGCTGCTCAGAGTGGTATCAAAGAAACAACAGGGGGGCTCTTAGGGGTGGGGGTGGGAGGGCTGGGAGAGGGGAGAGAGACAAGCCTGGACTGAGAACAACTGTCCTGCAGCAATCATGCTCAGGCCCGCCCCCACCCAAGAGGATTTCTCACAGAACTATGGACATGGAGGCAGGAACCCAGGAAGGCATGCACTGAGAGACCCTGCAGAAAAGGAAGCCAAGCTCAAATGCTTCCCCAGTCCCAGGGTTAAGCCCGACAGGGTGCCACTCTGATCCACAGCGTCAAGGCTGACCCTCTAGCGGAGAGGCTACCCTGAGCCGGGTGGCGGCCTTTAGGGAGAGCAGCATCTGATGCTTCCCAGCTGGAATGAGACATAGGGTCCCATGGCCCAGGCCCAGTTTACGACAGCTGAATCCCACTAAACTCCAACATTCCAGAGGAAGTTGGTGCACAGTAATCTGGGGTTTTAAGACTCAGAACAGGCCTGAGGGACCCCAGCTTCAGGCGGGGTTGGGGGGGGGGCGGGGAGACGACATACCTACTCCATCACCTCAGCCCCAGGGAGCAGAGGGGGCTGTCTGTCTCTCACCGCCTGCAAATCCATGCTCTCCCTTTTCACCGCTTTCAGTCATTCAAAGCTTTTACAGAATGAAGAGGCAGAGACCTCCATTTTTGCCTCCCAACTGTCTAGATCTACTGTGCCAAGCTAGTCGGGCGCACTTCTGGGGCCGGCACCCCACTGGGTGAGGAGTGTTGCTCAGAGGCTCCGACTAGCCCAAGCCCTCAGCTCTCTCTCCCCCTTCTCTCTTCCCCACCCATGCCCCATCCCAGTCCTCTTGTCCCACCGCCACCCCTCATCCCCCTCTCCTCGTCCAGGGCCCCGCCACCTCCTTCCCATCCAAACCCTCCCCTCCCCCCGCCCTTCCCCCCCTCCTCCCCTTGCACCCACAGCTACTTTCAAGTGTGGCCTCTGGAACCCCCACTCTATTACAGGCAAGCTACCTTTCATCCATGACCTTTTCCTCTCCCGCTCTCTCCTCCTCCTCGCCCTTTCGGAAACGTGGCTCCCTCCCGAAGACACGGTCTCCGCCGCCGCTCTCTCCAGCGGAGGCCTCTCCTTCTCCCACTCCCCCAGACTCACCGGTAAGGGAGGAGGCGTCGGCTTCCTCCTCTCGCCCCGATGCCGCTTCCGCACTATCCCTCCTCCCCCCTCCCTCTCCTTCCCCTCCTTCAAAGCCCATATCATTCGCCTCTACCACCCACTCCAGTTACTTGTCGCCGTCATCTACCGCCCTCCCGGTCCCACCTCTGACTTCTTCAACCACCTTGACCCCTTTCTCACCTTCCTTCTCTCCTTCTCTCTGCCCACTCTGATCCTTGGAGACTTCAACATCCATACGGATGTACCCGACGACTCCTCTGCCGCCCGCCTGCTATCCCTCCTCGACTCTGCCGACCTCCTCCTCCACCATACCGCGCCCACTCACCGACTCGGTCACACCCTCGATCTCGTCATCTCCTACCGCTGCACTATCTCCTCACTCACCAACTCTGAAATCCCTCTCTCTGACCATAACCTTCTCACCTGCCTCATCTCTCACACTCCCTCCCCCTGCAAATCTTCGCTACTGCCCCACAGAGACCTCCGCTCTCTCGATCCCATCCGTCTTTCCAATAGCATCTCGCCTCACCTTGCCGCCCTGTCCTCTCTTCCCACTCTCGACGAGCGGGTCTCCGCTCTCAACTCCACCCTCTCTACTCATCTCGACTCTCTCGCCCCCCTTTCCCTCCGCTGCTCTCGCTCCACTAACCCACAGCCCTGGATCACCTCCTCCGTCCGCCTCCTACGCTCCTATGCTCGAGCTGCTGAGCGCTGCTGGCGAAAGTCCAAGCACCAAGCCGACCTCACACACTTCAAATTTATCCTTTCCTGCCTTAACTCTGCCCTCTCCTCCGCCAGGCAAAGCTTCTTCTCCTCCCTCATCGACACCCATGCCCGTCACCCCCGCCGATTGTTCCGGACCTTTAACTCTCTCCTTAGGCCCCCTGTTCCTCCCCCTCCCCCATCTCTCACCCCTAATGATCTGGCCACCTATTTCCTCACGAAAATCAACACGATCAGGTCTGAGCTCCCCAAAGTCACCCCTCCGCCTCTCCCCTCCCCCCAACAACCCCCTCCCCTACTTTCCCATCCTTCCCTGCAGTTTCCTCAGAGGAGATCTCCTCCCTCCTCGCAAGTGCCACCCCCTCCACCTGCGCCTCGGACCCCATTCCCTCTCACCTTCTTAAAACCATCGCCCCTGCCCTCCTCCCTTCCTTAACTTCTATTTTTAACCACTCAATCTCCAAGGGCTCCTTCCCCTCTGCCTTCAAACATGCCCACGTCTCCCCCATCCTAAAAAAACCCGCTCTTGACCCCACTTCCCCCTCCAGTTATCGTCCTATCTCCCTACTACCCTTCCTTTCCAAAATCTTAGAACGAGTCGTCTACAATCGATGCCTAGAATTCCTTAACTCCCATTCTCTCCTAGACCCCCTCCAATCTGGCTTCCGTCCCCTCCACTCTACCGAGACTGCTCTCTCTAAGGTCACCCATGACCTCCTTCTTGCCAAATCCAATAGCTCCTACTCCATTCTAATCCTCCTTGACCTCTCTGCTGCCTTTGACACTGTCGACCATCCCCTCCTCCTCCATACCTTATCTCACCTTGGCTTCACGGACTCTGTCCTCTCCTGGTTCTCCTCTTACCTCTCTGGCCGATCATTCTCGGTCTCCTACGCTGGAGCCTCCTCCCCCTCCCATCCTTTAACTGTTGGAGTTCCTCAAGGGTCAGTTCTTGGCCCTCTTCTGTTCTCCATTTACACTCACTCCCTCGGTGAACTCATCCGCTCTCACGGCTTTGACTACCATCTCTACGCAGATGACACGCAGATCTACATCTCCGCCCCTGTCCTCTCCCCCTCCCTTCAGGCTCGCATCTCCTCCTGCCTCCGGGACGTCTCCACCTGGATGTCGGCCCGCCACCTAAAACTCAACATGAGCAAGACTGAGCTCCTCATCTTCCCTCCCAAGCCCGGTCCGCTCCCAGACTTCTCCATCACCGTGGATGGCACGACCATCCTTCCCGTCCCGCAGGCCCGCAATCTCGGTGTCATCCTTGACTCGTCCCTCTCGTTCACCCCACACATCCTATCCGTTACCAAGACCTGCCGGTTTCACCTCTACAATATCGCCAAGATCCGCCCTTTCCTCTCCACCCAAACGGCTACCTTACTATTACGGGCTCTCGTTATATCCCGGCTAGACTACTGTGTCAGCCTTCTCTCTGACCTCCCTTCCTCCTCTCTCGCCCCGCTCCGGTCTATTCTTCACTCCGCTGCCCGGCTCATCTTCCTGCAGAAACGATCTGGGCATGTCACTCCCCTTCTTAAACAACTCCAGTGGTTGCCTATCGACCTCTGCTCCAAACAAAAACTCCTCACTCTAGGCTTCAAGGCTCTCCATCACCTTGCCCCTTCCTACCTCTCCTCCCTTCTCTCTTTCTACCGCCCACCCCGCACGCTCCGCTCCTCTGCCACCCACCTCCTCGCCGTCCCTCGGTCTCGCCTATCCCGCCGTCGACCCCTGGGTCACGTCCTCCCGCGGTCCTGGAACGCCCTCCCTCCTCACCTCCGCCAAACTGATTCTCTTTCCCTCTTCAAAACCTTACTTAAAAATCACCTCCTCCAAGAGGCGTTCCCAGACTGAGCTCCTCTTCCCCCTCTACTCCCTCTGCCATCCCCCCTTTACCTCTCCGCAGCTAAAGCCTCATTTTCCCCTTTTCCCTCTGCTCCTCCACCTCTCCCTTCCCATCCCCACAGCACTGTACTTGTCCGCTCAACTGTATATATTTTTGTTACCCTATTTATTTTGTTAATGAATTGTACATCGCCTTGATTCTATTTAGTTGCCATTGTTTTTACGAGATGTTCTTCCCCTTGACGCTGTTTAGTGCCATTGTTCTTGTCTGTCCGTCTCCCCCGATTAGACTGTAAGCCCGTCAAACGGCAGGGACTGTCTCTATCTGTTGCCGACTTGTTCATCCCAAGCGCTTAGTACAGTGCTCTGCACATAGTAAGCGCTCAATAAATGCTATTGAATGAATGAATGAATGAATATTCTAGAGAGTCCCATCGGGAATGAAGCATGAGCCTCACTCCTGAGACTTCAAGACCAAGAACCTGCACAGAGCTGCCAGCTCTCATGCTCACAGCTTGCGCAGCGTCACTCCCACACTTTCATCCCTGCCGGGGCCCAGTGTGCAATGTCCAGTGGGCGGGCAGGGATGCAGCACATTGCAGAGTGAGCGCAAAGGTCTCAAATGGGCAGGACCCATTTACGGCCCAAGGGACTGCAACAGAGGGTGGGTGGGGAGAAGGAGGGGAGAATGCACAGCCCCTCCCTGCCCCCCCCACCCCGCCTCACCCGACACACACACACACAGGAGAGGCTCTTAGTCATGTGCATGCTTCTGTTCTCTCACTGACACACTTTGCTAAGCATTACATAACCTCTGGGCAGCTAAGAACAGAATGCTTACACTATCTCTAGCAAATCCTAGACGATTCGGGAGAGGAGAGCAGGAGAGGATCTACAACTGATTCCCAGCGGGGGGGGGTGGGGGTGGGGGGCTACCTGGCTCTAGTCTGTTGCAAAACAGGCTTAATTGAAGGGGAGAGGAAAGGGGGGAAAAGGGCTAAAATTAAGTTTCTGGAGAAAGGGAGGCAATCTGGTGCAGGGTAGGCTGCTTCCCTGGCCATCCAGGCCACATTGCCATTTGAGGGTCGCTTCTATCTATCTGGGGCTTCTACTGGAAAAATCCGAGCGCCTTGGGCCGGCCTCTCATAGGCCCAGCCAGCACCTAGGGCTCTGGGAGAAGGACGCTAAGGATGAGGGGTGCTAAAAGCTGGCTCTGGCTTCCACGATTTAGATGACCGATGAAATCCATGGCTTCAGCAGCAAAGGCTATTTATTTCAACCAAGCTGGACAGAGCCGACCTCATCTACGGCCTCTGCTCGGATAACCAACCAGTCATCCGAAATTTCTGCTGGTAAAGGGGATACCAAGTGCTACCTTGGCTAAGTAGTGCTCTTTGCCAGGACTCGTTCATTCGCTCACTTATCCAGCCACTCATCCACATCCTTTCCCAAGGGACAACACGAACCGAGAACTTCCAATCTCTCTAAGATGGCCAAGAGAGTTCCTTTCTGCCTGGTTTTCAGGGGAGGACATGGTGGAAGGGAATCAGGCACACAAGCAACTGAAAAGCTGGCAGGACGGAAATGAATTTAGGAAGATTTCCATCAGCAATTGGGGTGATGCCACATCAGAGCGATTTTTTTCCTTTTTAAAATCCAGGCAGCTGGTCCGTCCTTGGGTCCACAACTTACCGATGACGGGAGCCCCGGAGGCACTTTCCGAACCTTCTTAGGCTGCCCATCTGACCGTGTGAAAAGGGGGCAGGGGGAGGAGGCGGGGGAGAGAGACAGAGAACGGGGGGGGGGGGGGAGAGAGAGAGAGAGTGAGCGTGAGAAAGAATGAATGACTATATGAAACCAGAGTGAATTTGGGGCTGGACCCTTGGGTCTGCAACTTGACATTAAGAGGTGTAGCCAGACAAATGCCACTCGGGATAGGAATACCAAGAGTTGGGGCCCGTGTTCTTTCTGCAACGTTAGATCCTAAGCAGTGAAGCCGGAGCCCGAAGGACCTGGCCTGGCAGCAGGGAAGAGAATTCTTGGCAGTGTAACCACTGACATTCCTACTCCCCAACTTCTCCGTTAAATAAAGCTCCATTCCCGGCAATCCCTATCCCAGGAGCATGAGCCAGTTGTTTATTTATTTTCTAATTCTGGAGAATAGAGCTCCTCATCTAAATCCACCAATCAGCTGGCCTCTCTTTGGGGTTGGAGAAAAGCACAGGTGAAGAGAGATAGTGTACATTTGACTTGATGCTTAAAACAACTAGAAAACCTGGCACCACTCTCTCTCCTTACTAAGGAGAGCTGATTCTAGCTGGGTTGGGGATTCAGAATTACAGTTGGAATACAGGGCCACACTTCATTTATGTTCCGAAGTCAAAGCTAATCTTGACACCATCACCATTCTTGTGCACTTGGGTTCCTGAAAAGCCTAATGCGTGGTTGATCGTGCACCCAAGAAAGACCACCTGCTCCCAGGCCTCAGCATGTCACATGCACGGCAATGCTACCGATCCGATGCTTTCGGATCCCTGGAGAAGAAATTCGGTATGGTGCGCTGCAACTGGCTTCATTCGTAGCAGAGGTGGGAGTGGCGTGGGGCAGGGATAGGGGAGGGCATGGTTAAGGTTCGGGGGAAAACGTGGAAGAAAGAAAAGATAGTAGTGAAGCAATTTTCAAAAGGTGTGGTTATCACTAGATAACACCCTCTCCGGAGCCAGAAGATTCAAAAAGACGAAACCCTATAGGCCCTAGCAACTCTCTATGCATATTATCTGATGATAACCACATCCCTTGGGACATTTTTGATACTTAATATACTATTGTGGCTGGGCAGTGTTTACTCGGTGTAATATGTAGGGAGGAACTGAAATTTGAGAGGCTCGGAACATGTGGAACGAGTGCACATGGGAGATGGGAGAATGGGTGTAGAGTCCTTGACAGAGGCTCTTTAACTGCTCAGGTGGGGGGATCCTCCCCTTCCCTGAAAACAAAACAAAACCAAAAAACAAACCCAAAAGGCAGGGAGGGGATAAAACAAAGAAATCCCCTGATCCCACCCCTTCCAACGGGGAGAAATTCTACTGCTCCGCAGCTAAATCCCCTAACGGAAGTCTAAAATTCCAGAACTTGAATCTCTGAACACAGAGCTTAACTTTAAGAAACCAGAATCTGCTACATATGAAGCTAAAGTAAAATCTAATCTTCTGGCAGCTCATACGGGCACCTGAATCAGGTTACAAGAAAAACCAAAAGAGGGAGGTGAACCTCCCTCTTCCCTGGGGAAAGCAAACAAGGCACCCTCCCCCTCTTCCCTGCCAGTCAGCTGACACTCACCGAGGCTACTGTCGGCCGGTCTCCTACGAGGGTTGTTTGGATACGAGTAATACTGGGATCCTCCCTTCACCCCCGTTGGGGAGAGTGGGCCCGGGCTGGTGAGTCCCATCTCGCCGGACAGGAAACCAGCCTGCAAAACAAGGACACATGAAAGGCCTTCCCAGAAAGTAAGTGGGGCAGAAAATTCTTGGGGCTGCCCGGGTTACTTCTTCTGACCCAAGCTGAATATACCAAACCTCAATAGGAGCATCGAGGCACCACCCTTTCTCTCTAGTACTAAAGGCAAACTCACCTGCAACTCAGAGTCCCAATCTTCTATTTGGGCTTTAGCATCATAAGGGCAAAAAATTCAGACTAAACGGGGAAGAATTCTTGCCTTTTGAAAATGGAAATGTGTGCCAGTAAAAAGGAAGAAGTGAATATTATAAAAAGAAGCAGAATTAATGATGGCATTTGTTCAGCACTTACTATGTGCTGGGCACTATGCTGAATGCCAGGACAGACAGCAGGTAATCAGATCACACCCAGCCTCTGCCCCACATGGGGCCCACAGTCTAAAGAGGGAGGAGAAGAGACATTGTGACAAGCTCTGGACCCTGTCTAGCTTATAGCCAGATAAATACGCCATCTTTCTCCATCTCAGATGCCCTTAGTTCCATCCGAGAGAAGAGGAGCCCTATCGCCTAGCCCAAACGTATACAGTCTGCCCCTTGGAAGGCTGACATGAGATTTTTCTGAACACTTTTAACCTCTTAACTTTAAGGGCAACTAATAGGGGAGCACCTGTGCTGGAAATGGAAATGATCCATTCTGGCCACCCTGGTGGAGGAATCACATGTTTTCTGTTGGAGTGAGGAAGGCTCAGAATCGTTTTTGCCTTATAGCCCCATCCTTTGCTACCTCTGAGTACCCACTTGGCTGAGGGTTAAGCCTTCACTCTCTGAACTGGAGAACAGGAGCCCCTCTGAAGATCTATCAGTGAAATGCCTAAAGACTAGATGGGGTTGCTAAGGTAATTGAGCCGCTCACTTGGATCTCAGGGCCCAAGGTTGTTGCGGGGGGGATGGCAGGGAGTGAGGAGAACCAGAGTTCAAGGCAGAACCACTGCAAATCACTCCTTTCCTTCTAAACCCTGTCCCAGAACAACAGCCGACACCCCAATAAAGACAGAACTGGCGAGGGGGTAAGTGAGGCAGAAGCAGGCTACCCCACAGCTAGTAAACCCTGGGGCTAGGAGTTGAGATTCTGATCCTGCCATGGAAAAAGTAGTAGCCCCCTACCAAATGAGTCTGAATCGCCTCATGTGTAAAATGGGAAAAAAATACCACTGACCCGCTTGGCAGGAGACGCTGACAATAATGATCGCACTTCTCTCTAACGCTGCATGAGGTCAAATGAACAAGTAAACTGCTGTCAGGAGAACGGATTAGACCAAACGCCAATGGCGACTTCCCCATACGCCAGGCTCTTTAATTGCTCACTTCACACGGAAGCGGGATCGGAGATTATGATGGCCCTACGTCAGCTCAGTGATAATCAGTCTAGTTACGGCTGGCCAGCCCACGGGTGAATTCTTCGGGGACTAAGGGAGAAGCAAGCAGGCAGCCTACAGGCTCTCATGTGGCTGGGGGCCGTCTTTAGGGCCATGGAACTGCAACTGGTCTCCAAGAGGCAGGTCTCCATCAGGATTCCCTACTGTAAACTCAAACCCTGTCCCTGTAGCTCCACACCGAGGCCCGGGGACTCTGGGCTCATGCTTGGACTCCTGGAGAGCCCAGCCCCCACAATGTCACATACTCTCTGTCACTACTATCCTTCCCTCACCCATGTGCTCACGCCCACTCCCCCATATGAAAACCTCCACAAAAATCATAATTTAAAAAGAAAAAAAGAAAGGACAGAGAAAAAAAAAAGGCAGGGTCTGGCACCTGTCCCATTTCTATTTTAGCAGTTTTGGTGGTAAATTAAATCCACTCTGGCACAGGCAGACAGCACAGCTGTTTCAGCAAAGGAAACATCCTCAGTTCAGAGAAGAGGAAATTATGACAAATTTGGGTAAAATTAAAACACGGTTTTAAAAAGAAACTCATCCAGCCAAAACCTACTCAAGTGAAGAAAATAGTGTAACTGTTTCGATGACAAAGTGCTCTAATGCTGATGGTTTTGCCAACAAGAGGCGCCACACAGATTAGGTTGTGGACCCCAGGTGATGTCTTCAAAGGGTCGAGGGGGGCTGGGGGCAGGTTGGTGAAGAGGGAGTCAGAGGTGCTGAGGCCCAGGAGAGTGACAAGGGAAAGAGCTGGAGGCAGAGCCCAGCAGTTCCTCCTTGCCCAGGGGGTTCTGGCAGCCAAGGTGAGTTTTTAGTTTTGCCATCTCCAAGTCCTCGCCCCGACACCTGTCCCCTATTTCCCTCACCTCTCCAAAAGGATCCACCTGTTTCTTCTCTTTACCTGATTAAGTCCCGGCATCCCAGGGTCTCTTCCAAATGCTGAGTAAGGGGCTCTTTCGCTGCTCTTTCCTGAAAGAGGAAACAGAAGCCCATTGTGGGGATACGCACGCCGACCCGGCCCAGAGAAATCAACTTCTTGGCTGAGCACGGAGCCATCTTCGAATTCCGCTCCTGTTCCCCATCGGGATGCTGGTGGAAGCAGATAATTGTTTCCCAGGAAAAGAGTAGATCTTTCACTTTCACCATCAGTTGGCGAAGGGGGGGGGGGAGAGGGGGGCGTCTTCATTTGCCATGGTACAAGGGAAAACTTGGGGTTCTGGAAACTCAAAGTCTCTAACAGAACCCCTAGCTTACAAAATGGTATAATAATGACAAGATGACCAGTGTCAGATGCACACACCAGTGGAGAACAAAACCCACCCCACGGACAGGCTTCAACCATCTTCTCCACTATGAGCTCAGAGTCAGTCAGTGAGGGGAAATGAACACCCAGAAATGACCAAAATGTGATCACTGTTCCTGGACAACTGACTCATGATCCATATGGCCTCCCAACTCCACCTTTCAAGCCATCATGCAAGCAGCAACTTCAGAGAAGCAGATTTCTCTAGATGGCAGCAGGAGATGGCCAATCCTCCAGGCATGCTTCAAAGAGAAACCCCTGGCTGTCGGCTGTTCGACTCTTCCCCCTCTTTACCTATCCCTTGCTTCCACCTACTGCACTCCAGCTCGCACTCCCTGTTCCTCCCAAGCCCACCTCACTGTACCCTGCTCTCGACCCACCCATCCAAGACCCCCTTGCTCAATCAACCAATCAATGGTATTTACTGAGCACTTCCTGGGAGTGCTGTACTAAGCACTTAAGTCCTCTAGACTGCCTTCATTGTGGGCAGGGAGCGTGTCTACCAATTCTGTTATTATATTGTACTCTCCCAAGCGCTTAGTACAGTGCTCTGCACACAGTAAGCACTCAGTGAATGCCACTGATTAATTAAGTCCATGTCCTCCATACTGATTGGAACTCCCTCACCTTTTGAATCCACCAGACCACAGCTTTTTTTTTAAAACAGTTTTTGTTAGTGTTTAAATATGTGCCAGGCACTGTACTCAGCTCTGCGGTAGATACAAGATAATCAGGATGGACACAATCTACGTCCCACACGGGGCCCACAGTCTTAATTCCCATTTTACAGATGAGGTAACTGAGTCAGAGAAGTGAAATGACTTGCCCATAGTCCCATAGCAGACAAGTGGCAGACTGGGATGAGAACCCTGGGCCTCTGATTCCCACGCCTGTGCTTTTTCCACTAGGCCACGTTTTTTTTTTCTTTCTTTCCTTTCTCTTTCAAGCCCTTCTGAAATCCCACCTCTTCCAGGTAGCCCTCCCCAATTCACCTTTTCTTCTCCCCAGGTCAGATGTTCCCTTTGCTTTACTTTCCAGTGCAATTTTGGACATGTCATTTTACGTCCTCTCCTATCTGAGCACCACTTCTTCCTCCTATTTATACGACTTCACATCTCTCTCCTCCATTTAGACTATAAGCTTCTTGTGGGCAGGAATCATGACTATACTTTTCCCAGAGCTCACTGCAGCGTTCAGCACATGGTAAGCACAATAGATGCTAGGTCTGGATTTTGAAATTTCAAGAAAAATTTGAGGTGAGATCAGGTTTCTATTATTTTTTTTGATAAAAACAGAAAAAAATCGCATCTACATTTTCAAGACTTCATCTCTGAGGGCAGGGACCATGTCTTCTACTTTTGGTGTACTCTTCCATCTGTGCAGAGCAGGAGCTCAATACCCACACCTCTGATAGTGATTCAGATACAATCCCTTGCATGGCCAGCAGAAGTAATGCTCCTTTTTGGCATCAGAAAGTCATGCTAATGGTTAAAGTGAACAGTTGGCACCACAGCTACCTATCAGTATGGATATGTTACAGCATGCTTGCTTAATTTACGGTATCAGTCACCAATGTCGGTCAGTCCCAAACTTAACAAGACTCAGGTCTCGGCTTGGTGATGGGGGCTCTGTGCTGGTGCGAGAAGGAAGATGACCCTCACCCGGGAGATCGTCAAAAACCGACCACTGGACCAGTGGCTCAGTGAAATTCTAGAGCCTTCACAGAGTGAGGTGGTGGCAAATCCCTTAGAAGAAAATATGACTCACTGAAAAATGGCCAGACCTTCCCGAAATCCCAGTCTGAAATGCAGAAGGACCGTGAAGATGCTCAGTTGTAAAGAAAAGCTTTGGTTTGGGTACAACCCCTAAATAGCTAGATCCTCTATGTCCGGTTGCCCAGAGCTCCCCAAACCCAGGGTCCAAGCTGTACATGCACAGGCAGGGAGAGAGGAAGACTCTATGGGCTTTGGGATCCAGGAAAGCCAAAGCATATTCCCTCCTGGAAGCACATACGTCTATCCCTGCCTCAGGATGATTTCCCCCCCCCCCCCCATTGTGGCCAGGGCTACTTTTAGTCCAGCCAGCCATGGCTGAAGTGGAGGTAAGATAAAACAAGTGGAGACGGTGAGTCCAGGCACCTGAAGTGGGCACTTTTTCTGCCATTTCCATCCAGGAGGCCGGCCACTCCCTCGCTAACTGAACCGTTCCCACAGTGTTTGGGCAATAGTTGTGGCACCGGGAGTTTCCCAAAATATGAAATTCAGAACTACTTGGGGCACAGGCGCGTCCCCTTGTCCGCCCTCTAGCACCCAGCTCCGTGGAACCCAACAGGGGACAGAGGCCCCTCCAACTATTCTATCCCTGACAGAGGTGCCTCCCATCTGCTCGAGTGGGATAAAAACCAACAGAGCCCAATAGCATAAAGGATGAGGAAAAGGCCGCAGGCTCTTCAATCGCTCTGAAGAATGGGGCAGTGGGGCTGGGAAAGTAGACTGGGGACATCTACGAACAGGGACTTCCCCGAGACGGCCGTTTCTCTAGAAGGACCTCAAAGATGGGAGTGGTAGCTCTGCTGGGTGAGTAGGGAAGGGATTTCAGAAGAGATGGGGCTAGGAGATGAGAGAAATAGTAGAGATTCTTGCCTCATTAAACCATGAAGGAAACATATTTCTGAGACCACTAGGATGGGAAGAACAGAGGGGCTGGCCCATGGAAACCCAAATCCTGGGACCGGGTTCCAGAGGAACTGCCCAGGTAATCCAAGTGTGCTCGGTGAGGCGTCTGAACCCAACCAGTGCTTAGTATAGTGCCTGGCACACAGTGATCGCTTAACAAATACCATAAAAAAAAAAGAACAAAACTTTCTGGCCCACTCGAATGGGGATTATGAACACTCCCCCTACCCTTCCCCAACCCTCTCAACTCCAGAAGAGACTTGAAATGAGTTAGGGGAAGAGCTGAAGGACCTGCTCCCTCACCCCAATTAATCAGGGCACAGAAATGGGCCGCGATGGAATCAGAGAAACACTGCACATGTAGGCATTGAGTTGGTGTGTCCCATTCCTTGGGACGTGGGGAACACACACTGCCTCAGGGTGCTGGGACTGGCCCAGAGCCTCACAGCAATTTCATATCTATATATCTGTAAACTACAGGCTTGAGAAGCAGTGTGGCCTAGTGGGAAGGGCCTGAGCCTGGGAGAAGAGGACTTGGGTTCTAATCCCAGCACCGCCACTTGCCTGCTGTGTGACCTCAGGCGAGTCACTTCACTTCTCTGGGCCACCTCAGTTTCCTCATCTGCCAACTGGAGTTGTATAAATACCTGTTCTCCCTCCTGTTTAGACTATGAGCCCCATGTGGGACAGGGTCAGTGTCCAAACTGATGCTCTCATATCTACCCCAGTGCTTAGTACAGTGCTTGGCACACAGTGAGTGCTTAACCAATACTTCAAATATTACTGCTATGATCCAGAGTGGGTAACCACAAGACACCGCCAGAGAGAGCAGTGCTGAATGAATCTACTTCTTGTCTTGGGAGATCTGAACCTGAAGAAGTGGGCGCAGAGGGCGGGTGGAGGGCGAGTGGGAGGGGAGATGTGCTCTTTTTTAGGCCTGAGTGAGGTCTCTCACTTGCCCGATTCCAAAAATCCTTACCCAGAGGCAGGTGTGGTGGTAGGGAACCCCTACCCATTCCCACCATGTGCTCATGAAACCTGCTTCAAAGAAGATATCTGATTTCACCTTGAGGACGATGACAGCATCTTCAGTCACAAATGACTGAGGCTTGACTGTGAGACCTCAGGCCCAAGAATCTGTGCGGAGGAATCGATGCCGATGCCAGTGACTAGCGCGGGCACCGCCTGCACGCTCTCCTCTCTGCCGGTCTGTTCCCGTGGCCGAAAGGCAATGGGTAGGCGGGCAGGGCCCCGTGCCGCCCATCATGAAGGGCACACGGAGGTTTTTGACATTAGCAGTCGAAGTGACTGCAGCAGCCCGGTGCTGATGCTGACCTGGATCGCCATGCCCCGGTAGGTGGTTGCTTCCGTCTTGGCCGCCCACATTGGTTAGCTATTTGTCAAGATCCCCATTGGGCCTGTCCACCCTGTGGAGCACCCAGGTGGTTCCTTCATCGCTGATGCCAGAGTCCCAGCAGGTGGAACTGGGCCTAGAACGCAGGTCTCCTGATTCCCCAAACCAGTGCTCTTTAAACTGGCCCGCCAGGAGTGTTTCATCGACACTTACCTGGATTAGCCAGCCGTGAAAGTTAACACTGGGTCCTGAAAACCTTGAAAGAGAATTCAGCCCTCTAGCTATAGAACCAATGCTATATTTTGCAAGGTTTTGCAGTCTTCTACTCACCTCACCTGCATCACCTTGATGACACCATGCTACAGGATCCACTACCCCATTACCCATTACCAGCCCCTTCTCCTGGCTGCCCCCAGGGAAGAGGAGCTGGGGAAGGAGATCATGTGAAGAGGCCAGTAAAATTGTTAAGGGTTTGAATCTTTTTTCAGACTGGAGTAAACTCCAAGGCATTTAGTAGATTTGCTTCCACAGGAATGCAAGAAGGGGCCTGGGAGGGGGAGGGGACGTGTACGGAGAAGGTGACGATGGTTTCCTGCAACTCCAACTGCTCCATGGGGGCTCTCGCCAGGACCAATTCACACAGCCCTTAAGTGGAGACCGACCGTCCACCTAAGTGAAACGCTCTCTGCTGGAAGCTGCCTGCCTATCACAGCCTTCCACTGAGATTGAGTTGAGCAGACGGAGGATTTTAGTAAAGCCCTCTGCCTAAGACTGAGGGAGGTAAGAAAGGTATCCTCAAAGAGGGGCCATTCTGGACCAAAGGCTTAGCACAGATCTCTTAAATGACCCCATTTTCTAAAGAGGCCAGGAGTAATGTTTGTTCTACTTCTTGGGCCTTTCCTGAAGGAATTGAGAAAGGCCGTCGAGTCCCCTGGGCCCCGGTGAGCCCTAAATAAGAAAAGTCACCCTCTTTCAGCTAGGCTGATAGTGCCAACTAGTATTTACTGAGAACCCATTAGATCCAATGTGCTAAGTGCTTGGGAAGTCCCACAGAAATGGATTTCCACTGATTTTCTTCTACACCCCCATCACCCTCCAAAGATCCCTAGGCCCCTCCAAGGAGCCCCTCATTAGAAGGCCAGAGATCAGGAAAGGTCCACTCTGAGCTTTTAAAAATTAATATTCTCTAGGCTTCTAAGAAGACACTTGGATTTCCCCAGAGATGTCTTACATTAATAGGCCCAGACCTTGAAACTCACAGCCTGGGATCCCCCTAAGGATCTACGGGGTAGGCTGAGGAGTCCAAGCCAAAACCTGGCTCAAGTGAGTGGAGTTCAACTGGCACCAAGTTTGAGAAGGAGCTCAAAAGTTTAAGTTTCACCTCCTTTAAGCTGGAGCCCTTGGCCTCGACTCCATTATTTCTTGGATAGTTGTTTCTTCCCCTGGCTCAGAAGCCAACTCAGAGGGAGTGGTGAGCTTATAAACCACAGATAATGAAGGAGCAGCAAGAACCTTGTGAATCCAAGTTCACCTATAGCATCGATTCTGTTAGCGGCAGGAATGGGAAAAAGAAACACAGAGAAGCAGCCAGAGCTCCAGAAGGGTAAATAGCTATCGATCTACTACTCCTACTATGCGCCAAGCCCAGGGCACTTTTTCTTGATGAGCCGTGACTGTCTGTCTCTCTTTCCCATCTCCTCTGTTGCTGGCTTCCTTCAAGTAAGATGGCTCAGGTCATGAGTCCCCCTGCCCTGGTAGCAGCCATGTACATGAGGAAGTGAAGATTTAACAAGAGTTACATACTACTACTAATTATATTTTACTATATTATACATATAATAATCCAGCCATCACTTTATCTTATCAATTCAAAATAGCAAAGGGGGGGGGGGGGAATGGACAATCGCCTATATGCCAAACATTCAAAAACATCCCTACAAGGGAGGGAAGCAAATTTACAAAACCATCGCGGAAGTTGGAAACCAACAGAGTGTTTAAAAATTACTTGATGCATTTGCATTTCTGAATCTGTGGGGGATGGGGAAGAGGGAGGTGAGAGAGAGAGAGAGAGAGAGAGAGGAAGATGCACACATATACACATACTGGCTGTGGGCAAAGCCTGGCTAATTGTCCAGCACTGAACTGTGGATTTGGGGGCCTGACTCTGACACAAATAAGCAGCTTTCAGCACAGAGGCCTTCTGGGAGACGTTCAGGTCTATCCCACACTAAGAACATATGGGACACACACCTCCCTCCCCACCTTTTCCCTTTTTTTGAAACCATCAGGCATGATCTCCCCCAAATCTTTCCTGCTCCTCTCCAGTCCTTCCCTCCTCCCACCCCTTCTTTGACTCTCCCAACTTGTCCAGCAGTATCTCAAGAGGAGATCTCCTGCCTCCTCAAAATCCATCCCTTCCACCTATGCCTCTGACCCCATTTCTTGGCATCATATCAAAACACTTGCCCCCTCCTTTCTTCCCTCTCTGACCACCACCTTCAACTGTTCTCTTTCCAATGGCTTCTTCCCCATTGCTTTCAAACACACTCATTTTCCCCTACCCTAAAAAACCCCTCCCTTGCCCCCATGGCTCCCCCCAGTTATTCCCCCAGCTCCCTCCTACTATTCCTCTCCAAACCCCTGCAATTCCCCTGCCTCTAACTCTTCCCTCTAGTAACTCATGCAAACTGTGTGTGTGTGGGGGGGGGGGGGGGGGTAAAAATTCCTGAATTTTCCAGAGATGACCAGGATTAAAAAAACAAAGCAAAACAAAAACACACAAAAATTAACAGCTAAAAGAGCCGTTTGGGTTCTTGGGAAGAAAGGAGCTACAGAAATCTACAGCATTATCATGATTTTCTTTTATCTTACTCGTAACAATTTGAAAGTACTGACACACCCAGAGACATAGACACATACACAAACACATACACAACAATTCCGATGAAACATAATGGGGGAAGGACAATTTCCCAGTCTGGGTCTTAAAAAGTCTTCTGGCTTGACCTTAACATTCGATTTGCTAGGGTCTCTCTCAGGGGTCTCTAAAAAATGGACCTCAGAAACCCCTCAATCTTCTAACCCATGCTATGCTACTGCCTGGCCCTATGAGTGGGAGAAAATAGGGGCATTCTGAGACAGGACCAACTTCTGGGACCGTTTTCCCATCTGCCCTGAGAGAAAGGAAGGGGAGGAAGACCAGAGCCCAGAGAAACATCAGGACTTTGGGGTGGAACATCTGGATTCTGAGCATTGGTAAACTTTCTGTTTCATCAGGTCTTTCCAAGAAACCAGCGGCTCACGTTTTAATAGCTTTCCCCAGTGTCCCCCAACCTTCCACCCTCCCAAAAAGCAAGTTATGTTTTATATGAATTTGCTGATGCATCGCTCGACTGGCAAGCAGGCGCAGGGGAACTTTGCGGCCACATCCTGCTGCACTCTTAGCCCCCTTGAAAGGTCACGCGTGGACCTCTCAAATCATCCCGTCTGCCGGAGCCAGTTCTCCCCTCAGGGGCTTCTCTTCCCATCTCTTCCTCCTGTACTGCTATCCTCCACACGGGCCTGAACCCACCACAAGCTGAACTCCCAGGATGAACCCTGCACTACTTAACGGACCTCAGACCTGCGTAAAGCCTGCTCCACAGCTTCAAAGGAGTACACATTTTCTGGGACAATGCATTTCGCTGAGGAGGGGAAGAGTGGAGGGTGGAACTGGAATCTGGATCCATGCCACTCCACCCACTTACAGAAAGTGGGTGAATGTAAAGACGGGACCACTGACAACATTGACTCTATTGACAGATTAAACTATTGTCCACAAAGAGCACAACTCATAGTAGCACACAGTACACACAAGATCAGAAAGACTTCTCTCAAAGGAAGCCAATTACAAAAATAATTATGAGAAAGAAGTCTGTGACGGCTTCTCAGTTTCCCCGCTGTTTGAACAGTCCCTTCCCCCCCTTCCACCGCAGAGGAGTGGAGACAAGATCCCTCAGTGAGTGAGATGGCAAAGGCTGCTGGTATAACACATCACAGAGGTGTGTCTAGGTTTGGGGGCACACTTCTATATGGACCTATATGTGCATACTTGAAGGACAGGGTTACACTGGCTCACTGGGGAGCTATGTTATCCCAACAGCCAAAGAACACTTTCCTTGTTTCCCTACTTCAATGTTTCTGGAGATCTTACCCCAACACACACACACACACTTCTCTCACACATACATATAGACTCTGTCTTGTACCCTAAGACACTAGCAAGAGGTGGGACACACAGCTCTTTCTCCTGCTCCCTCTCTCCACCGCATCAAAATGGTGGCAGCAGCAGAAGGGAAAGGGGTGGTTGAGACGTCAACAGCTAGGTCTCCCCCACTCCTGGTGAGAAGCCCAGGAGCTCAACAAATCATTGTCAGAAAACGCAAAGGTAGAGGAATACTGTTCTGGATTTCTTCGGAACAGCCAAGCTGGAATGCCCTTCTGGGATACCGAGTCACACACAGTCCTGGCTCCACAAGGGAAGCCTGAGGAAGAAAGAGTCAATCGGCAGGTGGGGGCTTAATCAACACATTTTGATGACAATGGTAGAACTCGGGTTCACAGTCAGGTTGCCTGAACTAGCCTGGGAAAGCAGCATGGCCTAATGGAAAGAGCCCGGGCCTGGGAGTCAGAGGACCTGGGTTCTCATCCTGGCCTTGCCACCTGTCTGCTGCGGGACCTTGGGCAAGTCACTTCATGGCTCTTTGCCTCAGTTTCCTCATCTGATGGGGAGTCAATGCCTGTTCCCCTTTACCTTTAGACTCTGAGCTCCAAGAGGAGAGAGGGACTGTGTCTAACCTGATTATCTTGTATCTGTCCCCGGCGCTTAGTAGAGTGCTTGGCACATAGTAAGCAGTTAACACCATAATTACTGTTATTCTTAGGGAGCTGCCTATCACCTTCACTGTTCTTCCATGGTACTGGGCCTTGGAGAATGTTCCAAAAATCCTGGGAAGCAGAAGGAACCATAAGGACTCTAGACTGTAAGCCTGTTGTGGGCAGGGAGCATGTCTACCAACTTTGCTCCTCTAGCGCTAACCTTCTCACTGTGCCTCAATCTCGACTATCTTGCTGTCAACCCCTAGCCCACATCCTGCCTCTAGAGTGGAACGCCCTCCCTCCTCAAATCCGGCAGACAATTACTCTGTCCCCTTTCAAAGCTTTACTGAAGGCACATCTCCTCCAAAAGGCCTTCCCAGACTAAGCCCCATTTTTCCTATCTCCCGTTCCCTTCTGCGTCACCCTGACTTGAACGCTTTGCTCTTTCCCCCCTCCCACAGCACTTATGTATATATCTGTAACTTTATTTGTACTTATGTCTCTTTGCCCCCTCCCTCCACCCCCACCGCAAGACTGTAAGTTCGTAGTGGGCAGGGAATGTCCTTATGTATTGTTATATTGTACTTTCCCAAGCTCTGCACACATGAAGTGCTCAATAAATATGACTGAATGAATGTAATGAACTCTGCTTTTTTGGACTCTTCTGTAAGCTCCTTATTGGCAGGGAATGTGTCTGCTAATTCTGCTGCACTGTATTCTCCCAAGAGCTCAGTACAGTACTTTGCACAGAGTAAGCGCTCAATAAATATGATCGATTGACTGATTGGTTCAGTGTTCTGAAAACAGTGATCACTCAATAAAAATAATGGACCAATGGATTGACTCACTTGAGGTGACATCAGGATGTAGCTCCTGAAGCTCTCCAAGCTCAGTTCTCTGCACAATTTTTTTCCCCTACCAAAGAAACAGGAGAATTCCATAGACTCATGGAGGGAAACACTGTCTTTGCAGAGTGTGGGTCTAAGCTCCTTGTAGGCAGCTAGCGTCTCGCTTCTTTGCGTTGTACTTTTCCAAACAACACAGTGCACTGTCCCAGATGGACTCTCAATAAATACTATCTTTCACTCCTAAAACGCACACATCACATACTCTGGCTCCCCTTCACCCAACCTCTAATTCCTACTTCCTCAGACCCCTCTGAGTACAGGATCACAGATCTCACTTTCTATCAAGCGGGACCCAAAGCCTAATGCCCCATCTGGTGCACCATCAGGCTTTCTGCTGTGCAGCCTTCAGCCCCAGACCGCATCTCTCCCACAAGCTACACCGGTGACTGAAATTTGCCAGGACCACCACCATGACCTCTGAGGAACTGCCACCTCAAGGCAGACCTGGGCACATCCTGTCAGGGCCCCATGATGAAGGCCATTTCAGAGCAAGGAAACTGAGGCTCAGGGAGGCTAGAGGGAGCAGTGGTAGAAGTGGTGGTGGAAGAGCTAGGATTGAACACCAAGAGACGTGGCTCTCCACCCCACGTGAAGCATGTCAGCTGCTGTTCCCTGACCTGGCTGACTCGTCTCCCACTATACCCGCAGCTCTCCCTAGGCAGGACCCAGCCCCTGTGAGCCTTCCCAACACCAGTAGCTGCCTGAGCAGGGGATTCCTCTAGGAAACCTGGCCAGAGCACTGGCTGCTACCGAGTCAAGCTACTGTGGGATCCGATGGCGTGAGCAGGGCGGGAAGGGAGATGGCAGAGACACTGCTCCAGCTGCAGGCTGTGTGGCCACCAGCCTGCCCTCCCTCAGGAAGAAAGGGCCACTGGGTCGAGGACAGCAATGCAGAGGAGTGCTATGGGCAGTCTAGCCTTCCCCTCTCCAGTCTTGCTTCCAATTCCTCTTTCCCTATCCTTCTCTGAGCGCAGGGGGCCTTGGAATCATCAATACCCAGAGTGTGTGTGATCAATCCACCTCTGGACAGACATGGTTCAATGATCCTCTGTGTTTCATTCCTCTACCTACCCCTCAGCCCGGCCTCCCAGCCGATTTGGGGACCACAAGAAGGTAGGGTAGGGTGAGGGATTGGCGGGGGGGGCCGCAGTTAAACGGTGGCCCTGCTTCCTAGAATGCCCAATCTATGAGGCGTGCTTGCGCTCCTCAACTCCACCCATCACTCCAGACCGCATCCTAAACCCACTCTGGCCATTTCTCGGCATGCCTAATAGAGCAGCCATCCTGGCCTCTGGGGAAGAGCTGACCCAGGTCCCTAAGAGGGAAGTCTCCTACTGGATGGAGCTTGTCCCGGGGGAGACTGGCTCTCCACACCCAATCACCCAGTGGTGCCGGGGTCGCTATTGCGACTACCGGCATAAAAGGGTAGCAGTAATAACAGCAATCTCAAAAGTGGTAATCAGCATCCCTTCAGGAGATCCATTACAACTTCCTCGTCCACTGCTTCTGTTCCCACTGCCATGGGCTGCCTCCCACTTCGCAGGAACACCTGGAAGCGGCAGCTAGATTGCAGTCATCAGTTAAGCTGGAGTTCTCAATGCCATTAGAGAGACAAGATGGCGGTCAGTGCACGCCAGCCTGGATCATGAGCGCAGCCAGCAGGCCACTGAATCTCTCTGGCTCTCTCACAGTCCTCTTTGGGCTACTGCTCCAGAAAGAAGAGCTGAGGGGCCCTCCTTCTGCCATCCTAGGAGTTCTCTGTTGACCAACATGCACCGCTGTTATCTCCTGAGTGGCTTTCTCCCGCCCTGTGAACTGCCAGCCTCCCTGGTGTCAGTCAAGCAGCCTCCTTCTTACAGCCAGCAGGGTAGCTTTTCTCAGAGGTGCTCTTGGGTTTTTCGGGCTCAAGCTCACATCCAGGAGCCCTCGGGAAAGGCATGCCCCTCTGACCATGTTGGGGGGGACAGGGGAAGAGGGAGGGAGTGTCAGTGGGGCAATAAACCCATTCTGAATATCTGCTTCCATGTGGCATGGGACAACACCATGCCTGTTGCTCCCCAGCATAAGAGGAGAGGAAAGAATGGCTGGTGACATTTCTCATTGTCGGAAACAAGGAGGGGATAGGGCGGGAGAGCGAATCTACTTGCTATGAGCAGAGCCGTCAGGCCCCTTCTACTATTGAGCCACTGAATAATAGTACCACTAACCCTTTTTTTCCCCCTTCTTTTCTTTTCTTCTTCATCTACACCTGTCTCTTATCCAGTACTCTTCTTTGCCCACAGCTGCCCTCTAAGGTCTGGAGTGAATTTCGGTCATTTCACAAAGGGCGAAAGCCAGGCGCAGGGAGGGGCAGCCTCGGGATCAGACCTCAGGTCCCCTAACTCCCCTAGGCCAAACCATCATTGGGCAGAGGGAAAGGGCAGCTGGAAGCCTCACCCTACTTAACTACAAAAATCAATCATATTTATTGAGCACTCACTATGTGCAGAGAACTGTACTAAGTGCTTGGGAGAGTACAATACCACAGAATTAGGAGACATGTTCCCTGCCCATAACGAGCTCACAGTCTAGAGGGGGAAAATACAGTTAGGAGTCATACAAACCCTTCAGGAAGATGTATTTTCTGCTTTTAATCCCATGCCCAAGGCCACCTCAATCTCTCTGAGACCTGGACCCCCAAAGGCACGGTCACTCATCGCTCTCCCCTTTACTCGGACCCAGGAGGTGATCTGATGGAAGAGGATCGGCTCATGGTGGGAGTTAACATCAGAGTCCAAACCACCTCCCAGTGATGTCCCCTTTGTCAGGACACCTGCTGGGAAAGAGGTTCTCAGAGCCCTTATTTAAAATCTCACCATCCAGACCCACAGGCTCCCTCCAACCTTCTACAGACAACAAGGTGAAGCTGAGAGGAGAAGGATGGTTTCTTTGAAAAGAAACAGCAGTTTCCAGTGACCCAATCAAGTACTCTACCCCATGTCCAAACAGTTTCCAAGACTTGTGTGTCTTGGGGAGGGGGGAATGTTTTGGTGGGAAAATATGGGGGAGGGAGAAGGAAGTTAACAACTTAAGAGGCTTCCCCCAAGGCACAGCATTTACTTATCTCCCAAAGAAGGCTATTGTTTCTACTAATAATGGAACTTGTTAAGTATTTATTATGTGCCAAGCAGTGTACTAAGCACTGGGGTAGATAAAAGATCATCAGGTTGAATTATAGTCCTTGTCCCACATGGGGCTCACAGTCTAAGTAGGAGGGAGTAGAATTTAATCCCCAACATACAGAGGAGGAAACTGAGGGCCAGAAGTTAAGTGACTTAACCAAGGTCACAAAGTGGGTAAGTGGCAGAGCTGGGATTAGAACCCAATTCCTCTGACTCCCAGGCCAGGGTTCTTTCCACTAGGCCATGCTGCTTCCCAACGGGGGGAGCTACTCTATTAACATGCAGGTCCAGGTCTCAGGACCTCTGAGTTTTATTCCCAATTTTGCTGATGATCCAAGGCAAGAAGTAACAGTAGTATAGTAGTGGTGGTGGTGGTGAAGATAATTACTGAACACCCTTTGGGTGTAATGTATTGTTCTGAGTTCTTAGGAAAGTACGAGGGAAGCATAGAGGAAAGAGAAGGAGAGATACAAAATACCCACCAACAGCAGAATCAGAACACATAAACTGACTCTGTACAGTCGATCCTATAGCAACCTAAATGCTCAGGGAGGATAGAAAGGAAGATGCTAGTGCTAGAGGGGGCCAATGAGTCAACGTGACTTAGAGTATTGGGGAGTTCACATTGGGGAAGGCTTGTTAGAGGAGGTGGGGTTTTAGAAGAACTTCAAAGGTGGTCAGAGCTTCATTCTCTGGCCTTCTGCCCCCTCAGCCCCCTCAAGGGAACGAGTCTGACAGGCAAAACACCGAGTCGCAGGCCTCATGCCCCGCTGGATTGGGGAGCAAAGGGGTGGAGGTGAGGGGAAAGGGGCTGGGAATCGGGGAGATGAGAATGTCACTTCTGGGGCTAATCCCAAATCTCCACCACTCCCTCGACTTTTCCTAGCACCCTCCTCCCCAAATTCTGAGTGTCCAATGATGGAAATATCATAGATTCACCGCCACCTCATTTTTTCTGCAAGACAGACAGTGGACCAAGCAGCTGGCTTGGTAAAGGGACCACCAAGCTCTTGCTTCCCCTGAATGGAGGGCTGCTCTAGCTGTAAGGAGCCAGATTCCTGCATTGCCCTAGCAGGGGAGAGCTGGTGGTACTTACCGACAAGTCCAGATCCTAGGAATGATGATGAAGATATGCTGTTGTGGGATGCAAGATCCCGATGTTCCCCATAATGAGACCCTTCCCCATAGCCCTGCTGGAGTGAAAGAAATGGAGAGTTAGTCAAAGCCTGAAGGCTGCCCCAGGTTTCCCCTCATACAGGGCAGTTCCCCGGCCCCCCGCCTGCCCCCACCAAAAAAAAAACAAGCTGCTTGACACAAAACGGTTCCACTTCAAAGGGGCCGCCAGCAGAATGTCTGAGCTCATTCCTGGGATCTTTTAGAATAAGCATGGGTCCCCTCAGGCCACCACCCCAGCCTCACAACCTCCACTCCCATAACCACCAGTTTGCTAGATCCAGTCTGCCAGTATTGGTTGAAGGAGCGGAGAAGGGTGACCATGAAATATGGGCTCTTTTTTTTGAGGGCTACCTGCTGAGGATTCAAGGCATCAGAGGGCAAATGGGAAAACTCCTGTAGACTGCAAGCTCCTCCTGTAGACTGTAAGTGCCTTGTGGGCAGGGATCCGATCTACCAACTCTGCGCTTAATATAGTGCTCTGTGCCCAGTAAATACCACTGACAGAAGGGTCGATCGATTGGGTGATTGATTGAAAAATCCAAGGGGACTGGAAATGCTGACATGCCCCAGCTAAAGGAGCTGGTCCTGCCTCCTGACCCTGTCCTTAAGTTTTCCCCTTTACACACAATTAGACATAAACCGCTGATTTCACCGAGGCCAAGGCAGGAGGGGAGTTGGGAGTGAGTGGAAGCCTGAGTGGGGAAGGGAAATTCCAGGACAAGCATGTCTCAGGATGGGCAGTGCATCATAGGATGGCACTGGGGTGGAATTGGGGTCTGACAAATGGCTCTTTTTCAGCCCCAACTAAGCTGTAAAGCTCAGGCCTCCAATTTTTTTTTTTTTTAATGGTATCTGTTAAGTGCTTACTATGTGCCAAGCACTGCACTAAGCCCCGGGATAGACACAACATAATCGGGTTGGACACATAGGGCTCCCAGTCTTAATCCCCATTTTACAGAGGCAAAGAAGTTAGGTGACTTGCCCAAGGTCACACAGCAGACAATTGGCAGAGCCGGGATTAGAAGCCAGATCTTCTGGCTTCCAGGCCCAGGCTTTAAGCGCTAGGCCATGTTGCTTGTCTAAACCTTCGATAGGAAGGTTTACAGGCGGGGGAAACAACCAGAGCAGAGAGTCTGGGAGGAACAGGTTAGCCATATGAAAAGAAAAAAGAGAAGCTCCTGAGTAATAATAAGAATAACAATACTACTATTAATAGTAGTGATAATTGTGGCATTTGTTAAGTGCTTACTATGTGCCAAGCACTGTACTATGCACTGGGGTAGATACAAGATCATCAGGTCCCATATGGGGCTCAGAGTCTAAGTAGGAGGGAGAACAGGTAATTGAATCCCCATTCTGCAGATGAGGGAACTGGGGCCCAGAGAAGTAAACTGACTTGCCCAAGGTCACACAGCAGAGAAGTGGAAGGGCCGGGATTAGAACCCCGGGCCTCTGACTCCCAGACCTGTGCTCTTTCCACTAGGCCAAGTTGCTTCCTGAAAGCTCTGGAGGAGTCATCTTGGCCTGAGTGACTGGCAGAGTTTCCAGTGCACAGCCCCTGAGAGTAGCCAGGGGAGGGTGGAGTAGTGATGAGAAACCAAGTGCCACATCCAAGCCCTTCCTTCAGGGTGTTTATGGGAAAAATCCACAGCCCTTCTCTCCATCTCCAACTACAGCAGAGCGTTGCATCCACTCAGTCCAGCCCCTTCTGTTCGGGAAACCCCTTCTCTGATTAGCCCTATGACTGGGAGCCACAAGGGCCAACAAATCCTGCCTGGCTAAGGCCTCCGGAGGGGGAACAGTGGAAGAGGCCTCGATGGAGCCGGCATCAAAACCTCAATCCTCAAACCCGCCTCAGATCTAAAGGGAGGGTGACTGGAAATAAAGCTGAAGGGACTGAAGTCAGATACTCTCCCAAGCACTAAGTACAGTGGTCGATAAATCCCGGTGACTGAATGATTAAGGATAACTTGGGCTGGAAGACTGTGTGGGTCCGGAGAGGGTTATAGCAAGAAGAGACTGTGGGATTTCTTCTTTCTGAAGGTTTTTTAAAAGCAGACCGGCCCTTCCTCACCTGCGTCCACGCTCTCTGCCCTCCACGGACCTGGGATGGTTCATAAGCAGTCAGGTCTGAAGGACAGAGATGGACCAGGGCGATCCTGGGAAGGCTTTGCCATCCTGGGAATGTCACAGTCCGTCCCTGTTCAAATGTTGGGTAAACAGCATCTCTGTCCGGAACTCAGTCAGAACTGTTTACCGGGACTGAAGTTACTCAGGGTGATGTCTGTTTGTTTTAGTTCAGAGGGGGGACGGCAGCTTTGAACTTTGTCCTTACCCTTCCTTGGTCAAACGAAGAGCTGTTTTGATCGCCTGCTCCCCAGGACCCCGATCCTGTTCTCTCCTCCAAACCTGGTGGGGGGAAGAAGAGGAGGAAGAAAAACAGGAAGAACAAAGGTTACTCCGCGGACCAACCCCTCTGAAGGTGTCATCTCAAATCGGACTCTTCCTTCCAAAAACAAAACTGTGTTTGGATTCCCAAGCCCATTCCACTTTGTTCTCAGCCAGCCCCTTCCCTCCTACCCACGACAGAGCTCTCAGCAAGCAGCACTTCAATCTGCAGCCAGCTGTTTGGGAAGATTCTGAGATGTGAAGATAGTGAAAAGCAGACTGTATCAGAGTTCCTCTGAAAAGGGCTCGCTCCGTGATCTCTCCCCACGAGGTGTTTCCTTACTTTTGAACGAACCAATAGAGAATCTGGGACAGTTTCCTTGTCCACACACCAGCTGATCCTATGGGAACTCCACGGTCTAATTTCAGTCAGATGGGTACTCTTCCTCAGTGAAATCTCTGGGGTGTGGGCCTCGGAGTGTCATTCCCACCCTCTACTTTCTCTCTCTCACCTAAGCCCTCACTTCACTTCCCCACCCCAATCCTACATCCTCCCCGGGCTGCTCTGTTCACCTCCCCCACGCAGGCAGGGGCTGGAAGGGTAAAGGGGGGAGGAGATGACAAGAAGGGACGAGGGAGCGAGACAGCCCGGCCCTAATGTGTCAAAATACCCTCTGTTCTCCGACTGTGCGGCCAAACTTACTGAGAAAACATGCTTCCTCTTTTCCCCAGATCTAGCAGGGCACCCGGCTGCCACAATCAAATTAGCCACTTAATTTCCCAAATCTCTGCTCAGGAAGCCTCAGGAACCAGTCTCTCCCCTCTGCCACCCCTTTCCCCCCACCCCCCAACCAAACCCCAGGCTTCGCGGCCACCGCTTGGCATGTAATGTTGAACCAAAGGCAACCTTTCCCATGA
Organism: Ornithorhynchus anatinus; assembly: GCF_004115215.2. Lineage (NCBI taxonomy): Eukaryota > Metazoa > Chordata > Mammalia > Monotremata > Ornithorhynchidae > Ornithorhynchus > Ornithorhynchus anatinus. The sequence goes on from NC_041750.1 coordinate 11,988,037, forward strand.
AAAGGCAGGTGGATGGCAGGGGACCTGAGGATTCTCCTCTCACCCAACTAGTGCTCGCAATACCCATGGTATCCGGGGAACAATGGGGGCAGTAGAAATCCAACCTACAACACAGCACAACAAAAAACAAGCTCTGGCTCTTTTTTCCACCACAGCAGCCGCCCAGGCCCAGAGAAATCACAGAGGAAGGGCAAGAGTTCTCTCGTGGGAAGGGGAGGAGATGCCAAATTTAGAGTTTCCGACAGGAGCAAATGGCATCACGGGGGCTTACGGCCGTCCTTGGCCACTAGGAGGACTCCCCCCCAGTGCTCGAGGTCACATCTCACAAGTTACGGGATGCATTCTTGCCCACGGAACCTAGAGAGTCATCCCCCGGGGGCCCCCTGCCCCCCGAGGCCCTGCTGTGCCCCCAGCACCTGAAGGAAGTCTCTCAAGTCAAACAGCTCTGAAAGCTCCCCTATCACTGCAGCTTCAAAATGATCACTTGTACCACTAGTATGAAGAACACATCCAATTCATCCTGAGTCAGTTGTCAGTCATTTTCTAACATTGGGTCATGATGAAAGCATTCTGAACCTTCAGTATCTTTAGAGACTAGGGTATGGGGTAGCGAGAGAAGAGAGAGAGCTTGATGCTCGGAACAATTTCACTGTAGCAGAGCTGATTATTATGGCAAACACACCGTATTTGTCTTCTCTGCCCCCCTTACTGCTCATTTAACCAGAAACTTCTTTCAAATTACATCCTTCTATTTCTGGGCCTTTGTGTTAATCATTTCCCTGGAGAATTGGTGTTTAATTGCTGTCTAATTTGCATAATTATGCATATTAATCTCTACCATAATGAATATTCATAGTTCTCATTTAGATTTTGTTTTCTAATCAAAAATTTCCAATGTGATTACTGTGCAAAGCAGGGATAAGCCCCTAATAAGACCTTGGGTACTAGGGAGAACTGCTGCCAATTCTCCCACCTCCGACTTCCCAGAATAAACTTCTGTTATGTCGATGTATTTTCCAAGCCACTCATCTGCAGACCCCTGGAAACACATGGACCAAAATCATTCAACCCATTGCTCCCTCCCTGGTCAGTGACAGAGCAGCCAGGATCCAAGGGTCTGGAGAGGCAAAGCGGACTCTGTCACCAGTCTGCCCGCACTTTGACTGTATCCATCCCCGCCGCAGGCCCCGGGACTCAGCCCCGGCTTCCAGGTCAACGGGCTTGGGAGGCCCAAGGGATCGTGGGCCACCACTGCTGGGGAAGGAGCGAAGGGCGGAAGGTCAAGGAGTACTAGGAGAGGAATGTTTGATGGAAGAAAAGAAGAAGGAAGGTGCTCCACTGATTGAAAGGCCGAAGTCTCAAAGAAGCCAGAACCCTAGTTGGAACTGGTGTTTTTGAGACCTGCTCCATGGAGGAAGACCAAGACCAACCCAGGAATGCTGTGAGGGCCGTTTTCAAAGGCCCCACCCACTTCCTCCCTGTGCCCCTTCACTGTCATTTCTCCTTGGACCTCAACAACTGCTCCTGCTCCAGCTCTCTCTTGGATATTATGTGAATGATCATATTATTCTTGGACCTCCCACAGAACACAAGCCCTCCTAAGTACTCAGCAAGAGCACCAGCAGACCCAACATACCAAGCTTCAAATAAACATAACTCAGCTGATTAAAAAATTGTACCCACTAACCTCGGAACCACTGCCGGGCGGCCACTTGCTGGGACACAAAGAATTCACTCCCGAACAGAGAAGTGACCATTCAATCATCTGACGTCTCCCTGCTCCCACTGGCCACCATGACACACAGACCTGGGGGCACAGTGGGGAACAACGAATGGGTGTGTCTGTCTGATCTGCTGGTGACAAAGGCCCCTCTTTCCTTCATATCAACTCAGCTGCTGGTTCTCCTGAACATCCTCCTCTTCAATTACTTGTATTTGCTATTTATATTTGTTAAGTGCTTACTCTGTGCTAAGCACTGTACTCAGCCCCGGGGTAGATGCAAGATAATCAGGGTGGACACAGTCCCTCTCCCACATGGAACTTCCAGTCTAAGTAGGAGGGATTAGGATTTAATCTCCATTTTACAGAAAACTGAAGCACAGAGAAATTTAGTGATTTGCCCAAGGTCACCCAGCAGACAAGTGGCAAAGCTGGGATTAGAACCCAGGCCCCTTGACCTTTCCAGTAGGCTATGCTGCTTCTCCTCTTTGCTCTCAGGGACCCAGGGACCTACATTCAAATCAGGCAGCTGGTCAATGAAATCACCAGATCAAGCAGTTATAACTACGGACAATCTCTCCCGTAACCCTTAACTTCTCTGATCTCTCCATGTCCCCTCAATCCCCTCCCTCTAATCAACTCCAACTTCTATCTACTCCAGTGCTTAGAACAGTGTTTGACACATAGTAAGCACTTAAATACCATAAAAAACCCATCCCTGCCCTTCCTTCCTAGCACTCCTTCCACCCTCCTCCATCCAACTCTTTCCTACTTCTCACGGCGTCCATTCCTTCATCCCCAGAGCCACCCCTCATTGCCCCTCCTCCCAGGACAGCCCACTCCCATCCAACGCCCCCTCACCCCCCCGCCCCCCACATCCCCAACAGCCTCAGCAAAGTACAGCCTGTGGAACTCCCATTCTATCATGGCTCCCTGGCTCCTCCTCCCTTCTGCATCACCTATGCACTTGGATCTGTGACCTTTGGGCATTTGATATTCGCTCCCCCCTCAGTCCCACAGCACTTAGGGACATATCTTTAAATTATTTATTATAAATTACTTATTCATATTGATGTTGGTCTCCCCCTACAGACTGTAAGCTCATTACGAGCAGGGTACGTGTTTGTTAACTCTGCACATAGTAAACCCTCAACAAACACTGAAACCTGGCTCTCCACAGATCACTCGATGGTATTCTTTCTAAACCAATCAATGGGTTTTTTTGATCCCTTACTGTATGCAGGGCAGTGTGCTAAGCGTTGGGGAGAGTACCAACAACACTATGACAGATTCCCTGCCCACGACAAGTTTACAGTCTAGCGGGGACTAGATGACACCGTCTCCCCTTCTGCTCTCCCCAGACTGGGCCTCATGTTCTCCCTCTTCCCAAGACTTTTGCGTCTTGCTCCCAATGGCACGTTCACACCAACCCACCTCCCCAATCCCCCTCTTTCCTCTCTTTTGAAGCCCACATTATCCACCTTTGCTATCCACTCCAATTACTAGTCACAGTCACCTACTGCCTCCCAGGCTCCTCCTGCAACTTTCTCAACCATTTTGATCCCTTTCTCACATTCCTCCTCTCTTTCTCTATCCTTCCACTGACTCTTGGGGACTTCGATATCAATGAGGATAATAATAATAATAATAATGGATTTGTAAACGCTTACTACGTGCCGGGCACTTTAACAAGCGCTGGAGGTAGATACAAGAGAATCAGGTTGGACACAGTCCCTGTCCCACATAGGGCTCACAGTTTTAATCCCCATTTTCCAGATGAGGTAACTTAGGCACAAAGAAGTGAAGTGACTTTCCCATGGTCACACAAGACAAGTGGCGAAGCCGGGACTAGGACTAGGTCCCCTGACTCCTAGGCTTGTGCTCTTTCTACTTGGTCACGCTGCTTCCCGCTGCCTTCTTTCTACCACTCCCCAAATCCAATGAACGCTGTATTGCACTCTCCCAAGCGCTTATTACAGTGGTCCATAAACAGTAAGCGCTCAATAAGTATGACTGAATGAATGAATCCTCCATTCTGCCTCACCCACTCATCAACTTGGACAAACGCTCTATCTCATCATTAGTTACTAATCAATCACTCATTGTACAGAGCACTTGGGAAAGTACAACAGAATTGGCAGACACGTTCCCTCCTCACGATGAGCTTATAGTCTAGTACAATCTCTACCCTCACCAACCCTGAATCCCTCTGCCTGACCAAAATCTCCTCACCTGCCTTCTCTCCCACACTCCCCCGCCCCTCAAATCTGTCCAGTTCCCTAGAGAAACCTCTGATCTTTCAACTCCCTCCAATTTTCTAAAGTCATCACCCCATTTGCCCTCCCCACCCAAAATACCTTCTCAACGTACAAGCTGACACTCTCAACCCTGCCCTTTCCCCTGAACTCAACTCCCTCGCTCCCCTGTGCCTCTGCCAATCTCATATCACTAACTCACAACCCTGGATCACCATGCTTCCTCCACTCCTGTGCTTGAGCTGCGGAGCACTGCTGGCAGAAGTCCAGATATCAGGTCGACCTTGTCCAACTCAACTTCATCCCCGCCGGCTTTAATTCAAGCCTCTCCTCCGCCCAGCAACAATACTTTACCATCCTTCCTGACTCCCATGCCTGTTGCCGGTGCCAGCTGTTCCAGATGTTCCCTCCTCAAACGCCCCACACCTCCATCTTTGGCCTCTAATGACTTGGCCACATGATTTATTGATCAAAATTGAAACCATCAGGCATATTCTCCCTAAAATGTCCCCTGCTCCTCTCCAGTTCCTCCCTCCTCCTACCCAATCTTCGACTCTCTCATCTTTCCCAGCAGTATCTCATGAGATATCCTAATTCCTCTCAAAATCTATCCCCTCCACTTGTGCCTCTGACCTCATTCCCTCATACTTTATGAAAATGCCTGCCCTCTTCCTTCTTCCCTCCCTGACCACTATCTTCAACCGTTCACTTTCCAATGGCTTCTTCTCCACTGCTTTCAAATATGCTCCTGTCTCCCCTAACCCCAAAACACTCTCTCATGACCTCATGGCTCCCTCCGGTTATCACCATCTCCCTCCTTCCGTTCCTCTCCAAATTCAAGTGAATTGTCTACACGCGCTGATTCCACTTCCTCTCATCCAATTCTCCCTGTGACCCTCTCCACTCTGGCTTCCATCCTCTTCACTCCACAGAAACAGCCCTTTCTAATGTCACCAATGATCTTCTTGCCAAATCCAATGGCCTCTACTCAATCCTGATCTTTCCTGTCCTCTCAGCAGCCTTCGACATTATGGCCCATCCGCTTCTCCTGAAAACATTATCCAACTCTGGCATCACTGACACTGTCCTCTCCTGGCTCTCTTCCTATCTAATATCTCTTGCTACTCCTTCTTAGCCTCTTTCACAGGCTTCTCTGCCTCAGTCCCCCTTTCCTCTTCCCCCACTCCCTACTGCATCTCCCTGACTTGCTTCCTTTACTCATCTCCCCTCCCAGCTCCACAGCACTTATGTACACATCTGTAATTTATTTATATTAATGTCCCCCTCTCTTCCTCTACACTGTAAGCTCATTGTGGGCAGGGAATGCGTCTGTTCAATGTTTTACTGTACTCTCCCAAGTGCATAGTACAGTGTTCTGCATACAGTAAGCGCTCAATAAATATGACTTAATGAATGAATGCCTTCCCTCCGACCCCATCTGTGGGAGTCCCTCAAGGCTCAGTTCTGGGTCCCCTTCTATTCTCCATCTACACCCACTCCCTTTGAGAACCTATTCAGTCTCTCAGCTTCAACTACCGTTTCTATGCAGATGATTCCCAAGTCTACCTCTCCAGCCCTGACCTACCTCCTTCTCTGCAGTCTCACATTTCCTTCTGCTATCAGGAACCCGGATGATCCACTGACACTTCAAACCTCACATGCCCACCTTCAAATGTTCACTTTCCAATGGCTCCTTCCCAACTGCTTTCAAACACGCACCCTAAACAAACCTTCCTTTGACCCCATGGCTCCCTTCAGTTATCACCCCATCTCCCTCCTACCATTTCTCTCCAAACTTCTTGAGAGAGTTGTTTACACCTGCTGTCTCCATTTCCAATCCTCCAATTCTCTCCTAAATCTTCTCCAATCTGGCTTCCGCCCCCTTCACTCCACAGAAACAACCCTCTCTAAGTTAACCAATAACCTTCTTGCCAAATCTGGCCTCTACTCCATTCTAATCCTCCTAGACCGCTCAGCTGGCTTTGACAATTGGGACCACCCCCTTCCTGAAACATTATCCAACTTTGGATATACTGACACTGTCCTCTCTTGGTTCTCTTCCTATCTCTCTGACTGTTCCTTCTCAATCTCCTGCCGGCTCCTCCTCTACCTCCTACCCTCTGACAGTGGACATCCCTCAAGGCTCATTCTAGGTCCCCTCCTATTCTTCCTCTACACCCACTCCCTTGGAGAACTCATTCACTCCCACAGCTTCAATTATCATGTCTACACAGATGATTCTCAAATCTACATCTCCAGTTCTGACCTCTCTCCTTCCCTGCAATCTCATATTTGCTCCTGCCTTCAAGACATATCTACTTGGATGTCCCACTGGCATCTCAAATTAAACATTTCCAAAAATGAATTCCTTATCTTCCCACCCAAACCCTGTCTTCCCCCCGTCTGTCCCATCACACAGACAACACCACTCTGATCCCTACCTCGCAAGCCCATAACCTTGGCATTACTTCGACTCGTCTCTCTCATTCCACCCACATATTCAATCTATCACCAAACCCTGTCGGTTCTACCTTCACAAAATTGCTAAAATCCACCCTTTCCTCTCCATCCAAGTTGCTACCATGCTGATCCAAGCACTTATCCTATCCCACCTTGACTACTGCAACTGCCTCCTTGCTGACCTTCCGGCCTCCTGTCTCTTCCTGCTCCAATCTATATTTCACTTGGTTGCACGGATCATTTATCAACAAAAATGTTCAGCCTGCCTCTCCCCACTCCTCAAGAATCTCCAATGGCTGCTTATAGAAACTCCGTATCACTGCCTTTAAAGCACTCAATCTGCTGCCCCCTCCCACCTCACCTCACTAATTTATTACAGCCATCCCACACACTTCACTCCTCTAGCGCCAGCTTACTCACTGTGCCACGATCTCGTCTACAATAATGATAATAATAATGGTATTATCATCTTGTTGCAGACCCCTTTTCCATGTCCACCTCCTAGCCTGGAATTCCCTTCCCCCCCATATACACCAGACCTCCACTCTCTCCACCTTCAAAGCATTATTAAGGTCACATGCTCTGCACACTGTAAGTGCTCAATAAATATGATTGAATGAATGAACATTTTCCCAAGAGGCCTTCCCCAATTAAGCTTTCTTTTCCCCAGCTCACTCTCCCTTCTGCATCTGTGATCTCTGGGCATTTGATATTTGCCCCACCCCAACCCCAGAGGAATTATGTACATATCTTTAAATTATATATTATAAATGACTTATTTATTCATATTAATGTCTATCTCCCCCTCTAGACTGTAAGCTCGCTATGGGCAACAAACGTGGCTGCTAATTCTGTTGTATTGCGTTCTCCTAACCACTTAGTATAGTGCTCTGCACATAGTAAGCACTCAATAAATTCGACTGATGTCTAATCTCTCTCTCTCCATAGCCCCCTGCAATTTGGCTTCTGTCCCCTTCACTCCATGGAAACAGCCCTCTCTTAGGTCACCAATAACTTTCTTCTTGCCAAATCCAATCCTGGCATTATCCTTGTCCCACCTGTGTTATTCAACCCACATATTTGATCTATCACCAAATCCTGAAGGCTCAACCTTCACAACATTGCTAAAGTCCACCCCGCCTCTCCATCCAAACTACCATGATGATCCAAGTACTTATCCTACCCCACCCAAACAGAGAAGCAGGATGGCTCAGTGGAAAGAGCCCGGGCTTGGGAGTCAGAGGTCATGGGTTCGAATCCCGGCTCTGCCACTAGTCAGCTGTGTGACTGTGGGCAAGTCACTTAACTTCTCTGTGCCTCAGTTACTTCATCTGTAAAATGGGGATTAAGATTGTGAGCCTCATATGGGACAACCTGATTACTCTGTATCTACCCCAGGGCTTAGAACAGTGCTCTGCACATAGTAAGCGCTTAACAAAAACCAACATTAATATCATTATTATTATTGTTATGACTGCTGCACCTGCCTTCTTGCTGACCTCACTGCCTCCTCTCCCCACTCCAGTCCATACTCCACTCTGCTGCCCAGATGATTTTTCTAAAAAATAAATTCATTCCATGTTTCCCCACTCCTCAAGAACCGCCAGTGGTTGTCCAACCACCTTGGCATCAACAGAAACTTCTTCCCGTCAGCTTTAAGGCCCACACCCTCCTAATTTACCTCGCTGAAGCTCTACTACAGCCCAGTAAATCAATCAATCTGCACACTTCATTCCTCTTCTGCACCTCAATCTTGTGTATTTCCTTGTCAATCCCTGGCCCATGTCCTCCCTTTGGTCTAGAACTCCCTCCCCCTTTCTATGTGACAGATCACCACTCTCCCTCCATTCAAAGTCTTAATAAAATCCCATCTCCTCCAAAAGGTCCACCCTGATTAAGCCCTCTTTTCCTCACACCCTCTCCCGTCTGTGTCGCCTATGCACTCAGCACTTGATATTCACCCAACCCTCAGCACTTATGCACATATCTGTAATTTCTTTATTTTAATATCTATATCCCCCTCTAGACTGTAAGTTCCTTGTGGGCAGGGACCATGCCTATCAGTTCTATTGTACTGTCCACTCCCAAGAGTTCAGTACAGAGCTCTGCACACAAGAAGTGCTGAATAAATACAACTGATTGATCTATTTATATTGGTTCCCAACTTGGTTCCGATATGGGATGACAGTCAATGGTGGGATGGCCTGGAGTCAAAGCGTCCATCCTTCATCTCAAAATAGAGACGAGTGATGTCCTCTCCTTGAGTCTTCATCCTAGTCCTCCTCCCTTAGGCCACCCATGTTTCAGACACTGCCCTCCGTGCTTGACACCTAGCTCCTCCTACTTCCGTCTGGCATCGGCTGGCTCCCAGACTGCCTCTAGAAAATCTGGAAGAGGCTAGTTCACTGACAAGAAGGGGACAGGTTTAAGAACAGGGAACTCCTCGAGGTTTCAACACCCTTGCCTTTGGGGGGAGGGAGGAGAAGCAGGAGGAGGAGGTATGAGGGGGGCGGGGGGGGGGGCTCCCCTCAATCTTTGAAGAACACTCTTAATTCAGAAAAGAAGAGGGGAGATATCAAATGCACCAGTTTGGGGATCCCGCCTCACACCTGTACAAAGGCACACACACACACCCGCAACAGCCTTAAGCACCCATAAGGTCGACAATTCAAGGAACCCAACTTTCCCTTTAAATGGAAAAGATTTCCAAACTGAATCCTGATACAGAAATTTCCAAAACAGGGACTTCTTCTCCCCTCTTCTATTAATAGTTATTAAAATCAAAACCACCAAAGATTAATTATGCATTTTAATAACCCAGATCATGAATATTCATGATGCACTGCTTGTTCATGTTCTAATTAAAATGAACTAGTAGAATAAGATGTAGCTGTCAGTGGGTAATATTTTTTACTTTTTTTTTTTTTTAATGCCAGAGCTAAAAAGGGCCGATCTACGATCATCGTTATAACTGCACAAACTAGTCCAAGTTGCATCTCGAGAAAGCCTTCCCATCCAATGAGAGGTGGCCTGCCTGTCCCATCCTCCCTTGGCTTCCCCAGGGTTCTAGGCTTTGCAGCTGACAGCTAAGTGGATCAGGGATAGGGTAGAAAGGGCAAGCAGGAGGCGGCAATTGCCCTTCAGAAAAAAAGAGAACTAGGCTTTGCTTTGGCATCATCCAAATAAATTCCCTGATCCTGTCCCATTTGGAAACATGACAACTGGTCGATGCAACTGTAGACCAGAGCCTCCCCTCCACCCCAAGCGTGGCCCTGGTGAAGCCAGAGAACAATTCTTCCTGCCCAGTTCTGCTAGATTCTCAACTCAGAACTCACCACCACCACCGGGCAGGAGGCATAGAGACATGCCCCCCTTCTTGCCAGCTGCTCACAAGGTAATGTCAGTTGGATGAGCAGTGGACTTGATAAGTCAATCTGGGGGTGGAGGAGGAGAACAAAGAAGAAAAGGAGGAGGAGCCGGGCTTGGTTAGGTCCAGAAACCAGCAGGAAGCACAGACTTGGGGGCTGCATCCAATGAGTGGAGAAGGGAGACTCCCAACTGGTCCCGATGTCTTGGTTCTGAGCCATAAGAGCTGGCAAGTCCCATCCTTTGAAACACACCCCTCCCCGGTGCTCTCTCAAGCTTCCAACCACCTGGAGACCCCAGAGGGCACCTGACCTTGCTTCTGGGCAGGGCAGGAGTCACTCCCGCTCAGCAAGCATGGAAGCAAAAATATACGGTCCAGTGAATTGCCAGCAACCCAAAGGAAGCCTGAAAGCCCATTCTCCCACCCCCCAGACTGTGAGTCTAGCATTTAGTACAGTGCTCTGCATACAGTAAGCACTCAATAAATACCATTGATTGATTGAGTCAGTCCTAGGTGGCCCTGGAACTGTGTCCGACCAGATGGTTCTGTATCTACCCCAGCATTTAAATTCAGTGCTTGGCACAAAACAACTGGGTAACTGCTTCTTCTGTGTTTTCTGGGGAGAAGAGGTCTGACAGATTTTCCCCACCTCACTCAACTCTCCTCTTCCCCACTACATTCCCCATCTCTCCTTCTCCAACCCTTCCTCAAGCCCCTTTCACCCAGTTGTGAAGCGGAAAGGCCAGGGCTGACCCCGATTCCACCCCTCCCACCCCCCTCCCCCATGATAAATTCCACCAAGCTGCAAAGGCACCCCCCCATGTGGCCCCTTCACCAGAGGGATCAGCAAGATCCTTGGCCGCAGAAGTTGACCAAGGCTGAAGAGGGAAGCAGGAGCCTTCTCAGTTGCTCCAAGTACTTTACGGCAGCCTGGCTAATGGTCTCTTGGCCAGAGCAAGTGACAAAATATCCCCGGCAAAGGAACGAAGAGCACCAACCGTATTCATTTTAAATACCACTGAGAGAGGGATGGATGGATGGATGGAGGGAGTGATGAATTCCTATGTGATGGGGCAAGCTGGTAAGATTTTGGGGCATACGTGCAGAGCTGGGGGATGAGGAAATCAAAGGAAGAAGGCCCCCACTGCAGGGTGGCTGTGGAACCAGAAACAGAAAGAAACCTCCAGGTGTCCTTAGGCCCAGCATGGCTTCCACACCCCCAGCTCACAAAGGCCCCAAGTTAATGGCTCTGAATAGCTGGGTCTGCCCCCGGGTGGGGGGGGGGGGTGTTGGGAGAGAGGGAGGGAATGAGAACAAACCCAAATAACCACATAGCATGCTGGTTTATTACCTCCCTCCCTGGGCACCCGGGACTAAGCGCAAGCTAGGGCTGGCAGTGCTGCCAGAAAGTACTCTCGATCCTGTTTGAGGGAGGGGAATAGGAGAGGTGTCCAGGCTCCGGGCCCCTGCTGGCAGTCTGCCAACCTTGGGAACACTGTGGGTGGGCACCCTGATTTCCAGAACTGAGGCAAAAAGGAGGGCAGCAGTGGCAGTTTGCTTGGCTACTTCCTGAGGGTACACACATCACAGCAGGACGGTTACACAATGGTTGCTCTCTTGGAGCAGAAGGGGGGTGGGGGGGAAGGGGGGGGGGAACCCCTCCACTCAACAATCTCCTATCGTCACATCTATGAATATAGTTAACCTCTCTCTCCCCTCACCACTCTCCCTCTGACGCCCAAGGGGAGGAGAAGAGAACCTACTGAATGCAGCCCGACACCAGAGCCTTCTGCCAGCAGCCCGAGCTAGTGGTCTGAATCTTCAATAAAAGCTGGTGCGACTGTAATTTGATTCGAAACCGAGGTGGCAGAAGGCTGCTTGATAAACACTTCCAAATTAAGCAGCCTTGTAGCCTAATCACTCTGGCAATCAGCCTTACAGCAAAATCTCAGCTAAAAGGGATTTGAAATCAATAAAATTAGTTGACTAGTAATTAGCTTTAGACCTGGGCAAACAAATGAAATTGCCCTGGTCTCTCTCAGGCCTGCTGCAGTATCCGGGTCTCCCTGCCCCATCGCAGACCCTTCCCCTACACCCACCACTTCTGGGCAAGGGGGTGGTTGGGTCATAAAAACGGGGGAGGTGGCGAGCAATCCCCCAGAGCAAAATCCCATAAGTGGCTGTCATTTGGGAAATGAACTAGCCAGGTTCCGCTAGATCTCCTCCACGGTCGTGGCTGTAAACAAGGCCTGTTTGACTCTCAGTCACAGGCATCATAGTCCAGGAATCGGATTCCTGGGATCCCATCCCCAGAGGGAGGCATGCGCCTGCAAACCTGCCCACTTCCTCTTGTGGAAAAAGACAGGAGCGAGAGAACCAGACCCCAGACAAGGCCGCAAGAACTTAAGATTCATTGAACTCATCATGGAGGGCAGAATCCCCTCCCAGGTCCTGCCTCCAAGGGGATGGTAGCTGTTCATCAAGGTGGCCAGCAGGACCCTGACAGTAGACAGAGGCCTTTAAAAAAAAAAAAGAAAGAAAAAAAGATCTGTAACCAAGTACCAGCCACCAGCTTTTCCTCCCAAAAGATATAAAAGGGGTAAGCAACCTGTTTGTGTCCAACAGCCAAGAAAAAAGGGAAATCTTCGAGCAGTTGGTGCACAAAGAGCCAATCGTGCTATTTAACCACACATTAACACAGCTTAATGATTAAAATAATTTAATGTTAATATTGAACTTACATTGCCATTTTTTAATAAGATGACAGAGAGAGAGAGTGTATTTTCATTTCGGGAAGTGAATCCCATGATTGATCAAACTGAATGGACCTGGAAGCTCCAACCTGGAAGGCACAGCCCTTGTTCTCCTTCCTCTCTGACACAACCCAGCTTCACTCGCCTGGGTCGCAGCTCCGCACTCTCGGGATAGGGGTGAGGGGAATCGCACCCTACCCCAGCGAGAAGCAGGGTTGTCATCGAAACTCGCTTTCCCCAGAGACTGGCCCACGGGGCAGTTTACTGTGGGGCAGATTCAATCAATCGTATTTACTGATCACTTACCGTGTGCTGAGCACTGGACTAAGCACTTGGGAGAATACCATACAATGGAGTGGGTGGACGTGATCCCTGCCCTCAAGAAGCTTTCAGTCTACATGGGGAGACATGAAAAGAAATAACAGAGAGGGGAACTACCCTCCACCAGCAGAAGCTAAGCAAGGAGATCTGATGAGGCTGACATATGTCCTACTCTGTTAATGAAGGGAAGAATCGGGGGCGGGGGAGAGAGGGACAGGGGAGAAAGCAAACATATCTGGTTGTTTTCATCCTCATCCTCTGTTGCTTAACTCATCTGTTCCTGGACCTGGCGGGGATCCCAAGGGGTCCTAGGATAAGTGCTCCTGGTGCCCGGCAAAGAGGCCACTTGTGTCCCTGGCACATCTGAGGGGTGGGAGGTCCCCTTAGCTGCCCAGCTTGGCTGGTGGTGACAGGTAGGGCAGCGTTAATGGTTCCAGTTCACCCCGACCCATCCGGTGAGGAGCGGAGCCACTGTTTTGGCTCCCCGCTGCCTCTTTCCCACTCAGAGGGCCCGGCCACCGATGCCCTATCAGCTCTTTGCTGAGGGGCCGAAGCTAATGGTGGGAAGGCGCCCCAGGTGAGCTGGGTTCAAATCCCTTCTCTCCCACAGGGCCTGCTATGGGGCCTTGGGTCACTTAATCTCTGGGCCCCAGTTCCCTCATCTGTAAAACAGGAATAATGATAGTATTTGCCCTCCCTATCCCAGAGGCTTATTTTGCCAGTAAAATGATGCAAAAGGGCCTTTTTTTTTTTCAAAAGCACTATAGGTGTCAAGGTGTCATTATTATTGTGTAGGTGCCCAGGGTGTGGCCGAATAGACGAATAAATAGCCAAGTGGGAAATTAACACTTGTTACTGTGAGCTCGGGATCCACTCAGACTAGCTTTACCTCCTTCTTCGGAGTCTACTGGAACTTACCTCCTCCCCGCCCCCCACAGCTCCATCCACCCTATTGAAATTCAGCCTCTAAAAAGAAACGTGTGTATCCGTCCGGATGTGTCATCTGGGGTAGGTGACCTTCTGGGGGACAATATGGGCCAACAACAAGAACAACAGCAGCAGTCACAGCACTTCCACCTCCTGATGGAATTCCTTCAACAGTCAGTTGCTTAATCCTCACAGCAGCATCACCATGCGGTAAATTGGCAAGATCGTTCCCATTCTACAGATGAGGAAACTGATGCGTTTCGACAAAAGCTTCTACTGTCTGGCCCCCAGGTCTGGGAATGAGTCAGTGATTCAACAGGGATTAGCACTTGGAGTTTCTAACATCCAGTGCTGTGCTGAGAGTAACATAAGACATGTTAAGGGCAGTGACTCGGCATAGCTCCCCTCACCCTAGGCTGGCCCAATGAAGGGAAGGGGGATCAGCTGCTGGGATCCTTGGGCACAGGGACTACTGTCAGCTCTTGAAAATCCCCACCCCTCCACCCCACAACCCTCGGCGACGCTCCACATTTAAACTATTATTGTCGGCAGTGACTATAAATACACTCTCTGAAGACACGAGCCCAGGGGTTTCCTTTCTGAACCAGAGCCATGAATTTCCACAGCATTGCTTATGAAGCTCCCTGGCAGAACAAACATTTCAGCCATCTAGGACCCGCTGGAACCAAATCTACATGGCTGACAATCCAACCCCCGACAAAAGGCCTAGAAGGGGGATTAAGAACCACTTCTTCCTCTGGTCTTCGTCGAGGGACTCGGACCCAAAGGAATAAACAATCAAACCTGCTGCCCTGGCCCTCCAGGAGTGCTCCTATTTGCCCGGCACATTCAGTGATGCCTTTTGACTTTAGAGGAAAGAGGGAGAAAGAGATAGAATGAAAGAGGTAGAAAAGCCAATGCCACCACTTCTGGGATGATTTATTCCAGGGCTCTGCACCTGCTCTGGCACTTGTGTTCTAGCTTGGCAATTTCTTTAGGGTTCCAGTCTTAAGGGAGTCTGTGGGTAGGGGAGTGGAGGGAGATGGGGGAGGAGGTCTAGGGCAGAGCCAAAGAAGGCGAAAATCAGTCTGTGGAGTTCACCCCTTGTCCCCAACCCTGGCTGGTTTCATAGGTTCTAATCCCGGCTCTGCCACTTGTCTGCTGTGTAGCCTTGGGCAAGTCACTTCACCTCTCTGTGCCTCAGTTACCTCAGCAGTAAAATGGGGATTAAGACTGTGAGCCCTATGCAGCACGGGGACTGTGTCCAACCCCATTTGCTTGCATCCACCCCTGCACTTAGTGCCAGTGCCTGGCACATAGTAAGCGCTTAACAAATACCATAATAATAATAATGAATAATTTAGTCTTCTGGTCTGCTTCTCTGGTTCTCAAAAACTTCACCCAATGCTATCTACTGAGCGCTCACTGACAAAGTGTTTGGGAGGGTACCACAGAGGAAGTAGACCTGATCCCTACCAGCTGACGACTACCCCTCTCCCAACCCCTCAAGCAGAATTCCCTGACCCCTGGCTTCCAGACTCTCCACCAGCTCTCTCCTCCTCACCTGTCCACTTTCTTCATTCATTCAATCATATTTATTGAGCGCTTACTGTGTACTAAGCGCTTGGAAAGTACAATACAGCAATAAAGAGAGACAATCCCTGCCCACAACCGGTT
The DNA here is from genome assembly GCF_004115215.2 of Ornithorhynchus anatinus. Classification (NCBI taxonomy): domain Eukaryota; kingdom Metazoa; phylum Chordata; class Mammalia; order Monotremata; family Ornithorhynchidae; genus Ornithorhynchus; species Ornithorhynchus anatinus. Next base: position 12,003,517 of record NC_041750.1, read on the forward strand.
TACACACTCACTACTCTTCAACTCGGGTTCTTTACTCCTTTCAAGCAAGCCTCCCCACTGTGCCTTGCTCTTGACTGTCCTGCCTCCGACTCCTGGCTCACACCCTTCCTCCTGCCTGAAACTCTGTCCCGCTTCCAATTTGCCGGCCCAACTCTTTCCTGCTTCAAGGCTCTCCTCAAAGCCCACGTCCTCCAGAAAGCATTCCCTGATTGACCACCCTTTCAAACGGGGAGATATCTTAACAATTAGACCGTAGTCACTCTCAGCACTTAGGGTTCTGGACATATATGTACATACCACCCCGCTCATCCAGCCCCTGTCAACCCCATTTCCTCACCTATGCATCTTTCTCTACTCTTGCTATTACTGGCTGTATCTTCAATTTTCCCTACTGCTCTCATTAATTGCAAATATTCCACTAGACTACAACAGGGATGGCCAAAACAGCTCTTCTTTTGCCAGGCGGCAGTCTGATTGCTTTTCACTGTGGTAGCAGTGGACCCAGGTAATAATAATAATGACGATGATGGTATTTGTTAAGTGCTTCCTATGTGCCAAGCACTGTTTAGAACTTAGAGCTTAGAGCTTAGTGCTTAGAGCACTGGGGTAGATACAAGGTAATCAGGGTGTCCCACATGGGGCTGACAGTCTTCATCCCCATTTTACAGATGAGGTAACTGAGACACAGAGAAGTTAAATGCCTTGCCCAAGATCACACAGCAGACAAGTGGCGGAGGCAGGATCAGAACCCATGACCTTTAGCTCCCAAACCCGGGCTCTTGCCACTAAGCCACGCACTTCTACTGCTGCTGTGGCTCTTGCAGGGGCACAGCACCTGTCCCCTGCCCCTACAAGAGGGCCTGCTCCTCATTACTTACTGTCACCACCACCCCACCACACACATACCCACCGTCGGATCTGTGACTCTTGGCCACACTTTGTTTTGGGTTGTGGCCCTTCAGTTCATGAGGCATGCTCATCTCTGAAATACAAGCAGGGGGCAGGGACCATGTGCTTGTTTTTGTTTTTTTCTCTGCCAGTGTGCTTTGCACCAAGTAAACTGACTGATTTATCACCACCTCTTGAAGAGAAAGGTCCTAGATTTAAGGACAAAATGGATTTCAAAGCAGATTTGATGACTGGGATTCGACGCAGAAGCTAGCTCCTCAGCTTGTGAACCCTCTGGAGCAGGACAGGAAGTTGAGTGGTAGTTGAGTTTCCTTGGGAGATCTAGGGAAGTCACAAATAATCTTCCTCATCTGCTTAACCCGGTTCCGCTGGAAGGAAGGAAAGGACCCACCACTGAACCCAGAAGATGTTTTGGTCCAGCCATACCTCAAAGCCAAGCACACACTTGGATCCCCATCGACTCCCAGTGGAATCGTGATTCCGCCCGCACTAGCCTATAGCGTCACAGGCTAGTTTCGAGTAGGAACAAATCACATCTCTCTCTCTCTCTCTCCCCTCCGCTGAGACTCTTGCATCACTCTGAGCTTCCAGTCTTCTCTTCTGTTTTACTGGCCCCCAAGGTGGTCTCCTAACTGGGCAGAATTCTCCTCTCCTGCCATCTGCAGGTGGCTAAGCCCTGAAAGGCCGAGCAGGGCCACCCCCTGGCCACCTTGACCATCTTTTCTTGGGGGAAGGGGGACAGATCCACAAAATCCACCTTTTGGGGGCTTGCTTTTTCCAGTGAATTTGACATTTAGAATCTACGATGAGAGTCCCAGTAGACATGTGGGAAAAGAACTGACCAAAAGACCAGGACAAATTTGAGGAAAGGTCAGACCATTTTAAAAATGGGGAGGAAGGGGAGAGGGAAGAGGGAAGAGAGGAAGTATGGATCAACAGAGTTTCACTCCAAAGCCCAATCCACCCCCAACCAAGAAGTTTTGAGTACCGCTGGCTACTGAACAGCTTTGTTCGGACCAGTGCTCTTTCCAAAACACCAGGGCCACGCCCTATGAGGCAAGGAGGCGAATGTGCCGGCTTTCCTGACAGATGGGGAAACGGAGGCCAGAGGTAGGCCAACTTCCCTGCCCACATGCAAAAGATTCCAATGGATTAGCTTCAAACAGAATACAGGTCTTCCAACAACTCCCCATTCCCTGCTCAATCCCTCCTCCCCTGACTGAAGGCCCCGGAGCAGCCACACAGAGCTGGGGGGAATCTGGCTGGAAATGGTCGCTAGCCATGCAGATTACAGAAAACACTCAACTGTAGGTGGGTTGAAAAAAGCAGATTGTGAGACTGTGAGTCAGTAAGAGGCCTTTAAAAACACAGCCTGCCAGGGCCAGGATTCTCCTACACACTTCAGCGGGGGCAAAAACAAAGCCCTAAAATCTCCGGGTCACCCCACCAGACCTCCTCTTTGTCTTTGGAGAGCTACTCAGGAAGCAGGCTAGGGAACGCGTTTAGGAAAGTGCATTCTCTAAAGAGAAGGCGGAGAGAGTGGAGCATACGGCCCCCAAAACTTGACACTTCAGCAGCCTCAGCCCAACCATTCTCCAGAGTATTCCTGTTAGTGCAGGAGGTTGCTGCTCTCCAAAAGCATCCCAATATCTCCCACTGGGGATCAGTACTGTATCCTCAGATGGCCATCTGCTCAAAAGCAGACCTCTGTCCAACTGAAAGAAACCGGCAGGGAAGACTTGGTAATCGTGGGGCTAGGGCTTGCATCTAAGTTTCCCCATTGCGTTCATCATGAATCTGCCAAGGGCGGGGGTTGTGTCCACCGACTCTGTCTTACTCTCCCAAGCGCTTAGTACACTCCCCTGCCCACAGGGAGCACTCAAGAAATGCCACTGTATTGATCGAGGAAGCCATGCACGACGACAACTTATTTCTTTACCGGTCATTTCTTTTACCTCAGCTAAAATGCCTGGTGAACAGTAGCAGAGTTAGGCTACAGGGCTTAGGGTGCGCAGAGCACTGTACTAAATGCTACCATAGAGTTGGCAGACATGATCTTTGCCTACGAGGAGCCGACAGCCTACGGGGGAGATGTGTTAAAATAGACTGCAGATAGGGGAAATGGTAAGGTAGAAGGCTTCTTTGTGCATAAGTACGGTGGGCTTGGGGTGAGATGAGAGTGGTTACAGGGGGCACAGCCAAGAGCACAGACAACAAAAGAGGGGAGGGCAGTTGGAAAATTGAGGGCTTAGTCAGAGAAGGTCTCTTGGAGGAGATGTGATTTTAGGCGAGCCTTAATAAAGAGAAATATGAATTGTTGACAGTGATGGTGAGGGAAGGAACATAAAGAGGCAGAAAAAAACCCAAGGAAACCAGAGTATGTGGCAAATCTTCAGGGAAGGTTAACTTCATCTTTATCATTGGGCTCCAAGTAGGGCCAAGGGTAGGGATGGGGGGGAGGGGGAGGGAGGCATGTGTTTGCTGGAGGAAGGCCCAGGAGCCCTTCCAACATGCAACAAATGGTCCTGGACAGGAAATGCGGAGCCAAGAACAAGGCGTGACTTGGCCAATCTCTCAAACCCAACTGGAATATATCTCTGAGTGGCAAATTTGACCAACCACGGACTCTCTTTTGGCTGCAAAATCTGCCAAATCTCACTGCTGCCACTTCAGTGCAGTAATACCACTGGGGAATGAGGGATTTTGTTTTGTTTTAAATGAACTGAAGTGATTCCAGGGGCAGTCGGTGGAATCTTCCAAGGAGAAAGTGCCCCACTTTGGAGAGGTCTCTTACAGCCAGCCCGTGAATAAGGCTCTAATGAATAATCCCCGTTGTCACACTAGTTAGCCTTCAGGCTGACCACCACGAGGGGAGTGACCATGCTGGACTGCCCCAATTTGGAGAGGTCTCTTACAGCCAGCCCATGAATAAGACTCTAATGAATAATCCCTGTTGTCACACTAGTTAGCCTTCAGGCTGCCCACCACGAGGGGAGTGACCATGCTGGACTGATGGTGAGATATGGCTGAATTAAACCAAAAAACCCTCAAAAGCCTTTTTTATTTTGGGACTCGACACCTCCTTAAACATACAAAGTTAGGAGGATATGCTCTGTCATCACAAGGTACTAGTCAAACTGGAGAAATCTTGATTCTCCCCAACTTGGTCACAGCTCTTTTCTCCCCAGTCACCCAGCACCCCCACGACCTCACCGCCCCACTCGGCTGTGATGTCAGGAGGTCCGGCATTCACTCAGTGCTGCTTTTAAATCCACCTGCCTGCGCTAACCCCAAAGCTTATGGGCTCCTGGGGGTGGGCAGAAGGGGACTAAGGTGGAAAAATCCTAGCAAGGGGGACATCATCTGCAAATTTCCAGCCTGTTTGCTTGCATTTGTAATATCTCCTCCAGCTCCTCCTCCCTCAAACCCGCTTTGGGTGTTGCCTGACAGTTCGAAAGGAAAAGCATCTGCAGGCGAGAACTCTGGAGACGATCTAGCAAAGGCTTCAAGAGGACAGGTGCCGAGCTTGTCCATCCTCATTTTCTTCTGAGTCAACTTCCAGAGACGCTAGGAGCCAGAGAATGTGTCCCACCACGAACCCTTCCCACTGAGTTCACCAGGCATTTGGGAGTTGTGACAGGGACACCGGCCTCCAGCAGATCCCCGATAGGAAGTTTCAGCCGGCATCCCTGGAAAGCAAAGAGTGAAATGAGGTTTCCTCTGCCAGAACCCAAAGGGCAGAAGGAGACTCCTGGGGCCTCAGACTCTGCCATCTCTTGGGGGCTGAGATTATGCCCATTCACTACCCTCAGGAGAGTACAATATGGGCTGGGCGGGCTGCTTCTCAACCTAAGACCCTGTACTGGTGGGACAAAGAACAGTTTGTCCGAGGGTGGGGGCGTCACCCCTGCTGTAATCGCTCAACGGAATCGGCACTTCTGTCCCAAAGCTGTTGGGAAAAAACCAACAGCCTTCTTCTGTCTGGCCTAGAGGACCCAGAATGCTGCCATTACATGACAATTTCATCCCGATGAGGTGGAGCCACACAAGAGTCACTCCAAAAATGGCCCGGTGGTTCCCCCCGCCACTCCGGCACGGGTATCATAACATCCTTCCGTTGACTTTGGTAAATATTTACCACTGGCTTTGAGGGGCCGAAGGGGGTTTCCGTGGATCAGATTGTCTAATTATTCCTAACAATTCATCACGGGCACTGTAAACTTCCTCCAGAAGAGAGGAAAAAACAGCTCATGGCCTTGTGCAGGGGAAGGAGAGAAAATGGCCCAACAAGGGAGTGGCTAGTTGATGAAGGGTAACTAGTGTGTCAGAAAGATGGCGGGTGACCTAATTCTAGAAAAAAGACCGTCTGAGAGGGCCAGTCCCCTCACAGTGAGGGAAAACATTGCTGAGTTTCTGGCAACTCCAGCTGTCCCCACAAGAAGTCTTGGCAGCTCTCTGCTCCATCCTGCATCTGCAATCATTTCTAGAATCAGGGTGCCCACCCTCCCCACCCCGCCCCACAAAATGTGAGAAAGGCTAAAGGGGGGGGGGGCGTTCCTCAGGGGACCATGGCCTGTATGTCTCCCCAGACCTCCCCAGAACTTTAAGATGCTGCCTTTTGGCTCCAATTTTCAGAGATGGTAAGCACCTCTTCAGATCAAGACCCAGTCAGGAAGCTAAGCTCAGGAGGAGAGGGAGGTGGCCTGAGCGCCGTCCTGCCCAAGCCATGAGTGATAGCCAGACTCTTTTGCAGGGCCTCACTTCGGGTAGATAGCCAAGGGGCAAGTGGAGAGCACCCAGTGTTCAACCGGGCCACTGGAGCTTGGGAGGGAGATGGGTGGATTGAGTCGCAAAGATGACAGCAATCCTTAGAGGTACGGTTGGACACCCAGGACAATCTTGCCGGTGGCCACGGCCGAGACAAAGCTCAGCGCGAGCACGTACTTTGGCTTTAGAAGTATGTGGGCATTTTCTGTCTGGACTCTTTTCAGCATGGAGGAACAGGAACGATATGGTAGGGCAGAGGTTTTTGGAAATCCATAAAACAGCCTGTAGAGGCCAGATGACAGACATATTTCCAAGGCTGCCAAGCTTTTCTGGAATTTGATAGTCCATCCATTTAGAATTTTGGGAGGGTTGATTCCTGCCCAGTCCACCTCCTGCTAAATCCTGCCACTTCAGAACCACATAGCCCTTAGCCGGGCTATGGTTTGGGTGCACACGTTTCCTCTTTCAGGGCTTGCTCTTCAGAGACGGCAGCAAGGAGGCTTCCCGATCCAAACCACTTATATATGGTAACTGTTCAGCCTGGCAGAAACAGAGAACGTAAGAGGGTAGAGAAGGGGTAGGTGGTGAATGTGGAGCAGGGGATTAGGTGGAACCATCCCAGAGAGGGACACAGAGACCTGGTATTGCCCTCCCCAACTAAGCCCTCATTTCTCCTACTTACTCGTTCTTGTGTGTCATCTATGTGCTTGGAGCGGTCTCTCTCTATATATACTGATTGAATGATGGACTGATTGATTAAAGGCACATAAAACCCATGAGTTAGAGGAAGCGGCCTCCCCAGGTTCAACTGACACCACAAGGAGAAGGGATGCAGCCCACTCTCCAATCTCACGCTCTCTGTTGCTCACCAATCCAATCCTGGGTCACCCCGCTTCGCGGGAGGATGTCCCAGATGCCTCTTGGGTGAAGCTCCATCTTCTCTAAAGGCCTTTCTGCCCCCACCTTCCTCCCGGACAGAGCCTGCAGAAAGGGCCATCTTCCCAAAGGTGACACCCCCACCAATGGGCATCCCAATCACCTGTCAGTGACTTTGTTGTTGCTCTGGCATTAGAGAGGGTGGGAAGCCCCAGTTTTCTCCAGTAGCAAGGAAAGATCCAGCATGGAAATGATCAGAACCGTCGTTCAAGCCTACAAACTACTACAGCTTCCAGGTGTTGCTCAGGTCTTAGAGCAAGGAGGTGGGCCACACGGCCAGACTTCAAAGACCCCACCATCACTTCCCATCATCCCCAAGAAAAGCCCCCCGACAGACGGCAGAAACTATGGCATCATCCCCCTACTCTCCACTGCCGGCAAGAGTCCAGCCAGGATTCTCCCAGGCCAGCTTCCTAAGAACACTGCTAACCACGTCCACCCATAACTACCATGTGGCGTCAGACCCCAGTGGGGGCTGGCAGACACAGAGATACAGGAGAAGGGCCTTGGGACCATTTCTCCCGGTGTTAGCAGACTTGACAAAAACATTTGATGCCATCAGTGAACTGGAGCTCTGGCACCTCCTGAGCAAATCTGGGTTCCCTAAAAAAGTCATCAAGATCTCAAAGGCTAGTCCAAAATGGTTCAGCCCATTAATGCAACCAAAAGGACTTTAGTCTGAACCTTTTCCTAGGCCAAGTGGAATAAAGCAGGGTTGTGGAATGGGCCCAGTCTTGTTCAATCTAATTCCCACAGCCCTGGGATTCAATCATCTGCTTTTGCCCAGGGGAAAGAACATTACTCACTTGGGGAATCAGGAGACGTGCCTTCTAGGCCCAGCTCAGAGAGTTAGGAGTGTGTTGGATGACTGACGGACCACCTAGAGTATCCTGATGAGGTGGATTGGTGCAGGAGGGATCCTGAAAAATCCCTGACTGACGTGGGTGGAGAAGACCGCAGTGGCCACCAAGGTGACCCCCGGCTGGCTTATGGTGCCAGGACAGGGTGTCGGCATCAGCTGCAATCACTTCGGCTGTACACATCTCTGGCACGTCCACAAGACCTCTGCATGTCCTTTGTATGGCGTTCCACCCAACGGGAACACGCGTGGCAGGGACAAAAAGTGCAAGTGGAGCCAGGCAAACCACTCTCATCATCATCAAATCCTTCACAGAGGTTTTCGGGCCTGAGGCCTGCGTGTCTTTCTCGATGGGAGACTCCACCTCTGTGGGCAGAACCCTGAACTGGGCCCTCGGGAACATACGTCAGAAGTAAAAGATGCAGTCCTGACCTTGGAGGATCTTACAATCAAACAGCCGTGCCTCATGAGCACTGTTCATGGGCACGTTCGTGACTGCTCCCCGGGGACTGGTAGTTTGTTCAGTGGACAGCCTGGACCGGGAAGACTGCAGAGGAGGTAGAACCGAGAACGCCTGAAGAGCCTCTAGGCCAACCCATGGGAAGGCAACTTACTCTCAGCAGAAGGAGGAGTGCAGACTGGTAACTCTTTCCGCCCTCATCTGCCTGGCCCAGGCCCTGGGAGGAATGCCAGGCACAGGGAAGGGCAACATTCGGACAAAGGGATCAAGATCGACCCTTTGCCTTCCCTTCAAACACTGTGGGGAGAGAATGGAAATCAAACACGAACTCCCTCCGGCAGCACGGATGCCACCCCTTTTCTAAAGCAGAACTCCTTCCGAGGACAGCCGCTCTTCAGAAAACAGCCTGGGGATCTCCCTGAGTTACCGAAGGACTCCCGCGAGGGCTCTGTTACTCTCTCCTGGAGCAGAAGGGGGCTGTCTGACAAGGAGTAAGAGAGGAGGTGGCAAACCTACCAAGCGACTCCAGGATCAGAAATATTGTTTGCAGTTCTGAGTTAGGGTTTAGAGGTTAAAAAAAAAATCTAAGAGGAGCTGCTACCGTTCCAGAGGGGAAAACAAGTCAATAAGGGGCATAGGTGGAATAATAAACCCCAACCACCCACCAAGAAGCTCTACAAACATCAAGCTTCTTCGGCTAGCTCTCCACTGTTAGACCAGGAGTTTCCAAAGAGCAGAGATCACATCTTATGCTCCTTCTATATGTGCCCCAAACGGCACAGCCCAGGGCCTGCTCCCAAATGTTCGGTCAGTCCCGGGGACATAGATCCATCCTAATAATGATGATAATAGTAATAATAATTATGGTATTCTTTAAACACTTGCTATGTGCCAGGCACTGTACTAAGCGCTGTGGTAGATACAAGCAAATCGGGCTGGACACAGTCCCTGTCCCACATGGGGTTCACAATCTTAATCCCCATTTTACAGATGAGGTCACTGAGGCACAGAGAAGTGAAGTGACTTGCCCAAGGTCACACAGCAGTCAAATGGCAGAATGGCATTAGAAGAAGCAGCGAGGCTCAGTAGAAAGAGCTCGGGCTTGGGAGTCAGAGGTCATGGGTTCGAATCCCGGCTCCGCCACTTGCCAGCTGTATGACTTTGAGCAAGTCACTCCACTTCTCTCTGTCTCAGTTACCTCATCTGTAAAGTGAGGATTAAAACTATGAGCCCCACGTGGGACAACCTGATCACCTCGTATCCCCCCAGTGCTTAGAACAGTGCTTTGCACATAGTAAGCGCTTAACAAATACCACCATTATTATTATTATTCTAGCTCCTAGGCCCATGCTCTATCCACTTGGCCAAGCTGCTTCTCAGCATACAATACAACAGAGTTGGTGGACGTGTTCCCTGTCCCCGAGGGGCTTGCAGTCGAGAGGGCGAGACAGCCTTAGGTGAATCCCCGCCCAACCCAACCCACATAGCCTCAGTCTGTTAACATTGGGACAACTCAATCCGCCACCACCTTGAAGGTATGCTGGAGCTACTGGAGCATTTTCTAATCCTGGCTCTACTGCATTTATCTGCTGTGTGACCTTGGGCAAGTCACTGAACTTCTCTGTGCCTCAGTTACCTCATCTGTAAAATGGGGGATGAAGACTGTGAGCCCCATGAGGGACGTGGACTGTGTCCAATCTGATTACCTTGTATCTACCCCAGCGCTCAGAACAGTGCGTGGCACACTGTAAGCGCTTAACCACTACCAAAATTATTACTATCATTATTTTCGTTGCATAAGAGGATCCAACTGGTCTAGCAGCAGGTGACTGATCACAAGTGTGGGGTGGAGGGTGCTCCGGCTGGGTGCAAGGGCCTCCCTGAGATCCTGGGCCATCTCAGGGACTCAGGGGGACTCTGGCTGCCAAAGTCTGGACCCACTAGCATCTACTGAGGAAGAGGAGAAACTTCTTTCTCCTCCCCCTGCCCTCCCCCAAATTCAGATCTCTCCCTCTGCCCGCCCCCGCCACAGTCCCAGAGGAGTAAATTCATTCTTCGCGATGAGAAACCGAAAACTTCGCCAGAAGTTTTGTGTTCCAAGCCAACAGAAACCGAGAGCCCAGTTCGGGGCAGAAGTAGCAGTGACCAAGCAGCATCTTTCTCTCTTCCTCCCTGGGTACCTATTATGGGTACAGATGGACACACCCAGGTAATTTCCCCCACCCAAGACCAAAGAAACTACAGTACAAAAGGGTTTCGACCGAAACCGAGGGGCAGGCTGGAGACCCAGGACTTTGAGCCAAAAGTATCAAAGATGCCCACGAGGGTCGAAGTTTTCAAATGCACTTGAGTGGTTTTGTTTTAGCTAAATAAAAAAATAAAAAGCAACCAGCAATACCAGGCCCTTAAGAGTACAATTTCCCTCTTCTCTGTTAAGACTTTGCACCTCGGCTCTCCAAACCATCCTGACATCAAAGCGTAGCCCACACAGAAGGGATTTTGTGCACTATTAGGCATCTCTAGGGGGAAGAGCAGTTTACTCAACAAGAAACTTCAAAGGCAGAGCACTTATTTTTTTTCTCCCTCCCATCTGTCACCCCCGGCTCTGGCCCAGCATTCCTTCCAAACCAAAACAGAATCTCAGCTTCTCCCTCCGGAGTCGGATGCTCATAGCCGTTCCACCTTCAGCCCTTTCCACCTCGAGGTCTCAAGACAGACTCGTGGTGGGGCTTCGTCACACCACCACCTCTGCCCACCTGGTTTGGAAAGTCATATGGGAGAGTGCCAACGTTACTGGTAGCAATAATGACGACTACTGGTGATGGAGCCGCCCATCGGGAGAAGGGATCGGCTCTAGTGCTCCTCGTTTGCGCAGCTCCTCTCACGTGCTCCCTTCCCAGCCAGTTCCGTTCCCCCGCCGAGAGCTGGGAGGGTGACGGGCAAGCAGGCGGGCTGGGGTGTAGGATGTTGCCAAGTGCACTCTAAGGTTTTTTGTTTTACCCACAGCATAGTGCTGGAGTGCTGGGACCCGGAAGGCAGTGGCCTTGGAAGTCCCCATGGGCTTGGCCACCCAAATTGGCCAGCTGCTTTCCAGGATTCCTGCCAGGCCTGCCCACTTCCTAGAATACCCTGGGTGTTTCTTCAGATAGAAACCTTCACCACCAATCGCAGAGCCCCAACAAGCAGAACCTGAACTAGAACCCAGGTCTCCTGATCCCGGGAGCTAAGATGCTTTCTTTCCGCTGGACCAACAGCAAGGCTAATCAAGACACTACAGTTTCAATGAATTTGTATCTACTGGACCAACAGCAGGGCTTGACATAATACCAACTCCAGGTTCCCTGAATTGGCAGAGTGCTTTCTTTTTATTTTTCCAAAGCCCTTTCACATCAATTACCCCATGTCATGCTCACTATATCCCAGTAAGACACAGAGAGGCAGGCATTATTATTATCCTCATTTCCTTCAAGAGGAAACACACAGAAAATCAGCATGGCCTAGTGGAAAGGGCCTAGGCCTGGGAGTCCGAGGACCTGGGCTCTAATCCTGCCTCCACCACTTGTCTGCTGTGTGGCCCTGGGCAAGTCATTTCACTTCTCCGTGCCTCAGTTTACCACATCTGTAAAATGGGGGTGGAGACTGTGCGCCCCACGTGGGACATGGACTGTGTCCAACCTGATTAGGTTGAATCTACCCCAGAGCTTAGTACAGTGCCTGGCACATAGTAAATGCTTAACAAATACCATAAAAAACAAACAAAAAAAACCCAGAGAGGTGAATCAACATGCTCAAGGTCAAATAGCAGGGCAGTGGCAGAAGTGAGACTGGAACCCCGGGCCTCCTTGCCTTCCCAGACGGGCTCTCTTACCAGACTGCTCTATTACGAGTTGGACTTTGAAGCCTGAGCTCTCGCCTCAACTTTTTGGGGTGATTTGAGGTGTCGTCTAGTTATGCAAGGCAGCTGTGTTCCCAGCTGGAGATACGGTGAAAGGACAGCTTCCGAGCATAGCTAGACAATACCTCAAATAACCCCAAAAAGTTGAGGCAGAAAAGGGATCGATGAAAGGCCACTTTAAGCCCCGTGTCCCACTCTGCTCCTCATGTCAGATCAATGTTCCTTCCGGGAACAAGGTCATGGTGACATGGGAGGCGGAGTCAAGAGCTTGCCAAGGGACAGAAATCAAGGAAGGTAAAGGAGAGAGAGAGAGAGAAAAAAGATTCCAAGTTATTATTCGCCCACTAGAAAAAAGCAATCCCTCAAAAGTCTCTACTTGGCTACAGGTTCCGCTCTTTTTTTGCCATCAGAGGTACCAGCTGTGCATTTGGAGGGTGATAGGCATTTGAAGGCAGGATGGGGACAGGGTCCGGAGAGCGATGAGACCAGAGAGCCTCCACTTTGGGTCTTTTCAGCCCTGAAGGGAAACTTGCAGACCTTGTCAGAGGTCTGGGAAGCAGTGAGGCTGGGAGTGGCACAGCCCAAACAGCTGAGGGGGGCCATTAGTCAGTCAATCATATTCATTGAGTGCTTACTGTGTGCAGAGGACTGTACTAAGCACTTGGGAGAGTACTATATAACAATATAACAGACACATTCCCTGCTCTCTATGAGCTTACAATACAGAGGAGATAGACAGACCTTAATATAAATAAATTACCAATATAATCACCTCCCATCACTCCCATGGCCTGGGCTTGTCATGATTGTCCCATACCCATCACACCAGGTGAATCGTGCAGACGCTACCCTTGACCAACACACATCACATTCACCCAGACAAATAGCCAAGCCACACCACCGTTGAAACATAATAAAGCATCAAGGGGTATGCAGGTGGCACAGGAAATCGGTCCTCGTGTAGAACTCCTCTTCTTTTTTTAATGGTATTTATTAAGCACTTATTATATGCCAGGGAGTGTGCTAAATGCTGGGGTAGATACAGGTTAACCAGGTTAACAGGTTACAGGTTAACAGTCTTAATCCCCACTTTACAGATGAGGTAACTGAGGCCCAGAAGTGAAGTGACTTGCCCAAGGTCATATAGCAGACAAGAGGCAGAGCAGGACTAGAACCCAGGTCCTCTGACTCCCAGGCCCAGACTCTTTCCCATAGGCCACGCTGCTTCTAAAGCACAAAGAAACCAAGCACACACCAGGAAAGAAAACTTTCATGCTTACTTCCCCCTCAATTAGCAGCTCAGCCTGAGAACTCAAGCGGGAGACTCCTCGTATTATTTTGCTCGCACCTGCCAGTCTGCTTGGGCAGATGTATTTGCAGCACATTGGAGGGGATTCCCACCCCCACCTTCATCCTCCTACTTGTCTTCCAAATTAAACAGCTCAATAATGAGATTTTCAAACCAGCACGAAAAACGCAATCCAAGCATCTGACTGCAGAATATAATAGTTGGAGGAAAAGCCAAGAATTCTGCTTTTGGTTTGCTAAGCTTTTGTTTTTTGGGTTTTTTTTTTCCCCTGGGGGGGAGAGGAGGGGGGCGGGGAGTGTGCACAAGGGGGTGGTGAAACAGTCTCAGGAAGTCATTCAGTCATTCTTTTTACTGAAACAATGGACCCCGGAACACAGGCTAGGCTATAAATAATTACTCTGGATACTCAACACAAATACGCTGCTCCTTCTCAACCCCACTTACTTGCAAGTGACTCATAGCCCTGACAAGTTAACCAAACAAGGACACATTTGAAAACCCAAATCCTGTAGGGTTCTGGCAAAAACCAATCACTAGGAAGCCAGCTCTGGCCAGAGCCAGGCTCAACTAATCCTGCCTCAGCCCACACCAGTGATGCCTCTCATGGTTGGATTGGCGGCCTCCCCCGCCCCCACAATTTCAAAGCGGATTAGGGGAAACCTCGTGCTGTGGGAGGCTGAGGGGGAAGGATTAGCTTGGGAGCTGGGCAGCCAAGTCATGGCACAGCCAAGGCAAAAACTGTCACCCTCGGCACCTGGCACCCTTACCCCAACCCAGCTCCAGGCTGACACCCCCTCCCCAGCCCTCAGGAACGTCGACTGCTCTCCCCTATTTCTTCCTTGAAGGGCAGGCAATGCTACTCAGCATTTCCCTCTGATTTGCTGCTGCTGAGAGCTGAAGTTTCCAAGTTCTCACCAGATACGTTAGGGAGAAGAACGAGAAGAAAATACCATCCCAGAAAGGCAGATGCTGAATTGTGTTTTTAGAAAAATGGGCAAAAGAATACAACACACTCCTGGCAGCAGAACTTCCTGACTTGTAATTCCATTATCTGAGTCTGGTAATGTCATCATATTAGTTCAGCTACATTAAAACACAAAAAAAACAAAACCACCAAACCTCCAAACCCAACACAACAACCCCCTGGGCCCCCCTTCCCCTCCAGGAAGAGTCTGCAGGCAGGCGGGGGTGAAGAAAGGGGAGGTCTTCAGGAGGCTAAGCTCACAATCTCACACAATGCCCCCCCCCCCCCCAATCTTTCCCCATATCCCAAACAGGAGCTGAAAGGCCCAAAGGAGAGAAAGGAGAGGCAGGTTAGACTTTCAAGTGTCTTACTTAAAACAGGAAAAAAAAAATCCTCCACCTTTTTAAAACATTCTAAAAACATTTCTCAATCCACCATGTATGAAAGACTGGCTTTGGGTTTTTATTTTTTTGGAAAAAAGCATCCAAGGTCATTAAGGTCTCCAAACAGATACCCAGAAATATTTTCTTTCCATCGAAACGTTTTCAAAGTAAATAGAAAATTATTTTTCTTAAACTTCAAAAAGATTCCAAAACCCTCTTCCTTTTTTTCAACCTGAGTTTTGTTACCCTCTTGACACAATCCTTTCGGACAAGGAGGACGTGAGACTGGAGTACAGGAGGGAGTCAAGTAGACATAGAGGGATGATGGTGAGAGTCAACAACTTGAATGCTCATATGCTTAGAATGTTAAAAAAAAAATTCCTCAAAACTTTTTTTATTATTATGTGCCGAGAACTGCTCTAAGTGCTGGAGTAGATACACATTTATCAGGCTGGACCCAGTCCCTGTTCCACATGGGACTCAAGAGTCCAAGTGGGAGAATGGAGTAACTGAATCCCCATTTTATAGTTGAGTTAAATGAGGCACAGAGTAGTGTCTTGCCCAAGGTCACACAGCAGGCAAGTGATGGAGCTGGGATGAAAACCCAGGTCCTCTGATTCCCAGGCCCGGGCTCTCTCCATCAGGCCACGCTGTTTCAAAGATCAGGCTGCCTCGCATGGGCCAAAGTCTGTTCCAGTGTATTTGGCAATGGTCTAGGACTGTGGGGATGGATCAGTCAATCAGTCAGTGGTAGCCCGTTGCTGGGCAGGGACTGTCTCTACTTGTTGCTGAATCGTACTTTCCAAGCGCTTAGTACAGAGCTCTGCACACAGTAAACGCTCAGTAAATACGATTGAATGAATGAATTTATCGAGCGCTTACTGAGTGCAGAGCACTGTACTAAGAGCTTGGGAGAGTAGAATATAGCAGAGTTGGTAGACATGTTCCCTGCCCACAACAAGCTTACAGTCTAGAAAATCTGGGAAGAGTCAGAGGGGAAAGTCACCCTGACACCATTTTCTTTGCTGTTCTGGAACCATGGACAGGAGAGACCTGCTGCTCTCATGGGAAGTCAAAATGCCCAGGAATAAAAGAAAGGAGAGGAGGGGAGACAAAGCGTGAACAATGAAGTCAAAGGTGACGGACCCTGTGATATGCCTATAGACTGTAAGCTCCTTGTGGGCAAGCAATGTGTCTACCAACTCTGTTGCACTGTCCTCTCCCAAGCATGTACCCCAGTGCTCTGCACACAGTAAGCTCTCAATAAATACCACTGATTGTCTGATGTACCCCAACCATCACCTGAGAGATTTTGCCCTGGTTTTCGTTCCAGGGCTGAGGCAGGTGGCATCTTGCAGCCACCTGCAAGGAAAAACTGGGCTGAAACTGCTCCTGGTCCTGCTGTCCCGTGGGGCTGCTCGGGACAGAAAAGACAGAGGGGATTTGGTGGGTGGAGGGAAAGGGGTTCGACCCAAAAGCTCCAAGATGCATTACCTATTCTATGCTAGAGTGGAAGCTTCTGCAAAGGCAAACTTCCCCGATCAGAACTGTCCCAGAGGAAAATAAAATAGGGCCCTCAGATTGCTTCACCCTCTCTATCTCGTTAGGAAACAGCTCTAACCAGGGCTCTCCCAAATTGTTCAGGTAATTTGCCACCATCATCCTGTGACTGGATAGGCTTGACCGTGCTGAGGGGTGTTTTTTTGTCAACTAGAACCCTGTGGATTCAGCAGCCAGCCTAAGGAGAAAACCAACTGCCTCAGCTCCCTTTCCAAAGCAACAACATGATCTCCGGGGGTAGTGAGTGCACTCTCTCTCACACAGACTTCACAGACATCCCTTTTTAGAGAAGAGAGAGAAATAAAACTATTTGCTTTACATACACAAATATCAGAGGCAGACTCCTAAATGTTCTTAGCTGGGCATGGAGAAACCAAGAGCATTGGTAAATATAGGCCCATAGGGATGCTAAACAAAATCCTGGCCTAACAGCACCCTAACCCACGTTTGGTATTGGTCCTTAAATTAACCTGGGCTACTTCCGAATTTACCAATGGCCACTTACTTATCTTTTCTCTTCAACAGAAAGTCCTCTGCGTGGCTGCGTCCTTGGCCCTAGATCCTTCAGAGGTGGTTGGGCGGAGGGGGGAGGCAGCGGAGGGGGTGGGGGAAAGAGATCCCCATTCTGTGCTTCTCCTTCATTTACCTCTTTCTTCTGACTTCTCCTTTGTCCTCATCGTCTCCTGGAATTGTCTGGGCTCCAACTGATACTACCAGGTGAGCCAGCTGATCCAAACACGATGAGCAGGGCATATAAAGCAATCTCCCCTGAGGTTAGGCAGGTTCAGACACCCCCTCCGGTCATCTCCCCCTCCCCATGGATCTGGTGGACGCTCTGCTAAAAAGAGATGGCGGCCCAGGATAATAAGGCCCGAGAAAGCCTCTTGAGCTCCAAACTTGGGCTCAACTAGCTTAATGGTTTGGGAATCTGATGACATCTTGCCAGGTCCAAGCAGAGTAAGAAAAGCCATGGCTTGAAAATGGCAGCCACTTTAGTCAAACACCCAAAGTCAGATGTATTTACTCAGCTCCCCATCCCTGTCCCCTTTCAACTCCTCATTCCCTGCCCCCTAATCCCTTTCCCAACTAGACACCACCTCATGAGCCTCCCCTGCCAAACCCCTACCACTCCCTAAAATGTCTGGGAGCTAGCCTATAAGGTCACCGAAGCCGATGCTCTCGACACCTCCAGTTCCATGTGGCCTAGGCACAAAGCCACAGAACGAGGTACATTCAACTGCACTTTGACATTACGTTCCTATTCCCTGAGCAGCTGGATACCATGGTCCACTCTAGGAATGACAGGCCTCCTTGACAGGGATGGAACTACAAAGGGGTAAGGAGAGGCAGAGGGGAGCAGAAGATGGATGGATGCAAGAGCATTCTACCGTTCTACTCTCCAATCCCATCATCGGGTTAAAAAGGTTACACACGAGCGGCATCCTGGCAAGTTAGTCTTTAGGGTTTCTTCCGTGGTGAGCTGAACCATGGGGAGGTTTGTGGAAGCAAGGTTAGAGTGCTCAGAAGGCCAACTTCAGCTGGGCATAGCAAGGTCTTTGGCCTGCAGAGGCTTCAGTCAGCCACCTAAACCCTCTGGAGTTGGAAAGGAAGTGAGTGGAGTTACCAGGTCTGCCTGCCCAACTTAGGCCTCCGAAGGAGGCAGCTGGCTGTTCAGGAAACAGTAAATTAGCTATCACTCACAGGCACCCACTCCAAGGGGATGAGGGCCCCTATGGACTTGGCACCATGGGAGCAACGCCATTTGGATGAAAAGAGTAGCTGCAGCTAGCCCACCCCATCCCTTGGAGTGGGAAAGTGGCAGGAGGTGGAGCCAAGTGGCAACTCTATTCTTTACCCTTTGCCAGCAGGAAGCAGCCCCATCCGGGTCCAGGGCTGCTTTCACCACTCCCACATCACGGCATCCACAGTGGAGAGTTAACTCTCCCCAGGTTCTGGTAGGGAAGGGGGCCTCATATCCTTAAGAGGGGTGAGGGATCAAGTAAGGAAGACAAAAGCCTGTCATGCTGACCATCCCCATGGGTGCTCTTCTGGATATGACAGAGACAGAATCAGCACCCACAAAACACTGCTAACTCCTTCTGTCTAGGGGAGGAGCAGGGAAACATTTCAGCAGTGCCCAGCCTGTTTTCAGCACCTCCAGTCCCCCAGGCCAATAGCGGCTTCTTCTCTGCCAAAAAGAAAAAAAAACAAAAAACTGTTGCTATTCTCCCTTAATCCCCCACGGGTCCTGACCTTCATTCCCTGTCCCCACCTCCAACCCCCAGCAGTGGAGTTGAGGTGGGAGTGGAACTGAAAATGGCCTTGACTGCTAGAGGTACCCAAAAGTTGGTGGAATAAGAAAGATCTTCAAAAACACACTTTACAACATTACTTATGCCCACAGATTCCTCCCTGCCCCTGTGTACTTATTAAAACAGAAAAAAAGGCTTGACCTTTACAACCTTCTCACAGAATTTCCTGCAGTTTGGGGCTAAAAGAGCCAGAAAATTGGATGGCAGCATCAGGAAAGGAAAAGAAAAAAATAAATTCAGATACCAAATTTGATAGGAAAGGACAGTCATCTTCCCATGGAAACTTAGATTTGGAAACCACTCATTTGGATCAAATCCCATACCACATTTGAAATTCAGCTGGACTTTCAAATGCAAATATCAGGAAGAGAGTAACATATGGTAGAGGTTACTACTTATTTTTCCTAATTAAATGGTATATGGCTGTTTGGTGTAACAATGTTAATAGGGTGTTAACAAGCCTTTGGAAAGCTGGCCACCTCAGTTTAAGTATAAAAAAGGCAGGGAGACGGACAACTTCACTACAAAGGGCTGTGTATTCTTTAACTCCCTCCCCGAAACATTTCTCTACTGTTCCCCTTGCCAACTGAGAAAGGACCAAGATATAGCTTTTTTCTTTTTTTAAAGAGGAGAGAAGCTTCACAGTCCTAGTTTTAGACACACATACACACACACACACACACACACACACAATGACCTCCCCCCACCCTCCCCAAACCATCTGACCTCTACTGAGAAACAAGAAACCAACACTGATTTCCCTTTTCCCTGCAAGGCAGAGGGCGCTGTGCGGGGCTGGACCCGGTAGCAGAAAACTGGGCCATCCTACAGGTAGGTCCAGGCTCCCCTCCCCTACTGAAGAACATAACATAAGGCCCCCAGCACTTCCATTCCTGGGTCAGACCGCAGGTCTGTCCCAGCCGGTACCATCTCCGACAAGAAATGCTAAGATGCTTGGAATTAGTATGTGGTGGCTGCCCTCTTGGACATCTATCCTCAGGCTTCGGGGTGAACTAATGCCCTACAACTCTGCCCTCTCTGGGTTCTGGAAGGGAAAGGGGCCTGATATCCTTAAGGGGAGTGAGGGATAAAGTAAGGAAGGCAGAAGCCTGTCACGCTGACCATTCCATGGGTGCCCTTCTGGATCAGTAGGTAGATATGGCAGGGACAGAATAAAGCACCCACAAAACAATGCCACCTCCTGTCTGTGGGAGGAGTTAGGGGGACAGTTCAGCAGTGCCCAGTCTGATTTCAGAACTTCCTCTCCTTTAGGAACCTACTGTGGACTGCTTATCCATGCACCTATCCAGGTGCCCGGCCCTGGAACCTGCAGCTATTTCTGGCCTCAAGGTTTCTTGTGGAGATGAATTTCATTTGCCTCCCACCGATCTTGGGCCTTTTTTCTGGCCGGGGGAGGGGGATAAAAGCTCGACAGCTGTGGTGCTGCCATGCCACTGCAATGTAGCGAATCCTAGGCTGGAACTGGTCCCAGCAGTCCTGAGGGAAAACTGCACATGTATGATACATTACTCATGCCCAATCCACCCTCCGAGAAGTCAAATTTGGCTTGTTTGGGTTGGGGGTCTGGGGTTTTGCTTCGGCCGAGCCGCATGTTTTGGACCTCTGTAGGCTTCTAGGTCCTTGCAGGGCTTCAGGCCAGAGGGGGTGTGCGTGTTTGAGAAGACGTAAGGGAAGGAGGGTGGGTGGGGTCGGGGACCAAGCCATGGCTGACTGGGGAAAGCAAATCAACTTCAGAAGAAGTATACAGGAGAAAAGGTTAGAGCATCTTACAGTTCAACAAGAATCAGAGGGATTCTGAGCTCAATGTCACTCGCTGGGTGAAGCAGAACTGAGCCCTGGTTGGGGGAGTGCAGGGGGCAGGGAACTGCTCCAAATCCTCTGTCAGCGCAGACCATTCGGACCCCATGAAAACACGGCCTTGCATTACCTGTTTTCTGCTCTGGGGAAGAAGGCACTCAAAAGACCCCCTTCCCGCAAAACTTGGGGTCCAAGCAGTAGTATCTATTGAGCACCTACTGGGTGCAGACTACTGAACTATGTACTTGGGAAAGTAGAATAGAAGTGACACAATCCCTACCCTCAAAGCGTTTAGAAATCTAAAGCACAAGCACATCATCTGTCCTGGAATGCCATCCCTCCTCACCTCCACCTAACTCTCTTCCCCTCTTCAAAGTCCTAGTGAGAGCTCACCTCCTCCAAGAGGCCTTCCCAGACTGACCTTCCCCTTTTCCCTCTGCTCCCTCTCTGCTCCCCCTCCACCCTCTGCTCCCTCCCCCTTCACCTCCCCTCAGCTAAGTCCCCTTTCCCTCTGCTCTTCCCCCCTCCTCAGCACTCTGCTCATTTGTATATATTTTTATTACCCTATTTATTTTGTTAATGAGGTGTACATCCCCTTGATTCTATTTATCGTGATTATGTTGTCTTGTTTTTGTCCATCTCCCCCGATTAGACAGTGAGCCCGTCATTGGGCAGGGACTGTCTTTATCTGTTGCCGAAATGTATATTCCAAGCGCTTAGTACAGTGCTCTGCACATAGTAAGCGCTCAATAAATACTACTGAATGAATGAATTTCCAGAGAGGCGGAAGAAGTGCTTAAACAGAGTTGTAAATCACTACGGAGGATTTGCAGAGATGATTGTTGGAAAGCTGTAACATGGGGAAAATCGAAACAAATTGGGGCTCCTTGGCTAGGAGGTCAGCTCCTTGAGGGCAGCTATCATGCCTACCAACTATAAGGTATCCCCTCCCTCAACCCCAAGCACTTAGTACAGTGCTCTGCACACACAATATTCAATAAATGCCACCGACTGACTGACTGATCAACTGGAGGAGGCGGGACCTCAGAAGGGCTTTGAAGATGGGGAGAGTCAAGGTCTAGCTTATTGGAAGAGAACTCCCTGGGCAGGAGAAAAGGTATGAGCCAGCAGCCGGAGACAGGGGCAGCAGGAATATGGCAGAGTGAGAAAGTAGGCTTGGGAGGTACGGGGCTTCCAGGGTCATGATCAAAGCAGAGGATGCTGGCAGTGGGTCACGCTTCTTTCTCTACCTCAGTTGAGCAAACCAGCAAGGACCTCTGCTAGAAAGCCTGACAAAACCAGGAGGGTATCGGCAACCACTGCCGGCTTAAGTCAAACAAGAAAAGCAGCATGGCTTAGGGAAGAGAGGCTGAGCCTGGGAGTCAGAGGACCTGGGGTCTAGTCCCAGCTCTGCCAATTGCTAGTTGTGTGACCTTCGGCAAGTTGAGTTAACTTCTCCGTCCCTTAGTTTCCTCAACTGTAAAATGGGAATTTCATCCTATTCCCTCCAACTTAGATTGTAAGCCCTATGTGGCACTCAGAAGACTGTGTCCAAACTGATACACTTATCTACCCCAGCACTTAGAACAGTGCTTGACACATAGCAAGTACTTATTTACCTTTTTTTTTTTTAAATAGCGAGGAGAGGTGAAGGCATCAATCTAAGTAAACATTTCAAGGATATGTATGTAAGTGCTGTGGGGTTGAGGATGGGCTGAATACCTTAAGTGTCTATGCACTTAGATCTGTACTCTTTCGTCTCGTCTTATGCCATCGAGTCGTCTTCGACCCATAGCGATGCCATGAACACATCTCTCCCAGAACACCCCACCTTCATCTGCAATCGTTCTGGTAGTGTATCCACAGAGTTTTTTTGGTAAAAATACGGAAATGGTTTACCAGTGCCTCCTTCCACACAGTAAACTTGAGTCTTCACCCTTGATTCTCTCCCATGCCGCTGCTGCCCAGCACAGCTGAGTTTTGACTCGTAGCCGATTGCCTTTCACTCGCTAGCCACTGCCCAAGCTAGGAATGGAATGACTCTCCCTCCTGTAGTGGAGACTGGTAGAGTACTGGGAACTCTCCAGGTGTGACTCTGAGAGGGGCTGTACATAATATTCACCCCACAGCACTTACGTACCTAGCTGTAATTTATTTTTTAATGTCTGTCTCCTCCTGTAGACTGCCAGCTCCTGGTGGGCAGAGACCATGTCTACCAATGCTGTTGTACTGTACTTTGCCAAGTGCTTTGCATAGAGTAAGCAGTCAATAAATACCACTGATTGATCTAGCTGCTCTCTTGCCTCTAGAGTCTAAGCTCGTTATGGGCAGGGAACACGCCCGCTAATTCTGTTGTACTGTGCTCTTCCAATCGCTTAGCACAGTGCTCCGCACAGAGTAACCGCTCAATAAACATGACTGATTGATCCACCAGCTACTCCCCTCTAAATCTTGGCTCCTCCCAAGCAAACCTCCTCACTGTGGCCCACTCTAGCTTCTCCCGCCACAGATGCCTGCTCATGCCCTCCCTCCTACCCTCTGGAATTCCTCCCCACCCCCTTCAACTCTGCCAGCCCACAGCTCTCCTCACCTTCAAAATTTCCTGAAACCCCAACTCCTCCAGGAGGCCTTCCTCCCCCATCAATCATTCCAGACCTTTAACCCCCTCCTGAAGCCTCTGGTGTCCCCAGCTTTCCAACCTTTCTAAGCCCCCAGTAAAAACACCAACAATTTTAGGTAAAGAGACAGCATCAGATGTGAACTTCCCCATAACCTACCCAACTCCCTCCCACCCTCTACCCCCTCACTTTTTCTCCCAGCCATCTCAGGAGATCTTCCGCTTGCTCTCAAAATCCACCCCCTAAGCCCATGTGCCATCTCATGCCCTTTCACCTCTTACAAACCACTTGCTCTCATCCACCTTCCCGCCCCTCATACCATCTTCAACCTCTTACTTTCTGATGGCTCATTCCCTCCTGCCTTCAAACACCCCAAAATCTCCCTAGGTTACAAAAAAGCCTTCAAGATCCCCCCAAGTCCCTGTGGTTATCACCCCTTCCTTCTCCCTGCTCCTTTTAATGTCCAAACTCCTTGAAAGGTTTGCACACACTGCTGTCTTCATTTCTACTCCATCAACTCTCCTCTGAAGACAATTCGATCTGGTTTTTAGTTCCTTCACTCCACTGAGTCTGCAGTCTCCAGAGTGCCAATGACCTCCAGACCCAATCCAACAGACTCTCTCACCCATCTTAAATCCTCCTTGCCCTCCCGGCCACTTTTGACATTGTCGACCCGGCCCTTCTCCTGGAAACAATATCAAGGCCTTGGTTCTGCAGTCAGGACTCTGGACTGGTTCTCCCCCTGCCTCTCTGATTGCTCCTCCTCAGCTTCACTTGCTGGTTCCCTTTCAGCTTCTCACCCCCAAAATGCAAACATCCACCAGGCTCAGTTCTGGGGGCTGCACTCTTCTCGCCATATATGTGATTTGCCCGGGGAGTTCACTGGCTCACTGTACTTCAACTACCACCTCCTCTATGTGGACAGCTCTCAAATCTACCTCATTAGCTGAATCTTGCATTTTCTATGGCCTCCGCCCAGGGGTGTTTCACAGACAACTAACACCAAACTCTTCATCTTCCTTCCCATACCCACTCTTAACATTCCCATTTCAGAAGCCCATGAACCTCAGTAATCAACTGACCCCTCGCTATCAACTCATTTCAGAATATCACTATTTCCCGGCTCCACCCTTTTCCCTCTACCCCAAAGACCAGCCAAAGTTCTCATCATAGCATGACTCTGCCTCTCTGGTCTTCAGACTGCACTCTGGGGCCCAGATGATCTTCTTAACGTGTCCCTTGGCTCTCGCCTCTCCCCTGCCCCCACAAGTCTCCAATCTTCACTCATTTATCTCCACATTAGCAGCAACTCTGCCTATTTGCATCAAGGCTCTCCATCATGCTCTGTAACCTCCATCAGCACTCTTCACATGCTACACCCCAGCCTGCACTCATTTCCCCAAACTAACCTTCTCACTGGGCTTCATCCTTGACTCTCCGGTCTCCAGCCCTTTACTCAAGCCCTCCCATTTCCCCTTCAAATCCGCCAGACCCCAGCTCTCCCAATCTTCAGAGCCCTTCTGAAAATCCACCCCCTTCAGGAGGCCTTCCCTGCTTAAGTTATGCCTGCCCAGGTCCTTCCCATCCAACAGCCTCCTTTAGGACATGATTTTAGCATTTACTTTTCTATTTGACACTCCATATTCCTATTATCAATAGCTTGGTCTTTCTCCCACTCCCACCATTTGCCAAACAACTTGTGCCTACCAGCCTCGCCCATTAGCTTGTAAGCACCTCGAGGGTTGGCCACCTGCATAGGATGAGTTAGGCTAAACGGACCCGGGGGGGTCTTCTAGGAACTGAGTTTCTGACCAACAGAAACTCCTTAGCATCGGCTTTAAAGCATTCAATCAGCTCTCCCCATCCTACCTCACCTCACTGATCCCCTAATAATAATAATAATAATAATAATAATAATTGTGGTATTTGTTAAGCGCTTGCTGTGTGCCAGGCACCCTACTAAGCGCTGGGGTGGATACAAGCTAATTGGGTTGGACACAGTCCCTGTCCCACATTGGACTCACAGACGCAGTCCCTGTCCCACGCTGGGCTTACAGTCTCAATCCCCATTTTACAGATGGGTAACTGAAGCATAGAGAAGTGAAGGGACTTGCCCAAGGCTCCAGAGCAGATAAGTGAAGGAGCAGGAATTAGAACCCATGACCTTCTGACTCCCAGATCTGTGCTCTCTCCACTACACCATGCTGCTCCTCTTCTCTACTACAGCCCAGCTCACACACTCCGCTCCTCAAGTACCAGTTTACTCACTGTGCCTCAATCTCATCTATCTCACCGCTGACCCATTTCCCACGTCCTCCTCCTAGCCTGGAACTCCTTCCCCCCCTCCACATATGCCAGACCACCACTCTCTCCACTGTCAACACATTATTAAGGTCACATTTCCTCCAAGAGGCTTTCCCCGATTAAGCCCTCTTTTCCACAGCTCGTTCTCCCTTCCACGTCATCGGTGCCCTTGGATCTGTGACCTTGGAACATCTGATATTCACCCCACCGCCACCCCCGCAGCACTTACGTACAAATCTTTATATTACATACTACAAATTATTTATTCCTATTAATGTCTGTCTCCCCTTCTAGACTGTAAGCTCATTATGGGCAGAGACCCTGTCTGCTAATTCTACTGTATTGTATGCTCCCAGGCATCTAGTACAGTGCTCTACACACAGTAAGCACTCAGTAAATACCACTGATTGATCCTGGCTCCGTGCCAATTTACCCATTGATGAGGAGGAGTCAGGTGAGGAAGCTGAATACATGTAAATCATAAACTGGTCATACAGGGCAGCCCTTCAAATAGGACTCCTCCAGAGAAACAGGGTCACTGCTTGCAGGGCAGGTAGAAACGGGGTTGGTGCTAGGAGCCGAAGATTTACAATGGACGTGTGAGTTTGGGAATCGACCACAAGCCTGCAATTCCATCCAAGCAAAGTGCCCCCAGAATGGAGGCTCCTGGAGAGCAGGAATCCTCTCTTCGAGACAGCGCCTACCAGCGCTGTCCCTAAAGGAGGCCTAATCAGGTCACCTGCCCTAAGTCCCCTCCTTCCAGCCCCAATAAGTGCTCAGTAAACATTCAGATGACTCTGCTGAGGCACTGGACAAGAGCGAGAGGTCCAGGTCACCAGGACAGGTACTGGCTCCACCCCAAGATTCTCAGGTGAGCGAGTCACCCACGCTGGATAATTAAACATGTCGCGATGCCTGACATGACACACTGTGTTTCAACTTTCACTTGGTTCCAAAGTCCATGAAATTTCTATGTCAACTTTCAAAGAGGGTCCAGATCTTTCCCCGGTCTCTCGACACTCTGCCCCGCGAGTTTTCAACTAGATTTGTTTCAGCTTAAAGACATTACTCAAGAACTGCAGAAGAGCACTATCCACCCCCTATAAGGGGGCCAGAAAGAAATTTCTCCCAGCAGAATCAAGTACTGACCAACGTGAATGAAAACACTAGCAAGTGCTCTTTTGGAGGTGGTAGGCTGAGAGGGGAGAGAGAGCACTTCTTTCTTTCAGTTACGTTGCCACTGACCTCAGAGAAGCTCCAATCAGAGATGGCTCGAGCCACGTTCTCAGACTGCACAGGCTGGGTGAGCTTCCCACCTCTGGGATGCCTCAATTCCAGACACGTGTGCTCGCGCACACACACGCCAAATTCAAACTGCAGCTCCCATAGCAACCGTGACACTGGCCACTGACGCAAATGTGGCGTTTCTTGGCTCCTGGCTGACGTATTTGCAGCCAGCCTTTGGACTTGCCGAGCCATGGTATCAATTTTACCCCTCCCTGCAAAAGCCAAAAATAGCAGGCCCCTGAAAGCTGCCCTAGCACTCCTATGCTGCAACATGCCTACATGCCAGGGAGGGGGGGAGTTTATCTTAGAAGGAAAGCAGAACCGACTGCCACGATTAAACCCCAAATAGATTTCTGGGCTTCTCTGAACCCAATATAATACTGGGGCAACTGAGGCCTGCAAGGTCAGAAGAGTGCCATCTGCATCACCTATCCCAACCCAGTTCCCCCAAACTGGAGCCAGAGCCTTCAGCCCTGGACAGTTTAGGAAGAAAGAAGTAGCGTGTGGGTGTGTGGGCCAGACAGCAGGGGGCTCTCCCCACTTTGTTGTTTACAATATCCAGGAGAAAGACGCAAGGGCTCCCTGATCTCTCTGCAGACCCTCTGGCCAAACTGAACGCGAGACCCTGGGAGGGCAAATGGATTAGGGGAAGGAGAATATGAAAGGAGGGAAGAGAGGGTTAGCATTTTCAAACAGCACAGAGAAAAAGAATAATGGCGCCTTGGTTTTTGTACAGGAAGCAAGTTCTCGACTTAAGACGAATAGCACTTAGGTTTCAGAATTTACACCCTCTTTCAGCCACATATGGGTTTTGACTTTACAATCCTAGCCTCCTATAGCTCTGGAGGCAGGGGAGGCTGGGGGGGAGGGGGCGGCGCATAGGGGCCACAGGAGAATGGGGAGGGGGAAATCACTTTAAAAGCCGCAATGGAGGGTCCGGGGGAGGAAAGGGGGAGAAGTGTGAAGAGGGTAGGAGAGGCAGGGAGGAGGTTACCTGATCTCCAGGAGAAGTCAGCACCCTGGGGGGTGGTCGACAGATCCGCTGATGGCTTCTCTACTGGAGAACCTCGCCAGCTCAACAGAAATATATCAATGTAGCTCCGTCATTCATCTACAACTGATATTGGTTCAGGAATCCATTCTTGCATTTCTAACGCCATTCCTATAGGAAATAGGCCCTGACTTCCAGTTCCACTTGGTAAGTGGTTTTCAGGAACTAATTGTGTCCTCAAGTCTGAGGATGTCCTGTATAGTGCTTTTGTTTTTCCAAATTGCTTTCACATTGGTGATCTCATTTTATCTTCACAGCACCCTTGGCCGGCAGGGAGAGGCAGGTATTATTTTCCCCATTTTAGACACAAGGAACCTAAAGCCCAGAGAGGTTAAGTTGCTCATCCAAGGTCACACAGCAGGCTCTATTGCATCGAGCTCTCCCATGGGCTTAATACAGTGTGCTCAGCACGTAATAAGCATTCAATCAATACCATCGATTGACTGGGACCGTGAACCCATGTTTCCTGCCTTTCAGTCTCATGCTCTCATGCTCTTTTCACTAAACCATGTTGCCTTGTGGTGGAAGCCAAGGGCCCAGAGGGGGCAGGGAGCTTTTCATTCATTTATTCATTCATTCAATCAATTGTATTTATTGAGCACTTACTGTGCACAGAGCACTGTACTAAGTGCTTGGAAAGTACAATTCATTGATTTAATATATTTATTGTCTTTGGATTAGTCCAGTTGGGGTCATCTGAAGAATACTAAACATGGGGAAGTCGAGAGGGGTAGAGGCTGGGGAAGGGGTGAAGGTGGCGATCCAGTAAGCTAGTCCTTCACATAAATATGGGGGGGAAAGGCCCAGAAGATTCTGGATCAGGGAAACAGCTCACCCCTCAGGCCCCTTCAAAGAGGGAAAGCTATTTTCCATAGGATGCCAATCACTAACCTGCTGACCCCAGCTGGAGCACAGTCAACTACAAGGAAGGAACTGAGCAAGGAAGTGGAGGTGGAGGCTAAAGGCGGGGAGAAAACCCCCAGAGCTGGAAGGCTTACGGAATAAAGGGAGTATGTTGGTTGGTACAGACCAATCCAAACCCCCCAGAGGCACTGCCAGGGAAGCATAGGAGAATTCCTGGGGGATGGGAATTCCTGGGTTTACATTAAGAATAAATGCAATATCCGGGACACTGTGTTTGGTTGCAGATATGGTTTGAGACTCTGCTAGACAACTTCTGCCGATGCTGAAGCTTCTCTAGAAAATAAATACTGGTTACCTGCTCCCAGCTAAAGAGAGGACCTAAAGCAGTCGGTGTGCGGTGAATTTGCTAATTCTAAGAAACTCGCTATCACAGGGCGGGAGGGGGCTGTGCATTAGACATTTACTCCCAGTCTCAGCAGCTAGCTCCCAGGATGCGGGACAGGTTGGCTGAACCACCTGAAGATTCCAAGACCTTTAGGGATGAAATCTAAAATCCAGGATGGTGGCAGCAAACTAATGGGGCAAACTTGGGTTACGGTAGTGAGGCAGCCCAGAAAGCATCCCTACCCCAGCTGCAAGAAGTGGTGGGCATTAAATTACTGGTGTTACTACTGGATCCTAGACCTTAAAAAAACTGATTGGTTGTCTGTCGCAAGAGGAGGGGGTGAGAGGACCCTTTCTAACCTCATCAGACCCGGATGCCGTTCAGCTGTTGCCATCCACTAGCATCCATGCAATTCTAGGGAAAGAATGCTCAGGTGTGCTCAGGAACCATTTCAGCATGGAGTTTTTTTCCTTTTAAAAAAAGACAAACCTGCCCCATTTCATAGCCCTCTCCTCCAGAAAGCTTTCCTGGCCTATCCCCGCCCATTCTCCAATTCCCTTTTTCCCTTTCATTCATTACACCCACTTGCTCATATTTATGCTGGTTGAGTGTTCATCTGATTTGCCTTTCCTGTTGGAGTATGAGGCCTCTAAAGGCAGAAACAATATCTAATATCTAGCCTGGACCCCAAGCAGGGGTACCAGCTCCATAGTAGGGAGGGGAGCCATTAGGCTTGCTCTCACACTTTTTGGGCCACCACAGAGAGCTGGAACTGGATGGGTCCCAGAAGGAGCCACTGTGGGGGTTCTTGTGCCCTGAAAATCGCAACCTCTCTCTTTCAAGCAACTGTACTTTCCACTTCCAGTGGAGAGCACCAAGTTCACCCCCATGCTCAGAACTTAGAGTTGACACCCCTGACCCCAAATGGAACATGCCCTCCAGATGCCCAACCATCAAGAGGATGTATTGAGTGCCTACTCTGTGCAGAGCACTGTACTAAACATTTGGGAGAGATATGGGAGATCTAGGAGACGTGATCCCTACTTTCAGGGAGCTTGCAATCTAACAGGACTATTAAATCCTAGTTGACTAATAATAATAATAATAATGATGGTATTTGTTAAGTGCTTACTATGTGCCAAGCACTGTTTTAAATGCTGATACAAGGTAACCAGGTTGTCCCATGTGGGGCTCACAGTTTTAATCCCTATTTTACAGATGAGGTAACTGAGGCACAGAGAAGTTAAGTGACTTGTCCAAAGTCACAGCTGGCAAGTAGCGGAGCCGGGATTAGAACCCCTGACCTCTGACTTCCAAGCCAGTGCTCTTTCCACTAAGCCATGCTGCTTCTCATACCCAAACATGCTAATATGCCAGCTGCCCTCATCCTGGCAGAGAAATGAGCTCTGGGCCCATTTTTACGGTACTCCAAAAGGTTTTCCAAATCTCCCCCTCCAAGAAAAATCTGAATGTGCTCTTTCTGGTGACGGTCAGTGCTTTACTACTCTGCTCTGCCTCACAAATGAATTGTACCAAACCTCACCGAACAGGAGATCGTGCCAAAATTGACATCCCCCAAAGCTGAGCATTTCCACCCCAGGGTCCTGGAAATAATTATGGTATTTATTATTAATTATTATTAATGATAATGGTGGTTTTAAAGCGTTTACTATGTGCCAAGCAAGCACTGTTCTAAGCACTGGGGTAGATAAAACTTAATCAGGTCCCAAAAGGGCCTTGCAGTCTAAGTAGGGAGGGAGAACAGGCACGACTGTGAGCCTGTGGTTGAGTAGGGATTGTCTCTATCTGTTGCCGAATTGTACTTTCCAAGTGCTTAATACAGTGCTCTGCACACAGCAAGCGCTCAATAAATACAATTGAATGAAGGAATGAATGAATCCCCATTTTTGCAAATGAGGGAACTGAGGCACAGAAGTTATGTGATTTGCCCAAGGTCACGCAGCAGGTAAATGGCAGAGCAGGGATTAGAACCCAGGTCCTCTAACTCCAGGGCCCAAGCTCTTTCCACTAGCTTCGGTCAGAGCATGTGCCCGGCTTCAGCCCCAATCAGCAGGTCTGAGAGAGAGAGGATGAAGGCATTTCATTTGCCACAATCACCAAAGGCCCAATTGCGCAACATGCCTCTGGTTTTTCCCCAAATCTCCCCCTTTGGAGAATTCTTCTCAGAGCCGTCTCAGACTAGCTTCTGTTTCTGTCTTTCCCAGGCTCCCTGGCTTAAAATCTCAAGATCCAGAAAGAAGCCTGTTCCCAAAAGCTATGTGCTCTCCACTGGAAGTGGAAAATACAGTTGCGAGAGAGAGAGAGAGAGAGAGAGAGAGAGAGAGAGAGAGAGAGCGAGCGAGCAAGAGCAAAAATGCCTACTCTGAAACACAGCAGAGGATGGGATAAGGAGCCCAAACTGAGGTGTTACTGGGGATTAAGAGATAAGTGTCAAACTATTACTCTAATCTGTGTTTCAACACAGCTTGTTACTTCCTGCACACCACCTCCCCCTCCCCCACCTTCAGATCCTAACATCTCTCATGTATCTCCTTCTCTTCCCTCTTACCCCATAGTCAGTCCTGGGGGTCACTGAAGAATGTCCAACAAACCCTAGAACCAACTCGGCTGTTTGCTTCCTCCTACAAATTGGTCTTCTTTTCTCGAGGGGGGTGGGGAGGCAAAGCTTGGGGTTGCCCTTTCCCTCTTCCCAAAACCGAGTGGTTTTGTTTTCTACGTTGGTGCTCACTGTCTGATTCATACTACATTCCAGCTAGACGATTACAAGTGTGTGTGCGCACGTGTATGGTGTTGTTGTTTTTTAATTCACCGACAGAAGATTTTTTTTCTACCTTCCCAAAGACAGGCAGAGGACCACCCCGCTTCTCCAGATATGCAGAAGCTGCAATCAAAAAGAAAAAGGGACACACTGCCCCTATTAGGCTTCCATTTGGCCACCCACATAATCCCCTTAGTTGCCATTTACTTAGGTAAACGACACAGGTAGGATATCTTCATCTGTAGTTTCTCACATTTTTTTGCTGATGATTTCAGTAGCTTGAGGTTCAGGACCAAAAGCAATCATTGCAATAAAAAATTCCAAAAAAATCCCCTCAGCCATTTTGACTAGAGAAAAGCTAAAAATGCTTTCCTCTCTTCTTCCCTCCCTCCCAGTAAAGGGAGAGGAGAGAAGGAACCCTGCCACGTCAACTGTGCCCCTCCATATTTTGGATTTAGCCAAATGGTTACTTGTGTTATTTATACATACATGCAAAATAATAAAACCTTCAAAACTGCAAACCTGTAGCACCAATTAAAAAAGACAATTTCTCATCTTTTCACAGAATTTATTACCACAAGTATAGTTGCCACAGGGATCTAACTTTAAACAACATTTAAAGAAAAGTTTTCAAAGGAGAGGCAGTCACCTCCCTTCAGGGAGAATAAATTCACTTTGTTCAGCAGACTATAGCTTAGAATGTGTTACGTGCACCAGCTTGTCACTCTTTGAAAACTCCCTGGTTAGCTAGCCTCAAAAATGTTTTGCGAATTTGCCCTGATCAAAGCAAATTCTTTGACAATAAAATTAATCTCACACTCCCGCTAACAAATAAGAGACCAAATTTTAGGGAGGGTGGAGGACAGGGGTGGGTGTGACCCCCCAGAGTGCTGGCCCAAAGGAAAAAAAAAAAAAGGAGGGGGGAAAAAAAACCCCTAAATCCCTTTTACAGATTTCAGGCAGGAACATTTTTAGTACAGAGCAACAAGGCAAGCCAATTAATCAGATTTCATTACTCAAAAACGGCAAACCCACTTCAGCCAAATTGTCATTTATCTCAAGCACAATAATTCTTTAAGCCACAGGGGAATGGAGCTGATCTGCCTTACAAAACCAGGTGGAAAATAGACACATCACTCCCCGAAGGCCAGGGACCATGTCAAATTCCCACCTGTGTATTCTCTCCCAGGGCCTACTATGGTACTCTGCCTACAGTCCATGCTTATTCAACACTGTTAACTATTACCTGCAGAAGAGGGGGAGGCACGGGGTCACAGGAGACCCCTTCCTTGCACATGAGGAGGCAGAGCAATCCTCATACCCCCCCAAGGATTGGGGACTGAAAGAGGAAGGAGAAAAAGTCTACTGAAAAGCTCCAAGTCCCACTGCAGCCTATCATAGAGGACCCAATCAGACACTGGTAGCAAAGTGTCAGAGTATGGAAAGAGCTCCCAGAGCTTTCAAGCTCCTTGCGGGCAGTTGACACTTTAGGCTCAACATGCCTAAAACTGAACCCATCTCTCCCACCCCTCCTCCCCGCAAAATCCTTTCCACCACTCAAATTTTTCCCAACACAAAACTGACAGTACCACCACTCTCTTATAGTAATTAGGATGGCATTTCTTAAGGCCTGGGGTAGATGCAAGATATCAGATCTGACGGCCTCTCTGCCCTACCCAGATTCACAGTCCAAAGGGGAGGGCGAGCAGATTTCTTGTCCCCATTTTTACAGACAAGGAGACTGAGGACCAGAGAGATTAAGTGATTTACCCCAGGTATTAAGTGACTTACCCCAGGTCACCCAGCAGGCAAACGGCAGAGCTGGAACTGGCAGTCTCCTGACTGCATGGGCCTGGGAGTCAGAGGACCTGGGCTCTAATCCTGGCTTGGCCAATTGCTTGCTGTGTGACCTTGGTCAAGTCACTTGACTTCTCTGTGCCTCAGCTCTCCTGTTCTCCCTCCTACCTAGACTGTGAGCCCCATGCGGGGCAGGCACTGTGCCCAACCTTATTAACTCCAGTGCTTAAAACAGTGTTTGACACACAGTAAGCACTTAACAAATACCATAAAAAAGGAAAAATAACAGCAATCACCCCCCCCCACCCTCCCGGAAAAAAAAAATAACCTCCCACATTCAGTCTGTCATTTAAATCCTCTAGGTTTTTCCTCCACGACATCTCTTAGATCCACCTTTCCATCTCCATCCAAACGGCCGCCACCCTACACCAGAAGCCTGTCATATCCTGATGCAACCATGCTGGTCAGCCTCTTAGCCGGTCTCCCTACCTCCAGTCTCTCCCTTCCCCGGATTATTTTTCTGACTGGGCACTAATCCCTACTTCTTCAGAAACCTCCAATGGTTACTCATCCTTCTCTGCAGAGAGCAGAAATCCCTGACCATTTGTTGCAGGGCACTCCCTCGGCTCCCTTCCTCTTACTGATCCACTCTCTTCCCCCCACCTCAGCCCAGCTCACACTCCTCGTTCCCCTCAAACTAATCACTGCGCCTCAGTCTTGTCCCTCCTTACTCTCACCCTTTCATCAATCCATCAATCAATCGGTGGTATTTTTTGAGCACTTACTGCGTGCAGAGTACTCTACTAAGCTTGGGAAAGTAGAATATAACAGAATTGGTACACACATTCCCTGCCCACAACAAGATTAGTCTACAGCCCTTCCTCTTAGGTGGCACTCCCTTCCCTTTCAAATCCACCAGACGGCAGCTCTCTCCATCTTCAAAGCCTTCCTGAGATCCCAGCTCCTCCAAGAGGCCTTCCCAGACTCCTTTTTCTTCTTCTGGCCTCCCAACTCCCACCTCTGCTCTTTGGCACCACAAGGCGCTCACAACTACCTGCTGTACATATCAACTTACCTTCTCTACTTTGCTATTTAAGCAATTACTGATCCATACATCCACTTCTCTTCTATTTCTTTTTTTGTCTTCCAGCTCCTTGAGGGCAGGGATGGTGTTTTCTGATTCTATTGTACTCCCCCAAGTGCTTAGCACAGAGGATACTCAATAAATACTCTATTGATTGACTAGTGGCAAGGAGACAGGACAAAAGACATCTCAGTTAAAATGACAGCTCTGTGGAGGAACAGACCTACCATTTTCCTCTGACCCACCTCCACTTCTACCTCGACAATTCCAAAGCCCCAAAGTTGTGCCTCTATAAGGACAGCACAAAATAAGCAAGTGTTGTAGCCCCCATCTTCACCACACTCCTCCAATTAGTCAATTCACCTGGGAAGATAATCACTCCCTTTGCTGGGGAGCTTTCCAGGGGGAAATGCCCAGAAGGAACCCGGCCCAGACACTTGACCTGAAAGAGAGGGTTAGCCATTAGCTGTGATGAGCAGCGGTGAGTAGTGAAGATTTCATTAGGGAGTTAGGACTTCTGGCCCCTGTTGTTGCTGCTGCTGATGCCAGTGACCTACCTGCTGTACGAACCCGGGTGAACCCCATGGGAGGGTAACCTCCATTTTTTTATAAAATGGCAGGCCGCAAACCAGCCCCCAAGGGGCCTCACAGGTCTGCAGAAGTGGCAGAGTCTGCTAAGTATTCTCTGAGCATTTCTGACATGAGTTCCAGAACGGTACCACAGATCACTGTTCTCCCTGCCCAGTCTCATTCAACAGCACTCTTTGTGACTCGGTCCCTAACTAACTCCCGTCCTGTCCGTTTTCCAGAGAAGACGCCACAGACCTTAGCTTTCCCCAATCTGACAGATGGGAAAATTCAGGCTCAGGAAAATTAATCACGTTACCCAAGATATTGGTGGAGTTAGAGGTCACAACTTAGAGTTTCTTGCTCCTGCTTGGACTTATGAAACCCACCACCCCATCTTTCCCCCCTCCCCGCCTCCCCCCCCCACCCCCCTCCCCCCCCCCCCCGGTCTCTCCAGTCTTGTAGATCAATTTGTTTTCACTACCAAAGCGAAGGACTCTGACCACATTCAGCTTCTAGCTCCTTTGGGGACCTCTCCACGCATCCAATCAGGCTAGACAGGCTGTATGAGGGCCTAGTCAAAGAGCATCTCCATTCTACAAGGACTGATGCTGTGGGAGCAGGGGTGGTGAAAACTGACTGGAGATTCATGCCTCTGTGACTAAACAATGTCTAGATGGAGAGAATGAAGAATCGGAGCCTAGAAAGGGGGACTCTTTCTTTTAAGGAGTGAGGATCTCATTCTAGAGAGTTCCTCCTTTTCCTGATCCTCTTCCCAAATCTCTCAAAGAATATCACCTCCAAGTACCCACACAGCTTCCTGCTCCTTACATCGTTCAGATAAAGGGAGGGAAATACACAGACCCTCAGCCTGATCACCACACAGAAGAGTTTCCAACAACCCCTGTTTCTTACACCCATTTTCCCAGCTATCCTGTAAATACCCAATCACTCTGCATTTTTGAAGTCAAGACACTCAGAGGAGAGCTTGAGTCCTCATCTCTGAAGACCTCAGGACAAGAACGAACACAGGAAGTAGAGTCCCCCAAAACTTGGATGGCTGTATCTACCCCAGCGCTTAGAACAGTGCTTTGCACATAGTAAGTGCTTAACAAATACCAACATTATTATTATTATTCAATTAAATATCCCCCTAAAAGGGGATGGGGTTGGAACAAGACACTCAAAATTTTTCTGGGACTCTTCCAGGACATCAGGAGGAACAAGCAAAAAGACACACACACACACAAAACTTAACCTCTCAAAAGCCACAGGCCACATTCAAATATACCCTCCTTTCATTCAAACTGCCCACGGCAGCTGAGGGATTATTGTCATAAGAACGACATCACATCTCCCATAAACACTTTTCCACTCCCCCAGTTTCAGAACACGCTCAGGCCTGACACTTGAGGTGGGTCAAAATGTTCAAGGGAGGTCCCTTTCTGTGCCAGATGATTTAACTGGTCAAGCGTTCTCCCCCAGAAGCAGCAAAACTCACCTAGGCTTCGGAAGGCTGGCATTAGAGCTGCAGTTCTCCCCCACTTCTCACTTCAGTCACACAACACCTCACAGCCAAAGAACTCAGGAGATAAAAGAAATTAGCATCCACAGGCAAGTCCACTCACCCAGGTCTAAGTCAGAATGAGAAGGAGGATGAGGACAAGGATGATGGTGGTGATGATGATGACTACGAGGAAGATATGGCAGGTTGTAAAGAGGTTTTTTTATGGCTTTTGGATTTGGTGGTCTTTGAAAGCAGTAAGAAAATAAATACAATACCTGATCCTCCAAACTGAGTGCTTGCAAGGGTCGTAGGTCTGTTTTTTCCATTAGTCACTGGCAGAGGGAACATCTATAAAAACAGAAGATGAGAAAAGGGGCCGGGGGGGGGGGGTGTGGAGAGAAAGAGAAACAGAGAGACAGATTGCAGTGTGTTAGTTCTGTTGTGCTGTGCAGTAATGGGCAAGGGGAAGAAGCATTGCTTGACCTTTGGAGTAGGGGGAAAATATATATATACACATATACATATTTCAATGGCAGATCCTGGCTGATCTGCATTACAGAGAGTGAAGGGGGGGGGGGCGGCAGAGACGAGCTCAAAGAAAGCCGCAGGGGTGGGGGAGATAGGGAGGTGGTGTCAAATTCTCCCCCTTGGAGGGCCATGTCTCGGCAACCTCTCCCCTGCTTCCCCCTCAGAGGCTCTGACAAAGGGCGAGCTATAGCTTTAGTCCTTCTCTTCATCCCTATGAGCTGCTCCCACTTGCCACAGTAGAACCATGTGATTGCTCACCAACTACATTTCTGGCTACTCTTACCCCCATACCCAAAGTTCTTTGTTCATTCGATAAGTGCCTCCAGGGTTCCAGAATATGGGCTTCCAGGTAGCGTGACCGACTCCAGCCAATAGAGCAGACTAGGCTAGACTGTCCAGTAGCAGCCAGCTCTGGATTCAGCCTAGGGGGCAGGATGGCTAGCAAAATCTCTTCTACTCCCTTGTTCCCTCCAGCCCCACATGGCTTTTCTTGGGGTGCCATTTCCTCAGGCCAAACCCATTTTTCAGCCTACTGCCAGGCACCGGGCAGGAAATGGCCAGCTCTACAGCTGTCCCCTGCCAAAATTCAGAGCTGGAGAAAGGACCCAAATGTCTGCGTGGGGGGAACCGCAATGTTATATAACATCCAAACAGTCAGCTGAATTTACTTTGGAGTTCTAGCTTAGTTTTCGCTGTTTAGGCAAGGGGCCTTCTGCTATACATTTGTTGCTAATCTTCCCCTGGAATAGAGCTTCCTCAAAAACACTGGACACCCAAACAAGGCAACCTGAAAAAATATTTTCAACAAAAGGCCAACAGGCTTCAAAACAGTACATGTTAGGTCTTTCGGCATGTATGGACGGGAAATGGGGCCTTTAAGCTTCTTTCCCTTCCCCATACGACATTGTTTGTGAACAGATCAATCTGGGCTTTAAAGGACAGCGGGAAATACTTAGGTTAGCCATCAGAAAACATTCCTCCCGCCCCCCCCCCCCCCCGCCCCCAGCCTTCACCCCCCCCCCCCAAGGGTTGAGCCACGCCACCGACTCTGAAAGACTTGATCAAGTGATTGGTGAAGGTTCTTTCTCTGAAAAATCCTTCTTTCCAGGATGCCCACATCCCAGACACAAATGTACTGCAGGCCTAGCTGGAGGCAGGGGTATGGACTACATAACCCGCTGAAGTTGATTTTCAGGTACTTTGGTCTGCGTATCGTCATCGAATGCAACAGGCAACTACACACACTTTGGTCCTTCGTGCTCTTGACCCTTCAGGGCCAAGCCACACTTTGCTGGTTCCCTGATAAGTGTCTAACCACCCCACAAACTTAATTTCTTAATCAATCAGCAACTTAGTTGCACCAAACTGGAAAACAGAAATGGAGCCCCTCTCTCAGGCCCTGAATTTTGAAGATTATGCTGATGGCCCCATATAGGTCTTAGCAGGGAAACTTCCAGCTCTACTATACTTAACCCAAAGGAGAAGAGGTGTCCCATTTTGTGCTTTTGTTTTTGAGAAATAAGACCTTCGATTCAGCCATGTTGCGTGCTGGAACTAGGCATTTTGGCTAGAACGTCGTTAGGAAATTTGGGACTGTTTGTTGGACAACGTGAGCCCATTTGGCTGCAAGGGACGGGATCTGTCTCTCATTGTATTATCCTGTATCTACCCAGTGCTTAGCACAGTCCTTGGTGTCAGAACAGGAGGCTGCTACAAGTCTGAGTTTTACAAGAATGCAATTCCTGTGCTAAGAGAAAGAAGACCGGCGTGGATTCTAAATCCAGGCCCCCTTGGAAAACCAAGAGTGAAAGTTTCCAAACCAGAAGGGAGGGGATTCACAGAGCAGTAATGGTTCTATCGTGCTCTCCAGTTAGCTGTCCCGTGGCAACAGCTTGGGCCTCTTCCAAACCGAAGGAAGTTTTGGGGGTTCAAAATGGATTGGGAAGAAAGTGACGGCGACTCAACACCTCTAGTTGCTTCCTCAGCAGAACTATTTCCCTCCCATTTCTACACTCTCTGGTTTTGATTTTGGGAAGAGAGGGAGGGGGGAAAAGGATGAAATCAAGACAAGCGTCCAAGTGAAATGGTACCGTCCCGGAGCCACCTTGCTTGTCAGTTGGGTAAAGTTTGTCCCCTCACAGTCGCTCGTACTGTCGGACCTGAGGTCGTAATTAATCCACGTCAAATCGAAAACAGGGACCCGCTCTGGTCTGTTTATGCCATTTCAAATCATCTCTTTGTCTAGTTCTGCATTAGGGGACTTCAAATCACTATTTTTAGTTTCGTCTCAGCCCACCCACATATCCAACATGTGCGGTCCAGGAAGACACCCTACCCACCAGCCCTAGATTTTCTCCCCCCACTCCTCCCCTGACACACACACACACATGTGAGACTCTCACTCTTCAAGTTGACTTGTTCAGTATAAAAGCAAACGCTTTGTGCTAGCAGAAGAGTGCAGTGTACCCTACTGATGTGAGTTTGTTGGTTTGGTTTGTTCTGTTTGAAAACAAAAAGCACCAGCAAGCCAACCTTGGCCTTCCTCTATTCCCCCTACTTCAATTTGATGAGGTGGGCTCGCCAGCCTCCACTCAACAAGATTCTGGCGCAGCCTCAGGCAGAGCGCATCCCATTCTGGTTTTCCAGCATTTATTTTGTGCCTTCCTCTCACGTGGACAGAAATGAACCCCAGATCCTCGTCTCCCCAGCCAGAACCGAGATCTGTCAGAACTGATAGCATCTTCATCTCAAGCGGCTCCAAACAACCTCCCACGAACAAGGCGACTTGATTTGAAACACCATCTCTTCCTCCTGGCTCTGTCAAATTATGTCAAATATTACATGGCAATTTTCCTGGCGCCACTTTTTTCCACTGCCTTCAAATGTTTTGATTGGTGATATTTTAACTTTTCACAGAAATTGGAAAAAAATTAAGAGCTCAAGAAGATTTGGCATGGCAAAAACTTCCAATATTCTGAGGCTGATGATACTTATCCAGTTTTATGTATTCCAACCTACTGTCATCCTGGGCAATAATCAGTAAAAACACATCCTACTTTTGAGAACAAGAACACTTTACCCAGTAGGCCAAGAGTAAGTGTGTGGGGCAGGGGGGTGGGGGTGGGGGACGGGGAGGTGTCCCCCTACTCTCCCAAACCATAACAAAGGGGTCATTATGTTCTGTTGTCCATCTAGCTACCACCCGTTCATCCATAACCAAGAATTTGGCCAGAAATGCAATTTAATTGCTTGCTCAGGTACACTGATTGGGCTCACCAAGCCAGTACACACTAATATTTTTTAAACAAAAGCACCCAAAGTTATTTTCAAACTTCTCAAACATACACGATGTGGACTAATGGCCTGAAAAATTTCAGTTAAAAAAAAAAAAGACCCCAACAGCAACCTGAGTTACTGAAGCACAAAGAAGCATCTTAAAATACTGAGACAAAGAAGCTGATTTTGATCCCTTCCCGCAAGCTTCAATGTGGTGAGTTTCTTATTCTTTTTATTTTTTTAAAAAAGGGAAGACTTGCTTTGGATAGCTGACAAATCAAGTTTAATCTTGCTTGTGAATATCCCTTCCTAGGTTTACACAAAAACAGCATTCTAGCGTAGAGGTGAAAAACACAGCTCTAACAGCTATTTATTCCCACTGCAGCTAATTTAAGTTTCACGGGGTTAATCCAATCTATCCACTCAAAATTTGGAGGAGCAGCTCAGCCTAGTGAATAGAGCAGGGGCCTGGGAGTCAGCAGTCCCTGGGTTCTAGTCCTGGCTCTGGCACTTGACTGCTGTGTGACCTTGAGCAAGTCACTTAACACCTCTGTGCCTCAGTTACCTCTCTGTAAAATGGGGACTAAGACTGTGTAGCTCATGTGGGGCATGCACTGTGTCCAACCTGATCGGCTTGAATCTACCCCAGAGCTTAGTACAGTGCCTGGGACATAGTCAGCGCTTAACAAATACCATAAAAGCAAGCAGAGAGCAAGAGAATGCACTTCTACTCCTACTCACAGGTGCTTAGAATGAGAAGAGCCACCAAATTCAGGAGCCAGGCTCCTGCAAGGGACACTGGGACTGGTTTCTGATCAGGAAGATTTCTGGGATGAATTTTCCTACTAAATCCTTAGCTGGCCTGGACCTCCCCTACTTTGAGGGCACCGTTCCGGGAAAAGAACACCAATCCATTAAAATGTAACCGTTCTGTAGCCTGCTTTGAACTCTCTGCAAGTGACAAATGGGACGTTGCAGTTGCCATGGGAGCGGAACTGGTCCCGAGAACTCGGCAGGGATGAGATTTTAGCAAGAGGCCACCTCAGCTCTGGAATTGCTCCCGGCCCCCTGCCCTCTCCCCAGGAGTGTGTTAGAACTGGACACGGGAAGGGGAACTCTGCACTGCCCTGAAAAGGGAAAATGGAAACAAATGCTCACCAGAGCCAAACCACAGGACACTAGAAAAAACATCAAAGCACCATGACCTTGCTGCTTTCCAAAGATTTACCTCAAATCCCTCCACCCAAAACACATGGGCATTTGCAGTGCGGTGGCAGGCACTGATCAAGAGAGGCTTCGGGAACTGAAGCCCTTCGTCATGCCAGTTCAAATACCCTGCTTGGTGGGGGGGGGGGGGGAGTGTCAGAATCCACGGCAAGAGAGGGCTCAACTGGGTGGCATTTCATTTTTGCAAAGATAATTCCCAGGGGGAAAACCCGTTAATTTAATGGCAAAGAGATGCTGTGCTCAACTGCATGGACAAAGTAAGCAACCTCCTAATTCAGGATGTCACCCGGTTCTGCTTAATAGCAAGGGGTCTCCAGGGAAGCCCTACAGTTCTTTCTAAGCTCTAGGAACGTGTGTGTGGGGGTGTGTGTGCGTGCTAACGCCTTCTGTTTCGACAGAAAGGAGTGAAGTTGAGGCACCGTTTGCTGGGGGGTGTGAAAGCCTACAACTCTTAACCGGTCAAATTTCTGACCGAAAGAAATAGACAACAAGGGAGCTCCTTCTTTAATCCAGAGAGATAAACTTGGAAACCTTAGCGAGAGGAGGCAAGGAGGTATTCTTTCTTTCAGTCCCAGATTCTAGAATAAATCAGCAGGTGAGCGCCAACCCGGTGCTAGCTAACCTTGGCTTTAGGAGACGGAAGGAAAATCCCTGAAACTATAGGCGATATTTGTAACCGCTAAGAGGGAATCCAGGAATGGGTTGATGGCTCCTGTGGGGTTTTGTGACTCGGTGGGCCCCATTATGGCTAACTTCAAACAAAAAGGCTCCAGAACCTCTCAGGGGACATTCTTGTTTCCTGCACTTTCTTGGATTGGCTCAGAAGTTACAAGTATGATGCATATCTGAACAGTTCAATCAAAAGGGTTTTCTCCTTCATTTTAAGAGACTCTGCTACCCTCTTCCAAGTGACTCTCAGGTTACAAACAACAGATTTTTTAAATCTTGATTTACTTTGTAAGCTTCAAAATTTGATGATGATGATGATGATGATGAGAGGAGGAGGAAGAGGAGATGGAGGCAGAAGGGAAAAGGGAGAACATGATTTCTGTCTGGGCAAAAGTGATGTAAACATTTAGCTGATTTTGTCGGATGCGCTCATTCGTTTTCATGTTGACCAAGGTCCTTCATAGTCGAGTGCACTCTTTCAAAAAAGCAAGCTATGAAAAAAACAAAACTGAACTGCAGGATCCGGGGAAACAAACTCTGATGAAAGTCAGATAAAGTCACCACTCTCCGAGCAAAGTGACTGGAATTCAGAAGTCCAAATGGAGTGTTCTGTCCACGTGAGCGATTCAATGAGCCCATACCCCCTTAAGATGGAATTCTTGATATCCACCGCTCAACTGGAGATCTCCTGTTACTCGACTTAAAAATCAACCAACTGAACCAGGGACCTCAAAAAGTCAGCTTTGAGCGTCTGAGCTCCCTTCGAAGGAGCTCAGAAATAGGGCTACTGTGCCTTTAAAAAGCCCCCAAAAGAGCTTGCTTACCATACTGAAGTCCAGCAGGTCACTGAGCTCTTTGTCTGTCCCAACTGCAGCCATTCTCTGCTGCTGTTGTTGCTGCTGCTGCTGATTCATACTCCCACAGACTCAACAGTGGCAGTCCTAAAGAAAACCATGGGGGAGGGGAGAGATTTTAATGACTTCAGCAAAACTACCCACCCAGATGATGAATATTTAAAAAGCACAAAAATCTTTGCAAATCCTCAGCATCCAATGTGTGTGTCTAGGATGTAGTCAGAATTCTCTCATTGCACCCAGAGAAACAAGCTCCCTATTCAGCAGGCACTCTCAGATGTTTGTTTTTGGCTGCCAGTGCCCTAGTGCAGACCTATTCCGCTGCTTCTCTACCTCCTCTCCCCCTTCTCCAGGAGCACAGCAAATGAGAAAGAGGGGCAAAAGACAACAATTCATTTATCAGAAGGTTCAGGACAGTTATCACTCAGCTCTCCTTCAGGGGCTTCAGCGCCCCCCCCCTTTTCTGAAAATCAATTTAACTTTTAAACAAAGCAGGTGGCAAAAAGGAAGAAGGATTCACC
Organism: Ornithorhynchus anatinus; assembly: GCF_004115215.2. Taxonomy (NCBI): domain Eukaryota; kingdom Metazoa; phylum Chordata; class Mammalia; order Monotremata; family Ornithorhynchidae; genus Ornithorhynchus; species Ornithorhynchus anatinus. The sequence goes on from NC_041750.1 coordinate 12,047,007, forward strand.
TAAAATGAGAAAGGAGATAGGGAGTCAAATTTCAGTGAATTAAATAAGTCTCATTTAGGCAAAAACCAGAAAATTTTGAGGGGGGAGGGGGGAAGAGGGGAGTGGGGAGACAGAGAGGAGTGGGACGGGGGAGAGAGGGAGGAGAGGATGGGGAGGAAGGGGCGGAAAGTCGATTTTGGGGGAGGGGGGGCAGAAGGAGAGCTAGCCGAACAAGTGAAATGGACCACTTGAGCCTTTGCCAGCATGCCCCCTTTCGCCCTCCCCTCCTCCACAGCAGCAGCAGCAGCCTATGCACTGGAAGGCCGGCCTAGGGGATCCCTTTGAAGCAAATGGAGCTGCTGGGGAGTGTTATTTTTCAATCTGAAATCATTCACAGCAGTTTTTCCGCTGCATGCCAGCAGAGAAAGCCTTTCCCCGAGTTAACGCGCAGCAGATGTTCCCCCTCCCCCCCTCAACCCATACGCCCCCCCCCCCCCCCCCATGCACTTCAACCTGAGACATTCGGGTTCCTACCACCAGCGCGGAGCTGCACCTTCTTGCATTTGGACAAAGGCTCCTTACCACCAATCCCTCCCAGCTCTCCAGGGCCCCCCCGCCCCTCCTCTCCTTCGAAGCCTTTTCCCCAAACTCCAGACGAGGCCTACAAGGGCTGCTGTTTCCTTAGACTAAATGCATTATTTAGGTTCGGGAGAGTTTTTTTTTTTTTTGAAAGGGGGGAGGTCAGAGAAGGGCGGGGGGGTCGGGGGAGAGGAGGTGGGGGGTGGAAAAGCAAACACAAAATCCCTCCGACCAACCACGACTGCGTCCCAGCCGATCCTCCGGGAAAGTGAGGAACTTGGAAAAGTTTAGAAAGTGTCCTCATATCTGCAGGAGCGGGCGGGCCCATTCGACCACCGCCGAGGGCCCCCAAAACTGGAGGCCGGGGTCCTCCCTTTACCCTCCCCTTCTTCGGATCGCGCTCTGAACCCCCAATCCTCCGGATTGACCCCTCCCCCAGCCCTTTAAACAACTTGGCGAAGAGGAGGAACAATGAGCCAGACCCTCTCCCAACAGCTCCAAGTCCCTCGCTGCCACCACGCAGTCCCCAGGTCCCCGCCCGAGGAAACCAAAGGAGTCAGACCCTGGGATTAAGGGCTCTTCTCCCTAATACTGCGTCCCCCCCCACCTCCCCTCCATTTCCATACACACGCTCCTAAGCTTCCTTTCACCCCTACCCCGCGGGGGGCGGGGGGAGAAGAACTAAGCTTAACTTTGCAGTGCCGTCCCGGGGTGAGAGGGACACAATGCACGCAGGAAGCGGAAAAGGAGACCCCCCCCCGCCCGGACCCCCCAAAAGCCCCCCGTCCCTCTTCCCCGCCCGGACCGGGCTGTTTACCTTCTCCGAAAGAAAAAGCATCCACCGCGCGGGAGAAGAGCCGGGATCGCAGGGGTCGGGGCATGAAACGGCGGTGGCGGTGTACCAGCCCCCCGCCCCCCAATCACACACGCACCCACCCACCACTACCCCCCCCCCCTTAGTTCCACTCCTCAGCTCCCAAGGCGAGAGGGACAAAAGCAGCGGGGGCTAGTTGTCCGGAATCCCCCGCCACGGGCTGCTCCCTGTGTATGAATGGGGGTCGATCCCCTCTCCCCCCCCCCCCCCCAGCCCCTTGCTCCGTGCTCCCCGGGCCCCGGGGGCAGAGGGGCGCGAAGCTTCCCGGGCCACGTCCAATCCGCTCACATCCACCCTCCGGAACCGGGGGCTCCGCTACGAATGTAACCGCTTCATCTTCCTGCAGCAGGAGACATGTCTCGCCCCCCCCCCCCCCCACCTCCCCCCTCACACACCCCCTCCCCCCTCCCTCTCCCACATTGTCACCGCTCCGCCTTGGACCCGAATCCTTCCGCCGGGGCTTCAGTCGCCGCCACCGGCCCCGCCGGAGGAGGCAACCCCGGTCTTTCGGTCCACCTCCCATGCAACTCCCCACCTTCCCCCCCCCCCCCGCCCCCCTTCCCTCATTTCTTCCTCGCGCCAGGCCCGGCAGGAAAAGAAGAAAGGGCGATTCGGTTGTTTTCCCGCGGAAGAGAGTTATGCAGTAAAAGTGAACAAATTGCCGACCCCCGTTGCGCTGAAACCGTCTCCTGCTGTCACCAGGCTGATTCCCCTGCCCTCAGGCTCTCTCCCAGTCTTCCTCTATGGGTGACCTAGGAGTGGGAAAGTTGTCCTTCCAGGAAAAAGTGTGTGTGTGGTGGGGGGGGGGCGGGCAAGCGGCGCAGAGTGGGCTTGGGGGACTATGTTTCTTGGCGGAGGGGCATGCACGTCGGAGTTGGTAGGCAGGGAAAACATGACGAAATGGGAGGACCAGGAGATGGAATGATAAACCCGCAGGGCACTGTCCAACGGGAGGGCGCTGCCGCCGAGATTGGCAGAGAGAACATCCAATCAGAGATCGAGTTCCTCCCTTCTTCTCCTCCCCTCCCCCCCTCCCCTCCCCCCCTCCCCCCTCCCCCCTCCCCCCCTCCCCCCTCCCCCTCCTCCCCTCCCCCCCTCCCCCTCCCCCTCCCCCCTCCCCCCCCCGTTCCTTCCTTCCCTTCTCCGCCCCGATCCTTCCCTCTCTTCTCCCCCTCCCTCCCTCCACCCCCCCCTCCCCTCCCCGCCCCCCGGCCCTCTTCCCTGAGCCCTTCGGCTACAGCTCGAGGAGGCTGGAGTTTAAGACGCGCGAGGCCGCGAGAACCGGTTGGGATTTTGGGGTCCTCGTCACCCTCCTGCAGTCCAGAGCATGCTACCCCGCTACTCTAGCTGAACTTTTCCTGTACTTTTCAGGGACAGAGCCCCTCCACCCCCCAACCCCCCCCCCCCCTTCAACGGCTTCCATTAGCCTGTGATCCGTAACCCTGCGAGAATTCATATCCCTTGCCAGGAAGGAAGAGAGAAAAGATTTGGAAAACGCATTAGAGGGAAAAGGCACAAACCCAGCTAAGCCCAAATCTTTGGCCAGGACCTAAGGAGCAGGTGGCTAACGGTTCAGCATTGCAGGAAGAAAAGTTTAGGCCATCAGGAAAAAGTTAAGAATGACCTGGTGGTTAGGTTTGTGGAACTCGAAAGGGGGGACTGAGGGAAGCTGTTGGATTTCTGACCCTGGAGAGGGAAGTGGAAGAGAATCATCTGGGCACTTGGGGTTTCAGGGCATTGGCCCATGGCCATGACTACCCTGGAACCCTATTCAAGAGCCCCCCCCACACCTCCCCAAAACCTCCCTCCCGGCCAGGCACCAGGCCTGCCCCTAGACGGTGCTTGGAGAAAACCAAAGCTGTCTGACTTGGTGGGTGCAGCCCCTCTTTAGACAGTTCTTTGTTCTTGCAGATGGCACTCCTAACTGTGAAGTTAAGGAGAAGCAGCAAGGCCTAGTGGATAGAGCAAGGCCTGGGAGTCAGAAGGACCTGGGTTCTAATCCTGCCTCTGCCACTTGTCTACTGGATGACCTTTGGCAAGTCACTTCTGTTTTAGTGAAGTGACAAGACAAAGTGGCACATCTCCAAGAGGCCTTCCCTATGCCCTCCTTTCCTCTTCTCCCACTCCCTTCTGCATCACCCTTTCTTGTTCCCTTCATTCATCCTCTCTCCCAGCCCCACGGCTCTTATGTACCGATCTGTAATTTATTTATATTAATGTCTGTCTGCTCCTCTGGACAAAAATCTCACTGTAGGCAGGGAATGTGTGTATTTACTGTTATATGGTACTCTCCCAAGTACTTAGTGTTGTGATCTGCACATGGTAAGTGCTGAATAAATATGATTGACTGACTTCTCTGGATCTCTGGATCATATGTAAAATGGGGATTAAGATTGTGAGCCCCATGTGAGACAGGGACTGTGTCCAACCTGATTGTCTTGCATCTACCCAACACTTAGTGCAATGCCTGGCACATAGTAGGTGCTTAACAAATACCATAAAAAAGTTCACCTATGGAGTTGTGTTCAACTGAAAAGGAGGGACTTGCAGTCTCAACCACATCATTTGCTTGTGTGTGCACGCACGTATGCACACACACAGTTCTTCGCTGTGTCTAGAGAAGCAGTGTGGCCTAGTCGATGAATCGTATTTATTGAATGCTTACTGTGTGTAGAGTACTCTGCTACTTGTCAGCTGTGTGACTGTGGGCAAGTCACTTCACTTCTCTGTGCCTCAGTTACCTCATCTGAAAAATGGGGATTAAGACTGTGAGCCTCACGTGGGACAACCTGATTACCCTGTATCTCCCCGAGCGCTTAGAACAGTGCTCTGCACATAGTAAACGCTTAACAAATACCAACATTATTATTACTGTGCTGATTGGGAGAGTTGCTAGATGCATTCCCTGCTCACGATGAGCTTACAGTCTAGAGGAAAGAGCACGAGCCTGGGAGTCAGAGGACCTGGGTTCTAATCCCTACTCTGCCTCTTGGCTGTGTGACCTTGGGCAAGCCACTTAACTTTTCTGTGCCTCAGTTCCCTCATCTGTAAAATGTGGATTAAGATTGTGAGCTCTATGTGGAACAGGGACTGTGTCCAACCTGATTAGCTTGTATCTACCCCAGCGCTTAGTACAGTGCCTGGCACATAGTGAGTACTTATCAAATACCTTACAAGTAGTAATAGCATCTACTAAGCACTTACTGTGTGCAGAGCCCTGTACTAAGTGCTGGGAGAGAATACACGAGTGGGAATTAGACATGGGCCCTGGCCCTTGGGGAGAGGACAACTGGTTAATAGGAGGCATCGAACAATCCCTTGAGGTTAATAGACAATCTCTGGGTATCCCTGCTCTCTACCCAGGTCTGTGCACTCACGTTCCCTCTCTGGTAACTTTAGAGCAGCCCTAGATGCCCATGGTATCCTAAAAGAAAGTCTGACCTCTTCAGAATCCTTTGGACTGGGCGCATCCAGGAGTCAGTTTGGGGCTGCTTCCTTTCTGCCTTCTCACATATTCTGAATGTCACTGAAGTTCCTAGGACGGACCATTACTCTGAGCCGTTGGTAGCATTTCTTTTATTCTTGAAATGGGGGAGTTAAATCACGGGTTATGTTCCCCATTCCATCCTTGACTTCTTGTGTGAGTCTGGACAAATTGTTTAGCCAGTGACTCATTTTCCTCAACAGTAAAATGGGAATTATACCTGGATTCAGATCTTTTGCTTAAAAAAGCATTTTGCTTGCTTCACTGCATAGGTGCCAAGCCTCAGAATTATTTTTTCTGAATTTTTTTTTTTACCACTAGGCCTCACTTTCCTCATCTGTAAATTGGGGGTAAGCTATCTGCGCTTCCTGTCTCAATGACCGTGAGCCCCTTGTGGGTCAGGGACTCTGTCCATCCTGAATATCTTGTACCTGCCTTGGCACTGAGCACCATGTTTAGCACATAGTAAACATTTAATAAATACCACAACTGACTAACTTGGGTCTTTGGGACACTGAAAGTCTATTTTATTGTTCAAGAAATAATGGGCAGTAGGGAGCAAAAGGGGAAGCCTTCTATAGGCGTATTTCCGAGTTTTACCTCTCAAAATTAAAACTAGCGGCCACCCACATGGGCTAAGCAGCAGATCCCTGGTGAAGAAACTCGACTGGATGCCCTCCACCTACCTGGAATGGTCTTGAGGGGCAGAAGCAGCTGAACAATTTCCCCCTGAGGAGGGGCCCAAGTCATGAGTGCTCACCCCTGATTATCGGATCCACGCATGGCTGGGCCCTTTCCTACTGGGCAGAGGGAGTGAGAAAAGAATAGCTGGGAGGGATAGCGGCCCTAAATCGGGGTGGGTGGTGAAGGGGGGGTGGGGTGCTGTGATAATACCCCACAGAGAGTGGGTGCCTGTGGCAACTAGACTACTCCTGCATGCATTGTGCCAAGTAGAGATTTTGTGGGTTGAATAACTTTTGAAAAGTATTTGCAAAGCTGTGCTAGCCTTTTAGGGGCAAGAACAGTGGCCCAGGTTTAAATGGGTTGTTCAAGGTCATTCAGCCCATCCCCGCCCAATCCAGCACTGGGACCCAGGGCCCCTCAGTCCTGTGCAGTCTTTTCCATTAGCCTGCACTCCTGCCAGGATGATTCCCTCTCTCAGACACTCTAAGACAGGTGGTGAAGATCAGCAGAGGCCCACGGCTTGCCCTCGGCTCCTCTTAGTCAGTCTGTGGCCAAGAAGGGTGCCCCTTGGGCATCCTGACACTGTCCTAGGGAAGGAAAAGTAGATGAAAAGCTTCAAGGCCCTCCGAGACTCTGAGATTAGCCCTTATACCGAGGGCATTCTCCGGGTCGGGGCTGGGGGTGGTGGAATTGGAGGAGGTAATCTATGCTAGCAAAAAAAGAAGGGGAGACACTAAGAGCTCTTTCATTATTTTGTCTTTGCGAATCAGGACAATACTGTTCCTCCTACTTTGTCTGGAAATAGCCCTCCCACAAACCACCCCACCCTTCTCTCTAAGGGTCTTATTGCGAACAGATTTTCTCATGCTAGATTTTAAGAAAAAGAAGAGTGGTGTTTATTAAGCACTTACTAGGTACCAAGCACTGTACTAAGCACTGGAGTAGATTTGAGCTAATTGGGTCAGACAGAGTCCCTGAGGTTTTCTTAACAGATCCTTTTCCCTTCCCCCCACTCTCTTGCTTTCGTCTCCAGCTGTCCTCAGTGGCAAACAGAAAACCAATCCGTCTGTCTGACTGGAGCTGATTCATACAAATTGGGTGGAGAAAAAGAAAAAAAAAAGAAAAAGAAGGAAAGAAAAAAGGAAAGGAAGAAAGGAAAAAAGATGTGGGATTACTTTAGGAAAAATAGACAGGGAGGGGAGGAACTAGGTGAATTTGGTTAAAACTGCAGTATCCCTTTGCTATGGGTTGGGGCTATAGAACAAGGGCAGAAAAAAGTTACTTGCTAGCAGTCGCCCCTTTCTAGCTAAGTTGAGTTTCCTGAAATCCATCGGGAAAATGCACTTAGTTTCCCATGGCTCTTTCCTTGGGTGTAGAGAGTGCTGCTCTTTCCCACAGTCATGTCAGGTTGCTAAAAGTGGCAGCAGATCAGGTTTTTGTTTTAATGATATATGTTATGTGCTTACTATGTGATGAGCCTGTTCTAAGCTCTGGGGTAGATACAAGACAATCAGGTTGGACCCAGTCCCTGACCAGCATGGGGCTCACAGTCGAAGGAGGAGGGAGAACAGGGATGGAATCCCCATTTTGCCACTGAAGAAACTGAGGCTGAAAGAACTTAAGTGACATGCTCAAAGTTGTACCTCAAGCAATTGACTGAGCTGGGATTAGAACCTGGGTCCTCTGACTCCCAGCCCCAGGCTCATTCCACCAGGTCATGCTTTAACACTGAAGAGTGGTGCTTCATATGCCCTAAGCCTCTGCAAGTAAGGGACACTGTTCTGAGATGGAGAAGGCCTGCCTTTCTGCCCTGCTGAAACCCTTGGCCCTGAGCATGGTGGGGAATAGTCTTGCTGCTCGGATTGTAGACTCCTTGAGAGCAACGAGGGACAGTGTCTTTTACTTCTATTGTATTCTGCCAAGGACCTAGTACAGTGCTCGGCACGCACTACGCCCTCCACAAATTCAGCGATTGATTAATTCCTGAGGATTCGGACCATTCCAAATGGTGAGAGTCTTTAAAAACTTAAAAAGAACAGGTCCAGAGGCTAACCCATCCCCACCCCAGCTGGTCCTCTCTAAAGTAGCCTGAAATCGGGAGGTTTCTGAGGTCCCTTCTCATTGAGATTGGAGTCCTGAAACTTCCTCTGAACAAACCCTATCTAAACTTTGCCCTCAGGCTTGGGGTGAAGAGCACTGGCAGGTTGAGAGGGATTGAACTTCTGCCCGGGGAGGTACTAACTAGGAGTGAAAGCAGAATTTTGGACCTCTGAGTTTTGGTACTGGCTTTGGCACCGACTCCCAATGCAACAGGTTCCTTGATCAGCTCTCCCAAACACAGCAAGCGCTCAATCAATCCAGTCACGCATTCATTCATTTGGTAATATTTACTGAGTTCTTACTGTGTGCAGAGCACTGTACTAAGCACCTGGGAGAGCACAGTGCAACATTAAACAGTGACATTCCCTGCCCACAACGAACTTACAGTCTAGAGTGGGGAGACAGACATCAATACAAATAAAGTTCGATATGTAAATAAGTGCTGTGGGGCTGGGAGAGGGGAAGGGCAAAGGGAGCAAGTCAGGATGACACAGAAGGGAGTGGGAGATGAGGAAAAATGGGGCTTAGTCTGGAAAGGCCTCCTGGAAGAGATGTACCTTTAATAAGGCTTTGAAGGGGGGCAGAGTAATACATAATACCTTGGTATTACAAGGTACTATGCAATATTACCTTGTATCTACCCTAGTGCTTAGAACAGTGCTTGGCACATAGTAAGCACTTAAATACCATTATAAAAAACAATATGGATTGACCTACTCTTTGCTACCTGCTCATATTGTGCCATCCTGTTGGTTCTCTTGGTCAGAGCCAAAACGGTGCTCAGTTAGAAGCCAGTAGCAGGAACGCAATGTCCATCAATTGGCCGTTGGGCTCCCTGCAGCCTGAGGCCAATCCTATTCTCCCCAGACTCCTGGATTCAGGTCAGGACCAGTCTAGTTCAGGCTCCACTGATGGGGGTATTTCTACTGGTATTTAATTCATTCATTCATTCAATAGTATTTATTGAGCGCTTACTATGTGCAGAGCACTGTACTAAGCGCTTGGAATGTACAAGTCGGCAACAGATAGAGACAGTCCCTGCCCTTTGACGGGTTTACAGTCTAATCGGGGGAGACAGGCAGACAAGAACAGTGGCAATAAATAGAATCAAGGGGAAGAACATCTCATAAAAACAATGGCAACTAAATAGAATCAGGGCGATGTACATCTCATTAAACAAAATAAACAAAATAAATAGGGTGATAAAGATATATACAGTTGAGCAGACGAGGACAGTGCTGAGGGGGTGGGACGGGAGACGGGGAGGAGGAGAGGGAAAGGGGGGAGAAGAGGGTTTAGCTGCGGAGAGGTGAAGGGGGAGTAGATGGAGCAGAGGGAAAAAGGGGGGAGCTCAGTCTGGGAAGGCCTCTTGGAGGAGGTGAGTTTTAAGTAGGGATTTGAAGAGGGGAAGAGAATTAGATTGAGGTGAGGAGGGAGGGCATTCCAGGACCGCGGGAGGACGTGGCCCAGGGGTCGATGGCAGGATAGGCGAGACCGAGGGACGGTGAGGAGGTGGGCGGCAGAGGAGCGGAGCATGCGGAGTGGGCAGTAGAAAGAGAGAAGGGAGGAGAGGTAGGAAGGGGCAAGGTGATGGAGAGCCTTGAAGCCTAGACTGAGGAGTTTTTGTTTGGAGCGGAGGTTGATAGGCAACCACTGGAGGTGTTTAAGAAGGGGAGTGACATGCCCAGATCGTTTCTGCGGGAAGATGAGCCGGGCAGCGGAGTGAAGAATGGACTGGAGCGGGGCGAGAGAGGAGGAAGGGAGATCAGGGAGAAGACTGACACAGTAGTCTAGCCGGGATATAACAAGAGCCCGTAGCAGTAAGGTAGCCGTTTGGGTGGAGAGGAAAGGGTGGATCTTGGCGATATTGTAAAGGTGAGACCGGCAGGTCTTGGTAACGGATTGGATGTGTGGGGTGAACGAGGGAGACGAGTCAAAGATGACACCGAGATTAATGTTGGTATTTGTTAAGTGCTTACTATGTGCAGAACACTGTTCTAAGCACTGGGGTAGATACAGGGTCATCAGGTTGTCCCATGTGAGGCTCACAGTCTTAATCCCCATTTTACAGATGAGGTAACTGAGACACAGAGAAGTTATGTGACTTGCCCACAGTCACACAGCTGCCAAGTGGCATAGCCGGGATTCGAACCCATGACCTCTGTCTCCCAAGCCCGTGATCTTTCCACTGAGCCACGCTGCTTCTCTTGTCCTCCTGTGGGCAGCGCAGTGCATCCCAAAAGGGCCAGGCCGCTCTCTGAAGATCCCCAGTCCCAAGGATCCTGGAGAGAGGCTGGTTTGGAGCATTTTTGGGGGTTTGGGCCTGAGCTGGGGTAGAGAGTCTAGGTTGGTTCAGACTTCCTAGGGAATCATCTGGTTTATGGGACCTCGAGGAGTCTCTCTGTGATCCATGGGGAAGAAGCAGCATGGCCTAGTGGATAAAATACAGCCCTGGAAGTCAGAAGAACCTGGGTTCCAAACCCGGCTCTGCCACTTGTCTGTTGGGTGACCTTGGGCAAGTCACTTCACTTCTCTGGGCCTCAGTTATCTCATCTGTAAAATGGGGATTAAAACTGTGAGCCCCACGTGGAACAACCTGATCACCTTGTATTCCCCCCACCCCCAGTGCTTAGAACAGTGCTTTGCACATAGTAAGAGCTTAACAAATACCACCAGTATTATTATTATTATTATTATTATTATTATTATTATTATTATTAGAGTACCGCCCTGGGAGTCAGAGGACTTGGGTTCTAATTCTGACTCTGCCACTTGTCTGCTTTGCGACTTTGGGCAAATCACTTCACTTCTCCGGGCTTGAGTTATCTCATCTGAAAATGGAGATTAAGACTGTGAGCCCCATATGGAACAGGGACTGTGTCCAACCAACCTGATTTATTTGTAATAATAATAATAATAACTATGGTATTTGTTAAGCCCTTACTATGTGCTGAGCACTGTGCTAAGCGCTGGAGGAGATTCAGGGTAATCAGATTGTCCCACATGGGGCTCACATTTTTTAATCCCCAGATGAGGCAACTGAGGCACAGAGAAGTTAAGTGACTTGCCCAAGGTCACACAGCAGACTAGTGGCAGGGCCGGGATTAGAACCCACGACGTCTGACTCCCAAGCCTGGGCTCTTCCCACTAAACCCCACTGCTTGTATCCATCCCAGCGCTTAGGATGGTGCCTGGCACATAGTAAGCGCTTAACAAATACCGCAATTATCGTTATTATTATTATTATGAGGCTGCCTGGACCTCTCAGGAAGCTACCGACGGGCATGAGTCTCTAGGGACACTGGGCAGGACTGCTCTTCCTTCAGTCAGGCCCGATGCTTTCCAGATCCACTTTGCACTTCAGGGATTTGATTCCTGCAAAAGACTGCAACCGTGGGCCACTCTCAATATTAATGGCATTGACTGCTCTGGGGAACGCGCCAGACTAAGACACAGTCTTGGTTCACAATTGTCAGTAGAGTGGGGTCAGTGGAAGCAGTGGGGGACTGAGGCTAAGAGGTCTCAGGGAAAGATCTTCCGATGGGCCCGTCCATGGGTTCTGTGGATCACACTTCTACACCCAGGTGACACCACACACTTGGCCTCCTCTTGCCCTTTTGTGTGAAGTGGCTTAGCGTGGAAGTCTCTGGGGACCTTTTTGTTTTGGGGGGGTAGGAGGGGTGGGGAAAAAGCCATTGTGCGGGTGGGAAGTGTCCCTGTGCAGAAGCAGCATGGCCAAGTGAGAAGCAGCGTGGCTCAATGGAAAGAGCATGGGCTTTGGAGTCAGAGGTCATGAGTTTGAATCCCAGCTCTGCCACTTGTCAGCTGTGTGACTGTGGGCAAGTCACTTCACTTCTCTGGGCCTCAGTTACATCATCTGTAAAATGGGGATTAAGACTGTGAGCCCCATGTGGGACAACCTGATTCCCCCGTGTCTCCCCCAACACTTAGAACAGTGCTCTGCACATAGTAAGCGCTTAACAAATACCAACATTATTATTATTATTAAGTGGAAGGATCACAGGCCTGGAAGCCAGAGGGCCTGGGTTCTAGTGATGGCTCTGCCACATGCCCGCTGCATGACCTTGGGTAAGTCACTTCACTTCTCTGTGCCTCAGTTACCCCACCTGTAAAATCAGGATTAAACCCTACTCCCTCCTATTTGGACTCTGAGCCCTATGTGGGACAGGAACTGTGTTCAACCTGTTTAACCTGTATCTACCTCAGCGCTTAGAACAGCTCTGGGCACATAGTAAGCATTCAACAAGTACCATCATTTTTATTATTATTATATCCGTTCTAAGTTTGAAGGCCAAACAATCAGTGGTATTTATCGAGTGCTTCTGGGGGCAGAGTACTTAACTAAGCGCTCAGGAGGGTAAAATAGAATCAGTAGACACGATCCTTGCTCTCAAGGAGGTTACTGCCTAGCAGAAGTCCAGGCTCAAGATAAGAGTCCCGGGGAGGCTCAAGCCCACGTAGGATCCCTGTTGGATTCTCTGGATCCTTCTGACCACTCCTTCACGTGCTGGGATCTGGTGTTACCTGCGGCAGCCCAGGATCTGTGCCCCTCTCCTGTGCCAGGGCTGACGGTGGTACTGTTCGGAGAAGTGGCAAGAAGTGGCACCATTCAGGGAGGATCGCCTACTCATGGATGACGCTTTGGTTGGCCGTGTCCACAAATGAGGGGTTGCCTTCCAGTGACCCTGAGGCAGCCAAGGCCCCGAAAATGGGAGGAGCCGTGTTCGCCAGTGCTTCCGGCTCCTGGTGCATCCCAAGTTCATGATTCCCTTTCTTGTACAAACACCCATAACTAGGTGCCTGATTCTAGATTCCAGTGAGCCCTGACCCGCTGCCCACACATCTTCCCTCAGTCCTGATTTCGCACTGAGTTATTCCCCAAGGTCCAGGGCCCTGGCCTCACAGAATTCTAGGGAGAGACAGGTTTCAGGACCCCCTTCTCTGAGTAGTAATAATAATAATAATGTTGGTATTTGTTAAGCACTTACTATGTGCAGAGCATTGTTCTAAGCACTGGGGTAGATGGGTAATCAGGTTGTCCCACGTGGGGCTCACAGTCTTAATCCCCATTTTATAGATGAGGTAACTGAGGCACAGAGAAGTTAAGTGACTTGCCCACAGTCACACAGCTTACAAGTGGCAGAGCTGGGATTCGAACTCATTCAATAGTATTTATTGAGCGCTTACTATGTGCAGAGCACTGTACTAAGCGCTTGGAATGTACAAATCGGTAACAGATAGAGACAGCCCCTGCCCTTTGACGGGCCTCTGACTCCCTAGCCCGTGCTCTTTCCACTGAGCTACGCTGCTTCTACTTACAGGTAGGTACTCACATTCCCCTAGACTGTCTCTAGGATTGGATCTACTGGGGTGAATGCCCTAGTCGCCACATTCAGTGCTCTCAGGGTTCATTCATTCATTCATTCGATTGTATTTATTGAGTGCTTACTGTGTGCAGAGCACTGTACTAAGTAGTTGAAGCAGCATGAAGCAGCTTCACTAAGTAGATGAGAAGCAGCGTGGCTCAGTGGAAAGAGCACGGGCTTTGGAGTCAGAGGTCATGGGTTCGAATCCCAGATCAGTCACTTAGTTGTGTGACTGTGGGCAAGTCACTTCACTTCTCTGGGCCTCAGTTACCTCATTTGTAAAATGGGGATGAAGACTGTGAGCCCCACGTGGGACAACCTGATTCCCCTGTGTCTACCCCAGCGCTTAGAACAGTGCTCGACACATAGTAAGCGCTTAACAAATACCAACATTATTAGTTGGGAAATACAATTCAGCAACAGATAGAGACACTCCCTGCCTACTAGGGGCTCACAGTGTGAAGGGGGGAGACAGACATCAAAGCAAGTAAATAGGCATCGGTAGCATCATTATAAATAAATAGAATTATAGGTATATACACATAATTCATGAAAATAAATAGAATTATAATTATAGATATGTACATCATACAGAAGCACTGTGGGGTGGGGAGGGGGTTAAAGCAAAGGGAGCGAGTCGCGGCAATGGGGAGGAGAGGGGGAGCAGAGGAAAAGGGGACCTTAGTCTGGGAAGGCCTCCTGGAGAAATTGAGCTAAAAGACTCCAGATCTTCCTCCCTGGGCTGCCTTTCGGCCCATTTCCCAGCCTCTCCTCCTCATTGCCCCCAAGGAGAAAGTGTGGGATCTGAGATCCTGAAAGACCCTAGCCTCTGTAAGCCTCCTGCCGGCTGATTTCACAGCCTGGAGGATCTCAAAGCACCTTACAAGCCGGCATTGTTCTCCTGGCTTTAGCGGGGAGGAATCTGTGGCTTAGTGAGGTGATGCAATTTGCCCCAGGGCACACAGCCTGGCAACAATAGAGCCAAGATCTGATTGGGGGACCCTAGCCCTGCTCTCTAAATCCTGGGTCCCACACCCCTACCCAAGCCAGGCCCCGAATACAAAGGCACACACACTCCCAAGCAGAGAGAAGGGCTGGGGCAGCCCCACCCAACACCCCTGGCACCTGTACAATTGGCCACACAAATAAAATTTCAAGCACAATACACAAGAAAAACAAGACACCCACACACCTGCCCACAAAGTTACCGCCACACACACAAAACACAGAAGCCTCCACTGCCACGCGGGCAGAGGGACAGCCGCACACACCCATACACCCACCTTCTGGCACAGGCACACACAGGCACAAGGATGCATGGACGGTACTCCAAAGAGTGGCCTCTGTTTCTTTCCCCTAGGCCTGTATACTTTTTGGTGCAGGCAGAATGTGTGACTGGGGGTAGGGGGTGGGGGGGGTGGGGAGGGGGGGTGGGGCGGGTCGAGGCTGGCTGGGTGGGGAAGAGGGAAATCCTCTTGGTGATGAGGCTTTTCCCATAAGGGGACACAGTTTCTGTCCAGGGATGTCCCCCCTGAAGGACCCTACAGGTAGGTACTCACATTCCCCTAGACTGTCTCTAGGATTGAATCTACTGGGGTGATTGCCCTAGACCTCCCCCCCCCCCCCCACCCTAGAGTCTTCCCTCTCTCAACTGTCTGGTGTGCGGAGGTCAGGTCAGGAGCAGGTCCTAACTCAACCCCCCCGCCCCTCCCCCACATTATCGATGCCTGGCCAATACCCACCCCTGGCTCGACCCAGCCAGTCCAGGGGCAGCTCTCCAGGATCCCACTCACCAGGAGGGGCAAGGGCCTTTTAGCGAGCAGGGCCCAGGACCCTCTTGAATCTCAACAGTAGGGATGGGAAGCGATGTCTCAGTGTTAATAATAATAATAATGTTGGTATTTGTTAAGCGCTTACTATGTGCCGAGCACTGTTCTAAGCGCTGGGGTAGACATGGGGAATCAGGTTGTCCCACGTGGGGCTCACAGTCTTAATCCCCATTTTACAGATGAGGGAACTGAGGCACAGAGAAGTTAAGTGACTTGCCCACAGTCACACAGCCGACAAGTGGCAGAGCTGGGATTCGAACTCATGAGCCCTGACTGCAAAGCCCATGCTCTTTCCACTGAGCCACGCTGCTTGGGGGAGGTTTAAGGGCTGAACTTTGGCTAAGCCAATCCCTCTCCTGGAATGACAGGCCCCCCACGCTCCACTAAGGATGCTGCTGCATAGGCCGCCCCTGAGTGTTTTCTCTCCTTGGGCAGAGGAAGAAACTGAGGTCCAGGCCTGGTAAGCAGGAGAAGGGAAGTCAGGACTAGGGATACCCAATTCCCTGGCTCTATGCTCTCCAGTCTACAGGGAGGATCAGTGGCCCTAGTCAACCACCCTACCTCCACCAAAGGAAGAAAATCTGCTTGTGCCAGATGGATTTTGTCCTCTATCTTCCCACCTGAGCCTTTAACACAGTTTCACGTGGGCAGCTTCCAGCAATAGGAAGTCAAAGCAATAAGACGTAAATAAATCCAGTGCTGTCCTGAGCCGGGCGAAGGCAAACAGATACAATGGCACTAAACAGATAGAGCATAAACCTCACTGGAAACAAAGGTGCCAGAGCAAAAATCAGGACTGCAAACTGTTCTAACATAAAATAAGCCTCCCCAAGGTCTAGGTCGCTTTCCACCAGCCAAGGCTCATGGACAGGTTTTGCTGTTGGTTCAAACCCAGATCTATTCTGCAGAAATTCCAGAAGAAGGAACTGAGCCATTTTATATTGTTCTGGCTGCTTCACAGTTTGTGTGAGAGGACATCCCTGTAGCTACAGACGCACCCAATGGCTTCCAAAAGTCTGGAAACTGAAGCTTCCGTCTGGGTGGAGGCAAGGGCTTTGGCAGCATTGAGGAAATACACACTTCCGGCCAAAAGGCTGACTTTGGCTTCTCAAACTCCCTTGACAGGCTCAAAAGAGAAAAATAAATCTTCTCCTCTCTCCACTTTGTGACATCCAGAGTAGCTTGGCTGCATCTTCATGGAAAGGGACATGAAGAAGAACTTGATGTTGTCACCATTTCTAGACAATGGGGGTTTCATCTTGGGATTTCTGATTCGTGGAGGCAAAGTAGGTCCAATGAATCAATCGACCCATCGATTGAGCGATCAATCAATGGTATTTATCGAGTGCTTGCTCTTGGCAGAGCACTGTACTAAACACTTGAGCGACTTCAACAGAGGACCTTTCGACTCTGCCTCCTGTTCCCCTTTGTCAGAGGGGTAAACTGTGGCACCGAGAAGTGAGAGCATTTTGCTACTGGACTTAGAGCAGATTGGAAGCAACACCCAAGGTGGAATCCAGGCCAGGTCAAGAGCAGCCAGAGAACATTCCATCAGAGAGTGTCAGTGACCTTTCAGGAATGAGTGGCCAGCTTCCTGTCGTCCTGTGTTCCAGTCACTAAGAGCCTGATGAACAGATATGACCAGGAGGCACTGGCCTCTTTTCAACTCCAGAAGCTTCTGCTTCCAGGTCAGGGTGGAGTCACAGCCATAGCGTAAACTCATCTCTAGTTGGGTCTCTCTTCTAGGCATTGGTTCCCTCCAGGTTTACCTCTCAAACTGACTTTGCTTCTGTGGAAGCAAGGACAGGGGATTCAGACTAGCTCTCTGCTGGGCTTGCAGGAAAAGAGTGCTACCCAGCCCTTTAGCTACTCAGGACTTCAAATGGATGGTCCAGATCCCAGAGAGACATTTGTCAGGTGGAGGAGGGGAGGAGTCTATAGTACACACATACCTGGAACCGTTTTTGCTCTTTGCTTGGATTCATGGTGCTTTAGGGTGGAGGTGGGGAAAGGAAGAGAAATGACAATGGCGGACAGGCTAAGCGGGGAAGTAAATGAGAGGAAAGGAGTGTGGTGAGGGGATCAAAGGAAAGGCAGAAGTTTTCACTCCAACTCCCATCAGGTTCCAGGGGTGTGGTGAGACCCTTACATTTCCGAGGGCCCAGCTAGGTTTTCTGAACTACGGTACTCTACAGAGCAGAGACCTCTTTTTACTCCCGACCCTGCAAAGTGGGAAACAGTAGGTGGGGGAAGGGACTGGAAGGAAATTGTTTTTTAAATTGATATTTGTTACCAAGTGTCCCGGCTCCACCACTTGTCTGCTCTGTGACCTTGGACAAGTCACTTCATTTCTCTGTGCCTCAGTTACCTCATCTGTAAAATGGGGATTCAGATCTTGAGCCCCATGTGGCTGCACATGGCTGCACCTTACCTTAGCCGCTGCCTATGGCCACAACCCATCCCGGACAACCTCGGGGTCCCCCCCGCCGCCACAGGGACATTTGGTCATGAGCTCTGGGACTCTCTCGGCCACTGGCTGCTTGACTTTGAGTCTGATCGGGTAGGGTCGGGTTGTCCCCCGACCCTGGTCATTGCCTGCTTATTAACACTATTGTATTGTGTCTTACTGTACCATGTTGCTATATAAGCGATTTCGCTTGCTATTGTTTATTGTCGTCAGTGCTGCCCCCCACCTCTCTGGCCTCACCAGCCGCCTGACTTTGAGTTTGATCAGGTCGCCCCTTAATCGAGCCTACCCCGACCTTGGTCATCGCCCGTTTATTAACACTACTGTATTGTATCATACTGTATCATGTTGCTACATTACCGATTTCGTTTGTTACTGTTTATTGTTGTCAGTGCTGCCACCCACCTCTCCGGCCTCACCATATCCCTCCTCCCCCCTCCTCCCTCCCGCCCCTTCCTATCCTCCCCTTCCCCTTCCCCTCTCTCGCTCAGCTCTTTCCCGCTCTCTCCTCTGCCTCCTCCCCTCTCCCCTCCCCCGCCCTAGAACCCCACTTTACCAGCACTACCCCTCTTCCCCCTCCCCCTACTCTCCCCCCCACCAAACCCCCTCCTCACCCCCTCCCCCCTTCTCTCTTCCCCACCCACGCCCCATCCCGGTCCTCCTGTCCCACCGCTACCCCTCATTCCCCTCTCCCCGTCCAGGGGCTCGCCACCTCCTTCCCATCCAAACCCTCCCCTCCCCCCGCCCTCTCCCCCCTCCCCCCCCTTGCACCCACAGCTACTTTCAAGTGTGGCCTCTGGAACCCCCGCTCTATTACAGGTAAGCTACCTTTCGTCCATGACCTTTTCCTCTCCCGCTCTCTCCTCCTCCTCGCCCTTTCAGAAACGTGGCTCACTCCTGAAGACACGGTCTCCGCCGCTGCTCTCTCCGGCGGAGGCCTCTCCTTCTCCCACTCCCCCAGACTCACCAGTAAGGGAGGAGGTGTCGGCTTCCTCCTCTCACCCCGTTGCCGCTTCCGCACTATCCCTCCTCCCCCCTCCCTCTCCTTCCCCTCCTTCGAAGCCCATATCATTCGCCTCTACCACCCCCTCCAGATACTTGTCGCTGTCATCTACTGCCCTCCTGGTCCCACCTCCAACTTCTTCAACCACCTTGACCCCTTTCTCACCTTCCTTCTCTCCTTCTCTCTGCCCACTCTGATCCTCAGAGACTTCAACATCCATATGGATGTACCCGATGACTCCTCTGCCGCCCGCCTGCTATCCCTCCTCGACTCTGCCAACCTCCTCCTCCACCATACCGCACCCACTCACCGACTTGGTCACACCCTTGATCTCGTCATCTCCTACCGCTGCACTATCTCCTTCCTCACCAACTCTGAAATCCCTCTCTCTGACCATAACCTTCTCACCTGCCTCATCTCTCACACTCCCTCCCCCTGCAATTCTTCGCTACTGCCCCACAGAGACCTCCGCTCTCTTGATCCCATCCGTCTTTCCAAAAGCATCTCTCCTCACCTTGCCGCCCTGTCCTCACTTCCCATTCTTGATGATCAGGTCTCCGCTCTCAACTCTACCCTCTCTACTCATCTCGAATCTCTCGCCCCCCTTTCCCTCCGCCGCTCTCGCTCCACTAACCCACAGCCCTGGATCACCTCCTCTGTCCGCCTCCTACGCTCCTATGCTCGAGCTACTGACCGCTGCTGGTGAAAGTCCAAGCACCAAGCCGACCTCACACACTTCAAATTTATCCTTTCCTGCCTTAACTCTGCCCTCTCCTCCGCCAGGCAAAACTTCTTCTCCTCCCTCATCGACACCCATGTCCGTCACCGCCGCCGATTGTTCCGGACCTTTAACTCTCTCCTTAGGCCCCCCTGTTCCTCCCCCTCCTCCATCTCTCACCCCCAGTGATCTGGCCACCTATTTCCTCACGAAAATCAACACAATCAGGTCTGAGCTCCCCAAAGTCACCCCTCAGCCTCTCCCCTCCCCCCACCAACCCTCTCCCCTACTTTCTCATCCTTCCCTGCAGTATCCTCAGAGGAGATCTCCTCCCTCCTCGCAAGTGCCACCCCCTCCACCTGCGCCTCGGACCCCATTCCCTCACCTTATTAAAACCATCGCCCCTGCCCTCCTCCCTTCCTTAACTTCTATTTTTAACCACTCAATCTCCAATGGCTCCTTCCCCGCTGCCTTCAAACATGCCCACGTCTCCCCCATCCTAAAAAAACCCTCTCTTGACCCCACCTCCCCCTCCAATTATCGCCCTATCTCCCTACTACCCTTCCTTTCCAAAATCCTAGAACGAGTCGTCTACAACCGATGCTTAGAATTCCTTAACTCCCATTCTCTCCTAGACCCCCTCCAATCTGGCTTCTGTCCCCTCCACTCTACCGAGACTGCTCTCTCTAAGGTCACCCATGACCTCCTTCTTGCCAAATCCAATGGCTCCTACTCCATTCTAATCCTCCTTGACCTCTCTGCTGCCTTTGACACTGTCAATCATCCCCTCCTCCTCCATACCTTATCTCACCTTGGCTTCACAGACTCCGTCCTCTCCCGGTTCTCCTCTTACCTCTCTGGCCGGTCATTCTCAGTCTCTTTCGCTGGCGCCTCCTCCCCCTCCCATCCTTTAACTGTTGGAGTTCCTCAAGGGTCAGTTCTTGGCCCTCTTCTGTTCTCCATTTACACTCACTCCCTTGGTGAACTCATTCACTCTCACGGCTTTGACTATCATCTCTACGCAGATGACACGCAGATCTACATCTCCGCCCCTGTCCTCTCCCCCTCCCTTCAGGCTCGCATCTCCTCCTGCCTCCAGGATGTCTCCACCTGGATGTTGGCCCACCACCTAAAACTCAACATGAGCAAGACTGAGCTCCTCATCTTCCCTCCCAAACCCGGTCCGCTCCCAGACTTCCCTATCACCGTGGATGGCACGACCATCCTTCCCGTCTCTCAGGCCCGCAATCTCGGTGTCATCCTTGACTCATCTCTCTTGTTCACCCCACACATCCTATCCGTTACCAAGACCTGCCGGTTTCACCTTTACAATATCGCCAAGATCCGCCCTTTCCTCTCCACCCAAATGGCTACCCTACTGCTGCGGGCTCTCGTTATATCCCAGCTAGACTACTGTGTCAGCCTTCTCTCTGACCTCCCTTCCTCCTCTCTCGCCCCGCTCCAGTCTATTCTTCACTCCGCTGCCCAGCTCATCTTCCCGCAGAAACGATCTGGGCATGTTGCTCCCCTTCTTAAACAACTCCATTGGTTGCCTATCAACCTCCACTCCAAACAAAAACTCCTCACTCTAGGCTTCAAGGCTCTACATCACCTTGCCCCTTCCTACCTCTCCTCCCTTCTCTCTTTCTACCGCCCACCCTGCACGCTCCGCTCCTCTGCCGCCCACCTCCTCACCGTCCCTCGGTCTCGCCTATCCCGCTGTCGACCCCTGGGCCACATCCTCCCGCGGTCCTGGAATGCCCTCCCTCCTCACCTCCTCCAAACTGATTCTCTTCCCCTCTTCAAAACCCTACTTAAAACTCACCTCCTCCAAGAGGCCTTCCCAGACTGAGCTCCTCTTCTCCCTCTACTCCCTCTACCACCCCCCCCACCTTTCCGCAGCTTAACCCTCTTTTCCCCCCATTTCCCTCTGCTCCTCCCCCTCTCCCTTCCCATCCCCTCAGCACTGTACTTGTATGCTCATCTGTATATATTTTCATTACCCTATTTATTTTTTTAATGAAATGTACATCACCTTGATTCTATTTAGTTGACATTGTTTTTATGAGATGTTCTTCCCCTTGACTCTATTTATTGCCATTGTTCTTGTCTGTCTGTCTCCCCCGATTAGACTGTAAGCCCGTCAAACGGCAGGGACTGTCTCTATCTGTTGCCGACTTGTTCATTCCAAGCGCTTAGTACAGTGCTCTGCACATAGTAAGCGTTCAATAAACACTATTGAATGAATGAATGTGGGACATGGATGGTGTCCAACCTAACTAGCTTGTATATACCCCATTACCTCAACCCTTAGAATAGCTGAGTTTTTTTAACGGTATTGGTTAAATGCTTGCTATGTGCCAGGCACTGTACTAAGGGCTGGGGTAGCGACAAGACAATCAGGTTGGACACAGTCCCTGTCCCACATAGGGCTCACTGTCTAAGTAGGAGGGAGGAGGATTTAATTCCCATTTTACAGATGAGGTAACTGAAGCACAGAGAAGTTAAATTTATTTATTCAATTGTACTTATTGAGGGCTTACTGTGTGCAAAGCAGTGTACTAGATGTTTAGCGCTGTAGTTACCCGAGGTCATACAGGAGATAAGTGGCAGAGCTGAGATTAGAACCCAGGTCCTCTGACCCTCAGGCCCATGGCCATGGCCCATAGCCATGGTGCTTTTCCCAAGAGGCTTCCACAGGTTAGAAAAGGTAAGAGCCTCAGATAAGTGATGGGCTTGAGCCTTGCCTCTAAACCATTCTCTATCCACTTCCTGTTCTCAGGTTTTATTAGGAAGAGATGGCTGCTGAGCATGATCTTGAAGCCCCACTCCCAAGTCAGATCTGAAGGTGACTCATGGCCAATAGAAGTCTAGGGGGCCCCACCAATCAGAGGTGCAACTTAACCCATTAAAGAACCATATGGGAATGGAGAAGTTGAGAGGCAGAGAATCAGGGGAACTGGCTCCAGTCTCATCCCCACCACTGACTAGTCTCAGAATTCCCACTGGGAAAGTGAGAAGAAAACCAGAGGCTCAGCTCATTGGGAGGACCAGTGAGAGTTCTGAGGAGAAAAAAAGACAGGCCTGCTCATCAACAAGTCATTCGGATCCTGGTTTCTGATTCCTTGCCTGTTTACCTCAGCTCCTTCATGCCAAATCCAATGGCCTCTTCTCCATCCTAATTCTCCTTAAACTCTCAGCTGCCTTTGACACTGTGGACCACCCCCTTCTCCTGGAAACGTTATCCAACCTTGGCTTTATTGCCACTGTCCTCTCCTGGATCTCCTCCTATCTCTCTGGCCACCCTTTCTCAGCTGCTTTTTGTGGGCTCCTCCCCTGCCTCCTACTCCCTAGCTGTGGGAGTCTCTCAAGGCTCAGTTCTGGATCCCCTTCTATTCTCCATCTACACCCATTCCCCTGGCAAATTCATTCACTCTCACAGTTCCAACTATCATCTATCTTTCTACGGATGATTACCAAGTCTACATCTCCAGCCCTGGCCTCTCTCCTTCTCTGCAGTGTCACATTTCCTCCTGCCTTCAGTACATCTCTACTTAGATGTCCCACCAACATCTTAAATTTAACAGCACAGAAATCCTCATCTTTCCTTCCAAACCCTGTCCTCTCCCTGTCTTTCCCATCACTGTAGACAACACCACTATCTTCCCTTCCCATAGGCCCATCACCTTGTCATTATTATCCTCAACTCATCTCTTTCATTCAACCCACATATTTAGTTACCAAATCCTGCAGTTTTATTTTCACAACGTTACTAAAATCTGCCCTTTCCTCTCCATCCAAGCTGCTCCTAGGTTGATCCAAGCATTTTCTCTATCTATCCTATCCTTTCCTATCCCAAAGAAGCAGCATGGCTTAGTAGCAAGAGCGTGGGCTTGGGAGTCGTGGATTCTAATCTCGGCTCCGCCACTCCTCAGCTGTGTGACTTTGGGCAAGCGACTTAACTTCTCTATGCCCCAGTTACCTCATCTGTAACATGGGGATTAAGACTGTGAGCCCCACGTGGGACAACCTGATTACCTTGTATCTACCCCAGCACTTAGAACAATGCTTGGCACATAGTAAGCGCTAAACAAATACCATCATTATTATTATCTTGACTACTGCATCAACCTCCTCACTGACCTCTCTGCCTCCTGTCTATCCCCACTCCAGTTGATACTTCTCTCTGCTGCTCAGATCATTTTCTACAAAACCGTTCAATCCGTGTTTCCCCGCTCCTCAAGAACCTCCAGTGGTTGCCCATCCACCTCTGCATCAGATAGAAACTCCTTACCGTCGGCTTTAAAGCACTCAATCACCTTGCCCCTTCCTACCTTTTCTCACTGATTTCCTACTACAACCCAGCCTACTCACTTCACTCCTCTAATGCCAATCAAATAGAAACTCCTTACCGTCGGCTTTAAAGTACTCAATCACCTTGCCCCCTCCTACCTTACCTCACCGATATCCTACTACAACCCAGTCTACTCACTTCACTTCTCTAATGCCAACCTACTCACTGTACCTCCATCTCATCTTTCTCACTGCTAACCCCTTGCCCACATCCTCCCTCTGCCCCGGATCCCCCTCCCCCTTCATATCTGACGGACGATTACTCTCCCCACCTTCAAAGCCTTATTGAAGACACATCTCCTCCAAGAGACCTTTCCCCGATCTAGCCCTCATTTCCGGTACTCCCTCTCCCTTCTGCATCACCTTTGCACTTGAATTTGTACTCTTTAAGCATTTGATAGACAGCCCACCCTCAGCTCCACAGCACTTATGTACATATCTGTAATTTATTTTAATATCTGTCTCCCCCTATAGACTGTAAGCTCCCCTTCTAGGCTGTCGACTCCTTCTGGGCAGGGATCATGTTTACCACCTCTGTTGTATTGTACTCGCCCAAGTGCTTAGCATAGTGTGCTGCACACAGTAAGTGCTCGTTAAGTATTATCGACTGACTTTGTGGTGAGTAGTGTGGAAGGACAATGGTGCTAGGAATCACCTCTCTTTTAGGAATTGAGGACTGTGTGGGGATTTTGGCACCCCCCCACCCCCTTCAAATTCTCCCCCTGAATTTTTCACTAAATAGAAACAGAAACCATGATGTCCTTGAAAGTGCAGTTGAAATATGCTTAAATCATGTCTCAGGCACTTCCTCTTCCCAGGCCTGGCTATCTCCCATCTTCCCCCAAGCTGAGCTGGACTGTATTAACACTTGGATGGAGGGGCCTTCCAGGAAGACTGCCAGGAAGGGGTAGATGAGTTTCTTTCTCTCTTGTTCTCCCCTTCTCTCTCTCTGCCCCCTCCTCACCCGCCTAAGTTGGGGTGTCTTTGAAGCGATCACTGAGCAGAATTGAGACACCGGGGCCACTGCCATCGACTCATAGGAGAACTTTGGAGACCAAGGGTCCCTTAAAACTCTCTAGTCCTCCCAGTTGCCCTCAACTCACCTTCCTGGACTGTTGGGAAAAATTCATTTGTAAAGCAACAGTGAGAGGTTTTGGAAAATAACTTTCCTGCCTGGCTCTCTGCTGGCATGCCCCCAGGAGGAATCTAGGCCAGTGGGAGGCCCAAGGGCCAGGGGTTGGCATGGAAGAGCTGACCAAGATTGGATCTGGGTGGCAACAGCTCAGTCTCTTGCCTGCCTCCTTTGGAAATGGCCGCGGGGGCCAGGAACAGAAAGGGAAGGTCCCCTCTGTGTGCCAATCCTCCCCCCCCACACCCTCCACATCTGCCTTCCTGTTTTCCTTGGGTTCTTTGTGAGAATATGGATGTGAATACAAGGAGCTTTTATTACTGTTATCTTGGCTTTGTTAATGGGAGCAATAGTTATAATGATGATGATGATGATGATGATGATGATGATAATGATAATTGCTGCGGTGTCCAGGTCGAAATTCCAACCAGCACCAGCCCATCCTGCCTCCCCACACTTCTTCTGCAGTCTCCCCCTCCAGCTGGGGCGGGCCTCCTCCTGGCTGGCCTTAAAGGGTTTCTGTATCCCAGAAGCCACCTAGTCAGCCTGCAGAGCCACAGTCACTGGGACTTGGACAAAAGGCTGGTGGGGTGGAGCTCAGTAGCACCTCGTGGAAAATTTTCACCTGTTCAGCACCTCCAGGTCTGGAGATGGGGAATGAAGCCAGCCAACGGATTAGCCTGAAGGGTGCTCCTTGTCCGATCTCCTCCAGAGGTATCGGCAACCTCTCTGAGGGCCTCAGAGATATGGGGGAGAGGAACATACCCCTTAAAGCACTTTGATACTCACCCCAGCCCTACAGCACTTAAGTAAATATCCTTCTATTCTACTATTTCCCCTAGCTGTAATTCATTTTAATGTCTGTCTCCCCATGTAGATCTCTCCTCGTGGGCAGAGTTCGCACTTTTGCAAGTACAGTGCTCTTGCACACCGTAAGTGCTCGATCGATACCACTGATGGACTGAGTGGCAGTCATTGGGAGAAAACAATGTTCTGTCCTGGAAATAAGAACCAGTAGATGTTCTCTGAAGCCAGCCCATTTTGGCGAGGTTCCGGTTTGACTTGACCCCAGAGAACTCAGATCTCTCGGGGCCATTTTTTGGCTCTAGTGAACAGTGATGTTATTTATCACTTAGGCCATCCTGATATTCCAGCTATAGGGACATAGTCCAGGAACTCCCCTGAGCTGCTCATCCACTCACATGGTTTCACTTACTCTCTAGAAAGATGGCTCCCCAAATTTATACTCCCATCTCCAACTTCTCACTGCCTTAAAATCTTGTGTCTCCTCCTGCCTCCAAGGTATTGCCACAGCGATGGCTCTCTGGTGCTTTAAATTCAACGTAGCTATAACTCAACTCAACTTCCCTCCCCAGTCCACTTCTCCTAACTTTCCCACATCATGGTCGACAGTGGCACCATCCTTCCAGCCTCAGAAGCCCACTACCCTTTATTCATCCTTAACTCCTCACTGTCATTCAGCCTGTTGCTAAATTCTGCCTGTTTCTCCTTTACAGCGTTTCTTGGATCTACCCCTTTCTCTCCACTCCAACAGTCGCTACTCTGGTCCCGGTTCTTGCTCTCTCCTGACTCAACTGCTGCATCAGCCTCCTCACTGGTTTTCCTGCCTTCAGCCTCTTCCCTCTCCAGTCCCTACTTCACTTTATTACTTGGATCATTTTTCTATAAAGTCATTAAAGCATATGTTTCTCCATTCCTCAAGAACCTCCAAGAATTGCCCATACCTTTCCACATTAAATGGAAACTCCTAACCATTGAATTCAAGGCACCACTCACTCCAACTTATCAACCACACTGAATGTCTACAGAGCAATTGTAGCATTCGACTTCTTTTACGACTGCGAGATCTGGACCTACCACAGTCACCACATCTGACTTCTCACGCAGTTCCTCCAAATGCCACCTACGTGCAACACTTCTAACCTCAAATGGCAAGACACGATCCCCCAAAATGAGGTCCTGGAACGCAATCAGTCCAGGAGCATTCAAACAGTGTTCATCACATCTCACTTTCACTGGGCAGGATGCATAAGGACATGTGAGTAGAATGGATGATGGCAGAAGACCCAAGCAACTGCCCTCAGGAGAGCTGAAAAGAGCAACAGGGAGGACAGAACAAAGCCAATGAATGAAAACCTCAGTGTGGCATAACCACGGACAGTTGGGAGACAGCAGCAGAAGACAAATTAATCTGGTATGCAGGAAGTAGAAGTGGAGTGGCTGCCTTGGAGCAGAGACTTCAGGAAGATCACAACACAGAGAGAAGAAATGAAAACTACCAGGCACCGTGGGTAAGAAATGCAACAGTATAACAAACCCTCTTCCCACGGATTTCTGCAGCATGTTGGGTATGACGTCATAGGAATGGGTGGGGATGGCAAATTTTTTCCTGCCTCAGGGCGGCCAAATGGCTAAATCAGCCTTGCCCAGTAGACAGCTAGATATAAGCAGGGGCCCCGGTCTGATAGTAGCTGGTGCTAACTCAGACCAATCATTTGCAGGCTATCAAGAAGAGAGGTCTGTATGTCACTTGGGCTGAGATCCCTTTAGGAAATGGAACAAACCACATGAAAATCTCTCCTCATGACCAAGTTAGGGTCCCATTTCCTGGTGTGTGGGAATTAGTTGTGGGGCATCCCATTCCCCCACCCAGCATACACAGGCAGATCTCGACTGGCAACAGCTCTAAAGATACCCTTTTTCAGCTTTACAGTGCACTGCTTTCAACTATACAACACTGGCCTCCTTTATGGCACTGGCTCTATTTACTGCCCACCTTATAGTACTTCGTCAGAGGTAAGACGGACATGTTAACCCACCCTGAATACTCCACCCCCAAATCAGAAAACCCCATCCTTTCCCCACACTCTTTTCACTCCCCAGAATCTCCCATTCTATACCCCGTCTCTCTTGAAGCATTCCCTCCTTGTTCCCCTCAAATTGTTTCAGCATTTTCCTGCAGTTCCTGAACACCCCCACGCCTCCAAATCCACCTCATCAATAATAATAATAATAAAATCATGGTATTTGTTAAGTGCTTACTATGGGCCAGGCACTGTTCTAAGCACTGGGGTGGATACAAGCAAATCAGGTTGGACACAGTCCCGGTCCCATGTAGGGCTCACAGCCTCAATCCCCATTTTGCAGGTGAGGTAACAGAGGTATGGAGGAAGGAAGTGACTTGCTCAAGGTCACACAAAGGCAAGTAGCAGAGCCAGGATTAGAACCCATGACCTTGAGACTCCCAGGCCCATACTCTATCCACTGCACGTGATAATAGTAATTCTAGTATTATTAAAGGCTCAGTATGTGCTAAGGTCTGGGATAGATATGAGGCTATGAGATTGGACTCAGTCCCTTGTCCCTCCCAGTGCTCACAAGTAATCTTATCTCATTTTACAGAGGCAGAAACTGCGGCTCAGAGAGGTTAAGTTACCTGCCCAAGGTCACACAGGAGGCCAGTGGCAGAGCTTTGGAACTTGAACCTGGGTTTCCTGACTCCCAGTCCCATGCCCTGCCTCATTCCTGTGATTCTCCCCTCTCGCCTCCACCCCAGTGCCACCTTTTGAGTTTTCTCTTTACAGCACATACTTGTTTCTTGGCCGGTCTGGATCCTTCTCCAGCTGCCATCTCGCTTTCACTGGGTCCCCGCATGGACTAGGCTGAGGCAGACTAACTGGGGTGAGGGTGGAGACCTATCAGGGGACCACCACTGCCACTGTCCTTCCCCCTCTTCTCTACTTCCAGCCCGGAGACCACCACAGCCTTAGGAGAAAGTGGTGGAGGTCCCCTCCTAGGCCTCCTTCCTCACTCTAGCCAGGCTGGCCCAGGCCATGTGACTGTAGTGATCCTGAGGGTAGGGGGTAGGGGAGAGGGCCAGCTGGGGAAGGGACCTACCAGGTCGTGAAACAATTTTAAAAAAACAATCAAATTGCTCCAGATGGGACACGAGAAGTGGGGCGGTTGTGGGGAGGGCACACAGGGGACCATGGGAATAAGGGAGCAGATTTAAGGCACAGGAGTGAGGAAGCACAAGAGAGCTTTGGGGTAATGGGGATGTGACTGGAGGAAGAAAAGGAAGGAAAGTTTAAAAAGGTTGTGGGTAGGGAGCAGAAGAGGCTGGGGGGAGGTGGTGGGCAGGAAGTAGGGGAATTACCTGAGTGGGGTCACCAGGGAGGGTCCACAGGCTTATTTGACTTCCAAGGAAGTAAAAGTCAGCTACCCTCTCGTGGAACCTCTCTGACTCAATATAGAGCTATTACAATTCTCCAATTGACTGCATACCCAGTTCTGGATACTTTTGGAAAAAGAGGGTAACTGACGAGTTCAGGAGCCAAGCACCTATTTATACCAATGTTCCTATGAAAAAATTAGTTCCTACTCACAGCGTTTTGACTTGATGCAGTGTTCAGGAACCAATTGTGTCTAAAGCCCAAGGACAGTGTGTAACCCCGGCAGGTTAAATGTCCTGGAACCTGGCAAGAGTTGGTGAAGGGTGGGGAGGGATATGTGGGCGGTAGGGAGTGAAGTGGCTTTGAGGCCAGCGGGAGGGAAGAAGGAGCTGTACTCTATTCTTAGAAGGAAACCTTCCCAGTCCTGAGGAGCTGGGTGTGCTCAAGGTAATAGGTTCACACTGACCCTCTGTGTGGAGAGCCCTGATGTATGCTAGAGAGTTAATATTTGCATTCAGTTTTGGCTGTGAGTCACACATTCCAAGACTAGGCTGCTGAAATGCTTCAGCTCTGACTTTTTATCTTCCAGCAGGCAATTGTATTTTTTCAAATCCACGAATCACAGGGAAATAAAAAAAAAAAAAAACAAAGAAGGAAAGAATGTCCAGGGTAGACTTTTGGAGGGCTGCAAGGGAGAGGTGAATGGAAGCAGGTGAGGATCAGGATTCAGTTGTGCTGGAAGTAAAAAATAAATCCCCACTGCATGCTGGCTGTGAGTGGGCTTTCTGGGGGATGGATGGGGGAAGGGACACCACTACTGTGGCTCCTCCCAACCCACTACCTACCACCCCCCCCCCCAAAAAAAACACCCTAGACCAACTGTTCTGGGGCTTTTTCTTACATTGGCTTGATTCCAGCCCTGTGATTCAGTCCTTCCTGCAAAAGGAATGGTCTCTTCTTGGGCATGTCTACTCAACTGTAAATATTTTTATGTTTGTCTCCCCAGTTAGATTGTAAGCTCCTCGTGGGCAGGTAGCATGTCATATTATCAATCTGCACTTCCCAACTGCTTTTTTCAGTGCACCACATGAAGTAGGTGTTCAGTAAATGCTGCTGCTGCTCCTCCTCCTCCTCCTTGCCCTCCTTGTCTTCCTCCTCCTTGTCATCCTCCTCCTTCTCCTCCTCCTCTTCCTCCTCTTCCTCATCCTCCTATCTGGGGAGCTCTGTTCCTTCCCTGCAGCTGTTCTCTCCTCAGGGAACTACCTCTGGTGTTGGGAGAGGAGCAGAGAGAAGCTGTGAGAGGAGCAGAGAGAAGTCCCTCCCATTAGTCCCTGTGCTTCAAAGCCTGTTGGGTCAGGAGAGGATCCACCTTCTTTTGTCAGATTCTCTGCTGCCAGCTGGGGGCTTGATATCCAGTCCCTTCTTGTATCGCTTCAAACCCAGTCCCAGATTTGAGATCTTGGATGTCCTGCTCTGTAGGCATCCAGGTCTCATAATCTCTATATCGTTTGCTGAGAACTTCATAGGCAGGTACCATGTCTTGTTTCATCTAAATGTTGTTTGACTCCACATGAATATGGGGTTTTAATAACTGGAATTCTGATTCCAGGGAGAGAGAACGTAGGGTTTTTCACTCTCGTGGTCTCAAAGTAGTTAGGAGTGTCACTTGGTGTCTGGTTGACCTGGCTGCTGGCTTAATCCCTTCATTCACACTTTCAACTTCCTGGGATGTCTGAAGCAGATAGATCTATGTGTGGATGAGTGAGTGGGTGAGAGGGCATGTGTATGCATGTGTGTATTTGGTTTTTGTAGGAGCATAGGGGTAATGATACTAATAATAATTATAATGATAGTTGGGGGGTTTGTTGGATACTTACTGTGTGCCAAGCAGCACTGTACATCATCGTTATTTTAATCATTAATCAATCATATATATTGAGCACTTACTGTGTGCAGAGCACTATACTAAGCATTTGGGAGAGGACAATATAACATAGAGTATGGGCCTGGAAGTCAGGAGGACCTGGATTCTAGTCCCGGCCCCACCACTTGTCTCCTGGGTGACTTTGGGCAAGTCACTTAACTTCTCTGTGGCTCAGTTACCTCATTTGTAAAATGGGAATTAAGAATGTGAGCCCCATGTGGGACATGGACTGTGTCCAGCTAATTAACTTCTATCTACCCCAGCATTTAGTACAGTGCCTGACACGTGGTAAGCACTTAAATACAAAAACAAACAAACAAAAAAATCTTTCCTGGGCACAAGGAGTTTAAAGTCTAGAGGGGGAGACAGACATTAAAATAAATTACTGTTATGTATCTAAGTTCTGCGGGACTGAGGGTGGGGTGAGTAATGGGTACAGAGCTCAGTTCAAGGGCAAAGTAGGAGGGAGAGGAAGTAGGGGAAATAAGGGCTTAGTTGGAGAAGCCCTCTTGGAGGAGAAGGGATTTTCAAAAGGCTTTGAAGATGGGGAGAGTGGTGGTCTGTCAGATATGAAGAGGGAGGGAGTTCCAGGCCAGAGGCAGGACATGGGTGAGGAGTCAGCAGTAAGATATATGAGATTGAGATACAGTGAGTAGGTTGGCATTAGAGGAATGAAGTGAGCATGCTGGGTTGTAGTAGGAAATCAGCAAGGTAAGATATGAGGGGGTGAGTTGATTGAGTGCTTGAGTGATTGTGTCACCCCCACAACCTTCTGAAAGCACTCACTTCCATCATTTTTCCTTTCCTAACCTCCATCTTCAAACCCTAATTTTCTGATGGCTTCTTCCTCTCTGCCTTCAAACATGCTCAGGTTTCCCTTATACTTAAAAAAACCCTCTCTAGCTTCGTCTCATCTCTCTGCTCCCATTCCTGTCCAAACTCCTCAATGGGTTTGTATATGGCTACTGCTTCTGCTTCCTTTCCTTCAGCTCCCTTTCTGGATTTACCTCAGTCTAGTTTCTTCCCCCTTCACTCCTCTGAGAGTGCTATCTCCAAGGTCACGAGTGACTTCCTCCTTGCAAAATTCATCTTAATCTTTTTCGACCTCTTGGCCGCCTTTGACGCTTTGGACCTACTCCCTTCACTGGACCCACACACCAGAAATGTAGCAGAGCTGGGATTAGAACACACGTCCTCTGGCTCCCAGCCCCATGCTCTTTCTGCTGCTCCCTGTTCCAGAAGCCCACAACCTTGGTGTTATCATTGACCCCTCGCTGTCTTTCAGTGATCACACTGTCACTAAATCTTGCTGTTTTTTTCCTTCCCAACATTTTATTTCACAATTTATCAGCTCTCTTCTCCCACCACACCCCAACATTACATTACATTTTTCATTCTTGGCTAGATCAGCCTCTCATCATGTGCCTTGTTCTCGACTCTTTGGCTTCCGACTACTTGCTAAAGCCATTCATCCTGCCTGAAACTCCCTTTCCCTTCTAAAATGCCAGTCTACAGCTCTCCCTAACTTCAAAGCTTTCCAAGAAATCCAGTTCCTCCAGGAGGCCTTCCCATATTAAGCCCACTTTCCCAGATCATCCAGTAGCTGCCCGTAGCCCTTCCATTTATACACCTTAAAATTTTTACATAGGATGGACTAAGATTAATTTACACTTGTTTATCTGTTCATCCACCTGAACCTTTTCTATCAACAGCTGTAGTGTCTGTAAATGGCTTATGTCTATCAGTCTCCCCCATTAGACTGCAAGCTCCTGGAGGACAGAATCCACATGTCTTACTCAATTCTTCTCCCCCAAGCACTTAATATAGTGTTCTGCACACATTAGGTGCTCAGTAAATATTCATTCACTCAATCATATTTATTGAGCACTTACTGTGTGCAGAGCAATGTACTAAACACTTGGGAGAGTACACAGCAACAATAAACAGATGCATTCCTTGCCCACAATGAGCTTACAGTCTAGAGGCGAGCTTACAATCAATTTACAATTGATAAATATCATTGATTGATTGAGACAGCTCTGTTTCCTCCTGGGATGGGGATGGACAATTTTGCACTGGGAATGGCAGAAGGCAGAAGGGGAGGTGGCATCATGAGGAGCATTTTCCAGGAGTGATAGCTGGACTGGCTCAGCGGGGGCCTCCACTGGGTACTGTTTGTTTATATCACCAAACACTGCCATATAGGAAGCTCCTCCAATCAATCGATCAGTGGTATTTACTGAGTGCTTTCTATGTGCAGAGCACTATACTAAGCAATTGGGAGAGTATCAATCAATCAATTGTATTTATTGAGTTCTTACTGTGGGCAGAGTGTTTGGGAGAGTACAATTTAACAGAGTTGGCAAACACATTCCCTTCCCGCAACAAGCCTATGGTCTAGAAGGGGATACACACATTAATATAAATAAATAATTTACAGATATATATATAGCTTGAGATTATTATAATACTACCAAATGAATCATGACACTGAATCTCTCCTTAAAGCCAGCATGCAATAAGGCTGATAGACCTGAGTCTTAAAACCTTGCATTTGGATTTTCCTTTCACATCTCCCCCTTCACTCTCTCCTTCCTCCTCCTACTGATGACCAGCCTCAGCCCATTCATAGATAAGAGCAACTTTCTTCTGTCTGAATCCTGGACTGAGATAAGGAGCATGGGAAAGGGCGGTTTGGGGGGGGGGGCGGGGAGTAACTCTCTCCTACCTCATTTTTCTCCTCTCTCTTCTATACCTCCCTCTGCTTGGCTCCCCTGGGTCCTTCTCCAGAATCTGGGGCTTGGAAGAAGGCTCAAGAAGTGATTTAGGACATCCTTCTACCTCTGCACAGGAAGCTTTTAAATCATCCTGGGCAGATAGGTGAGGCCATTCTGTCCTTCAGGGTCTCCAGGAAAAGAGATTCTAGACTACCACTTCACAGACTTCCATTTTACAGTTTAATAACACTTTGTGTCAGACAGTTCTTCTTGGTGTCTAATGTTATGTCCTTCCGTCTTGTCCTCAGTCGAGCTGGAAAAGCTGTTCACCATCCTCAGTAGGGTAACCCTTCTTGGATTTGAGAGCTGTTGTTTAAGTTGCTGCTCGGGTTTCTCTTCTCCAAGTGGGATGATAATGATGATTATAGTATTTGTTAAACATTTACTATGTGTCAAGCAATGGTCTCAGCATGGGGATAGATCAGATTCATCAGGTTGGACTCAGTCCCTGTCCCACATGGGGCTCATAGTCTAAATAAATACTATTGATTAATGAATTGAGGATGGAAGAAATAGAGATCAGCACATGGGGAGAGGATGACCTGAGGTGGAAAGGGGGTGCCCCTGTACTGTTTGGGAGAGTAGAATACAACATAGTTGGTAGACACGATTCCTGCCCACAGTGAGCTTATGCTTCTCTTTGGTGGGTTTTGTCTGGGGACAGAAAGGTGGGCTGTAAGACCTGGGGGCAGCCACTGATAGGCTTCAAGTGTGGGTCGAATGTAAATATGTTGATAAACAACAGAGCACTGTACTAAACTCTTGGGAGAGTACATTATAACAATGAACAGTCACATTCCCTCCCCACAATGAGCTTATAGTCTGGGAGGGGAGATAGAGATCACTACTAATGAATAAAATAAAATTACAGATATGTACACAGGTACTATGGGGCTGGGAGAGGGAAAGAGCAAAGGGAGGAAGTCAGGGAGATGCAGAAGGGAGTGGGAGTTGAGGAAAAGAGAGGCTTGGTCTGGGAAGGCCTCTTGGAGGAGATGTGCCTTCAATAAGACTTTGAAGGGGGGGAGAGTAATTGTCTAACAGATTTGAGGAGGGAGGATGTTCCAGGCCTGAGGCAGGAGGTGGGCTAGAGGTCAGCAGTGAGATAGATGAGATCGAGGCACAGTGAGGTTAGCACTAGCATGTGAAGGCTGGGTTGTAGAAGGAGTGGAGTGAGGTGAGGTAGGAGGGGGCAAGGTGATGGAATGCTTTAAAAACATTGGTGAGGAGTTTTTGATGCGGAGGTGGATGGGCAACCATTGCAGTTTTTTGAGGAATGGGGTGATTTGTCCTGAATGTTTTTGAAGAAAAATGATCCAGACTGGGGTGAGGAGAGACAGGAGGTTGGGAGATCAGCAAGGAGGCTGTTGCAATAATCCAGATGAGAAAGGATAAGTGATTGTATTAACGTAGTAGGATGGAGAGGAAAGGGTGGATTTTAGCAGTGTTGTGAAAGTGGGACCGACAGGATTTAGTGATGGATTGAATATGTGGGTTGAATGAGAGAGAGGAGTCAAGGATAACACCACGGTTAAGGGCTTGTGATGGGAATGTCAGGGGGAGGACAGGGTTTGGGTGGGAAGATAAGGAGCTCTGTTTTGGACATATTTAAGCTTGAGGTGATGGAAGGGCATCCAAGTAGATATTCTTGAAGGCGGGAAGAGACTGGAGAGAGGGAGAGAGATCAGGGCTGGAGATGTAGATTTGGGTATCATCCTCATAGAGGTGGTAGTTGAATCCATGGGAGTGAATGAGCTCTCCAAGGGATTGGATGTAGATGGATAGACAGGTGTATAGATATATAGATAGATGGATATATCTACCTATATATATAGAGAGAGATGGATAGATAGATGGATAGATAGATGGATAGATAGGTATAGATGGAGAATAGAAGGGGAAACAGAACTGAACCACGAGGGACCCCCACAGTTAGGGTGTGGAGGCAGAGAAGCCCGCGAAGGAGACTGAAAATGAATGGCCAGAGGGATAAGAGGAGAATGTAATGATATGAATGTAATATAGTCATGGATTAGAGATGTGGGGGGAAGGAGCATGAAAGCCCAGAATGCAGCCATTCAGTCTGCTGCCACCTCTGTTGGGGAGACCAGCCATGTCTATAGGGAGTGTCCACAGTCTGGTTACAATGGGTTCCTGGTGATGAAGGGGATGGGGATGGAGAAGAGCAGGGATGGGGAACTCCAGAAGCAAAGGCCAGAGGAAGATAGGGGGAGTGGGAGAGGGAGAAAAGGGAGGAAATGGAGGGAGGAGGGTGGAGGGAGAGAGAGAGGGAGAGAGAGAGCAACACCTAGAGGGAGGAAAGAAGCAGAGAGAGGAGGATGACTTGCAGCTGGGAGAGGCCCCAATTAGAGAACTCCAGCTGAGAGGGTGGGGAGGAGGAAATGCAAGAGAAGGAGGAGGTAGCACTTAAGACAACAGGGCAAGGGGAACAGAGGATAAAGAAGAAGGCAGAAGGAGCTAAAATGACCTGAAAGGGAGTAAAAGGGTGAGGAGGAGTTCATTAAAGTGGAGGCTAATAAAGCCAACAAAAATCATATAGGAAAGGATCAAGAGGAAAAAGGAAAGGAGAGGAGAGGGATGAGGTGCTGAGACATTCCTGCCCCCTCCCACCCCAGAAGAAGTTCAGGCACAGTTTGGGGAGTAAGATCAGAGGCCACCCTGAAAGAAAGAAAGGGAGGGAGAGAGTGAGGAGTGAGTGAGGAGAGTGAGGGAGAGAGTGAGGAGAGTGAGGGAGAGAGTGAGGAGAGAAGCAGGAGAGGGAAAGGAAGAGGACAGAGGTTAAAGTAAGTGAGAGAAAGGAGGAAAATTAACACCAGAAATGGATTTGGCCAAACTTGCAAATTGGTACGATAAATGCAGATCCAGATTAGATCCAGACAGGTGTGAGCCATGGCAGATGGAGCATGAAAAAGGAGCATGATAAAGGAGAAATGGGATTGGAGATCTAGGAGAGGAAGAGGGTTTGGAGGGGGAGGGGTGCCATGATGGTCAATGGGGGAAGAGAATTATGACAATGTGGGGCTGCTTTTTAAGACACATTCTCTCAAAGTGAAGAGGATAGTGAAACTGGTCTGGGAGAAGACTTTAAATGGTAATAGTAGAAACAGTATTAAGTGCTTACTGTGAGGAAAGCGCTGTACTAAGCACTTGAGGAGACTACACAAATGAGAATTAGACGTTTTAATAGCTTTGGAGTGGGGAGGTGACCCATGGTTATAAATGGATCTTGAATCTCCCCTAATGCTTAGGACAGTGCTTGGCACACAGTACACGCTTAACAAATACCATTACAAACTTGTATGTACTGCAGACCTGTAGAGGGACATGTGGACATTTTAAAGTGGAATATCCCTTTTTATGGAT
The DNA here is from genome assembly GCF_004115215.2 of Ornithorhynchus anatinus. NCBI lineage: Eukaryota > Metazoa > Chordata > Mammalia > Monotremata > Ornithorhynchidae > Ornithorhynchus > Ornithorhynchus anatinus. The sequence goes on from NC_041750.1 coordinate 12,083,871, forward strand.
GCAAGGGGGAGGCTTGCATGGGTCACAACTTTTATTGCACCATCAACAATCAAAATCACACCATTGAAGGTCCACAAAGATGCTGGAGGGAATTTGCTGTAAACAGGACTAAAAGACACTTTTAAAAGACAGTGGTGGATAAATCTATATCTTCAGCCCTGATCTCTCACCCAGTTTCACATTTCCTGCTGCCTTCAAGACACCTCTACTTGGATGACCCACTGACACCTCAAACTTAACATGTCTAAAACCCGTCCCACCCAAACCTTGTCCTTCCCCTGATTTTCCCAATCCTGTAAACGGCATCATCATCCTTCCTGTCTCACAAGCCGGTAACATTATCCTATATCTCCTTGATTATTGTATCAGCCTCCTTGCTGACCTCCCTACCTCCAGTCTCTCCCCCCTCCAGTCCATACTCCAATCTCCAGGCCGAATCATTTTCCTTCAAAAACTTTCATACCATGCCATACCATGCCTATCCACATCTGTATCAGACAAAAACTCATCATTGGCTTTAAACCAGTTAATCACCTTGCCCCTTCCTACCTCACTTCACTACTCTCCTACTACAACCCAGCCCGCACACTTCGTTCCTCTAATGCTAACCTTCTCACTGTACCTCAGTCTTGTCTATCTCACTTCCAGCCATTCACCCACATCCTACCTCTGGCCTGGAATGCTCACTCTCCTCATATCAAACAGATAATTGCTCTCCCCCATTTCAAAGTCTATCAAAGGCCCATCTCCTCCAAGAAACCTTCCTTGACTAAGCCCTCCTCTCCACTTCTCCCACTCCCTTTTGTGCTGCTCTTACTTGCTCCTTCATTCATCCTCCCTCCTATCCCTACAGCACAAATGCATATATCTGCAATTTCTTTATTCATTTCTTTATTTATCCAATTAATTATTATTATTAATAATAATAATGGTATTAGTTAAGCGCTTACTATGTGCCAAGCACTGTTCTAAGTGCTGGGGGATACAAGGTAATCAGGTTGTCCCACATGAGGCTCACAGTCTTCATTCCCATTTTACAGATGAGGTAACTGAGGCACAGAGAAGTTAAGTGACTTGCCCAAAGTCACACAGCTGACAAGTGACGGAGCTGCTATTAGAACCCATGACCACTGACTCTCAAGCCCGTGCTCTTTCCCATCCACCTCCACATCAAACAGAAACGCCCTACCATCAGCTTTAAAGCACTCAATCACCTTGCCCCCTCCCTCCTCATCTTGCTACCCTCCTACTACAACCCAATCTGCACAGTTTGCTCCTCTAATGCTAACCTACTCACTGTACCTCCACCTCACCTATCTCACTGCCAGCATCTCGCCCCCATCCTGCCTCTGGCCTAGGTTGCTCTCCCTGTTCATATCCAACAGACAATTACTCTCTCCTCCTTCAAAGCCTTATTGAAGGCACCGCTCCTCCAGGAGGCCTTCCCCAACTAAGCCCTCCTTTCCTCTTCTCTCCCTCCTTTCTGTGCCACCCTGACTCGCTCCCTTTATTCATCCCCCCTCCCAGCCCCATGGCATTTACTTACATATCTGTAATTTATTTATATTAATGTCTGTCTCCGTCTAGACTGTAAGCTCGTTGTGGGAAGGGAATGTGTGTTATTTTCATTTATTCTATTGTATTTATTGAGTGCTTAATGTGTGCAGAACACTGTACTAGGCACTTGGAAAGTACAATTTAGCATTAAAGAGAGACAATCACTGCCCACAGTGGGCTTACAGTCTAGAAGGGGGAAAACAGACATCAAGACAAGTAAACAGGCATCAATAGCACCAATATAAATAAATAGAATTATAGATATATGCACATCAAAACAAGTAAACAGGCATTAATATAAATAGAATTATAGATTTGTACATATATACACAAGTGCTGTGGGGCAAGGAGGGGGGTAGAGCAAAGGGACAGAGTCGGGTTGATAACAGGGGAGCTGAGGAAAAGGGAGGGCTTAGTCTGAGAAGGTCTCTTGGAGGAGGTAAGCCTTCAGTAGGGCTTTGAAGGGGGGAAGTGTGATTGGTGAATTTGAGGAGGGAGGGCATTCTGAGCCAGAGGTAGGACGTGGGCCAGGGGTCGATGGCGGGATAGGTGAGAACGAGGTACAGTGAGAAGGTTAGCACCAGAAGAGTGGAGTGTGCGGGCTGGGATGTAGAAGGGAGAGAAGGTAGGTGAGGTAAGAGGGGGCAAGGTGATGGAGAGCTTTGAAGTCAATAGTGAGGAGTTTTTGCTTGATATGGAGGTTGATAGGAAACCACTGGAGATTTTTTAAGAGGGGGTTGACATGTTATATTGTACTCTCCCAAGCGCTTAGTACAGTTCTCTGCACACAGTAAGCACTCAATAAATGCGATTGACTGACTGACAAAGGAAAAGGAAAAGGACAAATGGACCAATAGGACTGAGGGAATATATAACTAGGAGAGAGTGACTGTCATCAAGCAGGAGGAGAGAGAAAACTTCTCTCCAACCATTAGATAGTGGCAGTCTCCATAAGCTTTGGGGATGCCTCTACGTTTGGGAGACAGATGTAGAGGATGAGTACAGACACTATATTGCATCTCCCTCCTTGACCCAATCTCCTTCCTACCATTCCTCTCCAAACTCCTCAAGGGCCTGCTGCCTCCATTTCCTCTCCTCCAGTTCTCTCCTTGTCCCCCTGAAATTTGGCTTCCGTCCCCTTCACCCAGTGGAAATGGTCCTCCCAAAGGTCACCAATGAAGCCCTTCTTTCCAAATTCAATGGGTTCTACTTCAAACTAATCCTCCTCGACCCCTCAGCTGCCTTCGACACTGAAGACCATCTCCCTCTCCTAGAAACACTATCTAACCTTGGCTTCAATGACACTGTCCTCTCCCTCTAGGCTGTAAACCCACTGTGGACAAGGATTGTCGCTCTTTATTGCTGTATTGTACTTTCCAAGCACTTAGTACAGTGCTCTGCACACAGTAAGCACTCAATAAATGTGATTGAATGAATGAATGAAGTCTTGTCTTATGCCGTCGAGTCGTTTCCGACCCATAGCTACACCACAGACACATCTCTCCCAGAACACTCCGCTCTCCATATGCATTCATTCCGGTAAGGTATTCATAGAGTTTTCGTGGTAAAAATCTGGAAGTGGTTTACCACTGCTACCTTCCACGCAGTAAACTCGAGTCTCCTCCGTCGACTCTCTCCCATGCCACTGCTGCCCAGCATGGGTGAGTTTTGACTTGTAGCAGATTGCCTTCCGCTCCCTAGCCACTGCCCAAGCTAGGAATGGAATGGGTATGCCTCTGCTTGACTCTCCATCCCATAGCCAAGACTGATAGAATACTTGAAACTCTCCAGGAGAGACCCTGAGAGGGGAATGAATGAAGTAGGACTGACAAAAGGGCAGAGGGTTTTTATTAAAGCATTAGAAGCCGGCTGAATGGTTGATTGATTTTAAAGGAGGTTCGGAAGTTCATCCAAGGGAGAGAAGAAACTAGGCATTTTAAGGGAAAGTGTAAATATGTATTTATAAGGAAACAGATACTGGATGCTATAAGGCCACCAGATAAGTGACCTCAAGAAACAACTGAGGGTGGTCTACAAAGGGAATAGAAGGAGGCCAAGAGCAAAGAGGGAAGGGCTGACTGCACCATATTTGAGAATGACCTTGGAGAAGGAAGAAAGATGGCGGTCCTGGAGGACCAAGAGCAGGTGAAGAGAGACAGGAAGGAGGCCGTGAGCAGCATCACTGGTTTTTATGTGAAACTTTATAATGAGGGGGCGCTGCCGCAGGGTGGGCTGGGAAGGCATCTTTCCCAAGCTAAACTGCTGGATGAGAAGGAGAGATCGCAGAAACAGCAGGGCTGGTGTGGGAAAGGAGTTTAATGCAACCATGTCCCAGGTTCACATGGACCAAGGGTAGAATTTTATTCAGGGTGCACCGAAGTTTCCTGCAACTGCTGGCCAGAGTTTGAATGGGGTCTGGAGGGAGGGTAAAATGGAGGCATCCTCCCTCTCCTGCACAAAAAGGGTGACAAGGATGACTTTAGGAGCCGAAGGCAGCTGGCTCGGATGAGCACAGACCATAAGGTAGATCTCTGTGGGCATCGTACCGCGGAGGCTGGAGGTACTGGCGGACAAGCTGTCCTACGGAACACAGGGTTGGGTGGGCCAAGGAAGGGAGACCGTGGACTGCCTGGGGGACATTAGGGCCGTCTTTGCCCTGGAGAAGAAAGGGAAGTGGAGCAGTACCTTGTGAGCCTGGATTGGGAGAAGGCTTTCGATAGATTAAGTTATTGGAGGCCTACGGCATGCCAGAGGGAATGGGCAGACTTGCAGCCTCAGTATATAAAGACATTTTGAGCTTCTCCAAGCTGAATGGGCAGATCGGGGAATAGATCATGGTGAAGTGGGGGAGAGGTGGGCACCCCCCTGCCTCAGCCATAGGTTTGGCCACCGATCCTGGTGGGAGGAGGGCATAAAGCTCCCGGCTCCGCCACTTATCTGCTTTGTGACCTTGAGTAAGTCACTTCACTTCTCTGGGCCTCAGTTCCCTCATCTGTAAAATGGGGATTGAGACTGAGAGTCCTATGTGGGACAGGGACTATGTCCAACCCAATTTGCTTGTTTCCACCCCAGTGCTTAGTACAGTGCCTGGCACATAGTAAGTGCTTAACAAATACTATCATCATTATTATCATTATTATGAGGAGGAGGAGGGGAGCAGGACCAAATACCACTTGGAGCCGGTCCTGGCCTATGCAGACAATGTCCCAAAGCTAGTGGAGGAGCAGAAGGGGGTCCCGCATTGAGGAGTACAAAGATGATGAGAGGGGGCCGGGCCCCAGGCTGAATGCAGAGCCATGCTAAATTGCTAGCTTGGGGCATGGAAGATATCAGAAGGATAAGAACTGAAAGTGAGCCAGCCATGGTTTTAGGAGCCTGTGTTCAGAAGGCAAGATAAGGCAAATGAGAACTGGGGAGTGAAGTCCAAAGACGGACAAAGCCATGGAGGAAATGGAAACGGCTGGTGGACCACAGATTGAGCAGTTTTTGTCCAATGGTTTTAAATGTCAGTCATGACTGACTGGTCTCTGGACCTGTTTCTATGCAACTTTTAAAAGATTGTTTTTATGCTTTACAGGGATAAAGAGTGGATGTTGTGGGCAAGGAGCGTGTCTGTTTATTGTTGTATTGTACTCTCCCAAGTGCTTAGTACAGTGCTCTGCACACAGTAAGCACTCAATAAATACCATTGAATTTTACCGACACGATACTCAATTGATCTCTACCTGCTTCTCTGACTGCTCCTTCTCAGGTTTGTTTGTTGGCTCCTTTTCTACCTCTCATCTTACTGTGGGCACCCAACAAGGCTGTTTCGGGTCCCTTAGTCTTCTCGCTCTATACCCACTCTCTCAGGGAGCTCATCCCTTCACCTGAGGACGATTCTCAGACCTACCGCTCATTCTAACCTGCAATCCCACATCTCTTGTTCCTAGAACATCTCACTGGCACCTCCAAGTTTTTTATTATTAAGTGCCGTCAAGTCATTTCCGATTCATAGCGACTCCAGGGATATACTTTCTCCAGAACCTCCTGTCCTCTGCCATAATCCGCAACCTTTCTAATGGTTCTTCCATTATCGTTGTTATGGTCTCTATCCATCTAGCTGCCAGTCGGCCTCTTCCACATTTTCCCTGGACTTTTCCTAGCATTAGTGTTTTCTAATTAGTGAGCCAGGAGAAGCAGCGTGGCTCAGTGGCAAGAACCCGGACTTTGGAGTCAGAGGTCATGGGTTTGAATCCCGTCTGGACCACTTGTCAGCTGTGTGACTTTGGGCAAGTCACTTAACTTCTCGGTGCCTCAGTTCCCTCATCTGTAAAATGGGGATTAAGACTGTGAACCCCACGTGGGACATCCTGATTCCCCTGTGTTTACCCCAGTGCTTAGAACAGTGCTCGGCATATAGTAAGCGCTTAACAAATACCAACATTATTATTATTATTCTCCAGAGAATTAGTCCTCCTGACTCTATGTCCAAAATAAGCTCATATAAGTCGAGTCATTTGGCCTTCCAAAGACCGCTTTGGTTTAATTAGCTCCAAAATCCATTTGTTTGCTTTTCGGGCAGTCCGTGATATTCTCATAAGCCTTCTCCAACACTATATTTCAAAAGAATTGATGTTCTTTCTATCCTGTTTTTTCACAGTCCAGCTTTCGGATCCATACATTGTCACTGGAAACACCTTAGAGTTGACAATTTGTATTTTTGTGGCAATTGTTACATCAGCACATTTACCTCAAAGTTAGCATGCCTACAATTGAACTAGTTATATTACCTTGTAATTCCTACTTCTAAGTTTTTCATTTTAATCTATAACACCACTAACGTCCCTGTCCCTTAAGCCTGAAATCTTGGCATCATCTCTGACTCCTTTTGTCCTTCAACTCCTGCTTGTTCTTTCTACTCATCGTCTCCAATATCCTTCCAATCCTCTCCATTCAAACAGCTACCACTCTGGTATGAACTGTGGTCAAAACGTGACTAAACTATTGTGTCGACCTCCTCGCTGGCCACCCTGTCTCCAACCTTTCCCTGCTCCAATCTATATTCCCTGGGAGGCAGGGTGGCCTGATAATAATAACAATAATAACAATGATAATTTTGATATTTAAGTACTATCTGCCAAGCACTGTACTAAGCACTGGTGTAGAGACAAGGACCCACATGGTACTCACAGTCTAAGTAGGAGGGAGGATAAGTATTGGATCTCCATCTTGCAGAAGTGGGAACTGAAGCACAGAGAAGTGAAGTGACTTGCCCAAAGTCACAGAGCAGGAAAGTGGCGGAGCCAGCATTAGAACCCAGGACCTCTGAATACCATGTCCGTGCTCTTTCTACTCTGCTTCTCATGCCTGGTGGAAAAAGCCCAGGACTGGAAGTCAGTAGACCCAGGACTAGAATCAGGCCCGCTCTGTCATGTTGGGCAAATCACTTAACCTTTCTGTGCTATAATTTCCTCATCTGTCAAATGGGGATGTTATCTGCTCTTGCAACCTTTGAGATTGTGAGCCCATTGTGCGACAGGGACTGTGTTCAATTTGATCATTTTATATCTACCCCAAGGCTTAACATATAATAATCATGTAATAAATACTATAATCCCTATTACTATTATACACTGCTCCATGGATTATCTTCCTAAAGCATCGCTTGGCAAGCAAGTTCAATTTGCTCCTCAAAAACCCTCCACTGATTTTCCATGTCCCTCCATGTCAGACAAAAACTTTTTTTTTAATGGTATTTGTTAAGCGCTTACTATGTGTCAAACACTGTTCAAAGTGGTGAGGTTAAGTTAATTAGGTTGGACACAGTCCCTGTCCTGCTTGGGGCTCACAGTCTAAGTAGGAGGGAGAACAGGTATTGAATCTCCATTTTACAGTTGAGGAAACTGAGGAATGGAGAATTTAAGTGACTTGTCCAAGGTCATACAGCAAACAATTGGCAGAGCACCTGGCAGAGCAGGGATTAGAACCCAGGACCTCTAACTTCCTGACTCGTACTCTTTCCACTAGACCATGCTGCTGACAATTGGCTTCTGGGCTCCCCACTAGTTCACTCTACACCTAACATTTTTGCTCTTTTCGCCCTCTATTCCCAGACCCACTCTCCTCATTCTTCCCTGGATAGCTGTCCAATTATTGTACCTAATTGTACCTAATTCTAATTGCAGAAGCAGTGTGGCTCAGTGGAAAGAGCAAGGGCTTGGGAGTCAGAGGTCATGGGTTCTAGTCCCAGCTCTGTCACTTGTCAGCTGTGTGACTTCGGGCAAGTCACTTTTCTGTGCCTCAGTTAACTCATCTGTAAAATGGGGATTATGACTGTGAGCCCCATGTGGGACAACCTGATTACCTTGTATCCCCCCCATTGCTTAGAACAGTGCTTGGCACATAGTAAGTGCTTAAAAAAATACCATCATTATTATTATTATTATTACCTCACTCTTAACTCTCCTGCCTCTCTCCTCAACCCCGCTCTTTCACAAACCTAGAATTGCTTCCCTCCTCAAATCCAAGAGACCACAGCCCTCTCCATATTCAAAGCTTTCCTGAAATCCCATCTCCTCTAGCAAGTCTTTCACAATGAATTCCCACTGGCCCTCCCTGACTCAGAAACTTATCAGCTGTCTTTAGACTGTACGCTCATTGTGGGCAGGGAATGTGTCTGTTATATTTTTATATTATATTCTCCCAAGGGCTTAGTACAGTTCTCTGTACACAGAAAGTGTGTACATCAATAAGATTGACTGACTTTAGCACTTATGTACTTATACCTATCAGCAGTTTTATGTGTTCATGTTTATTCAATTATTTGTTTGGATTACCCTGTAAATATTTCTCTGTCTGTCTCATTACCGTGTAAGCTCCTAGTGGACAGGGAATGTGACGCTTCTAGGTTTTGAACTTTACAAATGCTTAATACAGTGTACTGCACCCAGTGAGTACACAGTAAACGTTCTTACTGCTACGGATGCGCTGTCCAGTGGCTAAGGAAATGGGGGCTATCCAGGGCTGACTTAGAATGTTAAGGAAGGGCTTGTTTATATGGAGAGATTTTAAGCGAACAGCAGTACCAGATGCAGGACAGTGGGAAGGGTATGAGGAGGGAGAAATAAAAGAAACTTTCCATAACTTTACTAAGCTGAATCTAAGTGGGAGGTTGATATATAGCATAGTTGGAAGCTAAGCGTTCGAAAGAATCAATCGATGGATCGATCAATGATATTTATTGAGCATTTATTGCATGCAGAGTACTGTACTAAGCGCTTGGGAGAGTACACTATAACAGAGTTGGTAGACACATTCCTTTCCCACAGGGAGCTTATAGTCTAGAGGGGGAGACAGCCATTAATATAAATAAATTACAGAAATGTACATAAGCATTGTGGTGCTGGGGTAGGGTGAGAATCAAAGTATTCAAAGGATACAGATCCAAGAATATGAAGGTGGGAAACATGGAATGGTCCTGGCCAAGAAAAAGTGTGGAGGATCAGAGACAAAAGAAGCTCTGTTCCCTGAATGTCATATGGTGAGAGACTTTTGGAGGACCCAGAGTTGTGAGTTTGAATGTATAAGGAAAAACCAAGAGCTGGAACAAAGAAGCTTTTAGAGACAAACCTGAAGGTGGCTACGTGGTGATGAAGAAAGTGATGGTAAATTTGCAAAGAGAGTAGAAACGAAAAAATGGCATTGTTTGATTTTAAAGGAATTACGTTGGTAGAAGCTGTTTTTAATGGAAGCCTTTTGCAATTACAAGCAAAGAAAAGTTTCTTCAGGCTCTTTCCAGGTGTGTCAGATTCCACACTTATGTGGCCCATTTTCCACAGAGTGTCCGCTACTTTGCCTGGCACCCCTATGGGTGCCCAGTAGGTCCAGACTAAGTCTTCCTTTCCTCTTCTCCCGCTTCCTTCTGCATCACCCTGACTTGCTCCCTTTATTTATCCCCCGTCCCAGCCCCACAGTACTTATGTACATATCTGTAATTCATTTATTTATATTAATCTTTCTCCTCCTCTAGACTGTAAGCTCGGTGTGGGTGGGGAATGTACTGTATTGTACTCTCTCAAGTGTTTAGTACAGTGCTCTGCACACAGTAAGTGCTCAATAACTGACTGACTGATGACTTTGGGGAGCTGGGGGAGTGGGAGGAGAGCATTGAGCTTCCTACCTGTTACCTCCTTTTGTCTGATCAGACCTATCAGCCTCTTCCTTGACTGATCTCTCTTTGAATCCATCTCTCCCCTCTTCAGCATGGGTGCCACCCTTGCGTCAGCTAGGCGCCGTTATTTATGCAAAGCTAAGGCTGGCCTTCTCTATTGGTGTAGTAGCTGGGCAGAGGGAAGGTGCCATGAACATGGGACTGGGAGTCAGAAGATGTGGGTCCTAATCCCAGCACTGCTACTGAGCTGCTGAGGGATTCTGGGCAGGTCACTTAATCTTTCTGGGCCTCAGTCTTCTCAGCTGTAAAAAGGAGGCTAAAATCCTAGCTCTTCCTCCATCTTAGACTGGGAGCTTCTAGGCTGTAAACTCATTGTGGGCAGGGAATGTGTCTACCAACTCTGTTGTATTGTAATAATAATAACTATTATAATTATGGTATTTGTTAAGCACTTACTATGTGCCAAGAACTGTTCTAAGTTCTGGGGTAGATACAAGGTAATCAGGTTGTCCCACGTGGGTCTCACAGTCTTAATCCCCATTTTAGAGATGCAATAACTGAGGCACAGAAAAATGAAGTGACTTGCCCGAGGTCACACAACAAACAAGTGGCAGAGCTGGGATTAGAACCCACATCCTCTGACTCCCAAACCCAAGCTCTTGCTTGGTACCCTCCCCATCTACATTCCCCCCCCACCCTCCCACCCCTGCCACCAGACCCTGAGGAGGCCCTAGTCTCTCTCCCCTCCCCAGGGCTGACACTGGGTGATTTGTTTCACTCTCTCTTTATAATCAGTTTTATTCAGGATTTTCTACATGTCCCCCTGGCCCCCCAGGGGAGGGGGGCCCAAATGACAAGAAAAGCCAATGATTCAGCAACAGCACATCTGCAGGGCATGGGCTCCCCTCCCCCCCAACAACCCCCTCCCCTACTTTCCCATCCTTCCCTGCAGTATCCTCAGAGGAGATCTCCTCCCTCCTCGCAAGTGCCACCCCCTCCACCTGCGCCTCGGACCCCATTCCCTCTCACCTTCTTAAAACCATCGCCCCTGCCCTCCTCCCTTCCTTAACTTCTATTTTTAACCACTCAATCTCCAAGGACTCCTTCCCCTCTGCCTTCAAACATGCCCACGTCTCCCCCTTCCTAAAAAAACCCGCTCTTGACCCCACTTCCCCCTCCAGTTATCGTCCTATCTCCCTACTACCCTTCCTTTCCAAAATCTTAGAACGAGTCGTCTACAATCGATGCCTAGAATTCCTTAACTCCCATTCTCTCCTAGACCCCCTCCAATCTGGCTTCCGTCCCCTCCACTCTACCGAGACTGCTCTCTCTAAGGTCACCCATGACCTCCTTCTTGCCAAATCCAATGGCTCCTACTCCATTCTGATCCTCCTTGACCTCTCTGCTGCCTTTGACACTGTCGACCATCCCCTCCTCCTCCATACCTTATCTCACCTTGGCTTCACGGACTCTGTCCTCTCCTGGTTCTCCTCTTACCTCTCTGGCCGATCATTCTCGGTCTCCTACGCTGGAGCCTCCTCCCCCTCCCATCCTTTAACTGTTGGAGTTCCTCAAGGGTCAGTTCTTGGCCCTCTTCTGTTCTCCATTTACACTCACTCCCTCGGTGAACTCATCCGCTCTCACGGCTTTGACTACCATCTCTACGCAGATGACACGCAGATCTACATCTCCGCCCCTGTCCTCTCCCCCTCCCTTCAGGCTCGCATCTCCTCCTGCCTCCGGGACGTCTCCACCTGGATGTCGGCCCGTCACCTAAAACTCAACATGAGCAAGACTGAGCTCCTCATCTTCCCTCCCAAGCCCGGTCCGCTCCCAGACTTCTCCATCACCGTGGATGGCACGACCATCCTTCCCGTCCCGCAGGCCCGCAATCTCGGTGTCATCCTTGACTCGTCCCTCTCGTTCACCCCACACATCCTATCCGTTACCAAGACCTGCCGGTTTCACCTCTACAATATCGCCAAGATCCGCCCTTTCCTCTCCACCCAAACGGCTACCTTACTATTACGGGCTCTCGTTATATCCCGGCTAGACTACTGTGTCAGCCTTCTCTCTGACCTCCCTTCCTCCTCTCTCGCCCCGCTCCGGTCTATTCTTCACTCCGCTGCCCGGCTCATCTTCCTGCAGAAACGATCTGGGCATGTCACTCCCCTTCTTAAACAACTCCAGTGGTTGCCTATCGACCTCCGCTCCAAACAAAAACTCCTCACTCTAGGCTTCAAGGCTCTCCATCACCTTGCCCCTTCCTACCTCTCCTCCCTTCTCTCTTTCTACCGCCCACCCCGCACGCTCCGCTCCTCTGCCGCCCACCTCCTCACCGTCCCTCGTTCTCGCCTATCCCGCCGTCGACCCCTGGGTCACGTCCTCCCGCGGTCCTGGAACGCCCTCCCTCCTCACCTCCGCCAAACTGATTCTCTTTCCCTCTTCAAAACCTTACTTAAAAATCACCTCCTCCAAGAGGCGTTCCCAGACTGAGCTCCTCTTCCCCCTCTACTCCCTCTGCCATCCCCCCTTTACCTCTCTGCAGCTAAAGCCTCATTTTCCCCTTTTCCCTCTGCTCCTCCACCTCTCCCTTCCCATCCCCACAGCACTGTACTTGTCCGCTCAACTGTATATATTTTCGTTACCCTATTTATTTTGTTAATGAATTGTACATCGCCTTGATTCTATTTAGTTGCCATTGTTTTTATGAGATGTTCTTCCCCTTGACGCTGTTTAGTGCCATTGTTCTTGTCTGTCCGTCTCCCCCGATTAGACTGTAAGCCCGTCAAACGGCAGGGACTGTCTCTATCTGTTGCCGACTTGTTCATTCCAAGCGCTTAGTACAGTGCTCTGCACATAGTAAGCGCTCAATAAATACTATTGAATGAAATGAATGAATGACACCACTGAGTGGAAGAAGGGCAGAGGCTGTTGGGGCTCAAAACCAGAGCTTAGTACAGTGCTCTGCACCCAATAAGTGCTCAGTAAATAACATTGATTGATTGACTGATTGAGCCCTGAATGGAATAGTGGTGTGTTTGACCTGAATGGCTTGCATCTTCCCCAGCGCTTGGCAGAGAGTAAGTGCTTAATCAATAGCATAATTGCAGCCATTGAGTTGAGTGGATCCTGGCAGGGTGGAACGTCAGCTAACCTGATCCTTCTCCCTCCTGCCAAAACTAAACTCCTCCAGGTGCAACAAGAACACACACTCTTGATTAAAGGATTAGAAAGTCAACCCTATGAAAAAGGAACTGTGTTGTTCATCTCAGAGAAGAGAGGACTGAGACAGCCTAATCATGGTCTTTTTGTTTCTGCAACTAGCCAACAGTTCTCCAATGCCACTGAGGACTGAATGTAGAAATGGATATGAGGTGCACCTGTGGGAATCTTGGAGGCTGTGAGAGTCCACGGTCCTCCGCTTCACCCTCTGCTTCCCCTCTCTACCCCCTAACCACCCAGAGTCAGAAGCTTTTTTGGGTAACTCCACCCCTTGGGCTGAGATGGAAACCGCTTATTCAGGGGACTGTCCCCTCTCTCCCCCATCCTTCTCACTACCCCCTTCTCCCTAGCTTGACCTCCCTTTCCCCTACCTCTCCACCCTACTCCTTCCCCTTTTTCCTCCTTCCCCTCCTCCTCCCCCACCTCCTCCTTCCCCTCCCTCTCAGCACCACCGCCTCTCCCCAGTCATTTACTTCTATTCAATACTTAGATTCATCCGGGGGCCTGAGTTCTTCTTCCTTCCCTGCTCTAGGGTCATCTCCACACCTAGGGCAAAATCTGATTTGGGGAGACTCTTCGGTGGGGCCAAAGGTATTTCCCCCTTCAGTTCTGGATTTGAGTGAGCAGGGAGCAGTGAATGCTCAGGCCTAGGTGATGGGACTCGTGACCCTCAGGTCTTGCTTGCAGAGGGAGGAGAGAAGTGGAGCTTCCTCCAGTCCGAGCAGCAGGGAGCCCGGCATAGGGACTGCCCCGTACTGCTGTGAGGAAGGGAAGAAGAGTTGCATCAGATCCCCAGGGGACACCGCCCACCCCTTGACCTAGCCAGAAGTGGAACTTCCATGGCCACTGAGACAACCCTCTGGACTGGGTGCCGCTCGGGACCTGTGCAGACAGAAGGGCCTGTGCAGCTCCTTTACTGTGCTTAATGCCACCCACATTTGCCCATTGGCCCATTATAATGCCCAGCCCTAGGCTGGGTCTTCCCACTGGGGCTGTTCAGTTGCCTAGCTTTCTCCACACACCATTGCCAATTGGGTAGGCTACAGTGTCCACAGGAGACTGGGGCAGGAAATCTGGGGCTGGGAGAGGAAGAGGCAGGGATCAGAGGAGACAGATAAAAGAGAGGAATGGGAGGAGCTCCGGAAGCTCCCAGATGTTCTCAACATGCTAATTGTAGCCCAGGCTAAAATGTGGCAGTAGGTGAGGAGCACTGTGGCATGGAAACTGGGGTGGGGGGTGGGGGAAACTGGGGCTGGGTGAACAGGGTAGGGGATTAATGTGGGGGCTGGGGAAGGGTCAGAAATAAAAGCTCGTCTCTGGGTGGGATCTAGGTAATGCAACTCTCTCTGCTGATCAGGTGGTCAGTAAGAGTGCAGGACCCACCCTTCTCTTCCCCCTCCAAGCAAGCCTGCACATGGATAAAGACACCCTCAAGCTCACCTACGCATGTAGATGTGCATACAACATTCATGCGCACAGACCCGAGTACAGGGACCTGCATGTGGCCTGCCTGCCCCTGAGCTATTGGGCACTCAAACACAAACCCGTGCGCCGCCCCAGCCTTCTGCCAGGGCTGGGAGAAAATTGCTCTCAGTGCTTCCACTTCTCCTGGATGAAAGAAACCAGCTTGGGTTGGCAAGCTGGAGCTCAACCCAGGCCTCCGCAGCCCTGCTGGTGGGCAGTCCGGCCCAGAGCTCGAAATAGAGCAGTCCCCTGGAAGCCAGTCCTGGGCCCTTCTGGTTGGGTGGTGCCCGGCTGCTGTGTCACAGCCCCAAATGGGAGACAAGCTGTCTGGGGCGGGGGATCCACCAGCAGGGCCCTGCGCAGGCCTCCTCTCCACTCCACCGATGATGAGGAGAGGGAGACATTCCAGTGTACTTGATTTACCACCCTTCAAAAGAGTTAGGCAACAAAAAGTCTATTCTACCAGAGTAAATGTATTTCCCAATCTCCCCACCCACCGAATCATGACCTCCTCTTCTGCCTCCTTCTTCTACTCCCAGGGAGCCCAGGCCCAAAGAGATCAAATGTCTCCTTGCAACAAACACCCACAAGACCCCTTAGGCACCAACTCCCATACAAACAACACCAAAGGGTAGGTATGGAAAAGGAGAAGCAGAAGATGATACATTCCTTTTCGGCCTTCTTTCTGATATGTATTTGGCCCTCTACCCGATTGCCATTGGACCTTGTCATAATTTCTCTTAGGCCCAGGGTATGTGGACCAGGGCTTCTTTTCAATCAGTCAATCAATCAATCAATCCTATTTACTGAGCGCTTACTGTGTGCAGAGCACTGTATTTCCAGCCCCAGAGCATCAACATGGTAGGCATGATCCCTACCCACAGTGAACTTTTTCTAGGTTGTCTGTGCAGAACGGCAACACCTACTTCCCTTGCCCTTCTCCCCCATCCTCCTCTGCAGTTGGATTTCCTCCTCTGGTGTCCCCTCCACTCCCCGCCCTGCCTAGTTTCCCCTAAAGGCTGCAGGGATGGAAGGATTTCAGAATCCACCGCCTACCCAGTTGAGCGCTTGGAGTTGAGGCACAGCCTGAGGCCTCATTGCAGCCAGGAGATCCATCGGACCAAACTGAGGATGGAGAGAGAGCACTGGACTTAAACGCTCAGGAGAGTGCACCATAAAGTATGTAGACGTGATTGCTACCTCAAGGAGCCCAGTCGGGTTGGATTCCCCTGCTCACAGTGGAGCTTGAGTTGGACCCACTCCATTACCTCTGTCCTTCCCACACACATCCCTTCCTCCTCTAGGCTGGCAGCTCCTTGAGGATAATGATCACATCCAGCCACGCTATTGCGCTGTACTCTCCTGAATGCTCAGTCCAGTGCTTTGCACAGAGCAAGTGCACGATAAATGCCATTGATTGATTGATTTACAGACCCAATCCCCCTTTGGGTCCCCGTGGGGCACCCAACCCACACCTGGGATGGGACAGTTCCCTCTGAGGCAGGAAAGAGGGGGTAGATCAGGAGGAACCAGGAAGGAGAACAGAGCTCAAGGGCGTGAAATGTATGAAAATTAGCCTAGGGGGAAGGGGAAAAGGCATCGGATTTTCTAATGGCTAGGTGTCTGACTCCTAAGGACCCGCACCTTTTTGAGAGAGGGAGAGAGATAGAGGACTTCAGGAGTCAAAAGGAAACTGGGAAACTGGGCCATTTGTTTCTTCTTTTTCTCTTTTTTAAAGTATTAAGGCCCTCGCTGGGCTAGGTTCTTGGGAACTTAATAGTCACTCACCTGAGTTTAATATCAGCTACCAGCTTTTACAACAGGGCCAGGTCACGCACTTCCAGGGGTCCAGAGTTTAGTCGCGTAATCTCGTGATCTTCTCTGTTCGGTAACCTGGGCACGTCCTCATCCACTTCAGAGAGTGGGAACCTCCGCTCAGCCCCCAGACGTCTCAGAGTGAAATTCTGCTGGGGTGAGTGTCACTTGGTTTGAACTCCTCTGCTTCCTCTGCCTCAGCCCTGGCTCCTTCCACTGCACTCTCTCCCCACCCCACCCCCAGGGGGTTGCTCAGAGCTGACTGGGAGGGTGTCCCTGTCCTTTATTGTGACCTGAGGGAGTTCCCCTCTGTTGCTCCATTGACACTAGGAGTGGGACAGCTGGAGAAAACACTGATGAACAGGAAACCCTTCTGATCCTTTCTCACAAACTACAGAGCGGGCAGGCAGGGGCATCGTATCTCAGCGGAAAGAACTCTTCTGTGCTCCTCCTCTTCACTGCCCCCAGTTTGTGGTGCATCAGTTCTCTTGCAGAGGAGACCTTTAACCCTGCTTGCTGTTTAGGTGTCCCAGAGGGCTGGGCAAACCTAGGATCTAATGAGTGCTATTTCTCTCATGGCAGAGGAGATTGAGCTACTCAGCTCTGCTCTGCCCTTAGGCGTCCCTGCCTAGGCAGTATGAGCCCCCTGACCCCAAATGTAGAATAGAAAAACCCCCACCTGGGCTTTTCTTCCAATCACAGACTAGGGGTGGGAGGGGGGGCGTTTTCCACTGAGAGGAGATTCCTTTCTTGCCCCCTCTGTAATTTGAGAGAACAGGGTTTCCTGTTCATCAATGGTTGATGGCTTCACAACCTGCAGTGTGGTTAGCCGGGGGCACCCCCTTACCCCCTTCACCCCAACTTCTTGGACTATCTAGGGCACCATCCCTCTGGGCCTCAATTTGCTCTGTGGAAACAAGATCTGGGCTTGAAATGGTTAAAGAGAGCTGCAGGAGCTTAAAGCAGAGAGGAGCTCAGGAACCAGAAGGAGGCTGAGGGGAGATAATACATAGTCTCTCTCTCTCTCTGCCTCTCTCTCTTACTGCTCCTTCACTGCTCCTCTCTCTGTTTTGGTTTCTCCTCCCTTCTCACCCCCAGGGGAGAGTGAGACACAAACCTAGGTAGAAGAAAGGCAAGAAGTCAAATCAGAGAAAAATCACAAAATCACACCAGGGTCTGAGTGAGTGACTGCCTGAGGCCTGGCTAAGGGAACAAGGTGTGCTCTGGACAGAGAAGAAAGAAAGAAGAGGTGGGAGGGAGTCACAGACACAGAGAGAGAGAGAGGGAGAGAGAGAGAGAGAGAGAGAGAGAGAGAGAAAGAAGCAGAAGTGAGGAAGAGACACCCATCCCAATAGGAAAGGAACAAGAGAGGGAGCCACCCGCACACCCACTGGGAGAGAGATGGATTCCCTATAGAGGTAATGGAGAGGTAATTTTCCTTTTTAAAATGTCACTGACTTAATCACTTTCCTAAGGACTGGACACCAAGTATTGATTCCCAACAGTGAATTCCTGGGACATTTCTTATTGGATGAAAATGAAGGAGACCTGCCTGATCTAAAAGCAGCATTGTCAGCCCAGTTTGGCCCAAAACCTAAGCAGGTGGGAATGTTCTCCAAGGTCTTGATTAATGATCAAACTTGCACATCAAGTGCAGTCAGGAGTTGGCAGCCCAGTTTATAAGTGTCAGTGCATCCGCCTCTCCTATCTGCTTCCCACCCTGATGACTGGCCTCTCTGCTGAATCTGGGCTGTGAGAGATGAAAGAGAGGTAGATGAGTAGAGTTAGAGGAGAGAGACCCAGACATCACTGAATCCCAGGCAAGTGATTGAGCCGTGCCAGAAAAATGCTCAAATCCACCCACCTCTTCCTCCATGATGTCTTTGTCTTTGTCTGTCAATTTCCCTTTTCTCTGACTCTCCTAGCCAGTGACTGTCCAATCTAGTCACAGTTCAGAGTAAGGAATCAAAGTGACCTAAAAGGAGAGCAAAAGACATCACCCCGAACCTCAGCACTCCAAAAATACCACTGATTGATTGATTGAAAGGCTGTGGTGGCTGCTGGAGTGGTCACTTGTGGCTACGGTTGTGACTGTTGGACTCTGAGCCACAAGGAGTCTGAAATTCTGCTCCTCTAGCCACAGTACCCTACTGAGCCTTTTTGTATTTGTCCTAGACATTTATGATGTTTTAGTATCTGATTGTTTCATCTCTCCTTATATGTCTGTTGCCAGTCCTCTCTCCTTCCTTGTGTTCTTAGCTTGTGAGCCTTTTGAAGGCCAGAGACCAAGACTAGTTCCCACTTGTGTATTATTTCCCAGGGCTTACCACGGTGCTCTGCTTCCAGTAGGCGCTTGACTTCTAAATTCTTTTACTACTCAGAGAGCATCCAATTTAATGGGGTGGGGGTAGGGGTAAGACATAACATTTATTGGCCTTACTGGCATGAATTGACTGGGCTTTGATGGGGTTAGGAAGAGGGCAACAGAGCCAGTCACAGGAACAGAGAGACACGTACTCACCGAAGCTGACATAGTTCCCCACTGCGGGGAGAGGCAGTGATGACAACAGCTGTAGTTTCTCTTCTTTCCCGCTCCTGCCACTGCTGCTCTGTTTGCTGCCTGGCTCCACTAGGAACCCCGCAGCACAAAGAGGAACAGCAGGAGTAGGAGGAAGAAAGAAGAGAAGCTCCAGCTGCTGTTACCCAAAAGTCACAAGTGTTCCTTTCTGGACTGCCTGCCCTGATGATGTGCACAAAGGGGAACCATGGAAGGAACATATTTAAATGCTTGAGACTGAGACACAGAAACATCGGAAAGGCCTGGCTGCTTCTCTGCACGAATATGATTAATATTATTATTATGGTATTTAAGTGCTCACTGTTAAGTCAAGTACTGTCCTAAGCTCTAGTATGGGTACAAATTAATCAGGTTGGACACAGTCCCTGTCCAACATGGGGCTCACAATCTAAGTGGGAGGGAGAACTGGCATTGAATCACCATTTTACTGATGAGGAAACTGATGGCGCACTGAGAAGTGAAGTGCTTTGCCCAAGGTCACCCAGCAGGCAACTGTCTGGGATTAGAACCCAGGTCCTCTGACCCCCAGGCTCATGCTCTTTCCACTAGGCCATTCTGCTTCTCCTTGGACTCCCTACACTGAGGAGTCCAAGGATGCTTTTCTCCTAAGACAAAAACTATCAACCATTGACTTCAAGTTTCAATCTTTGCTTTTTATCTATTTGCTTCACTTTCAATCAGTCAGCCATTCATTCAATCACATTTATTGAGTGCTTACTATGTGCAGAGCACTGTACTAAGTGCTTGGGAGAGTACACTGCAACAATAAACAGATTCGTTGCCTGCCCACAAAGAGCTTACAGTCTAGAGGGAGGGAGACGGACATCAATATAAATGAGCAAATTACAGATATGTACGTTAGTGTTGTGGAGCTGGGAGTGGGGTAGAACAAAGGAAGCAAATCAGGGCAATGCAGAAGGGAGTGGGAGAAGAGGAAAGCGGGGGCTTAGTCAGGGAAGGCCTCCTGGAGGAGATGTGCCTTCAATAAGGCTTTGAAGGTGGGGAGAGTAATTGTCTTTCAGATTTGAGGAGGGAAGGCGTTCCAGGCCAGAAGCAGGATGTGGGTGAGGGGTTGGTGGCGAGATAGGTGAGATCGAGGCACAGTGAGGAGAAGGTTAGCATTAGAGGAGCGAAGTATGTGGGCTGGGTTGTAGAAGGAGAGAACCGAGTTAAGGTAGGAGGGAGAAAGGTGATGGAGTGCTATAAAGCCAATGGTGAGGGGTTTTTGTTTGTTGTGGAGGTGAAAGGGCAACCACTAGAGTTTTTTGAGGAGTGGGGTGACATGTCCTGAACATTTTTGTAGAAAAATGATCTGGGCAGCAAAGTGATGTATGGACTGAAGTGGGGAGAGGGAGGAAGGTTGGGGGCGTCAGTAAGGAAGCTGATGCAGTAATACAGGTGAGATAGGATGAGTGATTGTATTACTGTGGTAGCAGTTTGGATGAAGAGGAAAGGGCGGAAAATGTTGTGAAGGTGGGACCGACAGGATTTAGTAATGGATTGAATATGTGAACTGAGTGAGAGAGAGGAGTCAAGGATAACGCTTAAGGTAATGGGCTTGTGAGACAGGAAGCATGGTGGTACTGTCTACAGTGATGGGAAAGTCAGCGGGAGGGCAGAGTCTGCCTCTGATCCATTTGTCACATCTTTCCCCTTGCCTGGAACACCCTCCCAACTCAAATCTGATGCTCTCGCACCAATGACCCCCCAACTGTAGATCACCCTCGGGGTCTGCTTCCTCCTCATCTGCCTTCTTGGAGCTGAATGCAGCTGGCAGCAAGACAAAGAGCCAGCCTGCTTTGGCCCCTTCAGATTCATTCTCTCCTGCCACATTCAGCAGCCAATCAATCGATCATAGTTATTGAGTGTTACTGTGTGTAGAGGGCTGTATTAAGCACTTGGGAGAGTGTAACAGAGTTGGGAAACCACAGTGTGCTTAAGGTCTCCTGCTTGGCATCTCTTTTACTCCTCCCTCAGTGACTTCTACAGTCACAACCCACACCAACTCTTCTAAAGTTTAAACTTTTTTTAAAAATGGTATTTGTTAAGTGCTTACTGTGTGCTAGACATTGCACTAAGCGCTAGGGTAGATACAAGCTAATCGGGTTGGACAGGGTCCATGTCCCACATGGGGCTCACAGGTTTATTCCCTATTTTACACATGAGGTAACTGTGGCACAGGGAAGTGAAGTGCCTTGCCCAAAGTCTCACAGCAGGCAGCTGGCAGAGCCAGAATTAGAATCCAGGTCTTCTGCCTCTCAGGCCCCTGCTCTTTCCACCAAACCGCACTGTTTCTCAACCGCCTCCTGAAGCTCCCAGTGCACCATTACCCTCGCTAATCTCTGATGACCTTGCCAAGTACTTTGTAGATAAAACTGAAGCATCAGGTGTGAACTGATCACAGTCCCTCACTCACTTTCTCATTGCTCTGCTACCCCTCCTCTTTCTTCTCCTTCCAGGCTGGCTCCTAAGAGAAAATCGCCTGTCTATTCTTCCTCTACCCTGACCCCAACCTCTCTCACCTCCTAAAGCATTCACTCCCATTCTTCTCCCCTCCATTACTACTGTCTTCAAGAGAAGCGCTTGGAATGTACAAATCGGTAACAGATAGAGACAGTCCCTGCCTTTTGACGGGCTTACAGTCTAACTGGGGGAGACGGACAGACAAGAACAATGGCAATAAATAGAATCAAGGGGAAGAACATCTCATTAAAACAATAGCAAATAAATAGAATCAAGGTGATGTACATCTTATTAACAAAATGAATAGGGTAATGAAGATATATACAGTTGAGTGGACGAGTACAGTGCTGAGGGGATGGGATGGAAGAGGGGGAGGAGCAGAGGGAGGGGGGGAGAAGAGGGTTTAGCTGCGGAGAGGTGAAGAGGGGGGTAGAGGGAGCAGAGGGAAAAGGGGAGCTCAGTCTGGGAACGCCTCTTGGAGGAGGTGAGCTTTAAGTAGGGTTTTGAAGAGGGGAAGAGAATTAGTTTGGTGGAGGTGAGGAGGGAGGGCATTCCAGGACAGCGGGAGGATGTGAAGCAGCGTGGCTCAGTGGAAAGAGTCCGGGCTTGGGAGTCTGAGGGCATGGGTTCGAATCCTGGCTCTGCCTCTTGTCAGCTGTGTGACTGTGGGCAAGTCACTTAACTTCTCTGTGCCTCAGTTCCCTCATCTGTAAAATGGGGATTAACTGTGAGCCTCACGTGGGACAACCTGATTACCCTGTATCTACCCCAGTGCTTAGAACAGTGTTTGGCACATAGTAAGCACTTAACAAATACGTGGCCCAGAGGTCGATGGCGGGATAGGCAAGAACGGGGGACGGTGAGGAGGTGGGCGGCAGAGGAGCGGAGCGTGCGGCGTGGGCAGTAGAAAGAGAGAAGGGAGGAGAGGTAGGAAGGGGCAAGGTGATGGAGAGCCTTGAAGCCTAGAGTGGAGACGTTTTTGTTTTGTGCGAAGGTTGATAGGCAACCACTGGAGGTTTTTAAGAAGGGGAGTGACATGCCCAGAGCGTTTCTGCAGGAAGATGAGCCGGGCAGCGGAGTGAAGAATAGACTGGAGCAGGGAGATAGAGGAGGAAGGGAGTTCAGAGAGCAGGCTGACTCAGTAATCTAGCCGGGATACTACAAGAGCCCGTAGCAGTAAGATAGCCATTTGGGTGGAGAGGAAAGGGCGGATCTTGGCGATATTATAAAGGTAGACTGGCAGGTTTTGGTGATGGATTGGATGTGTTGGGTGAACGAGAGAGCCGAGTCAAAGACGACACTGAGGTTGCGGGCCTGAGAGACAGGAAGGATGGTTATACCATTCACAGTGATAGGGAAGTCAGGAAGAGGACAGAGCTTGGGAGGGAAGATGAGGAGCTCAGTTTTGGTCATGTTGAGTTTTAGGTGTCGGACAGACATCCAGGTAGAGACCTCTTGGAGGCAGGAGGAGATATGAGCCTGAAGGGAGGGGGAGAGGATGGGGCAGAGATGTAGATCTATGTGTCATCTGCATAGAGATGATAGTTGAAGCCGCGAGAGTGTATGAGTTCACCGAGGGAGTGAGATAATATGGAGAACAGAAGTGCTTACTATGTGCCAAGCACTGTTCTAAGCACTGGGGTAGACACAAGGTTGGACACAGTCCCTGTCCCACATGAGACTCATAGACTTAATCCCTATTTCATGGATGAGGCCCAGAGAAGTGAAGTGACTTGCCCAAGGTCACCCAGCAGACAAGTGGTGGAGCTGGAATTAGAACCCACGTCCTATGACTCCCAAACCCGTACTCCTGCCACTAGGCCATTGTGGAGGGGAGGGGGTGGTGGTGGTTTAGTGAGGGAGTTTCTTCTGGAAAAAAGTGATTTTTTAGAGGAGCTTTGAAGGAGGGGAGGGATGTGATTAGGTTAAGCTGAGTGGGGAAGATGCTCCAGGCAGGAGGAAGCAGTGAGCTGTGGATTGTGAATGGAAGAGCTGTGAACAGGGTACAGATAGAAAATTTGTATGGGAGGCATGAAGAGCAGTAGGAGAAGAGAGTCAATAGTTAAGAGGGAACCAGCTAATGGAGGGTCTTGAAATTGTTTTCTAATTTCTACCTCATTCATCAATCCCCTTAACATCACACCTTACAAGGGAAGAGTGCTGTCTGAGAGAGATGAGGAAGAGGAAGTCTCTTGCCCGCTTTCAAAATTGACACCCTTTACATGTGCCTCGGACCCCATCCCTTCTCACCTTCTAAAAACACCTGTGTCCACGCTTCTTCCCACCCTGACCACCATCTTCAACTGCTCACTCTCTGATGGCTCCTGTCTCTCTGCTTTCAAACTCACCCATGTCTCCCCTATCCTAAAAATACCTCCCCTAGATCCCACAGCACCATCCAGCTATGGTCCCGTCTCCCTCCCCCCATTCTTGTCCGAACTACTCCAATGGACTATATACATCTGCTGCCTCCATTTCCTCTCCTCCACCTCCCTTCTTAACCCTCTACAACCTGATTTCTACCAGAGATTGCTCTTTCCAAAGTCACCGATTACCTTCTTGCTCAATCTAATTGTTTTCTCCTCCGACCTACCTACAATTGGACCTCTCCACTGCCTTTGGCACTGTGGACCACCTTGGTTTTCCTGACACAGTTCTCCCCTGGATCTCTTCTTCTCTGGATGATCCTTCTCAATATATTTTCTTGGCTCTTCTTCTGTCTCCCATTCCCTACCTGTGGGAGTCTGTCCCTGTCCCTGTCTTTTCTCACTCTACACTTATTCCCTTGAGGAGCTCGTCCACTTCCATTGCTTTAACTACCACCTTTATGCTCTCAAATCCACTTTTGCTATGTGCAAACTCTCTCCTTCTCCACAGTCTTGTGTATCCTTCTGCATCCAGGACATTGCTTCATAGATGTCCCATTGGCACCTCAAGGTCAACATGTCCAAAGCCAAATTCCTCATCTTCTCTCCCAAATCTTCTCCACCACCTATTTTTCCAACATCCCCTTCCTACCAGTCTTCACCCCCATTTTGCAGATGAGATAACTGGGGCATGGAGAGGTGAAGGGACTTGCCCAAGGTCATACAGCCGATGAGTGGTGGAGTCAGGATTAGAACCCAGGTCCTTCTGGCTACCAGGCCCATGATCTAACCAATAGGCCATGCTACTTCTCTTCATACATGGGCCAAGGGATGTGCATTAGAGTGAATTTCCTAGGAACAGAGAGCATATGCATTCTATCCATCAATCAATGGTATTTATTGAGCTCATACTATGTGCAGAGCAATGTACTAAGCAATTGGGAGAGTACCGTAGAGTCGGCAGACACGTTCCCTGCCCACAGTGAGCATGCAGCCTACATGGGGAGACAGACGTTATTAGAAAGAAATAATTTATAATATATGATTTAAAATAATATGGGGTTGATGGAGTGAACATCAATCAATCATATTTATTGAGCACTTACTTTGGGCAGAGCACTGTTCTAAGTGCTTGGGAGAATACAGTGTAACAGAGTTGGTCGACACTCCCTGCTCACAACGATTTTGCAGTCTAGAGGGGGAGACAGACACTGATATAAATAAATAAATTATGGGTGAATACCTAAGTGCTGAGGAGTTGAGAGAGAGGTGAAAAAAGAGCAAATCCAAGTGCATTAAATGCCCAAAGGTCACAGATCCAAGTGAATAGATGATTCAGAAGGCAGAGGGAGCTGGGGAAAAGAGGGCTTAATCAGGGAAGGCTGCTTGGAGGACACCTTAATAATGCTTTGGGGGGCGGGGAGAGTAGTGGTCCAAAACTGAGCAACATGTCCAAAACTGAGTTCCTCATCTTCCCTCCCAAGCCCTGTCCTCTTCCTGACTTCACTATCACTGTGGATGGTACGACCATCCTTCCCGTCTCTCAGGCCCGCAACCTTGGTGTCATTTTTGACTCAGCTCTCTCATTCACCCCACACATCCGAT
Organism: Ornithorhynchus anatinus; assembly: GCF_004115215.2. Lineage (NCBI taxonomy): Eukaryota > Metazoa > Chordata > Mammalia > Monotremata > Ornithorhynchidae > Ornithorhynchus > Ornithorhynchus anatinus. The sequence continues at coordinate 12,109,096 of NC_041750.1, forward strand.
CCGTCACCAAAACCTGACGGTCTCACCTTTATAATATCGCCAAGATCCGCCCTTTCCTCTCCACCCAAATGGCTATCTTACTGGTGGTACAGGCTCTCATAATATCCCGGCTGGATTATTGTGTCAGCCTTCTCTCTGACCTCCCTTCCTCCTGTCTTTCCCCTCTCCAGTCTATTCTTCATTCTGCTGCCCGGCTCATCTTCCTGCAGAAATGCTCTGAGCATGTCACTCTCCTTCTTAAAAACCTCCAGTGGTTGCCTATTGACCTCCGCACAAAACAAAAACTTCTCACTCTAGGCTTCAAGGCTCTCCATCACCTTGCCCCCTCCTACCTCTCTTCCCTTCTCTCTTTCCACTGCCCACCCCACACGCTCCACTCCTCTGCCGCCCACCTCCTCCCCATCCCCCATTCTCGCCTATCCCGCCGTCGACCCCTGGGCCACGTCCTCCCGCTGTCCTGGAATGCCCTCCTTCCTCACCTCCGCCAAACTAATTCTCTTCCCCTCTTCAAAACCTTACTTAGAGCTCATCTCCTCCAAGAGGCCTTCCAGACTGAGCTTCCCCTTTTCCCTCTGCTCCCTCTGCTCCCCTTCTACCCGCCCTTCACCTCCCCTCAGCTAAGCCCTCTTTTCCCCCCTTTCCCTCTGCTCCTCCCCCTCTCCCTTCCCCTCCCCTCAGCACTGTGCTTTACCGCTCAATTGTATATATCTTTATTACCCTATTTATTTTGTTAATGAGTTGTACATGACCTTGATTCTATTTATTGCTATTGTTTTGTCTGTCTGTCTCCCCCGATTAGACTGTAAGCCCATCAATGGGCAGGGACTGTCTCTATCTGTTACTGATTTGTACATTCCAAGTGCTTAGTACAGTGCTCTGCACATAGTATGCTCTCAATAAATACTATTGAATGTCCACAACCTTAATGTTATCCATGACTCCTCCCTCTCTTTTAACTCTTCCATTCAGTTGTCATCAAATCCTGCTGGTTCTTTCTACCCAACATCTCCAGAATCTGCCCCTTCCTCTCCATCCAAACTGCCACCTCGCTAGTCCAAACACTTGTCAAATCCTGGCTCGACTATTGTATGAACCTTCTTGCTTGCTGGTCTCCCTGCCTCCAATCTCTCCCATCTTCAGTTCTTACATCACTCTGCTGCCCAGATCATTTTTCAAAAAATCTCCAATCCCCTCTTCTCAAAAAATTATAAACGTTGCTCAGGGCTTTCTGCTTCAAACAGAAATTCCTGACTTAAGGCTTTAAGGCATTCAGTCAGTTTTCTACCTCCTAATCATCCATTGTCTTCTCCATTACATCTCGCCCTGCAATCTGTATTCCTCATAATGATGATGGTATTAATAATAATAATAATAATAATAATAATGATGATGGATTTGTTACTAACTCCCAAACACTGTTCTAAGCCCTGAGGTAGGTAGAAGATAATCACATTGGATACAGTCCAACTTAGGGCTCACAGTCTATGGTCTAACAGGCTCCCAGGTATTGAATTCCCATTTGATAGATGAGGTAACTTGAAGCACAGAGAAGTTAAGTGACTTGCCCAAGGTCACAGAGCAGGTAAATGGCAGAGCTGAGAGTAGAACCCAGGTCCTCTGACTTTCAGGCCCAGGCTCTTTTCACTAGCCCATGCTTCTTCCCTCTCACTGTACTTCGTTCTCATCTTGTCTGCCCCCAACCTCTTGCACACATCAATAGGACCACAGTAAATGCTGTGAATTAACTGAGTGATTGATTGAGGGACCCAGGTGGGAAAGATTTTTTTAAATGTTATTTGTTAAGGGCTTACCGTGGTGTCATGCACTGTTCTAAACATTGAGATAGATACAAGTTAATCAGGCTGGTTACAATCCCTGTACCACACGGGGCTCACAGGCTAAGTAGGAGGGAGAACAGGTATTGAATCCCTATTTTGCCATTGGGAAACTGAGGCACAGAGAAGTGAAGTGACTTGCCCAAGGTCACACACAGCGGACAAGTGGTGGAGCCAGAATTAGAACCCGGGTCCTCCGACTCCCAGGCCCATGCTTTATCCACTAGGCCACGTTGCTTCCCACGCTGCTTTCACATTCATTGGTGATCCTGTTTGAGATCACCAAGTAGATCGTGGGTCAGGCCAGGATTAGAATTTATATCTCCTAACTGTGAAGCAGTCAGCATTCTTGAGCAGGCTCCCAACCCTCCAACTTCCTGGAGGGAATTGGTGCTCTTGTTATTCTTCTTATTGTTATGATTATTATCATGATCATCAGTTCCTTGTTATCCCTCATTTGTTACACCCAAAGAAATGCTGTGGGTGTTACATTAAACAAACCTGCCTTCCAGGAGCTCTCCCTCAAAATCAAGATGGGGAGGATGAGATGAGGCAAATTTGAAGCTTGAGTTGACTGGCTAGGAAGGCAGCTGCTCTAATCCCTGATTCTCTCCCAAGACCCAGTGGTTCACCAACCCTGCCCTGTTTGCCCTGTGGAAGGTGGGGGATGAGCAGAGACAGAGGGCTGGCTGTGGAAATGGGGTGAGAGGGGCACTGATGGGGGAGAGAGGAATCATAGAGGTGGGGGGGGGCGGAGGCTGAGGAGAAGGAGCAGAATAGCCTGTGGGGGAAATCCAGGGTCCATTGACCAGGTGGTATTCCTGCCCGCTCCCCAGTGTCCTCTTCATCTGCCCCTCTTTGCCCACCCAGACTTCTCGCTTCCCTGTCAGGCGGAGGGTACTGAGTGGGTGGGGGAGTTAACCACACAACCCTGACTTTATAGTTAGACTTCGGCAACCCCACAGTTTCATGTCACCTCAGCTCAGCACAACAGAGAAGCAGTAGCAGCAGAAAAGGCCTCCCTGGGGGCGGGAGAACTCCCCTGTGCTTACCTGCCCACACATGTGTGTTTGTTCTCTGCACCTCCAATCGGCTTTCTCTCCCCCCCACCACCCCCCTCCACTACCCCCTTCCCCCCGCCCCCCGCCTTCTCTTTCCCTCTCTCTCCCTCTCTCTCATTCTCTCTTTCTCTCATGAGGGGCTCCTGGCCTCTTCAAGTAGCTTGGGAGTGGGAGGGGGCAGTGGAGGCTTGCAGCCTGGGTGGGTGACCAGTGGGACCAACCTGTGGAATTGATTGCAGGGTAGCGGGAACTCCTGACTCCTGAGTCTTCTTTTCTAGGTCGCCACACATTAGCTGAGAGACCGGGACAGCTTACTTCCTCATCAGTGCCACCACCAACAAACAGAATTGAGTAACCTCTGATCAGGACACGATGTTTTGTTGAGTTGGATAGGTGTAGTTAAAAAGGCCAGACTGACACCCATTCAGAGGTACAGTTCACCAAGATCCCTTTATCCTCATGGACTTGTTGCCTCATCTTCCTCCTTGTGTGGGGGAGGGGGGAGGAGGTGGGCAGGGGGCACACAGTAGGGAAGTCACTGCAGCAGAGAACATGTTAGTTTTTCTCTATGCCATTAACCCACTTCCACAGGGTGGGAAGCCAGGTCATCCTTCAGGGATGGTCTGTCAGGGCATTCATCCCGGGCCTTACGCTCTCTGTCATCTCTTCGCTTTCAGGGACCTGCCAGGGAGGAGCAGGGTTGATCCTCCAGAGGGAAACTCTCATTGGCACAGATGTCCACTTGGAGACCTACAGTCACTGTGCTGCCATGTCATCATGTGCTCTGGCCTCTGCATGGGCCTCCTCAGGTCCCTGAACAGCCTCTTTCCACCAACCAGTCACTGCAGGAGCCCAGGTCTCTCACCCTCCCCTGATTGTTGAAATCAGGAACTGTGAGGACCTGCAATCTCGAGGCCCAGGGAGTGCAAGCTGGAATGTAAAGGGAAAGGAGCCAGTCTAGGTAGGAAGGAAAGAACTAAATGAGTGGCTTAAATCTAATAGTGAGGATTTTCTGGTCACTGAGGAGATGGATAGACCACCGTTGGAGGTTTTTGAGGAGTGGGGAAACAGGCAGAGGAGATTTCTGTAGAAAAATGTACAGAATATGGAATGGAAAGGGGACAGATGTTTGAGGAAGGAGAGTCAGCAAGGAGTCTGATGCAGAAGTTGAGCAGGGATATGACAGACACCTGGACCAGGGGGGTGGCACTTTGGATGGAGAACAAGGGGGCAGATTTTGAAAGTTTTGTGGAGGAAGAACCAATGAGATTTGCTGATGGATCACTGAAATTGTGACCTCCTTGAGGGACAGGGTGACTGAAATCACCCCAGCACTTAGTACCATACGCTTAGTACATAGCAGGTGGTCTGTAAATCCCAGTACTACTACTATCTCATTCATTCAATCGTATTTATTGAGTATTTACTGTGTGCAGAGCACTGTACTAAGCACTCGGAAAGCACAATTCAGCAACAAATAGAGACAATCCCTGCCCACAATGGGTTCACAGTCTAGAAGGGGAGGAGACTGACATCAAAACAAGTAAACAGGCATCAGTAGCATCAATATAAATAAATAGAATTATAGATATATGCACATCATTAATATGAATAAATAGAATGATAAAAATGTACATGTATACACAAGTGTTATGGGGAGCAGCCAGGCAGGGAGGAGGCTCAACTGGGGGTAGCTTAGACTCCTCCCAGAAAGATGCCAGGGACAGAGAAGGTTATGTAGGTGGCCCTGCCTGGGCAGATTTATCTCAGACTCTGCACTTCTCCATTGATGGCTTCATCCAGGAGAACTATGAGATATACCTGAGAGATCCTCTGCTCTAATCATGTCTTGGGAACTCAATAAGTGCCAGCAGGAAGCCAGAGTGATTGGAAGGTAAATCTGGGAAGGTTGCATTGAGGAAGGTTAAGAGAAGGGTTGGGGGAAAGGGCATAACTAAGGGTTGGACTGACTGTAAAACTCTTCCTAAGAAGTTCATTAAGAATTGACAGCAGAAAGGATTGGTGCTGGGTGGGAGGGATTTGACTTCTTTATGCCAGGTGGCTCGTCTAACTAGCTCAGAGGCTCAACAGTTCCCTCACTGACCTCCTAGCCTCCAGCCTCACCCCTCTCCATACTTCACTGCCCAGCTCGTTTATCTAAAACACCAACTGGTGGCACGTCTCTTCACTCCTCAAAACCCTCCAACGGCTGCCAATCCATTTCCACATTCAACAGAATTTACCCCCTATAGGCTTTAAGGCACTCAGGCAGCTCTCTCCCTCCTATCTCACCTCACTCCTCTCCCACTACAGCTCAACCTGCACGTTTCACTCCTCAAACTCTGTCTTGATTTTGTCTCTCTTGCTGCCTTCATCCATCCATTCATTCATTCAATTATATTTATTGAACGCTTACTGTGTGCAGAGCACTGTACTAAGCACTTGGGAGAGTACAACACAACAATAAACAGACAAATTCCCTGCCCACAATGAGCTTAGAGTCTAGGCAGAGCTGAAAGACCACCCCATCTTCCCAGTCTCCCCATCTTCAAAGCTGTACTAAAATGACATCCCCTCCAGGAAGTCTTCCCTGACTAATCTCCCATCTCCCCATCAGCATTTATGTACATACCTTTATATTCTGTTTCCTCTACTTGTGATTTATTTTAATGTCTGTCTCTCCCTGTTAAATGGTAAGCTCCTTGAGGGCTGGGATCATGTCTATTTACTCTGTTGTGCTCTCTCAAGCACTTTGTACCATGCTCTGGCCACAGTAAATGCTCAATAAATACTACTGAGTGAGTGATTGATCCAAACTAATTCCTTCCTCAAGGTCTTTAGACTGGGTTTCTGTCTCTTAGGGGAGTTGGGGGCTGGGGATGGGGAAAGAGGGGAAGAAGAAGGGGGCTACAAGATTGGGTCCCAGAGATTCTCTCTTATTGTGAGAGCAGGGAGTTGGAAAAGATGGTTGAGCTTTAGGAAGGCAGGCCAAGCAATATGAGGCTTGAGAATAAGGGCAGACTTCAATGGGCTATTGGGCCAGAGAGACCTGATTTTGAACCTTTTCAGCCCTGCTTGAAAGATCTTGTCAGAGGCCTGGATTGAGCAAAGCTGGGAGTTGAGCCCAAACAAGTAGGGGCAAAAACTAGCTTCATACCACAGCTGGAAACCCAGGGGGCCACAGCCCCTTCCACCCCCACAGAATTGACACCTAAGCTGTAGCCCCCTGGTAGAGACCAGGATGTTGGAAGCAGAATGGCATGGGAGAAAGGTGAAGACAGCGTGCCAGGACCCTTGACAGTTCATAGACATTCCCCTGTCTGGAGTAGGTGGGGATTCGTAGGAGGTGGAGCTTGGCTGTGCTTGCCTGGTAAGCAACAGCTATGATGAAACATCCGTGATGTCACCTCCCTTCCCAGGATTTCCTTAGTTGGAAGGAACAATACCGGATCCCAGAGCCACAACCTCAAAAATAAGAGGCTATAGTTTGCACATTCTTTTGCATAGTATTTACATTTGATGCCACAGTGCACAGAAACCCCTGAGGCCCCTAACCTCTGCTCCTTTCCCTTCACTGCCCTTGAGACACTGTTACGCTTGAGAAAGTAGCCTCGTTGCCTCCTATGTCTCTGTACCCTTGACTATTCCAACACTTGACTATCCATACCCTTGATTATCCAGGCCCACCTCCAAATCCAGGTATGAACTCTAGAAAGTATGGGAGGGATCAGAGAGCAAACCTCTACACTCCTAACTGAGTTTTGAATGGCCACTTTGGTGTCATCTGGAGGTTGTCACGTGTCCCCGGCTCCTCTCAAGGGACCACATGTTTGGGTTGGCCACATTTCAGCTCTGAGAATTTGCGACCCTAGTTGCAGTCTGGCTTCACCTGCCCTTGGCTCCTGCAGACAGGTGGGACTTGTATCACTCAGATCCAGATCAATTGTGCATTCTCTCCTGACAAGATGTTTCTGAGAAAATGGGATGGAGCAATGGACTGGGGGACAGACCTATGTTTACAAGAAGTTGGGCAACTCTACACATGCCACAACCTATAAGGCCTGGGAAGGTGGCTGAGGGACAGACCACATGTATGAACCACAATGGTCGCGGGTAACATAACCTTAGGCAGGTCCTGGAAATTTGACACCAGAAACCACAGGTGTGAGTTTCTGACCCATGCCTCTCTGGCCCCACTGGCCTCTGAAGAAGTCCCATCCTTTGTCAGAATTTGTGTTGGTACCCCGGAGTTGCAATAACTGAAGCCAGGGTGTGGGGATGGACCATCCTTTGCCTTGCTTTTTGCGAGGCCTCTCATGTGATTCGTCACACAGACGACATCAGGCGTAGTGTGACTTAATATGTCTCCTTGCACATAATGCTGCACCTCTCTAGCCAGAGCAGTGGTGGAGGGTGGGGAGAAGGGAGTTGAGAGCGGCCTAGGATTTCTGCAAGTGCCCAGCTGGACAGCTTGTGTCAACAGGCTTCTGTCTATCTGGATGGTCCACAAGAGGGGCAGGAGCTGAGAGGACTCTTGTGCTGAGGGGAAAAGGGAAAGGTGGGGGCACTGTCCTGTTCCTGCCTTAACCCAGGGATATTTCCTGGTGCTCCTTTCCTCCTCCCCACCTCGGTTGGCTCCCATGACAGGCCCAGAGTCAGAAGATGAGGTTTGACTGTGGGATCCTCTTGGCCTCCCCTCCACTTCTGACAGATTTTACTGGGACCCAAGTTGGGGAGGGGAAGCTAAGGAGATTCCACAGTCGAAGCTTGTCTACTGACTCCAGGCTAGGTAAGCATGGAATTATTGCAGTTCAATTACAGGGGGTGGGACAGGGCAAAGATGAGGGGGGCTTGCTCAAAGGGGAGCATGCCCTTTAAGAGTCAGCCAAGCCGAATGCTGGGGCTCGGGCAGATGGGCGGTTGTACTACCCAGTGCAAGCCACCTTGACTCTGACTCTGTGCTCAGCAGGGAGAAGGTGAGGGAGCTAGGATAGACCCAAACTGTGCCCGTGGGCTGGAGCTGAGCTCCGAGCTTGCAATTTCACCAGGTCTCCCTTCCACTGGCTTCTCCATCAGCCTCCCTCTCCTTTCCAGAGATGAGAAATTGAAAATGGCTGCCTTCCAATTTGCAACATCAGAGGGTAGAAAGGGGTTGGGGGAGGGAGGGCCAGGCAGCAGGGACTGCAGGCCAATGCCTGGGCCAGCTCACTGTTTCTGCTGTTGCCCATGCATAATGGTCATATGGGGAAGATCTATTATGAGTGCCGTCACCAGCAACCATGTTGGTAGGGTCAAGAGGAACCTGACTGACAGCAGTGTCTCTGGGGGTGGCATCGTAGGGGGCATCCCTAAGCCTGGTGAGCCTCTGTGTTGATCTTGCCCTGACCAGCACCCATCCAGCTGATTAGTTACTTCCCTTCTGCCCTTCAGGACTTCCTGCCTTCCTGACCCAAGAGCTGGGGGACCACGGACAATTTTGAGTGGGAGTCCTTCCGCCATTTAATCAAAGCAGCATGGCTCAGTGGAATGAGCACGGGCTTTGGAGTCAGGGCTCATGAGTTCGAATCCCAGCTCTGCCACTTGTCGGCTGTGTGACTGTGGGCAAGTCACTTAACTTCTCTGTGCCTCAGTTCCCTCATCTGTAAAATGGGGATTAAGACTGTGAGCCCCACGTGGGACAACCTGATTCCCCTATGTCTACCCCAGCGCTTAGAACAGTGCTCAGCACATAGTAAGCGCTTAACAAATACCAACATTATTATTATTATTATTATTATTGTTGTGCTGGTAGGGATTATGTGAAAAATGGAAAGATGCAAACGTTATTTACCATCTTCCTTTTATTGCCATGAATGGCGCAACAAAAAAGGGTCTGTGGTTTTGTGCAGCAGCCAGGGAGAGAAAGAACAAAGAGGGCAGTGAGATAACCAGATATTACTCACTATCGTGGCTCTAGGTCTTAGCATTTTACTCACACCTGCTTCCAAGGCTGCCATAACTGAGTGTTCTATAAATTCCTTTTGAAACTCCACTGTCCTGCGCATGGGCCTGTGGTCCTGAGAAATATCCACAGGAGCTGTTCAAATGGCTGTTCTGAGGCCCTCTTACTGACACCACTGACCAAAAATCACAACCCCTGCAGGGGTATGGGATGAGGGTGGGTCCTGGGGAGGAAACATGGCAGCAAGATGGAGAACGAAGGCAGAGCTGGCAGCTGGGAGATTCTGATCTTACATCTGAAAAGGTCCTCTTTGTCACCTCTGCTCCAAGCCCCAGACTTCCCCGAGCCCTGACGGAGGAGGAAACCGCTCCCTGAACTCTGCAGGCCCCAGTGTCCCAAGATCCCTGGTCTCTAAAGCACATGTGTCTCACCAGCTCCTCGGTTTTCTTTTTCATCCAGCAAAGATCACCTAAATGAGAGCTCTTTGAGTGAGCCAAGAGTTAATATTTGCAGTACTGTCTCATCATCATCAAGAACATAAGGATCAATAGGTTCCCTTCTGCCCTGCTCTTCCACCTACCTGTAACTAGACCATTGTGACGTCCTTGCCCTTCTCAAGAGAGCTTGGACTCTAGACCCCAGCCAAGGAAGGCTAGAGAAAGGCACTTCACCACTGGCAATGGATTGGTAGTGTGTGTGAGTGTGTATGTGTGTCGGGGGGGGGGTGTCTATATTTCCAGTTTATGGGGATGGGCCCCATTATAGATAGCTGGAGTTAGGACTCCTGGGTCCACTTGGTGAGATCAGGATCCTGCAGGTGGTGTCATCGTACTGGAATGCATGAAAGGCAGCCGGAACCGGTTTCACCAGACCAACTGAGAGATTGGAAATTTGCCTCCCTGCCACCCCCCGCCCCCATTCCTCTCCCTCCCCCCAACCTCAACTGATTGGAGTTGGTGAGCCAGGAGCAATTTGCTTCCCAACTCCTCCTATCCCCATTCCCTTCCACTCCACTTGCTATCTCTGTGGTTTCTCTTACCTGTGCTCATAGACTGAGCTGCTGTACCAGATGTCTCCGTGTCTGCCTCACCTCAAACCACAGGCAGCACTGTGGGCCTACGGAAGGGGGAGTGTTGGGTGTTGGTGGGGGGGAGGGTGACCTGCAAGTCACTGTATATAAACATGGCCCCATCCGGCCCCCACCTTCCCCACAACCATTCACTTCCACAGCACCAGAGCCATAGACACACCATGGCTTGCTCCATAGCAGTGATGGTTTGGATGGGACAAGCAGTGTGGATTCAAACTCAATTCTCAATTCTTAATTCTCCTGACTTGGTCTATGACCCTGGACAACCTGCTTGTCTTTTCTGGACATGTTTCTTCAGCTCTCAGATGAGCAGGCTCATCCCAGCTCCTCTCCACCTTCTGTGATATTGAGAGGATGGAAGAGATTTGCCTAACGATTACCCGCTTTTCTTGTCACCATCATGACAGCCAAGACCAGCCATGCAATCTATCCTGCTGACTGGACTTGAAGAGAAAGAAGGACATGGAAAGGTTTGGGCACAAGACAAGGGGTTGTCCAGACCCAGGTGAAGATTAAATACTACTGATTGACTGAGTGATGGAGCTGATGTAGTCAGACTGGCATCCTGAAGGCCCTGGACTACATCAGCTCCATCACTCAGTCAATCAGTGGTATTTATTGAACGTTTACTGTGTGCAGAGCCCTCGACTAAGCTCTTGGGAGAGTTCAACCCAATAGAGTTGGTAATAATGATGGTATTTGTTAAACTCTTACTATGTGCCAAGCACTGTTAGAAGGAGCTGACAGTCAATGGGGGAGAAAGAGACATTAAAATCAATTAATAATCGGGAAAATAATAGTCTAGAAGCATATGGATATCCTTGGGGAGCCCTGCCTGACCTTCCTTGCTCAATCAGCTTTTCCTGATGGAGGTAGGGACTTTTAAAATAAAAGGCTGGTTTCACTGGTTGGATTTGGTTTATGCATTCTAGGAAGGATTTTAAATTAGTACTTGTGTCCTGGTGTGTGAATTGATGACTCAGGTCTGTTTTATAAATCAAATTATATTCCTCAATAAAGCAAACCAATGTCAGTACAATGTCTTGAGTTCCCTGGGGTGAGGCCTACAGTGGCTTCTTGGTGCCAAGTTTCTCCCCTTGTCTCTACCTGCTCCTTTCCATCCCCACTTGCTCTGCTCAAGCATGTCTTCTCATGTCTCTTCATCTGCTCATCTCATTCCCACCTTCCAGTCTTCTCCCAGGTCTCACCCTCATAGACTTCCTTGACCTTCAACTTCCAAACCCTTCCCTTTCATTGTCATTATCATCGTCATCCTTGCCTCCTCCTCTGCCTCCTCCTCTTTCTTTTTCTCTTCCTCCTCCTCCTCCACTTCCTCCTCCTCCTCCTCTTCATCCTCCTCTTCCTCCACTTCCTCCTCCTCCTCTTCCATATTCACTGAGTACCTACTGGTGCAGAGCACCGTTCTAGGCACTTGGAAACATAAAATGGAAGCAAGAGACAGGTTTCCGGCCACATCTCTTGTGATCAAATGGGGGAGACCCGAGGACACAAATTGTAAGCATACAATAAAGACCATAGAATCAAATGATAAAAATAAAAGTAGATGATAAATGAAATGCATAGTCAGATGTACAAATTAAGGTGATTGACAGGTGGTAATTGATTGTGGAATGCCTTTTGGAGGAGCTGAAAGTGTGAGGGTCTGGAAGGTAGGGAGAGATGGAGTTTGGCAGATTTGAGGAAGGAAAGGATTATAGTAGTAGTAATGGTATTTATTAAGTCCTTACTGTGTGCAGAGCACTGTACTAAGCGCTGGAAAAGAATATATAGATGGAATTAGAAATAGTCCCTGGCCCTCAGGCGCTCACCTTCTAAAATGAAAAGGGGGGCAGAGGAAACTGGAGACAGACATTTAAGGAGAGATGAAAGAAAACACTAAGAGAACATAAAGACAAAACTAAAGGTCAGTGGGGCAGTGTGGCTGGAGGTGCAGAATTTGGGGCTGGTCACGGCTCGGAATCCACAGTCACGGCCATGGCTGCAGCGACCGCTCATTTTGGGCAGGGAATGAGTCTGTTTATTGTCGTATTGTACTCTCCCAAGCACTTAGCATGGTGCTCTGCACACTGTAAGCACTCAATAAATACAACTGAATGAATGAATGACTGCTCCAGCAACAGCAGCAGCAGCCGCCTGCTCTTTCCGGGTTCTGTGGAGGCAATGTCAGGCTACGGCTGCTTCTTTCCATCCTGCCTGGGTGTTTGAAGGCCGACTGGGGCGGCAGATCCTGGGTAGCATGGAGGAGAGCCGGTGTGGCATCCTGGAGAACCACTGTGGCGGTCCAGCGTCGGGGGGATGGCAAGGGTCCCGGGAGCTGCGATGGGGGAAGGCAGGTATCAGTGGTGACAAGCAGCTTTCTGGTGGAGAGATCCGCAACACGGTCATGGGAGGCCCACGGTGCACAGTGCCTTCCACCCTGGCCCACCTACTCACTCACTGTACTCCAAGCCCCAGCAAGAATGTAACTGCCAGGGATGAGAGGATGAGTGGTCCTTGACAAGCCACTAACACTAGAATAATAATAATAATACTGCTGGTATTTGTTAAGCACTTACTATGTACCAAGCACTGTTCTAAGCACTGGGGTAGATACAAGGTAATCAGTTTGTCCCACGTGGGGCTCACAGTCTTCATCCCCATTTTACAGATGAGGTAACTGAGACCCAGAGAAGTTAAATGACTTGGCCAAAGTCACACAACAGACAAGTGGTGGAACCGGGATTAGAACCCGCAACCTCTGACTCCCAAGCCCGTGCTTTTTCTACTAAGCCACGCTGCTTCTCTAATCAATTCTTCTGTGTAGGTTCTTGGGCAATCAATCAACAATGAAATTTATTGAGTGCCTACTGAGTACTAGACAACATACTAAGTAGTTGGAGAGTACAAAAGTGGCAAGACACATGTTTTCTGCCCTCAAAGAGCAACCCTTCTTATTAAGGAGTCTTCAAAACTGGAAGAGGCTTGTTCATCATTTATGACTGGAAGTTCCATCCATCAATCAATTGTATGTATTGAGAGCTTACTGTGAGCAGAGCACTGTACTAAGCAAGAGTACAATATAACAGTGTAACAGACATATTCCCTGCCCACAGTGAACTTAAAGTCTAGAGGGGGAAAGAGACATTAATATAGACAAATAAAATTACAGATATGTACGTACATGCTGTGGGGCTGGGAGTGGGGATGAATAAAGGGAGCAAGTCAAGGTGTCACAGAAGGAAGTGGGAGAGGAGGAAAGGAGGACTTAGTCAGGGGAGGCCTCTTGGAGGAGATGTGCCTTCAGTAAGACTTTGGAGGAGAGGAGAGTAACTGTCGGATAAGAAGAGGGAGGACATTCCAGGCCAGAGGCAGGACATGGGTGAGAGGTGGGACATGAGATATACAAGATTGAGGTACAGTGAGAAGTTTGGCATTATGTGAGTGAAGTGGGCTGGCTAGGTTGTAGTAGGAGAGCAGTGAGGTGAGGTAGGAGGGGTCGAAGAGATTGAGTGCTATGAAGCCAATGGCGAGGAGTTTCTGTTTAATGCTGAGATGGATGGGCACCCACTGGAGGTTCTTGAGGAGTGGGGAAATGGGGCCTGAACATTTCTTTAGAAAAATGATCCTGGTAGCAGAGTGAAGTCTGGACTGGAGTTGGGAGAGACAGGAGGCAGGGAAGTCAGCAAGGAGGCTGTTACAGAAATCAAGGCAGGATAAGATGAGTACATGGATTAACGCGGTAGTGTGGATTTTAGCAATGTTGTAAAAGTCTAGGCCTCGCCTTTGACTCTCACACCTCTGACTCCAGCCTGGAACATCCTCCCCGTCAATATCCAACACACCACAGGTCTCCCCATCTTTCAAAACCCTTCTAAAATCCCACTTCCTTTGGAAAGTCTTCCCTGATTAATTCATCACACTCCAGTGGCTTCCACCCAACACCACCCTTAGCCCGTGTATTTTATTCCTGCTTTTGTATTTATCCCTGCCCTTGATGTTTTGTGTTCTTATTATTTCATCTTTCCTTCTGTGCCAGTTGCCAACCTCACCCTCCCACCCTTATACTTAAATTGGGAGACCCCTGTGGGCCAGGGATTGTGACTAATTCCTCATGCATGTAGCCTTTCTTAGTGCAGTGCTTTGCACACAATAAGTGTATAATAAAATATTATTACTACTACTATTCTCAACACTTATGGACACACACACATACTTATTTGTAGATTCAACTTTTGATTCAGCTACTTCTTCCTGATACATCTGTATTAGCTCCTGTTCTATGTTATTCCTCCTGCTCCTGACTATATATTTGCAAATAATAATAATAACAATAATAATGGTATTTGTTAAGCACTTACTATGTGCTAAGCACTTTTCTAAGCACTGGGGTAGATACAAGGTAATCAGGTTGTCCCACGTGAGGCTCAGAGTCTTAATCCCATTTTACAGATGAGGTAACTGAGGCACGGAGAAGTTAAGTGACTTGCCCAAAGTCCCACAGCTGACAAGTGGCAGAGTTGGGATTAGAACACTTGACCTCCGATTCCCAAGCCTGTGCTCTTTCCACTAAGCCATGCTGCTTCTCAAATCATTTTTGTCCATCCACCCCATTAGATTGTAAGCTCCTGAAGGACTTTGATCATGGGTCTTGCTTCTCCTGTCCTCTCCCAACCACTTAGTACAGTGCTTTGCACTTAATAGGTGCTCAATGGATATCAGTGTTGAGAATGATTTCAGGGCCAGGAAAGACAGACTGGGAACCATGCTCTTCTTCCTAGGCTGAGATGGGGTCTGGGAGGGGTGAGGGCTGGCTCTCAAGCTTTCTTTCCTTTCGGTCCCAGGAACTTCCATGTTCTTCTTCTTTTTTTTTTGTTTTAATCCCCAGCAGAGAAGAAAAATCTCACCAAAAATGAAGAAATTGGCCCCGTGCCACCCTGCAGCTGCCGCTTCCCATTTCCGAAATGTCGGACGAGGCCCTCAGCCACTGAGAGGTACTCAGGGTCTAGGGAGAGTCATGGTTAGGGGGGAGGAAAAGGACCAGAGGTTAGGAGGGGAAAATCTGTGGCTCTTGCAGCTGTTACTGTCACAATTGAGGTGGACTTTTCGGGGGAGGGGTGGTAGAGATGAGGTGGATGGAGCAGAGTGGTGAGAACTCAAGTTGGGCAGAGATCCGTTGCTGGGGGAGAGGAATAAAAGAAAAAAAGAGAGCAGGAGCTAAGGAGGGGAGGGTGCAGCTGTTGCATTTCACACATGTTCTGCCCAGCCGGAGGCCTCCCTCCCCTACCTAGGGTTTTAGAGTCCAAGCCCCAAACTTGGCCCCTCAGGCAATCCATTCCTCAAGTGAGAACTGTCTCTTTCTACTACAGCCTGGCTTGGCCCGCTGAAAAGGCCTGACATCTAGAGCTTTACAAAGCTAGAAATCCAGGGCCCCAGTCCAACCAACCACACGGGATCCCTTCCTATCCTAGCCTGAGCAGAGACCCAGACCATGGCCCTCTCAGATGGCCTGGCTCCAGTTGTGACTGGAAGAGAGCCTGAGCCTCATTTCCAAGCACCAGTGCTGGGTATGTGCAGAATAGCCCCATGGACCTCTGGGACTTTCAGCAGGCCAAGGGACTACAAGGGCATAGGCAGAACTACTGCAACTGGGGGACAGTTGAAAGGGGCCATTTGAAAAATTAAAATTAAATTAAACTGTGGCATTTGCTAAGTGCTTACTAGGTACCAGGCACTGTTCTAAATGCTGGGGTGGATTCAAGCAAATCGGGTTGGACACAATCCCTGTCCCACATGGGGTTCACTATCTTAATCTCCATTTTACAGCTGATGTAACTGCGGCTCAGAGAAGTTAAGTTACTTGTGCAAGGTCACACGGTAGATAAGTGGCAGAGCTAGGATTAGAACCCACATCCTTCTGACTTCTAGGCCTGTGCTCTATCCACTAGGCCATGCTGCTTCCAGACCATTTCTAGCTTGGCGCCCTCTAGTTACGGCATGGCACTTATACCCACTCCCCAAACATCTGAAATTGGTCCAATGAGCTGACTCAGGGCTCTTACTGTTAAGCATGGCGGCCTTGCACTGCTTGACCCTAGGAAAGATAAGGGAGGGTGAGAGAAGAAAGAGTGACTGGTGGTGGTGGGATGTGTGTGTGTGGGAAATGGGGGATGACAATGAGAGAGAGAGAGAGAGAGAGCAAGTGAGAGATTTGTCCTCCAACCCCAATCTCTCTCTCCCTCTCTGCAGTCTCACATTTCCTCCTGCCTTCAAGACATCTCTACTTCGGTGTCCCACCTTCACCTCAAAGCTAATTTGTCTAGAACAGAACTCCTTATCTTCCCACCATACCTTTTCCCTGACTTTCCCATCACTGTAGACGGCACCACCATCCTTCCTGCCTCACACCCCCATGACCTTGGCGTTATCCTTGACTCCTCTCTCTTACTCATTCATTCAATAGTATTTATTGAGTGCTTACTATGTGCAGAGCACTGTACTAAGCGCTTGGAATATACAATTCAGCAACAGAGGCAATCCCTGCCCCAGGATGGGCTCACAGTCTAAACGGGGGAGACAGACAGTAAAACAAAACAGAACAAAATAAAAACAAGGCAACATCATCAAGATAAATAGAATTAAGGAGATATACACCTTATTAACAAAATAAATAGGGTAATAAAATATACAAATGAGCACAATGCTGAGGGGAGGGGAAGGGGGAAGAGCAGAGGGTGGGAGGAGGGGGAGTAGAGGGAAAGGCGGGAGCTCAGTCTGGGAAGGCCTCCTGGAAGAGGTGACCTCTCAGTAGGGCTTTAAAGAGGCATCCTGCCCCTGTATCGGCCGCCCTGATTTGGGACCTTCGAGGGGGAACGAAGCCAAGTCCTTGGAGGGCTTTGACCAAAAAGTTGGCCTGCGGGTCTAGTCTCCTAAGGGAGCATGTCAGGGTAGAAGGGGGTGGGCCTGGAGCTCGTGGTGCAGGCTCGCAGTTGCTGCGGGGAAAGCCCCTGACATGCCCCGGTTTGTAGGGCACGGTGAGTTGCCGACTGGGGTTTTTTTTTTAATGAAGAAAACTGTGGCTGGAGTCCCCTTTCCTATTCAAACCATGTTTTCAATCCATCACTAAATCCTGTTGGTTCAACCTTCACAACATTGCTAAAATCCATCCTTTCCTTTCCATCCAAACTCTTACCATATTTATCCAAGAACTCATTCTATCCTGCCTCGATTTCTGTATCAGCCTCCTTGCTGACCTCCCTGCCTCCTGTCTTTCCCCACTCCAGTCCATACTTCACTCTGCTGCCCAAATCATTTTTCTACAAAAGCATTCAGGCCACGTTCCCCCACTCCTCAAGAACTTCCAGTGGTTGACCATCCACCTTTACATCAAACAGAACCTCCTTATCATCGGCTTCAAAGCACTCAATCACTCTGCCCCCTCCTACCTCACCTCACTTCTCTCCTACTATAACCTAGCCCAAACGCTTCGCACCTCTAATGCTGACTTTCTCACTGTATCTCATCTATCTCAACTTTCTCATCTATCTCATCGCTGGCCTCTTGCCCACTTCCTGCCTCCGCCCTGGAACACCCTCCCTCTTCATATCCATCAGACAGTTACTCTCCTCTCCTTTAAAGCCTTATTGAAGGCACATCTCCTCCAAGAGGCCTTCTCTGACTAAGCCCGCCTTTCCTCATCTCCCACTCCTTTCTGTGACACCTACACTTGCTCTCTATATTCATTCATTCATTCATTAAATCGTATTTATCGAGCACTTACTGTGTGCAGAGCTCTGTACTAAGTGCTTAGAAAGCACATTTCAACAATAACGAGAGACAATCCCTGCCCACACCGGGCTTATAATCTAGAAGGGGGGAGACAGACATCAAATCAAGTAAACAGGCATCAATATAAAGAAATAGAATTATAGATATGTACATATATACACAAGTGCTGTGGGGAGAGGAGGGGGGGTAGAGTAAAGGGAGCGAGTTGGGGTGATGCAGAGGGGAGGGGGAGTTGAGGAAAAGGGGGACTTAGTCTAGGAAGGCCTCTTGGAGGAGGTGAGCCTTCAGGAGGGCTTTGAAGGGGGGAAGTGTGATTGTTTGGTGGATTTGAGGAGAGAGGGCGTTCTAGGCCAGAGGTAAGATGTGGGCCAAGGGTTAACAGCGGGATAGGCAAGAACAAGGCACAGAGAGGTTAGCACCAGAAGAGTGGAGTGTGCGGGCTGGGATGTAGGAGAGAAGGGAGGTGAGGTTAGAAAAGGCAAGGTGATATAGAGCTTTGAAGCCAATAGTGAGGAGTTTTTGTTTGATACGGAGGTTGATAGGCAACCACTGGAGATTTTTGAGGAGGGGGATGACACACTCAGACAGTTTCTGTAGAAAGATAATCTGGGCACCAGAGTGAAGTATGGACTGAAGTGAGGAGAGACAGGAAGTTGGGAGGTCAAAAAGGAGGCTGATGCAGTAATCCAGTTGGGTTAGGTTGAGTGATTGTACTAACGTGGAAGCAGTTTGGATGGAGAGGAAAGGGCAGATCTTGACGATGTTGTGAAGGTGAGACCGGCAGGATTTGGTGATAGATTGGTTATGTGGGGTGAATGAGAGAGTGGAGTCAAGGATGACGCCAAGGTCGCGGGCTTGTGAGACGGGAAGGATGGTTGTGCCGTCCACAGTGATGAAAAAGTCAGGGAGAGGACAGGGTTTGGGAGGGAAGAAAGTTAGCTCATTTATCCCCCCTCCCAGCCCCATAGCACTTATGTACATATCTGTAATTTTATTTACTCATATTAATGTCTGTCCCCGCCTCTAAACTATAAAGTCATTGTGGGCAGGGAATGTGTTTGTTATATCATTATGTTGTGCTCTCCCAAGGGCTTAGTGCAGTTCTCTGCATGCAGTAAGCATTCAATAAATATGATTGACTTACTGACTGATTGACTGACTAGTTATAAGATGAGCTGGGGAGTAGCAGGTTAAAAGAACTGGTCTGTAAGATGGGGAAAGGTGGTGGAGAGTCACCAAGCCAAATATAAGGAAGTTTGGCTTGACGTGAAGGGAGATGAGTAGCAATCGGAGGCTTTTGAGGACTGGAGTGATGTGTATCGAGCAGTGTTTCAAAAAGATGATCCGGACAGCCGCCGGTTGTGTGGACTGAAGGGGTGAAAGGCTGGAGGCAGGGAGACCAGGGAGGAAGTAGATTCAACAGCCTAACCATGGTAACTATTGGGGTGGAGAGAAAGGGATGGATCTGGGGAATGTTGTGGAGAAATTAGCAACTGAATAGTCTAGATGTGGGACAGATTCAGGGAAAGTACCTTTGGAGAGCCTAGCACTGGATCTAGTTAGTAGACGACACTGATGTGGAGTCATAGGAAGAAGGAAGTAGACTTGACTAAGAGTTAGTGCTCCACTGCTGTTGGTTATTTATAACTATTCTTCCACGCTTCATCAGGTTCACTTCTTCGGTCCTTCCCCTCTAGACCGTAAGCTGGTTGTGGGAAGGGAACATGTCTACCAACTCTGCTATATTATGCTCTCCCAAGTGTCTATTACAGTGCACTGCCCACAATAAACACTCAATAAATATGATTGATTCAGTTTTGTTTTCATCTTCCATTCATTCATTCAATAGTATTTATTGAGCACTTACTATGTGTGGAGCATTGTACTAAGTGCTTGGAATGTGCAATTGGGCAACAGAGACAATCCTTGCCCAATGATGGACTCACAGTCTAAACGAAACAACCCACTTCATACAGAACACCTTCCCCTCTTTCCTGTGGAGTTTCCAGAAGGAGAAGAGTAAGGGGATATGGTTTAGTAGTATAGGTCCTGGGGCCAGCGGATCTAGCTTCAACCCCTAGGATAGGGGTATGCAAACGACACCAGGATTCTCAAACAGGAATGGCTCAGGGAAATCGGAGCAGAGATCATCTTCTGACTTCCTTCCCAGCAGATCATCATCATTAATGGTATTTATTGAGTGCTGAATGTGTGCAGAGCACCGTATGAAAAACTTAGGAGAGTATGATACATCCAAGCTGGTAGGAGCTTTTCCTGCCTTCACAGGCAGGTCAGTGTCCAGACTCTGGAATTTACTCTGGTGGGGAGTTTTCTGTTCTGGCACTTGCCTTCAGAGGTAGTTTTTCTGCCTCCACTCCACTCCTAGGATCAGTTCAGCCACTGTGTGGGGCTGGATCTGATGGTGGCAAAGCCTCACCAGTATCAGAACACACTTACTCAGGAGAGAGCTCTTTTCTCTCCTTTCTCTGGTTCCTTGGGTTGGTGGGAAAGATGGGAAAGGGCAATTTGCTGCTACTGTTGATTGCCTGGTTAGGAAAAGAGAGAGGCAGGAATAGAACCCAGAAAAATTGGGAAACTAAGGAGTCAGTGACTAAGAGATTTATACCCATGAATCAGGAAATCGACAGCAGGAATTGGGATCTGGGGTTAGTTCTAGGGGCTGAGAGGCTACTAACTGGATTCACAATGTGGAGGACTACTGAACATTCAGCACAGCCTCTGACAGCTCCTTCCTCTGTCCCTCTTTTCTCTTCTTTCTTCCATCCAGGACAGAATTAGCACTCTACCCCGGGAGGAGGGGAAGCATTTATAATCCATTTCTTCTCCCCTACCTGCAAAGCTCATTCCTCTCCTCTAAGTAGCTTTTTTTTTTAACATTCTCCCTGCCGCTGCCACCCCACCACCCCCCCAACAACACAAGGACTTTTGCTTGAGCTGTTTCAGTTCCAAGTTGTAGAAGGAATCTGTTTTGGCCCACTCACTGGCATTTTAGGGCACTTGTTCGGGGTCCTGGAAAGCCCTGCAATGGGGCCTTTTGTCTATTTTACTAACCTGCATCCTCTGCTGCTGCCACTTGGACCCGGGCTCTGTTGCAAGCTGGGTTCGGGGAGGCAGGGCTGTAGGGTGTTGAGGTTTGGCAGAATGGGACACTGAGCCTATGTGGAGAAGCCACATATATTTATGAGGCGAGCTTACGCCACCCCACCACCTGACTACAGTGGTGGGGTGAAACAGCCAGAAATAGGAAGGGATTGCCTGCTCGGCCTCTGCCATCAGTGGTGCACGTTTCTGACCCAAAAACCACCTAGGATGTCTGGCATGGTGGACAGGCTCAGCAAGAATCCTGAAAATACCTGGCTATTGTTGGCATGAAGATGGCAATGGCTAACAAGAGGGTTACCCTGGCCCCTGCCTGCAGTTATATAGCCCTATGGCACAGCGTTAGCATTATGCTGTGGTGACTTTGAGCAGGCACAGTTTTTGTTTGTAAGATTCTTGCGTACACTTCACAGTGGGCTGTGCTCCTGCTTGCCTTCTCATTTGCTGCCTCACTGTCATCAAGAAGAGGAGCAGCGCACCCTCAGCCTTGGACTCTGAGGCCTGCTCAGCTCCTCCAGCCCCCAGAGGAGCCCCAGCCAAAATAAACAAGATCGCAGGGAAAGACCTCCTAGAGTTTTCAGGTTCCCAAGATTCTGGCCTGGCTGGCTGCTCCTTTCAGTTCCCTTTCCTGGGTTAAATACCCCAGAGGCCATTGGAGGAGAGGGAGAGGGGCTGTTTAGGCCCCAGCCTCCTCCTTCTCTCTGCCTGGCTTCTACCTCCTTCCTTTCCTTAACAATAATGATAATAATAATTAGTTAAGCGCTTACTATGAGCCAGGGACTGTACTAAGTGCTTGGGTGGTTACAAGCAAATCAGGTTGGACACAGCCCCTATCCCACTTGAGATTCAGTTTCAATCCACCATTTTACAGATGAGATAATTGAGGCACAGAAAAGTGAATTGACTTGCCCCAGGTCACACAGCAGACAAGTGGGAGAGCTGGGATTAGAACCCCATGACTTTCTGGTTCCCAGGCCTGTGCTCTATCCACTACGCCAGGCTGCTTGAAGGCCTCACGACCCCTCCGCAACCTCCTACGTGGCCAAGCACCACTGAGAGGGAACTAGCTTCCTCACCTCAGTGAGGAAATCTAGCCTCCAGGGAGTGGGGGGAGGGACAGAATAGCATGGAGGGCATAAGGGTCTTTCGGGCTCAGGAAGTGGAAAGTTGGCAGCAATTGAGGGAGGCTTCATCTTGACTCAGTCCTTAAATTTATTCCACATGGCTCCTGGGTTTGAGCAAGGAGTTGGGGAGGCAGACTCAGTGATTTTGAGAGAAGAGGAGTAGTTCACCTTGTCCTCTAGCTTATTCTCTCTCTGCCCACCTCCCTCGTCCCACCATGCCCCGACAACCTCAGGTCCCATTGGGCCTCCCAGCCTGGATCCCTACTTAGAGAATGCAGCGAGAATGCCTCAGGCTGGCTTCTCCATCTGATGCCTCAGTGGGGAGGAAAGGAAGACATGGGTGGTGAAAAGCAATCACTAAAGGTTTTGTTTACTAATTCATTTATTTATTTTTCTTTTCTGGGAATGTCTGCTGCTGGAGGTGGGACTGGGAGGGGTCGGGGCGGGGGTGGATAGAAGCCACAAAATGTTTTTCCTTGCTGGGACCTGCTGTTACATGGCCATTGGGTTCAGTGGCTCGGCCTGTGGCCTGTGGCCTGGTGGGGATGGTGCCTGCCACCTTCTCCACTCATCACTCTTACCACTAGGGCTCGTGCAGTTGGAGCGGGTAGCAAGGACAACTCTTTGATGTTCATACTTCATATTCATGTAAGCAACATAAATCTGCCTGGCTGCTCTTTCTCTGACAATAGAATTCATTATGATGGAAATATCCTCCAGAGGACTGTGGCTTAATTATCTCCTGATTTGCATTTTTGCATATTAATGACTGCAGAACTGTTAATTTTGCTGCATTCTCTTAAAGGCACAGGAACCCTGCTCTTTACCTTGAGGTGCCTTTGGCTCCATCTCTCTGCTTTTCTCTTTCTCTTTGTTTGTCCCCAAAGTGAGCAGCAGGTCTCCCCCAGGCTCCATGGCCACCTCCTGTGGCCAATTGGCCATTCTGGTACCCAAGCCTACCCCCAAGGCCACTCTCTGCTAGGACCTTTCCTGCCTGCCTGCCTGTTTCCCACCTGTGCCATCATGTTGGCTGCCTCCCCAGTTCCTGTTTTTGCCTTTTGCGATAAGATTGAGGGTAGGATGGAGGGAAGCTTGCTTATTACGAGAGCCTGATCCTGGTCTGTTTGCAAAGAACCCCTCAAGGTCCCCTAGTTCTCTGGGGCAGCTGAGGGACGGGGATAAGGCTTGAGAGAAGAACTTTGGTTGTGGGTGGGTCGTGCAGACACAAGATCAAATGTCTCCTTCCCCCAGGCCAAGTCCATCAGTGGTGAGGGCATCTCGGATGTCTGACCCCTGCACTTCACAGGGACTGCACTCTCTCAAGTTGCCATTAACTGCCTTGAAGCCCAATCCAATGGGCTTTATTCTATCCTCTCCTTCTTCACCTCTTGGCTGCTTTTGCTACCATGGATCATTCCCTCCTCCTCGAAACCTTATCAGGTCTTGATTTTACTGACACGATATTGGATTTAAAATCAATTTTCAGTAAACCCTCCCTTCAATTAGATGTCCCTACCTCTCCCCTTTCTCTCCTCCTCTCTGCAGAAATAGCCCTTCTTTAATGGTCTCTTTCTGGTATAGCCCAAGAGACAGTCCTCAATCCTAATTCTCTTCAATTTCTTTGCTGCTTTTGCTTTTCCTCTCTGGCTTTGATTTTCTTAAAATCTTCTGGATTTTTCTTCATTGTGGCCACCAAGGCTCCTCCATTCTGCCCATCCCATGAGCTCTGGTGATATATACAGGGGCAGTGTACTTGGGAGCATAGAACAGACGTCCCTGCTCTTGAAGCGTTTGCAACCTGATGGGGCAAAAAGCCGAGACACATGACCAATTATACACAAAAGCAAAGTGTTGAGTGCTTGGAAATAAATGGTGAAAAAACAAACGTCAGCTGCAGGGGCCGCCTGGGAGAACGGAGAACCTCATTCAAAACTGAGAAACGGTATAGAAAGCAGGGGAAAGAGAGAGCCAGAGTGTAAGAATTTCAGGATTGGATTAGAGGGGGAAGGGGAAAGATGGGGACTCCGGGACTGCATGTAAATAAGCTTGCATGCTAGTCCTGTCCCTTCTGATGTTGCACCTGGATAATCACCATCTTGGGAAGATCTGAGTTGGCCACCATTTTGAAAGGTCCCACTTAGTCTCCTTCTCTAGAAAGGGTCCAAAAATTGGCTCAGCCTGGCTGAGAAGACCTCAGAAATCATAATCAGTCAGGATCCCTTTTGGATTTCATTCTTTGTCTGGCTTAACCTGGCAACCTACATGTCTTGTTTTGCAGTGAAGAAGATACCCCTTCTGGACAAAAGTCCTGTTTCCATGGCCTGTCCCTGACAGAGTGCTGCAGGTAGGGCCCAAAGTGGGGCCCAAAATAGGGGAAGGAAGGTGAAGTTGGGTTGGAAGTAGGGCAGAAGAGCCAGAGAATCCCTCTTACTCGCTGGAATATTGAGGATGCTCGCCCAAGTTGGAAGGAGTCCAGGGAAATCAAAACAGGAGTCACAAGCAATAACCAAATGCATCCGGTGTCCTAGCAAATAAGCTGTGTTTAACAGAATCGAGCAGATGAAAAGGTTGTTGGGCTCTATGCCTGTACTGAGAGCAGCAGAGACAGCACAGGAGCCCTGTGCATCTCTCTTCTCCCTCCCCACCCCCTCCCCTTCACCCAAGTTAAGTTTATGAGCTTTTTAGGGCAAGGGATAGGGGGCTTAAAATGAAATAAGAGGTAAGGCATGCAGAAGGATGTTGGTCTCTGGAATGGGTGGCTGAAGGAGATTTGGCATCACCCTCTCTGGAGATCAACCAATGGTATTCATTATTATTATGATCATTATTATTAGCATTGATGACAATAATAATGATAACAATAATGATGATGATAATAATGGCATTTGTTAAGGGCTTGTCTTGTCTTATGCCATTGAGTCGCCACCATCCCACAGCAACAACATGAACAGATCTCTCTCAGAACGCCCCACCTCCATTTGCTATCTTTCTGGTAGTGTATCCATAGAGTTTTCTTGGTAAAAATCTGGAAGTCATTTACCATTGCTTCCTTCCGGGCAGTAAACTTGAGTCTCTGCCCTCGACTCTCTCCCATGCTGCGGTTGCCCCGCACAGGAAGGTTTTGACTTGTAGCAGGTCGCCTTCCACTCGCTAGCCACTGGTTGAACCAGGAATGGAATGAGTATGCCTCTGCTTGACTCTCCCTCCCATAGTCGAGACTGGTAGAGTATTGGAAACTCTCCAGGTGTGATGCTGAAAGGGAAGATAAGGGCTCACTATGTGCCAAACACCATACTAAGTGTGGGGGAAGACACAAGATCATCAGGTCCCACAAGGGGCTCACAGTCTAAGCGAAACTTAGGGGAAATGGGTACTGAATCTCCATTTTACAGATGAGGGAACTGAGGCAGAGAGAAGTTAAGTGACTTACCTAAGGTCACCCAGTAGGTATGTGGTGGAGCCAGGATTAGAACCCTGGTCCCCTGACTCCAAGACCTGTGCTCTTTCCACTAGATCATGCTGCTTATTAAGCACTTTCTATGTGTGGAACACTATACAAGAGAAGCAGCATGATTTAGTGGATAGAACACAGGCCTGGGAGTCAGAAGGTTGTAAGTTCTAATTCCAGCTCTGCCACTTGTCTGCTGTGTGACCATGGGCAAGTTGCTTCATTTCTCTGTGCCTCAGTAACCTCATCTGTGAAATGGGGATTGAGACTGGGAGACCCAGTGTGGGACAGGGACTGTGTCCCACCCAATTTGCTTGTACCCACCACAGTGTTTAGTACAGTGCCTGGTACATAGTAAGTGTTTAACAAATACCATAATTATTATTATTATTAAGCACTTGGGAGAGTGCTTTCCCTCTTCAAAACCTTACTTAAAAATCACCTCCTCCAAGAGGCCTTCCCAGACTGAGCTCCTCTTCCCCCTCTACTCCCTCTGCCATCCCCCCTTTACCTCTCCGCAGCTAAAGCCTCATTTTCCCCTTTTCCCTCTGCTCCTCCACCTCTCCCTTCCCATCCCCACAGCACTGTACCCGTCCGCTCAACTGTATATATTTTCGTTACCCTATTTATTTTGTTAATGAATTGTACATCGCCTTGATTCTATTTAGTTGCCATTGTTTTTATGAGATGTTCTTCCCCTTGACGCTGTTTAGTGCCATTGTTCTTGTCTGTCCGTCTCCCCCGATTAGACCGTAAGCCCGTCAAACGGCAGGGACCGTCTCTATCTGTTGCCGACTTGTTCATCCCAAGCGCTTAGTACAGTGCTCTGCACATAGTAAGCGCTCAATAAATACTATTGAATGAATGAATGAATGAGAGGACAGTGCAACAGAGTTGGAAGACACATTCCCTTCCCACCAGGAGATTAAAGACTAGAGTGGGAAATAGCTTGAAGAATAAGAGAAATAAACATCTTTCTGAGTTGGCTTAAGTAAAATGGCCTCCATGGAGATGAACAAGGCTTCTCTCTCCTAAGCAGTGCTTGGAGTCAGAGGTGGGAGTGGGGAATTCCCAGAGACTCCAGAAGAGGCCTGACCCCTGTTTTCATTTGCTGTTCCAGATGTTCTACTCTGGGATGAGTCTCTGTTGAAATGGGTCTGCCATGTCACAGAGCTGGGTGGGGTGATGGGGTGCACAGTAAAATTGCAGGTGACCTACTACATTCTCCAGCTTCTGGGAACCTCAGCGGAGTGGGGGCCAAGTGGGAAGGGGGTGCAGAGACATGATCCCCAAACTGCAGCCCCAGAGAATAAGGGAAAGACTAGGCTATATGTTCAGCTCAAGAGACTCCATGTTCCAAACCAAAAGGATCTGCTGGAATCTGGAGATGGGGTTCTGCTGTTGCCATGGCTTCTCTTGAGGGGTGGGGGCAGGAGTGGGGAGGAGGAGTAAGCCAAGGCAAGATGGGCTTGAGGTGGACATGAGGTGGGAAAGAATACAGATTTATCCAAAGCAGAGGGGGCTCAGGACATGGCCAGTTTGGGCTCCTCTCAGTTGCCAAGAGCCCAGGGATTGTGGAGAGAGATCAGACTGTAGACATGATCTAACCAGAAGCCAATGCGTTAAGGAATCAAGGGAAAGCCCACAGCCTGGGACATAGATGGCTCTTCTACTGTGTGATCATAATAAGAATGATGGCATTTATGAACCCTCACTGTGTGCCAAGTTCTGGTGTAGGTGCAAGATAATCAGATGAGGCTCAGTCCTTGCCCCAGATAAGACTCTCAGTCTATGGGTTAGGAAGAGCAATTACTTTTACCTCCATTTTATAGATGAGGAAACTGAGGCACAGATAGGTTAAGTGATTTGCCCAAGGCCCCAGAGCAGGCTCATGGCAGAACCAGGATTAAAGCCCAGGCCTCCTGACTCCCAGGCCCCTGCTCTTTCCATTAGGCCTCTATGCCTCTAGGGTTTTCCATTAGCCCCACTTTACTAGTGGGGCTCCCAAGAGCAGGCTGTGGGATATGAAGCATAGGAGGTTCATCACGAAGGTGACCAGAATGTTTTGACCTCAAAGGGAACAAGAGTGGGATCCAGAGATTTTGTGACCCCAGAAGTGGTGGGACCAGATGGGGCAGAGAGAAGGGAAGAGGAGAAAGAGAAGACAGTGGGGAGTGGGAAAAGGAGAAAGGAGTATATAAGCTCACTGTGGGCAGGGGACGTGTCTACTAACTCTGTTTTACTGTATTCTCCCTAAGTACAGTGCTCTGCACACAGTAACAATGACTGATTGAGAGGCTACCGAGAGACAGGACAAAGGGGTGGGGGGGAGGAGAGGGGCAATAAGGGGAAAACAGGGAGAGGTAGAGATGGCATCAGGGAGGGGGGTTGGTGGGGCTAAGGGGGACATTTTCCTCCACTGTGTCCATTATTCCTTGCTGCCGACTGCCATCAAATTCCTCCAAACTCTGTTGCCAACCACCTGGCCCTCGTGCTTCTGCCTGAGTTGGCGATAGCAGTGGGAGATGACGAGGGCTGGGGACGGTGGCAGGGGGATAGCGGTATTTGTGGACACCTCACTCTGTCTAACTGGCCCTCCATGCTTGGAACTGTATTTTCAACTGCTCCCTGACATCCATCATATCTGGTCTCCCCAAAAACTCCTCTTCACATCCTGGAGGGCCGGGTGGCGGGGGGCAGTGACGGTGGTGGCTTGAAGCTGCCGCAGCTGAATAAGTGAGAAGGAAGCAGTGTAGAAGGCAGCCATGGAGGAGAGGGATTTTTCCTCTTTTCCTTCAGCAGCAGCAACAGCACTGCTTCTGGCTCTGCCACACCCTTGGCAGCCAGAGTGTTCTGATTTATTATTCCAGCCTAAAGCGGGATCTTTAGTGGAATTCACCTAAGGCCTGTTCAGGAAAGAACCCCCAAAACTTGACTATCCCAATCGAATTGGGATACTCACCCCTTACTCACCAGCCTGTCAATCAGGTGAAGTGGTTAGCATTAAATTTTCCAGAGTATAATATGCCCTTCTGTTGAAAATCCTCCTCTAATATTTTGTGATTAAAGAGATAATCACCATAGCGGGAGTCCTTCTGAATTACACTCTCCTGCACCATCAAATATGATAAATGGGTCAGAGAACAGCAGTCTTTTGAGAGGTGTGACCAGGGGGTCCTTGCAACCATCCCTTCCCCGTCCCTCCTCTCGGCGCCGCCCCCCCCTCCCCCCCTCCCCTCTCCCCCCATCCCTCCTGCCTCAGAGTGAAGAAGGTCAGCATATGCTTCCAGGCATCTGTTCTAAAGTAGGTACAAGAACCACCTTGTTCTCTTTATTGCAAGAGAGGCCCAAGGAAAGTATCACCAAATCTGGGCCCAGAGGGAAAGGCCACAAGGATTTCAGGATTAGAAGCACCTCTGTTACAGAAGCTGGAGGTGGAGCCTGAAGGGCAAGAACCATTCCCCAGGGCTTCAGCCCTCCTAGTGCCTGCATCCCACCCCAAAGCCAGTGCTAGAGACTGGCTGGCACCCCAGGCCACAGGTATTCTCTGGGCTGGCTGGGAGGAATGGGCCAAGGCATTTCCTTTACAATTTGGTCTTGTCTCTGGCCAAGATATTTTCCATATACTGTATGCCTTATGTTTTATTGTCCCTGAAACTGCCAGGGGAAAGTTAATAACTTAGAATTATGGATCCACTTTCAATGTAAAACACTTTAAATCCTGCCATCAATTACTTCATTTTACCCTCCCAAACTTCTTGGGAAGTAATAAGAGGCAGATATTATTTTCCTCATTTTCTAGATAAGGAATTAAGGCCCCCAGAGGTTATGAGACTTGCTTGAGGTCACACAACAAGCCATTGGCAGAACAGGGACTAGAAACTGGGTCTTCTGACATCCGGACCTGTGTGAGTGCCACTAGCCCACTCTGCCTCTTTCCGCTAATTCCCAGGGTCCTGAGTTGAGGTGATTTTGCCATTCTGCAGGGACTTCGTTCCTGCCTGTTTCAAAGCAAAGTGATGTTGGCGAAAGAAAACCCAGAAAGGCCCACAGGAGAGGACCTCTCCATCTGGATGAATTAAAGCTTGGGGCTTGGGTCAGGACCAGAGAAAGGGTTAAACAGGCAGCAGACAGGAAGTTCAAGGTCTTTTCCTGGCTTAGCAGAGGTGGCGGAAGCCACCAGAACTCTGGGCCAAAGCAGCTGGACAAACGGCCTGGAGCAGGAAGTTGATGAGAAGGAGAGAGGGGCTGATACCGGATTTGCATTGCCTGAGTTGCCCTTGTAAACCCTGTCGGGGGAAGTATGTTGGCATCTCGCTGTATTAGTCTGAATAATAATAATAATGGTATTCTTTAAGCGCTTACTGTGTGCCAGGCTGCATAATAATTTGCAATGCCACACAGCTTGAATCTCCCTGTCCAAATATCCACCATCTTCGATGTCAAGGGCCCTCCCTTTCCAACAGTTGAACCCCTGAAGATGGGGTGGGAGGTGTTTTCACTTCGGGTAGCAATCTAAGAACAGAGAGATGTGGGCGGGAATTCTGGATTTTGGCACAGGGCCCATCTTTGTGCTACTACTGCCCTTTGGGCCTCTCTGGTTCAAGGGAGACCCAGGCGGGAGGAACTCATTGACTGCAGCTCTAAAAACAGAACTAGCCCCCGAGAATCCCATGCTAGAGCCCGTGATGCCATCTTCTGGCTCTTGATGAACATGACGGCTCACCCTGGCTTCCGTCTCCAAGGTGGCTTCGGCTGGGAAGCAGGAATTTGACCAAGGAAATCTCCCAACTGGACGCCTCTAATCACTTGATCAATCATTCATGTTCACCGAGCTCGTACCCTGTGCAAGGCACTGTACTGAAGCAACGTGGCTTAGTGGCAAGAGCATGGACTTGGGAGTCAGAGGACGTGGGTCCTAATCCCAGCTCTAATCTCAGTTTGTTTGCTGTATGACCTTGGTCAAGCCACTTAATTTCCCTGTGCCTCAGTTAGCTCATCTGTAAAATGGGGATAAAGACTGTGAACCCCAGGTGAGACAACCCGATTACCTTGTATCTACCCCAGTGCTTAGAACAGTGCTTGGTGCATAGTAAGTGCTTAACAAACACCATAATAATAATAATAATAATTATTATTATTATTACTGAGCAGTTGGCAGAGTCCAGTAGAATTAGTAGCCATGATCCTTGCCGACAAGGAGCTTACCATGCTCTGTGCACAGTCAGCACTCAGTCAATTAATCAATCCATAGTATTTATTGAACACTTAATGTGTGCAGAGCACTGTAATAAGCCCTTGGGAGTGCACTGCCCACAGTGATTGCAGTCTACAATCTATACCACTGATTCATTTCGGGCTTCTGACTGTAACTTGATTTGGCCGGGGTCTCCATGGAATCCACAATTTGCCTTCAGATGACTTGTCAAAAGCCTCATTCCAAAAGGCCAAGAAAATTGGCATCTGAAGCATAAATTCAGTTGTCAAAATAACTACAGACCAATCTAGGTCCCTTCCAGAGCTAAGGCTAGAATTAGAGTTAGGATTCTGGTTAGTTTCATGACTAAGGTTAGGGCTTGGGCTAACTTTATAATTTTAGATTAGGGATAAGACTAGAAGTGGAAAATTGATTTGGCTGTTTTGTGATGTGCTGGGTGTTCAATTTTCCATAAGTGGATGTGTTAATGCTTGACCTTCAGTGCTAAATAGTTTATGATTTTGCCATCTGCCTTACGATTTGGGAGTTTGGGGGTAATTAATGGGTAAGCTTTGAAAAGGAAATGGGCACTCCCCATTTCTGCTTTTCTGGCCTTTGGATGATTACCATACTACTTTGTCAGAGAGGTTTGATGTCCCATCCTGACTGCCAAATGATGAGTGGAAGACTTTCCAGGTCTCTAGGGGATCATGACCTTTGAGTGCAGAATGAAGGAGCCTGGACGCTGCCCTGTTCCCTAATCCTACTGTGGGTGGCCTAAGACCCTCTGTAAACCCCAGATTCTCCAGTTAGAAACCAAGCTAGAGCTCCTTTTCCAGCCTGGAATGCCTTCCCCCTTCAGCTTAATTCAGTGATGTCCCTCAACTATGTTTTCTTTTTTTTAATAATGGTATTTGTTAAGTGCTTACTATGTGCCAACCAATGTACTAAGTGCTTGGATAGAGACAAGATAATTAGGTTGGATGCAGTCCCTCTCCCACATGGGGCTCACAGTCTAAGTAGGAACTAGGTTCCTTCAAAAACCTGTGATACGGTCACCTTCTCCAGGAGGCATTCCCTGATTTATCCCCCCACTGAATTATTCTACTACCTTTTCAGTCACTTTCTTGGTCGTAGCATTTTCTCAATCACCTCAAGATTCATCTCCTTCACATCTCATCTCCCACTCCATTCTGTGTCACCCTGACTTGCTCCTTTTACTCTCTCTCCCCCATACCTCCCACAGCCCCACAAGGCTTATGTATATATCTGTAATTTTATTTATTTGTATTGATGTCTGTTTATTTGTACTGATGTCTGTTTACCCCCCACTCCCACCCCGACCCAGACTGTTAGCTCGTTTTGGGCTGGGATTTTCACTGTTCATTATTGCACTATACTTTTTCCAAGCACTTAGCACAGTGCTCTGCACACAGTAAATGCTAAATAAATACCATTGATTGATTGAGTGATTGAAAAGACTTTTCCTTACCTTGGTAGATCTGCTGCTCATACAATGAAAAGAGCCCTTGCTGCTCTGGGAATCAAGGGACCTTGGTTTGGGGCCCTGTTCTGCCTGTAGCTGGCTCTTATGGATGAGGACTACACGCTCTGCCCTGCTTGCCTACTTGCTTATTGCATTTCGTGCCTTAGTGGAAACAAGACTGGCAGGGATGAGACAGCGTGAGCAGCACTGAGCAAACCACTAGCACTAGAATCAATTCCGCAGTGCAGGTTCTCAGTCACAGGATTGAGGCTTATTTGTCATTCCCGATAGGAGACTCCACCCATCAGTACCTTGGTAATGTGGTCCAGACTTTCAGATTAGCTAACCGAAGTTCTGCCTACCTTCTGATCTCTACCTTCTTGTCCCAGTTCAATTTTCCTCTTCCCTGGCTACACAGAATCAGTTCTTTCACTTTTCCTCATTAGGCTTAATTTTTGGTGTCCTTCATCTCTTGTAGTGCGGTTTCCTGGTTAATTGCAAAAGTATAGAACATGAAAGAGTAGAGTCCAGATGCTTTACCCTGCAGTGGTCAGACCTCTCACCTTCAAATATTGTGTCTAGTTTTAATTATCATACTTTAAAATGGATGTGGAGGAATTGGAGGAATGATTTTAAGGGATGGAAAAGGGTGGTGGTTGAAGGAATTAGGGTTAAGCCCCAAGAAATTTTTTTTTCTATTGATGGACACAAAATTCTGCCATTAAAAACAGTTCATAAAAACATTACACTAAAATACTTAAAAGAGCAACATGAGTTCTTCATATCTTCTATTTATAATTTTCTAGGACTTTCTTCATTACTTAACACTTATCTTCACACTTAATAACTGTGCTATTTGTTAAACTCTAAATCCTGAGCACTGGGCTGAGCACTGGGATAGATAGAATCTAAGCAGATCAGACACAATCCCTGTTCTATGTGGGATATTTAGTCAAAGGGGAAAGGAGAACAGGTGTCTTATCCCCATTTTTCAGATGAAATGAAAACACAGAGACTTACTCAAGGACTCAGAGGAGGCAAGTGGTAGAGCCAGGATTAACACCCAGGTCTCCTGATATCCAGGTCTGTGTTCTTTCCACTAAGCCCTGCTGCTTCCCACACAGTTGCTTCTACTAACTTCCTCATTCCAGCCACCTTGGATCATGTACCTTTTCCTTGTACATTCAGACTCCCAACCCTGGGTCCCCAAATTGGTCAGCCCAACCACTCTTTCCACATGACATTCAGGGAACAGATGTGATTGTGTTTCTCATCCTATGCAATCCTTTGATGTTTCCTACTTCCATACTCTTTCAAACTCTTAGCTTCCAATAATACTATGTTTCCTTGCCTCCCACTAGATTCAAAGTGATTCACTTACTCAAAACGTGGAAATAATCTTTAATTTCTTCCTCCTTATACCTGTCACACTGCATCTGGTACTTGCTGTTTGCTTAATATTCTCTCCATATTTTCTTTCTTTTCCAAGTCAGCCCTGATAGCCCCCATTTCTTCATAGGCTGGGTGACTTCTCTGCCAGTGCCATCACAGCTTCTTCCCATCCCACTTTTGTGGGACAGAGAGCTTTCCCACCATTTGTCCTGTTGTGAGAGATGTCCTTTAAAACTCCCTTCCCATGCTACCTCTCTCACTGCCTTCCACAGGTTAAAATGCATAAAAATCAGTTTAACATGCCCAGCCCTCTACCCCTTCCTTCAAGTCCAGGTATGTAATCTCTTTTTTGATAATATCTATCCTGCTTTCCCATAATGTCTGAAAAGGTCTTAAACAATTGCTTGAAAAGTCAACCATAAATAGCTAACATGTAAACACACTATGATTAAAAACTGCTTAATTAGCCTCACTCTGTTGTTGGTTGACAACTTCCACATCTCTCAGGGTTTTGTCTATCTTAGGGTCTCCTCCAGCTTCCCTTCCCGATTTTCTTTCAAGACATCTTACCCTCCAAACACAAACCCTGAAATCTCAGGCAACTTGCTTTTAGATCTTATTTTGTTGATCTCTTTCATGGTGGCTGTAGCCCCCAAATTTATGATCCTGCGTTTCTCTATCTAATCTTGAGCTTGAAGCCTTCGCATAATCTTTGTAAACCTGAAAGCACTGCCCTACATTCCATTCCTGCGCTCCTTCCTCTCACTTACTTTGACTCCTTCCTTTCCATCTCCTGCTTCTCTCTTCACTCCACCCACTCTTTTTTTTCATGGTGGTCTCTGGTCTTACTCCTTGCGCCCCCTCCCCTCCAACCTGTGCCTGAATTCCTTTTGGGGTGTCAGGGGAAACATTTTTGAATACCTCTGGCACTTCTTTCCCTTCTCATTTTCTGTGCAGGAGATTGTAAAGGTTTCTGGTAAGCTTGTACCCACTATACTTGTATGCCTCTCCTCAAATTTTCCATCCAAAGCTTGAGCACTTAGGGCATGGATGGCAGAAATGCATGTCGGTTAGTTGTAGGAAATTTCTCCAGATCATCTAGAGTAGCATCTGAGACCGATGATGGGCAATCAAGAACTTGGTTGAAGGGTTCATCCCACCTCTCCAGGACTGCACACTATCAATCAGCAGTTGGAACTCATCACTGTTTAGGATGGGATTAGTGCTGCTGGACTTCAGTCCGTAGCCTGCATGGAGCACTTTGAAAAACTTCTTGCTGTCTTTGTGGTCAGCTACCATCTGCAGCTCCTCAGCTTTCACCCCCCCACAACTTCTCCTTCATCTGATGTAGCTGCCTAATAGCTGTTCATGCCACCTGCTTAGTGTGCTCATAGGTAACTTTTTTTTCCAGTGCAGTTCTTGTGGTTGATCCATGCTCGATATTGATTAGACATGGTCTCCAGCAGCTACTTGCTCTTGCTATAATCTTCCTTTTTTATGGTACTTGTTAAGTGCTTACTATGTGCCAGGCACTGTATTAAGAGCTGGGGTAGATACAAGCTAATCGGGTTGGACACAGTCCCTGTCTCACGTGGGGCTCACAGTCTAAGTCAGAGGAAGGGGGATTTAATCCCCATTTTACAGATGAGGTAACTGAGGCACAGAGAAGTTAGGGAACATTTCCCAAGTGCTTAGCACAGTGCTCTGCACACAGTAAGCACCCAATAAAAGTAATTGATTGATCAATCGACTTGCCCAAGGTCACACAGCAGACAGGTGGATGAACTGGGATTAAAACCCAGGTCCTCTGACTCCCAGGCCTGGGCTCTTTCCACAAGACCACACTGCTTCTTTGAACTAATCTTGGTGTTTTCTCTTGATGAAACCTAGAACATCTGCAGCCAATTTATCCATGGCACCCTTGAATACTGATCATGCTGTTTCAAGAGGTGTGCAGTTGGAATCTGAGCGTGAGTCAAGAGTCAGATCCATTCTTTTGGCTAGGTCTCAGAGTTTAGTAGCCAGAGTCAGAGTTCACACAGAGTCAAAGCTATCTTGATATCAATCAATCAGTGTTGTTTATTGAGTGACTCTAGACCGTGAGAACCATGTGGGATAGAGACTGTGACCAACGTGGCTAGCTTGTAACTATCCCAGCACTTAGTACAGTGCTTGGCAGATAGTAAGCACTTAACAAATATCCTAATGATAATAATGATTATTACAATAGAATTTTAAGAGGCACACTCCCTGCCCTCAGTGTGGAGTGGGAGACAGATACTCAGGGGAATGGAACAGAATCTAAAAATATGTATGCAAGTGCTTATAGGAGATGTGAGGAGATAAGTACTCAAGTGCTTTAGTGACCCAGAAGTGCTAGAGTGGTAGGAGTTGGGGGGAAATAGGGTAGGGAGATGAGAGGTTAATAAGGGGAAGGCCTCTTGGAGGAGATGTGATTTCTGAAGGGCTTTGAGGATGGGGAGACCAGCGGTTTGCTGGATGTGGAGGAAGTGGGAATTCCAGGTAAAAGGGAGGAAGTGAGCAAGAGGTTGAAGGTGAGAGACACAAGAGCAAAGTGCAGTGAGTAAGTTGGCCTGAGAAGAGTGAAGCCTGAGAACTGGGGTATAGTGGGAGAGGAGCAAGGATAAGTATTGGTGGGGAGAGCTGATGGCTTGCCAATCATAAGGAGTTTCTGTATGATGCGGAGGAGAAAGGGCAACCAGTGGAGGGAGTTAGAAGAGAGGAAGTGGAGCCAGGGAATGCAAGTGTCTCCTTCCATGGAATTTTGACAGGAATGGGAGAAGGGAGATGGGGTGGTAGCTGGATAGTGCAGTGGGGCCCAGAGGAAGATTTTTTAAGGTAGAAGAGTCGTGGTCATGTTTGAAGGCAAAGGGGAAGGAACTGTCAGAGAGTGAATGGTTGATGATGGCCATCAGGGAGGGAAGAAGAATGGGCATATGCATTTTTAGAAGCTGCAAACTGATGGAGTCTGAGGGGCAGATGGAGGGGGTAAATTTCATTAGTAGGCAGGAGATCTCTTGCGAGGTGGCCAAGAGGGCTTAGGTGGCTTCCTGTGGCTGTACCCTGAAGATGCCAGCTCAAATCTCAGTCGCTGGGCCACAAGAGGATGGCCAGCCAGCACGGATGTTTCTCTCATTGAGCATATAACCATAATACCCTGTCTATCAAGCTGCCTTACAATGCCATAATCTAGCAAATATCAGGGATGGAAGTGTGGGTGCATCCACATAGTTTTTTGTGTTTTGTTGACAGTTGGAATACAGAGTTTGAACTCAGCAGCTGTCACCACCACTCGTATTTGTTTGCTTTAGTTACACTATGCCTAACTAAGAATTTGTCCCAGGCCTCAAAATCTCAACACAGGTTAACGTGAAAATCACCTAGAATAATGAGCTGCCCTTCGGTATTGCCCATTTGGTTCCTCATAGGAATGCTTTCCGAAACGTCACTACTGAGGAAGGTAGACTCAGACAGCACCATCATGTGACTGTTGATTCCTCTTGGGATCCAATTGAATGTTTTGTCGGTTGTGGTCTTGATTGTGAATCCAACATGAAGTGTTTTTTGCTGATCCAAGTGAAAACCGTCTCCAATCCCAACTTCCTCCAAACTAAGTCACAGTTTAAGCTACAGCTGGGTAAAATGAACTGAATAGGACTGGGCCTCATACACTTTCCTACTTTGCCCCAGTGGCAGTGGGGAATGAATTGGACATGGCATCCCTAGTTTTGACATGATTAGCCATGCTATAATAAAGTAATAATATTAGCAATAATAATAATAATAATGATAATGGCATTGTTAAGCACTTATTATGGGGCGTGCACTGTTCTAAGTGCTGGGATGGATATAAGATAATCAAGTCGGACACAGTCCCTGTCCCACATGGAGCTCACAATGGAAGTAGGAGGGAAAACAGGTATTAAATCCCCATTTTACAGATGAGGAAACTGAGGCACAAGAATCAATCGATCCATTGTATTTATTGAGCACTTACTGTGTACAGAGCACTGTACTAAGTACTTGGAAGAGCACAATATAACAGAGTTGGTAAATACATTCCCTGCCCAAAACTGCCCTTAACAGTCTAGAGGAGTGAATTGACTTTTCCAAGGTCACATAGCATGCAAGTGATAGAGATGGGATTAGAAAGCAGGTCCCCTGTTTCCCAAGCTTTCACTCTTTCCACTAGGCCACGTGGCTAGTTTAAGTCCCATAAACTTAATGAACTTCCCAGGGCCCCAAATTTACTGAACAATTTCCAGGGCCTAGATATACTGCTGGTGTCCAAAGTCTATGGAAACTTTATGGTGATCTTGATGCTGCTCCCTTCACTTTTCCTTTATCTGATGGACTGCAAATATTATGTCTACTGTGTCATGCTGTTCTCTGAAGTCATGCTGGGGTTCTGAGAGCAGGTGGTAAACAATGCCCTTCGGTAGCCAGTCTTGAAGAATTCTGTCTAGGATCCTGCCAGCAATGGAAATTTATGAGATGCCTCACTCTTTGTCAAGGCCTGATCTTTCACTGTTCAGTAATTGGGTTGTGCCACCATGTCTTTGCACGTTGGAAGATTTTCTATGCTCTGCAGGGCCTCACCTTGAATCCTAGAGGGATTGTTTAAGAGAATATTGACGTGCTATTGCCATCGCTTCAGGATTCCCACCTTGTCTGTGATGAGGCTGGAGCCATCTCTATTCTCCAGAGGGGCTGTGATGGCACCTAGTGAGCCCTATAACTTCTTTAGCCATGTGTGCATGCTCTAGGCTTGGTGATGGTCTGCCCTGCCTTGGATCTTTTCCACTCTGGAATTTCCCACCTCTCCTTCATGTCCTTTAACTGGATTTGCATGTTAGGATATAGTTTTCTGTAAGCCTCCCTTTTCCCTGAGTCATGTCTGAGTATATTGTCTGAGGTGTTGAGAGATGTTGTTCAGGACTGGCAGAATTCATCATCTTTGTTAGGCAGGACCACAAGAAGCTCCAAATTACACTCCCCATTTTGCAAGCGATCCTGGGGGTCTTTGGGTACTGGCCTGGGTCAGATCTTGTTCTTTCAATTGTTCCCACATTTGTAAATATTGTGTGGGTATGTCTTTCCCATTAGAGTGTAAGCTCCTTTTGGGCAGAGAAATGTCTTGTGCTTCCTCTGTACTGTCCCAAGCCCTGCAGTTTGTCCAGTGGCAAGAGCCCTGCTCTGGGAATTAGGAGAGCTGGGTTCTAGTTCCGGTTCTGCCTGCTGGGGCTCTGCCATCAGTGATAAGGGTTTCTGGCTGAAGAATCACCTAGGGCCTTCTGCAGGGTGGACAGGCCCAACAGGAACCCTGACAAATAGCTGGCTGATGTGGGCGGCAGAGACCGCAGCAGCTACCATGGCAACTACCTGCTGGGTCATGGCACTACAGCACAGCAAGGACACTCTTCAGCCATAAATAGATCCCGCAGGTAAAAAACATCCTTGGTGTTCATTTCACAATGTGCTGCCCCTCTACCCACCTCCTTACTCACTGTACTCCATGCCCCAGTGGGAATACCGCTAATATTCCTCCCTTTCCCCTCTGGTAACCAATGATGAACTTCTTGTCCAATCACTTGAACCCACAGATACCTGTGGCCAGGACAACTTCCTGTGGCCATGAATTTTACTCCCTCCACGATTTCGTAAATGTCTGTCTCATCCCCGCTCAACCTTTGTCTTTTCTGATGAAAGAGTCCTAATCTCAGTCTCTCTTCATAGAAAAGCTTCTCCATTCTCCAAGTCAACACTAATAGTATTATTATTATTATTATTATTGTTGTATTTGTTAAATGCTTACTACTTGTCAAGCACTGTTCTAAGTTAATAAGGTTGGACACAGTCCCTCTCCCAGGTAGGGCTCACAGTCTAAGTACGAGGGAGAACTGGCATTGAATCCCCATTTTACAGAAGAGGAAACTGAGGCAAAGAGAAGTTAAGTGACTTGTCCAAGGTCACAAAACAGGGAAATGGACAAACTGGGATTAGAACCCAGGTCCCCTGATTCTCAGCAGGCTCTTACTCTTTCCACTAGGCCATGCTGTTTTTCTCAAGATGCTTTTGAGGTTAGAAAACGGTTAGGGCCTCAGATAAGTGATGGGCTTAGCTTTCTCATCTCTAAGCCATTATCTGTCCACCTCCACCAACACTGGAAAGGCTGTGGCTGTGGTTGAGGCTGACACTGGCTTTGGTGACTACTGGACTCTGGACATAATCCTGCCTGAGTGGTGAGGAGCCTGAAATTCATTTAAATAAATAAATTACAGATATGTACATAAGTAATGCGGGGCGTAGGGTGGGGTGGATATTAAGTTTTTAAAGGGTACAGATCCAAGTGCATAGGTGATGCAAAAGGGAGATGGAGTTGAGGAAAAGAGGGCTTAAGTGGGGAAGGCCCCTTGGAGAAGATGTGTTAATAAGGCTTTGAAAGTAGGGTGGTCTGGCATATTTGGAGAGGGAGGAAGGGAGTTCCAGCCAGAGGGAGGTTGTGCAAAAGGGGTAAGTGGCAAGATAGATGAAATTATTTCATTTGATCGTATTTATTGAGTGCTTACTGTGTCCAGAGCACTGCACTAAATGCTTAATTGAGGCACAGTGAGCAAGCTGGTGCTAGAGAAGTAAAGTGTGTGGACTGGGCTGTCACAATTAGCAAAGTAAGGTAATAGGGGTGAGCTGATTGAGTGCTTTAAAGCTGATGGGGTCCATCTTCAGTCCCTCTTCCCTTTTCCTGGCGAGACCAGGGGCAGCAACCATACACACAACCACTCACACACCCATGGGGACAGTTTACAGTAGCCAAGTGGCGGGCTTCAGAGACAGGGACGATGGTCATGATGTCAAGTGTTCTGGGAAAGTGAGGTGGAGGAGTCAATTTTGAGGGGAAGATGAACAATTTAGACTTAGGCAAAGTAAGCCTGAGGTGCTGATGAGACATGCATGTGGAGATATCCTGGAGGTAGGAGGAAATATGAGATTATAGAAAAGGAGAGAGGTCAGGGCTAGTGAGGCAGATATGGGAGTCATCCGCAAAGAGGTCGTAGTATGAAGCAAGAAGAGAAAGGAATCCAGACAGAGCCTTGAAGGACACCCAAAGTTAGGGAGTGGGAGGCAGAGGGAAATCTGGTGAAAGAGACTGGGAAGAATTGGCTGGGGAGGTAAGGAAGAGAAACTGTTTCAGGAAAACCAAGGTTAGAAGAATATTTGCTGCACAATGGAGTGGTCCAGGAGGATTAGTAGGAGTAGGAGGAATGTTTGTTGAGTGCTCACTTGATGTGGTGCACTGCAGTAAGTGCTCGGGGAGTATACATTTATGAACAGACACATTCCCTGCCCACAAGGAGCTCACACTCTAATGGGGGAGACAGACATAAACACATCTACAACTAGAGTGGTCAAAATACATAACTTGAGCAGACATATGTACATGACAACAGAGGACTGTGTAAATAAGTTTATAAGTGCTAGAGTTAGCTGAAGGGATGATATGACTAAGCGTGCCAGGAAATTGATTGGGAAGCTGTTTGGAGGTGGTGTGATTTAAGGAGGGATTTGAATGTGGGGAGATCTGGGGCCCATCTGATGTCAGCCTATTGTATTTACAGAGTGCTTACTGTGTGCAGAGCTTACTGTGTACTAAGTGCTTGGAAAAGTACAAAATAACAATAAACAGACACATTCTCTGCACACAGGGAGCTTACAGTATAGAGGATGAGCTTAGGGAGGGAGGGAGTTCCAAGCCAGTGGATCAGCATAACCAACGGGATGGAGGTGGAAGAGTAGAGAGTGAGGTACAGCTAGAAAGTTGAATGAAGACAATGTGTTGGAGTTGGGGTGAGCAGAGGGAGGGATGGGAAGGTCGTGGGGAAGTGTCAGGTTATCAAGGATTGCAGCTTCCAGGACTCAGTCCCAAGCGATGGCAGCTTCCGGTCCTGGACCTGTGAAAGTGCAGCTTCCCAGCATTCTAAAATTGAAAAGGCACACTGCTCCCTCCATGAGTCTTCTGGGGCCAATGGGCCCCAGGCTGGTGTTGGTGGATATCATGATATTGGAGGTGGGGGACAGCGCTGGCAGCTTTAGATCGGCTGTGAGGTCAGCAACTGTCTCAGGCAAGCAATCGTGGCTAAAAATGGAAAAGCTCCCAGTCGGAGTCAGAAGTGGCACCTGGGTTGCCAGGGGCCAGCTAGGGATGGCAATGGCTCTGAAGCAAGGTGTTGGGTCTCGGTTCGGGGTTTCAAGGGACTACGGCATGATATCATTATGTTATGTTCTAGACACATGGGACATAATATGATGACATCACACGTGTGTGCACAGAGTGTAGTGTAACGATGTTGTACAGAATGGGAGGCTCAGCTCATTGTTCCCTGCTTTGGGTAGCCAAATGTCTTGAAGCTAGCTCTGAAGTTGTTGCTGACATCACAGAGCTGGAGGTTGTGGGTTCAGGGTTGTTGGGAGGTTTATGGGTCGGGGGAGGCTGATATACAAAGTAAAGAGGTTCAAAGTGCTTCAGCTGTAAGTGAAAGTTGCCATGATATTATGCACCCCTGGTGGGACTTGTCCAAACATTCTTAACTCCCTGACTTCTCTGCAGCCTATTTACTGAATTTAGGCTAGATGTCCCGAGCCTAACCTAAGCATAGTGGATGGGTTGGGAAGCAGAGGGTTTTGACTTCACCTCTGGAGGACCCTGAGTGCTAGAGTGAATTCAATGACATAGTGCAGAATCTGGAGGGAGGGCCATCCCAGGGTGGCTGGAGGGTTGGACAGGGGAGCAACTAGGTCTCCGGTTCCTCTGGCAGACTTGAAATCTCCTTGGAGTCAGAGAAGAACTGCCTTTTAGCCTGTGAGTGTGATCTTGTATCGTACTCTCCCAAGCGCTTAGTACAGTGCTCTGCACACAGTAAGCACTCAGTAAATACAATTGAATTGAATGATTGACCCTGTCGGGGCCATTCCCAGGTATGTCACAGGAGCTGATAAGGGCCCACTGTCTTGGAATACCAAGACAAGGGGAGGAGAGCATTGGCTGAATCCAGCCCTTGTCCCTGCTCCCAGGTAGCAGTGCCCAGGAGACACTGTCAAAGCAGCAATTCACACTATCTGTGGAACATATCTCCAGGCACTTCTTTAGCTCTCACTCTCTAGTTACCCACTCTTTTCTCCCACTATACCCCTGCTCACACTCTTCAATTCTCCCAAGATCACCTCCTGATTGGGACTCACTCTTCACTGACCCATCTCATGCTTTTTCCCCTATATGGATCTCCCTCCCTCTTCAAACCCAGGTCATCCCATTAGCCACCTTCAGCACCTAATGTGCATATCGGTCTAGTTATTACGCTTATTCTTTTTTCATTATTTTATTTTATTATTTTTTATCATTACCAAGTGTATCTGTATTTTGTTCCCACTCTATGTATACTCTCTGTGTCTGCCTGTCTCCCCCATTTGATTGTAAGCTCCTTGAGGGCAGGGACCACATATTCTACCTTTATTTTATGCTCCCCAGAATCTTCTCCTCCTTGACACACAGTAAGTACTCAGTAGATACTGATGATAATGATGATGGTGATGATGATGATGATGTTGATGATAGCAATGAGTTCTGTTCTGTTCTATTCCCCTTCTGCCTACCACATATTTGGCTGCCAAATTTGCCATATATCCTGGGATTACATCTATGGCTTCATATGCCTTAGCAAATACATCTAAAGAAAACTAAGGTTATGAACCAGTTTATAGGAAGCCTTACATAACAACCCTCTGCTTCCAGTTTGTCCAGTTTTCATAACGAGCTATCTGGTTTTCAGCTGGCCTGCCGCCTGCCTCCTATCTAGTATTGCACTTGAATTTGCTCCCTTTTTTCACCCCTCCCTCAGCCCCAAAGCACTTATGTACATATCTGTGATATATTTTCTTCCCCCTCTAAACTGTAAGCTCATTGTGGGCAGGGAACGTGTCTACCAACACTGTTATATTGTACTCTCCCAAGCACTGAGTACAGTGCTCTGCACACAGTAAGTGCTTAATAAATGTGTTTGATTGATTATTAATATGATCCCAGATGTTTTCATACCGGCTATACTTGCTTTCAGCATCCAACCTCCTTCCAGTGTAGCTCTTGCCACCGAATTCCACAGTTTGGACAACGGTGTATGAGTTTGCATACTCCTGGGAAGGGAACACAACGGCTCTGGAAAAACTGGGGGGGGGGGGGGGTCCAGAAAACCACTCTAGTTTTAGCTTGATTCTGGCTGATTAGGCAGACTTCTGCAATATGGTGGCTGTACCAATCTATTGCATTTGAGAGCTTGCAGCTTGCGGAGCATAGTACTAAGCTCTTGGAAGAGTATAATACAACAACTTGGTTGAGAAGTTCCCTGTCCACAAGGAACTTACAGTCTAGAAAGGGAGACAGAGATTAAAATAAATGAATTATGGATATGTACATAAATGCTGTGGGACTGAGGGTGGAATGAATATCAGGTGCTTAAAAGGGGTACAGAGCCAAGTGCAAAGGGAGAAGGAGTAGGGGAAAAGAGGGCTTAACTGGGGAAGCCCTCTAGGAAGAGATATGATTTTAATAAGGCTTTGAAGGTGGAGAGAGTGATGGTCTGATGTATACGGAGCTGGAGGGAGTTCTGAACCAGAGGGAGGATGTGGGCAAGGAGTCAGTGGCAAGATTGAGGTCCAGTTAGTTGGTTGGCATTAGAGAAGTGAATAATAATAATAATAATAATGATAATAATAATGGTATTTGTTAAGCACTTACTACGTGCCAAGCACTACTCTAAGCTGGGGTAGAGACAAGGTAATCAGGTTGTCCCACGTGTGGCTCACAGTCTTAATCCCCATTTTACAGATGAGATAACTGAGGCCCTGAGAAGTTAAGTGGCTTGCTCAAGATCACATAGCAGTCAAGTGGCGGAGCCAGGATTAGAACCCACGTCCTCTGACTCCCAAGCCCGTGCTCTTTCCACTAAGCCATGCTGCTTCTCAAGGGAAGTGTGCAGACTGGACTGTACCAGAAGATCAGTAAGGTAAGATAAGAGGGAGCAAGGTAGTTAAGTGCTTTAAAGCCAATGGTGAGGAGTTTCTGTTTGATGTGGAGGTGGATGGACAACCACTGGAGGTTCTTGAGGAGTGGGGAAACATGGACTGAATTTTCTGGGCAGCAGGGTGAAGTATGGCCTGCAGTGGGAGGAGACAGATGACAGGGAGGTTAACAGGGAAGCTGATGCAGTGGTCAAAGCATAGAGAAGTATTGTTATCTGGTAGAGGAGAGAGCAGAATTAAAGCAGATGGGGATGAAATTGAGATGGATGAGGTCAGCCTGGTGTCTGAATTTCTGCCAACAGTGCTCTGGAGCTCAAGTACTGAAGCAGAGAATTCACACTGTGGAGGTGATCCACGTCTGTGGGTTAGTGGTACAAGATTGGCAGAGGGAGATG
The DNA here is from genome assembly GCF_004115215.2 of Ornithorhynchus anatinus. Taxonomy (NCBI): domain Eukaryota; kingdom Metazoa; phylum Chordata; class Mammalia; order Monotremata; family Ornithorhynchidae; genus Ornithorhynchus; species Ornithorhynchus anatinus. Next base: position 12,154,061 of record NC_041750.1, read on the forward strand.
GGAATAAGGGAGTTGAGTTCACCGGAGAGGATGTATTGACTGATACACTGAAAAGGTAATTTAGGTATGGAGACCAAATGGGGCATTATAACTTTAGAAGATTGGAGGTCTCTGAGGGAGAACAGAACAGATTTTTTAATGGTATTTGTTAAGGGCTGACTATGTGTCATGCCCTGTTCTAAGCACTGGAGTTGATACGAGGTCAGACACAGTCACTGTCCCACATAGAGCTCATAATCTAAGGTTTGCACATAGTGGGTGTGTGGGAGAGAAGGAAGGTGAGGAGCTTGTGGTCAGATAGAGGGAGTTAAGAATTGTTTTACAGTGACTAGAGATGATATCGAGCTTGTGTCCAAGTTGGTGAACGGGTGAGGTGGGGTGGAACAGGAGGTCAGTGGAGTTGAGGAGTGATACAAAGTGGGCAGTGGATGGGTCATTAGGAACATCCACATGGACATTGCAGGCCCCAAGGATCAGTGTAAGAATGGAAAAAGGGAGAAGGAATGTGAGAAAAGGATCAAAATGGTTGAGAAAGTTGCAGGAGAGGGCTGGGGGATGGTGAATGACTGAGACTAGTAATTGGAGTGGATGGTAGAAGTGGATGATGTGGACTACAAAGGAAGGGAAAGAGAGAGGAGGAGGTGGCATGGTGTGAAAGCAGCACTGGAGAGCAATAAGGAAGCCACCTCCTTTCTCAGTGAGTCTGGGGGAGTGCAAGAAGATGAGGCCCTTTCTGGCAAGAGCGGCAAGGGAGACAGCGACATCTGGTGTGAACCAGGTTTCAGTGATGGTGAGGAGGAGCAGTGATTGGGCCAGAAACAGGTGAAGGATGAAGGGAAGTTTTCACATGACGGAGCTGGGGTTCCGCAGGCCACACTTGGCTGAGGCTGTTGGGAGAGAACGGAGGGTGGGTGGCAGTGACATGAGGAGTGGGTGGGGTTGGATGGAAGTGTGCTGATGGGCACTGCTGCGGGGAGGGAAATGGGAGAAAGAAGGGACAAGGATGAGCTGATTAGGGGGAGGGGACACGGTGAGATCAGAGAAGTTAAGAGTTATAAAAGAGGTTGTTAGCAGCAGTAACTGCTTGATCTGGTGGTTCTGCAGACAAACCTCTGAGTTAAAATGAAGGTCCCCAGGTCCCTGAGAGCAAAGAAGCCAATGTTCAAGAGCAAACAGGCGGCTGAGTTGATGTGAAGGCAGGTAGCAGTCGACATGCGAAAGAGGGGCCGGCCTTTCTCACCAGCACATTAGACCGCCACACCGGATCTGTGTTCCCCACTGTGCCCTCAGGCCTGTGTGGTTCGGTGAGTGGGAGCAGGGAGAGGTCAGGTGAAGGAACGGCTGCTGAACGGCTGCTTCTCTGTTTGGGAGTGAATTCTTTGTGACCCCATAGGTGATCGATCGGCAGTGGTTCCGAGGTTAGTGGGTGCAATTTTGGAAGGACCTGGAGGACTTAGAACCTGGGGTCACCAAGTTGGATCCTATGTCAAAAGCCTGAAGTGGTGTAAAATTCAGAGATGTGGGAAGTGACTTTGGTTGTAAACTGAGGATTTCCTGAATCAGAAATCTGTCCCGGTCACTAGTACTATTGTCACCGTTCAAATGGAAAGAGCTGGGCTTCTGGACCCAGGGTCTGTGTCAGGAACGTCAATTAGCTTCACAGCTTGGCTTCACGGACTCTGTCCTCTCCTGGTTCTCCTTTTATCTTTCTGGTCGTTCATTCTCAGTCTCCTTCGCAGGATCCTCCTCCCCCTCCCATCCACTAACTGTAGGGGTTCCTCAAGGGTCAGTTCTTGGCCCTCTTCTGTTCTCCATCTACATTCACTCCCTCGGTGAACTCATTTGCTCCCACAGCTTCAACTATCATCTCTATGCAGATGACACCCTAATCTACATCTCCTCTCCTGTTCTCTCTCCCTCCCTCCAGGTTCGTATCTCCTCCTGCCTTCAGAACGTATTCACCTGGATGTATGCCCACCACCTAAAACTCAACATGTCTAAGACTGAGCTCCTTATCTTCCCTCCCAAACCCTGTCCTCTCCCTGACTTCCCTGTCACTGTGGACGGCACTATCATCCTTCTCGTCTCACAGGCTCTCAACCTTGATGTCATCCTTGACTCTGCTCTCTCATTCACCCCACACATCCAATCCATCACCAACGCCTACCGGTCTCACCTTCACAATATCGCCAAGATCCGTCCTTTCCTCTCCATCCAAATTGCTATTGTGCTGGTACGAGCTCTCATAATATCCCGACTGGATTATTGTGTCTAGCCTCCTTTCTGATCTCCTTTCCTCCTGTCTCTCCCCACTCCAGTCTATTCTTCATTCCGGTGTCCGGATCATCTTCCTACAGAAACACTCTGGGCATGTCACTACCCTCCTCAAAAACCTCCAGTGGTTGCCTATCAACCTTTGCATGAAACAAAAACTCCTCAGTCTTGGCTTCAAAGCTCTCCATCACCTTGCCCCCTCCTATCTTACCTCCCTTCTCTCTTTCTACTGCTTACCCTGTGCACTCCGCTCCTCTGCCGCTCACCTCCTCACAGTCCCCCGTTTGCGACTGTCCCCCCTGCCTTTCAAGATCCTAGCCAGAGTAATACAGGATCTGCTACCAAAGAATATCGTTGGCCGAATGCTCTTGGAATCACAGTGTAACTTGGGACCACAGTGTGGCACACAGGACATGATGATCTTTACTGCAGATAGGACACAGGAAAAGTGGAAAGAACACAGAAAATGGAAAGAGAATGGGAGTCAGAAGGATCTGGGTTCTAATCCCAGCTCTGCCATATGTCTGCTGTGTGACCTTGGGCAAGTCACTTCACTTTTCTGGACCTTGGTTACCTCATCTGTAAAATGGAGATTAAGACTGTGAGCCCTGTGTGGGACAGAGACTGTGTCAACCTGATTGACTTGTAACTACCCCAGCGCTTAGAACAGTGCTTGGTAGTGCTTAACAAGTACTATTATTATTATTATTCTTTGTGCCTCAGTTACTTCATCTTTAAAATGGGAATTTAAACCTCCTCCTTCTGATTTAGCCTGTAAGCCCTATATGTGACAGGGATGCTGTCTGATCTGATTGTGTTGTACCTACTCCAGGGTTTCGAACAGTGCTTGCCAAACTGTAAGCACTTAACAAATACCACTGCCCATTCCCCTCCCTCTCCCCATGACATTACGAAGATGACTACTTGGTTTTCATAAAACTTACAAAAACATTTAATAATAATGATGGTATTTATTAAGTGCTTACTATGTGCCATGCACTGCTCTAAATGCTGGGGTAGATACAAGGTAATCAGCCTTAATCCCCATTTTACATGTGAGGGAACTGAGGCCCAAAGAAGTCAAGTGACTTGCCCAAAGTCATACAGCTGAAAATGGCAGATCCGGGATTAGAACCCATGACCTCTGAATCCCAAGCCCATGCTCTCTCCACTAAGCCACACTGCTTCTCCAAGTAGCATCAGGAGGTCTGGCCTCTGGAAATTATTTAGCAAATTTGGGGCAGGCATCTGGTGTGGCCTTCCTTGACATCCTGGGAAGTCCTGTCAAGGATGGTAGTGTGCCTTCATTACCATCTACCATCCCTGTGTGGGGCTGGGATTTGCAGCCTCACAGGGCAGCCAGACACCCCTGCACAGCCTGCCCCATGCTCAGCCTTTTTCCTTTCTGAGGATTAGCTGAAGCCCAAACAATCAGTGGTATTTACTGAGTGCTCACCGAGTGCACACCCCTATACTAAGTGCTTGGGAGAGTACAATATAGCAATATAACAGAGTTGGTAGACACCTTCCCTGCCCACAGTGATCTTACAGTATAGAGCAGGAGACAGACAGTAATATGTACATATCCATAATTTATCTATTTATAAGTGCTGTGGTGCTGAGGGAGGGGTAAATAAAGAGAGCAAATTCAAGTGCAAGGGTGAGGCAGAAAGGAGTAGAAGGAAGTGAGGGCTTAGTCAGGGAAGGTCTCTTGGAGAAGATCTGCCTTCAATAAAGCTTTGAAGGTGGGAAGAGTAATTGTCTGTTGGATGTGAAGAGGGAGGATGTTCTAGACCAGAAGCAGGACGTGGGGGAGAGGTCAGCGGTGAGATAGACGAGATTGAGGTACAGTGAGTAGGATGGCATTAGAGAAGCAAAGTGTGTGGACTGGGTAGTAGTAGGAGAGAAGTGAAGTGAGGTAGGAGGGGGCAAGGCGACTGAGTGCTTTAAAACCAATGGTAAGGAGTTTCTGTTTGATGCAGAGGTAGATGGGCAACCAATGAAGGGAAGAGTGGAAACACATGGACTAAATGTTTTTCTAGAAAAATGATCCAAGCAGCAGAGTGAGGTATGGACTGGAGTGGAGAGAGACAGGAGGCAGAGAGGTCATCCAGGAGGCTGGTACAGTAATCAATGTGGCATAGGATAAGTGCTTGGATTAAGGTGGTAGCAGTTTGGATGGAGAGAAAAAGGTGGATTTTAGTGACATCGTGAAGGTTGAACTGACAGGATTTAGTGACAGGTTGAATATGTGGGTTGAATGAGAGAGATGAGTTGAAGGTAACACCAAGATTATGGGCTTGTGAGACAGGAAGTATGGTGGTGCGGTCTACTGTGATAAGAAAATCCAGGGAGGACAGGGTTTGGGTGGGAAGATAAGGAGTTCTGTTTTGGACATATAAAGTTTGAGGTGTCAGCAGGACATCCAAGAAGAGATAGCTCGAGGGCAGGAGGATATGCAAGACTGCAGAGAGGGAGAGAGATCAGGGCTGGAGATGTAGATTTGGGAATCATCCGCTTAGATTCAGGTAGAGTTCTATATAGCTTGAGGTCCCGGCATCCTAGATATGTATCTTGTTCTCCCTTCCTCTCTGCCTCCCTCCCACTTCATAGGAGTCAGCCCCACTCTGCTGACTGTCTTCCAAGGCCTGGGCCTTCAGAGCGGGGAGCAATTTGTCACTGTCCAACAAACTGAAGTGAAGGTTGCCCTCTGGGGGAGGAGCAGACTTGAGGGTAAGATTTTGGTTGCAGCCCTGTGGGTCCAGCATGATTACTGGAGGTTCCAGACACAATGGGCTCCTTCTTGTCTCTAGAAACAGTATGATGATGATGATGATGATGATGGTGAAGATGATGGTGATGAAGATCACAGTGATGATGGAGTCTCCCATCGGGAATGACGGATGAGCCTCGTTCATGACACTTAAGGACCGAGAAACTGCACAGTGGAGAGACTATAGTTGAGTATAACTCACGTTCTCTGGGCCCTTTCAGTCATATTTCCACTGGGGCCCAGAATGCAATATGTCAGTAGGTGGGCAGGGATGCAGGACATCGCGGAGTGAGCGCGAAAGGGTCCAACAGTCAGGACCCTTTTATGGCCCAAAAGGCCGCGGCACATGTATACACGCTTCTCTAGTCATGGGGTGGGTGGAGAGAGGGAGGGGAGAACACACTACACACACACACTCACTCACACATTCTACTGAACAAAGGGGAGTTCAAAGCTCGAGTCCAGGGAAGGTGGAAGTAGAGCTATCTCCAGTAGGGGGCAGCAGATTCACAAAAATAACAATAGTGGAGCCATTCGAAAGAAAGGGAGGGCTGGTTGGCCTACTCTGCCACTGTTTCCTTCTTCTCAGACTTCCTCCTTTGATTCCCTCCTTCCTCCCTGTCTCCATTTTCCCTCTTTTGACTTTGCTTAGCCCTCTGTTCTGTTCCCATTTTCTATTTTGAGGCATGGTGCCTAATAGAGGAGTGGGGAGGACGGGGAGATTTCAGTTGACTCCTCAGTAGCTCTGGGGTGGGGTATAAGACTTTACTCCAAGCCTTTTTCCTCCCTCCCCTCAGGGTGGAGGCGCGGGCTTTGTGTGTGCATGTATGTGTGTGGGTGGGTGTGTGAATGCACAGGAGGGAGGTGGGTAGTGGAGACTGAGGTGGCAGGGAAAAATGAGGCACACACTAGGGCAGGCAGGGGAGGGAATGTTGTTTCCGAGTAGGTCATATTCTCTTCCTTAGTCATCTTTCCATTTTCACAGGAATCCAAACTCCCTGGGAGAAAAGCAAATAGGACCCCCAGATTTTCCTTCTTGGCTTTTTCAAGTGGGGACCGAGAAGAACAGAGAGCAGGAAAAGAACTTGGCCCAGGTTACTCAGCTTGGACCCTGTACCAATAAGGGAGAGACTTGGGAATGGATCTGTCTGAGCCATCGCCAAGGGAGATGGGGAGGAATTTAGGGGGACATGAGGAACTCCCCTTATTTTGGGGACTAGGTGGAGAGGTAGTGTAGGAACAGACTGCTGCAACCTAGGGTGGGGAACACAAACTCTCAGGATGAGCTGGATCTCCTCAGCTCTGATACCAAGGTTCCTCAAACAGAGAAGCCTAGGTTCCCCTGTCCGGCCCCCAGCTGCCGAGGGGTGGGACAGAGAAAAAGAGCAAGGGTAAAGCAGAGATGGTTCCTTGATGGATGGTGTCTGTGGTTAGAATTCTGGGGCTTCCAGGGTCTAATTTTCCATTATGTGCCAGTGCTCCCAGGGGAATGGAAGCGGTGGCAGACTCAAAAGAACAAAGAGGGATATGGGACAAGTGATGTACTTGTAAATCCTGAAAATCTTCTCCCAAACACACACACACACACACAAATACACACACATGTCCCACAATAGCCCTCCAGTCAGCCGTGTTTGGATAAAGTGGCTGGAGGTCTCTTGAGTAACTTGGTATTGATGTATCTATTGGAGGGGAAATGTCACACACCCTGCTGTGAGCCAGGACAAGAGCCCAGTCCCTGATTGAGTCATCTCTGGAAGCAGTCCTCATTGTCCTCTCCTCTGGGTCTGGGAAGGTGGGTGGGCCCACAAACACACCCATAGACACACACGGTCAACAACTGTTATGTGTTGCTGCTGTCAGGAGACCACCAGAAGGAAAAATTAGATTGAGAACATTGTATACACGTATGCGTGTGCCTGAGTTTGAAGATGCAAAATAGTCATGAAGATCAGAGGTAGAGTGGGTTGTGTGGAAGTTTTCTGAATGTGAAGTCAGAGTCAATTAGCATGAAAAAGTGCTCTCTGTACACGAAACAGAAGGTGCTGCACCCTTGCCCACAGACTTGCTTGCTCAGTAAGAACATGGTGGGCCAGGATTGAGAGAGTTAGGGTAGCACAATGAAAACAATCTCTAAACAATCTCTAAAAACAATTTTTTTGCATGGACGCTCACTCGGTCCTGAGGGACTGAAGCTCATCCATCATGACCATCACCATCACTGTCATCATATGATGAGGAGGCCAGGCTTCTGACCACATCCCATCTCTAGCCCTTGGCCCTGCCCCCCACAACGCTCCCCCCACAACTAACTTTTCAATTCAGACCCTTTTTCTCTCTTTCAAAAGAGGAGTCCCTTTGATGGAAAAAATTATCCAGGAAATTCTTCTCCAGGGTTTCCAGCAGCCCCCACCTTCTTCTGTCAGTCCATCATGGTTCCCTGGGTCCTGAATGTTAGACAGGATGGACATTTTTCCTCAGATTCACAGATTTGGGGAAAATTCTCCTTGTTTTCTTCTCTGTCTCTTCCCACCTGCTTTCCCTAGGTTTCCCCAGGCCCCCTGCTCCTCTATGCCCCCTTCTCCCTCCCACACACTTTCTTCACCCTCCTCCGTCAGCTCCCTAAGTGGGTAAAACAGTGAATCCAACCAGAACATGCAGAGGCGGAGCAGAGAGCAGGGTGTAAGATGTCTGTTGCCTTGGCAGTTAGTGATTTGATCGCTCTGAGTAAATACTTCCAAATGCTCCTGACTCCCATCCTCTTCCTTGAACACTTAGAGACCTGTCTCCTTTCCATTCTGGGTTCATCCCTCACCTGCACCCACATTCATTTTAAGGGAAGAAGCGGCAGCTGAGCTCCAGCTCTGGTTGGACAATGTGCATCTTCCAAGACCCTCCCATCCAGTGTCCTCCCCCACCTCATCCCCCAAGGTGTTCCCTCCCATTTTGTAGAGAGGAAAATTAAGGTCCACACTTGTTGTCCAGGACTCTAGGCAGTGTTATGCTTCCAGGGCATTATTTAATGCTATTGTTCAAATATCTTATAGGCCGTGCAGCTGAATCATTCCACCTTCTCTCATTTACTCTATTGGAAATCCATAGCAGAGCACTTGAGCTGAATGTCTCTGCACCACTTCTTCACCTTCCCACCCAGTTTGACAGTCAGTGGAGTTGGTGTCCCATCTGCTGCCCCAGAGCCCTCAGATGTCTGTCAATCATTTAAGGGGTTCTCAGCTTCTAGGACCCCCAGGATCTTCCCTTCTTCTCTTGCTGCAGAGAGCAGGAGGACCTAGCCTCAGTTTCCTCCATTTGTACCCAGCCTTCAAAGAACAGCAAAGATACTGCCCTGCTTCTCACTGGACTGACCACAGCCTACCTCCCCTAGCCCTTCCTGCCACTCTTGGTTCTCTGGAATACCAGGGAATGACAGAAGAATAGAGAGGATCCTGGAGGCATGGATTGACTTGTAGCTAGGAGGGAGCCCAGCCTGTGTTTGGTGGCAGTTGTTCCTTGTGAAGTGGACACTTCCCTCATGCAATAAAAATACGTCAGTGGGTTTCACATCCACTATGCCGTTTGCCCTCCCAGGAAATGTACAGTCTCCCAAGGTCTGTAACCACTGGAAATTTGGAGACTTCCTTTCCAGAGGCACAAAGCTCCTTGTTCTGGGTCCTGGTGTTCAGGGGTCATCTTCCTAGGTGAGTCACAGATGTTCTTCTTTCATCTCTGCCCCCATCTCTGTGTTGGCTTTTTGAGTGTCTTCTTCAACTCCCCTCTCCCACCCACCTTCCCGTTCCCCCTCACTTTTGGCTTCTGTCCTGTAGGTAATCTCTAGGTCTGAGATTCTCTCAACATAACAATAATTGTAATTATAATAGTGATACTTGTTAAGTGCTTACTATGTGTCAAGCATTGTTCTAAGCATGGGGGAAGATACAAGATTATCAGGTCAGACACAGACCCTGTCCCACACAGGGCTCACAATTTAAGTAGAAGGGAGAACAGGTATTGAATCACCATTTTACAGATGAGGTAACTGAGGGAAAGAGAAAATTAGTGACTTGCCCAAGGTCACCCAGCAGGTACCTGGTGGAGCTGGGATTAGAACTCAGGTCCTCTGACTCCCAGGCTTATGATTCTTTCCATTTGGTCATGCTGCTGTTCAGATAAAGGCTCTAAGCCCTGTGTGAGCTCTAGGAATTGGATTCTGCCTGTCCAGTCATTCTGGTCCCTTGAGTTAGTGAGAGCCATGTGCCTACTACTGGCTGGGTAGATAAGTTGTGAGTTCAGGGCCCTGGGTACCCTGGAAAGCAGTTCCAGATTTGTTCCCAAGAAGCTGTCTTGGGCTCAGGACACCACAGAGGGATGGTCAAGAACCAATAATCGATGAAACCATGGCATTTATTGAGCACCTACTGTATGCAGAGGCATCAAGGGTATCAGGGGGACTGAGACACGTGTCCACCAACGGTAGGTGAATGGCCAGATTATAATGATCTCACTTGAAACATCTAATTTCCTAAACAGGGGGAGCTTGAATGGAAAGGTCAGCAGGGAGGTCAGGCAGAAAGGTCAAAGGGCATGACTTGGGGGCACCAGATGGGAGCGAAGTAGTGAAGAGAGAAACAGTTCTGAGAATCAAGATCATCGAGGAGCACAGCAAGGCAGGAGTCAGAGTGGACTGAAGCAGCAGCTTTGTAAACGCCACTGGACTCTCATTAACATTAGGATGTACGAATATATGCGAGTCATACTGCAGTAAAATTCTGGTCAGATTGCTCACTGATTCTCAGGGAAAAGACCTCCATATCTACTCACGCTGCTGTCTCTCCTGGCACTGTGCACGCTCTGCCTAGAGATATTTCCCAGCTCTGTTCTCTGAAACTCTTTGAAGCAAAGCTACAGGATTCTCTATTGGGTTCCCCTCCCTGAACCCCACCCCCATCCCTGCCCTCATTGTTAACCAGCCCCTAGGGAGACTCGGGGCTAGTTGAGGCTTTTTTTCCTTAGCAGACCCGGTGGAAGCCACCAATAGAATAAGTTGAGCCATCTTGGAAGGGCTACCTACCTGGTACTGTTATGTTCTGCTCAAGCCAAGCAAACCTGCTTACTAAAATACCTGCTTTACTTCTCACTCAGAATGTGAGCCCAGTTTGGGACAGGGAATGGGTCCAATCTGATTCTCTGTATCTACTTCATCACTCAGAACAGTGCTTTGGTGCCTAGGAAACACTTAAGAAACAATATTATTATCACATTCAATACATATGATTGAATGAATGATCTGTCTCCCCCAGCCCCCCTCCTAATCTCCTGCCATGTCACTGCACATGCCATTCCCTGCTGCCTGGAATTCTTTTCTCCATTTTCTTCTCCAAACCAAATCCCTCTCCTCCTTCAAAATAGTCATCTTTTTAACGGTATTGTCAGTTTAATTTCACTTAGTTCACTCATGTCAATGATTAGAACAGTGCTCCAGTGCTTAGAACAGTGCTTGGCACATAGTAAGCACTTAACAAATGCCATTATTATTCCATTTATTCCAAGTACTCATGTCTCTCTCTTTATGAAGATTAACATGATTACATGCTTCTTTCATTTGGGTTTTTGGGTTTTTGGGGTGTTTCATTTGTTGGCATGTTTCCATCATTTATGTATGCTTTATGTATCGTCACTGGTGCATATTCTGTCTCCATTAGGCTGAGGTGAATGAATCCTTACTTCCTGTCTCTCCCAGGGCCTTCTCATCTGCAGGATGGGTGCCCCTCTTCTAGTGCTATCTAAGGTCCCACACACTTCCTTCCCTCCTACCCTCTCTCATTCTCACCTTCCCTCTCTCCAACTCACCTTCCCTCCCTCCCTCCCTCCTTCCCTCTGTCCTTAACAACCCCAAGGGGGTAGAAGTCTTATTAGGGATAGGGGTGGGTACTGACTGCAGTGGCAGGGACCAGCTTATCTTTGCTGATCCTGAAGGAACAGATATACATTATGTTACAGGTGTTGCACAAGTTATGCAGTGTAAAGGAATGATGTCATGTGTAACCACTTTTGGAAAGCTGCAGGGGGTCCGGGATCCAATTTACCCCCCTTTGGCCCAAGTCCCTATGAACCCCAGTGTCTTTTCTGAACCACGACTTGGCAACCAGAGCCAAGGTAGAGGGAGGGTGGGCACTGGAAAGAAAAACACTAATGCCCTATCAGTACTGGAGAGGGGACAGACCTGATGAAATCCCGGATCTGCCACTTGTCAGCTGTGTGACCGTGGGCAAGTCACTTAACTTCTTTGTGCCTCAGTTACCTCATCTGTAAAATGGGGATTAAGACTGTGAGCCCCACGTGGGACAACCTGATTCCCCTGTGTCTACCCCAGTGCTTAGAACAGTGCTCTGCACATAGTAAGCGCTTAACAAATACCAACATTATTATTATTATTATTATTATTATGAAAAGGGAACTGACTAAAATAAAACCAGGTCAATGGCCACTTAAACTAGGAGAGGGAGGGGCTTCATCTTCCACTATTGCCAAGAGCCCTCTTCGCCTTCTCTCTAAATCCCCTGCTCCTCCTCTCCTTCTGGCGTTCGTTTTATCTGCTCCCTTGGGAATGGGGGGTTGTGGGGGAGGACCTGCCATTGAGCACGCTACAGTACTGGGGTGGAAGGAAGAGACTTTGTCACAAGATGTATCCCTGCTCCCCTTTCCCTTCCCTCACTTTCCCTTTCATTCCCTTCCACCCCACACTTCACCTTGTCTGAAATCCTGATTTGCCCTGCTGGCCCTGCTGGCTGTTCTACTTTTCCTCCACCAAACCCCCTCCCCACCCCCACCACCCTGGCCTCCAGGGAATGGCAGCATCTCCTTGGCAACCCTGGATGGTCAGCAGTTTAGTGACCTGCGGGGCCTGAAGGGCGCCTGCTCCCTGGCCAGGGTCAGAGGGGTCAATCAATCTCATCTCTATGCTGACCGGCTCCTCTCTCATTCCAAAGCGGAAAAGGGAGAAGAAGGGTAAATGAGAAAGAGGGGGAGGTGGCGCGGGGAGGAGGGGAGAGGGACAGGGAGAAAGGAAATCATCCAGATCAGGGGAGGAAGAGAAGGCTGACCAGACGGAGGGGCATGTTGGATAGATAAAGAGGTCTGGGCTATGGGGCAGTCAGGCGGGCAGGCAGGCAGGCAGCCTCAGCAGTCTTCGATGTGACTTTCAGAACCATTCATCACAAAATGGCCGATTTCCCAGGAGCAACACTTGAGTGAGACTCCTGAAATCCCTGCTCTACTCTCTTCTCCTCTCAGCTATACTCCTGGCTCACCCTATACCCCTCCTTGGACTGAATAAAGCTGGGGCATCAACAGCAAGAGGGGCAGCTAGAGAGTTGGGTTTTGTTCTGGGGTGATGGGGATCATCTTTCAACCATACCCAGACCCTAAGTGATCCTGCTCGACCCTGCTGGGAAACACTTCCCTCTCCCCGAGTCCCCCCCCCCCCCCGCCCGCCACCCCACAACCATTCCTTTAATTGAAGCTTCAAATGTTTTGCTTACTCACAGCTTTCAGGCTATAGTAGACTTGAAAATAAGCACCTCACATTAACCCTGACCTCAACATTGTTTTCCTTTATGTCCAAATCAACACCTCCATCCTTTCAGGAGAAAACAACGAACCCCATTTCTGCTGTCTGAGGCGCTTCTTGGCTAGGAGACTGGACTGGTCTCTCTGGGCTGTGGAAGGACTGCCAAGACTGGCCTGGGCATTTCTCCTGTAGGTGTGACTGGATCATCCCAGACCTAGACCCAAGGAGCTCACATTCATGGTCAGCCCTCTTGCCACCTTTGTCTCATGCCCTTTCCCTGGGTTTGAAATCAGAGTGGTAGGAGCCTGAAGAGAGCACCCAACACTGTCTCCTGAGCGTGGCACCATTGATAGCCTGGGATTCTACAAAGTCCCTGTTTCTCCAACCATTCTGCCCTTCCTACTCCTCAGCCCATTAGCCTCTGCTCTTCCCTCACTCCCTTCCTCCTCTGCCCTTACTTCTGCCCCACCTGCTCGGGGACCCCTGCTGGATTGGGGGGGTGGGGGAGTGTACCTACAAAGTGGCCTGCTCCTTGAGGGTTGGGAGGGGAGGGTTGGAGGGGAGGGGCTGGGGCTCATTCTCATAATAACGATGGTATTTGTTTGGAGCTTACTATGTGCAAAGCACTGTTCTAAGTGCTAGGGTTGATATAAGGTAATCAGGTTGTCCCACGGGAAGCTCACAGTCTTAATCCCCATTTTAATAATAATGTTGGTATTTGTTAAGCGCTTACTATGTGCAGAGCACTGTTCTAAGCGCTGGGATAGACACAAGGGAATCAAGTTGTCCCACGTGGGGCTCACAGTCTTAATCCCCATTTTACAGATGAGGTATCTGAGGCACAGAGAAATTAAGTCACTTGCCCAAAGTCACACAACTGATAAGTGACAAAACTGGGATTAAAACCCATGACCTTTGACTCCCAAGCCCATGCTCTTTTTACCAAGCCATGCTGCTGGATGTTTATTTATGTGTGTCTGTTTATTGTTTTATTGTCCTCTCCCAAGCACTTAGTACAGTACTTTGCACACAGTAAGCACTCGATAAATACGATTGAATGAATGAATGAAGGAATGAAACATTTGGGAGGAGGTTGGAATAAGTGGATCCCCGATCTAGGCCCCAGAGTCTTGAGGATCTTGGGGAGCAGCAGCCCAAATTGGCCCTACCTCCTTTAGTCTTTTGGATATTGACACTCTAACAGCGAAAGGGCAGGGACACCATTGTGTCTTAGAGAGGTACAGGCTAGGGTTGAACATATTTCAATAGGAAAGAGAGCTCAGGCTGAGGGCTGGGGTACGGGGAGCAGCCCAGAAGCCTCAGGCAGGAGAAAGCATCTTCTCCACTCCCTTCTTGCATCTTTAAATTGAACCTCCCACTTTTGGTCTTGCCCCCAGGTCTCAAAGTGGTAACAATAATAATAATGTTGGTATTTGTTAAGAGCTTACTATGTGCCGAGCACTGTTCTAAGCGCCGGGGTAGACACAGGGTGATCAGGTTGTCTCACGTGAGGCTCACAGTCTTAACCCTCATTTTACAGATGAGGTAACTGAGGCACCGAGAAGTTAAGTGACTTGCCCAAAGTCACACAGCTGACTGGTGGTGAAGCCGGGATTAGAACCCATGACCCCTGACTCCTAAGCCCGTGCTCTTTCCACAGAGCCATGCTGCTTCTCTAGTAGTGATGGCACCATTCTTCTAGATGGGCCAGAAAAGTAGCTGCTCGCACCTCCCCCTCCCCTCCCCAGCCCCCTCCTCACCACCACTCCCCCACAGATGCCTGCATGGACAATTTCAACTACTGGCCCTTTCAGACCAAAACCAGGCACAGAGAGACTCCAGCCACTCAGTTCCTGACCTCTGGGTAAGCTATGAGGAGGCTAACATCCCTCAGGCTCCTTCTACGGGATCAAAAGGAGCCCTAGTGGGGACCTCCCCACCACTGAAGTTGCCATTTCCCATTCCTCCTGGCCAGCAGTCACTGAGGTCTGGCTGGGCTGTAACGGGCTGCTGAGGGATACAGGCTGTAGGTCACCATCCAATTGGCACTTATTGGTCCCCACTGCCCTCCTCTCTGGAGAGGCCACCAGGAGGATGAGGGTCAGACTCCAATGCCGTAAAATCCCTCCAGGAGCCTGACTGCTGCGAAAGGAAACCATCAGCCCTCACAATGGACCAGTAACACCCTCAGGTGTCAAGGCAGCAGAAACACTGTGGGAAAAGGAAGAAGGGGAGTCTGGCGAAGAACCAGATTGAGTTCCACGCACCCCCCTCCCCCCCCCTCATGTTTTCCAAAGACACCAGGTTAATAAAAGAAGTCTCAACTCCACCAGGCCACATCACATGTTCTTTAAGTAGTGTACAGATCTTTAGAGCGAGAAGTGATTTGCACATATTTGATTCCATCCTGCTTGGAGTGCCCAGAGAGATGGTCTGAGTTTGTGCACATGGATTATTTCCATCTCCTCTGTGCCTAGCCCTGGGGTCCCTCCCGAGCTACTCAGCAAGTGGGGGCGGTGGAGCCCTTCAGGACTAGGTGTGCTGTTCCCCAGAGTTCCTGACTGCATGGTTGATCCTCAGACAGGCACCTCGTCTTGCTGTGCATGCTGTTTCTGAGTCCATTGATTTCCCTGAGTAAGTGAGTTTGTATGGATCATACAGCAGGCAGTCTGGGCTGCCCATCGGCAGGGTTGTGCATTGTGTGTGGGGAGGGTGGCGGGGAGAGAGGGCGGGAGGAGAGGGGGCTGGGGGGAAGGGAGACACAGAGCAGAGCCTGCGATCAATGTGGAGAGTGTGAAGTGAATTAATGGAGGCCATGCAGGCTGGCTGCAGGGGAGGCTGGGCAGCCCTCGGGGGAATGGTGTGTGTGTGTGTTTGTGTGTGTGTGCGTGCGCGCGTGTGTGTGTGTGTCTGTGTGTGTGCGCTTGTGCGTGCATGTACGTTTGTGTGTGTAGGGGGAGAGCCCAGGCCTGGCTTCAGGACCTCTGGCAGCTGGTGATTTCAGGGCACAGAGTGTGGGCTTTAGGTTGGGCACCAGAGGGCTCCTTTCCTGTTGGGTTGTTTTCTGGATTGGGGTGAAAGGGAACAGAGCTCAGAGTCTGAGGGATCTTGGGAAAGTAGGAACTGAACAGCACTGACCCTGTTGCCATCAGACCTGAGGCAGGAGGGGCTCTGAAACAACCCCAGGGGGCATTGGGTTTCCTAAATGGTTTTTCTCCCCACTTCTGAGGGGTAGCCTCTAAGGCTCTCAGTCCCCCCAACCCCATTCCCACCCCCACAGGTCTGCAGCCCACTGTCTCCAGCCCAGCTTCTGGGGTTCACCAGTCGATGGCTGTGTCTGAGTTAAAGCAGATTTTACTGGAGGCTTCTTGAGGAGAAATGGCAGAGTGGGTGAGATGAAGGGGAAAAGTGGGAAATAAGAGGGAAGACAGGTAAGGGCTGGGGAATTGAGGAACAGAGTATCAGAAGCCAGGTGATGTGGTGTCAGTGGAGGAGAGTAGGTAGAGTCCAGGACAGAGCTAACCCGGGCAGAGGTCCAGGGTGAGAGCAGACTGACAGAGTCAGATACACGGAAGTCTGGGCAGGCTGTGAGTGAAGCGAGCTGGTACCATAGGTGGAAGTGAAAGTGGGTGGAAGATGGAAACAGGATCATTGATAGGCAGGTATTGGGGCAGGTGGCAGGTGAACAGGAGTGTCGGTAAGCAGCAGACAAGGCCGGCTAACAGCCAGTAGGGCTGCCTGTAACAAAATTCTGCAAGGGCTAGGCTGAGTAGAGCCTTAATGACCAGGCCCAGAAACAGGGACTGAGAGCTCTTTCTAGGACCCTGACCCAAATTGTCTTTGGAAGTGGCCTGCCAGGGGGGCTGGGCACTAGCCTTTGGTATGTACCCTGGGTCCAGAGCCTTGATGTGGGGAAGCAATGGGGGAGTAGGGGAGGGAAGAGCCACCTCTATATCCCTGAGAGAGGGTTGGGCAGACACTGAAGCCAGAACTGGAAGAAGTGGGGGAAAGGTCCCATGCAGAGGGAGATTATGGCAACCTGGGCTGGGTCTTGGCCTTCTCTCTACAACTGGGTTCTTCCTGGGACAGTTTGTTCCCTTGGCCTGATGTGTGGAATGCACTCGGCCAAGATCAGCTTGCCGGAAACAGAAGCCCTAGCATGACTCCAAACCTCCTAAACAGTTCCCAGTACAAACCTGGCCTGCTGGCATGCCAGGGAGTTGTCCTCCTTAAGCCTGCCAGCCTCAACTCTGGCCCAGGCTTTAATAGGCTATCAGCCTGTGGTATGACATAGTTGGCCTGGGGCATTGAAGGGAGTAGAGAGCAGGTTGGGAGAGGGAGTGATTGATGTCTCTATGTGTACAGCTCTTATAGGGGAGAGGAAGATGTGTTTTTCCAATTTGGGACCATGCTAGTGAAGAGGCCCAGAGGCCGGAGATGGGGCTCGGAGTTAATCCTTTCTGTGCATATGGGGAAGAGAGGGCTGTTCAGGGTGAATTTGGTGATTAGGAAAGGGGCCTGGACTTTTAAAGTGGGAGTATGCAAACTGTGATTGTGTGGGAGTGTGTTTGTGCATGTTGGAGGTGATTTTGAGTGCATGTTTGTATAAGGGATGATTAGAAGGGATGTGTGTGTGTGTGTGTGTACACACACTGGGATCCTAGAGGGCTTTAATATGATTTAATGTGAAATCCCACTGATGTTCCCATTTGCCAACTGTGTCCCAGGAGGCCCACAGCCATCCCAGACCTGGGAAGAGGAGAACAGTTGTCCCTCCTAGACAGACAGTCTCTTGTGCCCAAAGGAGTTGTCTAGGAGCCTCTCCATCTGAGATGAGACCAGCACCCCATCAGGTCAAGATCTGAGATCCTGAGTCCCCCCTCACTTCTAACCCCTACCAGCAAGCCCTTAGGACTTGAGGCCATTCCCAAATTCCTCCAGTTTGTCCCCAAGTTTCTTGCCAGGGGCTCCAGGAGTCATCCCAAAGGCTGTAGGGAATGGAGGGAAGAAGCGGGTTGGCCCTTTAAGAGAATCATTTTGGAGCTGGCCTAGTGTGTTATCGATTGGAGCTATGGTAACGTATATTAGATTATGTATGGCTGGAAATGTGTTGCAAAGTGGGAGGCTTGTTTGGGAAGCTGGAGCAGTTCTTCTTGTAAACTGGCTCCCCATAGAGGTTTTGGGTTGAGAAGGGTCTGCTTTTGTCAGTTTAACATACCTGAGCATTGCCTCTAGGGGAGAGGCGGGAGGGGCCAGCCAGCCAGCCGATGGAAGGCTTCTGAAGAAAAGAAGGAAGGTGGGGGAGGCAAGAGGAGCAGGAGCAGCAGGGGAGGAGGGGGGCTGGGCTGAGCTGGACAGACCAGCTCCTTGTATCCCCCATTCTTCGGCCACTGAGGAAGGCAGGGCAGAGCTGAAGGAAAAATTGGCTGTTTTGGAACTCTTGTTTATGGTGGGGGATTTCAGAGAGGCATAGAGTGTGTGGTTAGAGCTATGCCAAGCATGGAGTCTGGGTCTCTTTCCTGGAACACAAAGCCCCTCATCTTTAGGAGTGTACTGAGCACCCACTGGACAAGAAGCACTGTCCTAAGCACTTGGGTCCTCTAGCGTTGGATCTCAGCTGAGACCTGCAGAGGAGGAGAGCCCTTCAGCCCCTGCTCCAGCCTCCTACTTCTCAATTTCTCCAATGCCAGGAAGAATGGGGCTGCTGCTGTGGCTGTGACTGTTATATTGTTTTTATGTTTTGATTGTTTTGTCTTTCTTTACAAGTCTGTTGCCCACCCCATGCCCCACCTTTCTTTTTAGGTTGTGAATGCCTTGGGGGCCAGGGACTGAATCAAATTCTTATCCGTGTATTTTTTTTCCCAGTGCTTAGCAGAATGCTTTGCACCCAGTAAGTGCTTAATAAAGTACCATTACTATTATTACTGCTACTACAACAGAAACATAAAGCACATTCCCAGCCCACAAGGAGCTTTCATTCCAATATGGGAAGAGAGACATAAAAATATTTAGAGTTATCAGAATAAATCATTAAATGTACAATTGAATATGCATACATTCACAAGTGTTGAGATTGAATATAAATACATATGTACTAGAGGTGGCTGATGGGTTGATACATCTTGGGATGTTGGGAGTTAATCAGGCAAAGCTTGTTGGAGAAGGTGGGATTTTAGAAGGGTTTTGAACATGGGGAGAGCTGGGTTTTGTTGGATTTGTAGTGGGAGGGAGTTACAGGCCAGGGACACAGTTTGAGCAGGGGGACAATGTTGGAAGAGGTGAGAAAGAGGTAGAGGGAAAAGGCTGGCTTGGGAGGATTAAAGAGAGTAGCTGGGGAGTAGAGGGGAAAAAGAACACGTGGGTAAAATGGGCAGAGTTGAGGGAGAGCCTTGATGCCAATCATGAAGAGATTTTGCTTGAGGTGGAGGGAGCTGGGAAACAAATGGAGGTTTTGGAGGCATAGAGAGATGGGTGATGAATGATACTTACAGAAGATGATCTGTGTAGTGGTATGGAGAATAGATTGGAGGAGGAGAGAATGGGAGCTGATAGACCCATGAGGAGGCTGAAACAACAGTCTAGCAGCCATGTGACAAGGGCTTGGATCAGGATGGCAGCAGTTTGGGTGAAGGGGAAGGGGCAGATGAGGGAAAAGTATATAGGAAGAGCCCCCGGGATTTAGCAGTGGGTTGAATGCGAGAGCTTAGTATGGTGGTCTGCATCAAATAAGCCCTTAGTGCATTTTATTGATTGACTGATTGATTGATCAGGGAGGACCTCCAGGAGGAGTTGTCATTGCTAAGAGTTTGAAAGGCCTGATGCTCATGATGCCACTGGAGAAGGGGCTGCTGGGGAGCTCAGATGGTGTGAGAGCTGGGCAGTTACTCTCCAGGGTGGTAGGCCTTAGGACTCGGATGATAAATGAGCAGCCTGACCCCATGCTGTCACTTTGTCCTTCCTCGCCAAGGTTTTGGTATTCTGGGAGACAGAGGATGGTGGCATTCCTGACAGACCTCTCCTAAACTGAGACCAAAGCCAAAGTTCAGGGGAGAGGGGACCTGATAAGAATCCCATAAATCCCAAATCTGCAGCACAGTCACAGCACAGTCTGAATCAAGCTCAGACTGAGTTGGGCCAAGCCTGATGAGTGAGATGCCCGTACCTGGCCCTTAGTCCTGGGGGATGAATGTCCAGAAGGGTAGTAGAGGCCTGGGCTGGATGGCCCAGGGGACTGACTTAGAAATGGCGTAGTCCATAAACTGATGTCTTTTTGACTAATGCCAAGCTGACTTCTGGCTGGGAAGAAGGGAGTTGCTTGCTTGGGAGATCGTCCACATGCTCTTAGGCTTTTTAGTCCCAGTGAATGCATTCGAATTTGGGAACATACAGCTGGGCAGGGCTGCAAGAGCAGGGGCCTGTGGAGACCCAACACAGAGGTAGCATGGGCTGTCTGGCCCCAGCTTAAGCTCAGACCATGACATCACTGCCTAGCCCATGGGCAAGATCCACGCTCAAGCCCTGGCTTCTCTCAGGGTTTGGCTGAGGTTTCACTTGGGCTCAGATTCACTCCCTGACCAACACAGCATTTGAGGGGATACAAATAATAATAATGATATTTGTAAAGATCTCGCTCTACTATGATGACTACTACTGTACTACTAATTATGGAATTTGTTTACTACTATGTGCTAAGGACTGTGTTCACACTCTGGGGTAGATACAATACACCCATATCAGACACAATCCCTGTCTCACATGGAGCTCAGTCATCCTCATTCTACAGAAGAGGAACAGAGGCCCAGGGAAGTTTCAAGTACTATGCTAAGTGCTGGGATAGATAGAGGGTAATCAGAATGGCCCCAGTCCCCCATTGGCACTTTCTCTCCAACCCGTCCACCCTGTAGGTCCCTGTTTCTGGCAGGGAGTCCGTGCCTTCCCACATTTTCTGTTTCTGAGGAGCTTTGGGACATGGAGGAGAGGCAGGGCAGTGGACATGTGGGCTAGAAGGGTCCACAACACTAAGTTGTACTCTATCAGGCTCTCTCTCTCTCTCTCTTTCTCTCTCGCTTTCACGCTCTCTATCAAAGCCGGACATTCCACTAGGCCAGCCCACGAAAGGAAAGGCAGTATGGTAGGACAAGAGGGTTGTGGGAGACTCTGAAACACCCAGATCCTATTCACCCAGAACCCTGGGAATGCAGGATTCCCTTCACTCTCCTTGACTCCCTGGGAGTGGGGAAGGAGTCTGAAGAATTAATTCTACCCCTTTCCAAGGAGGGGAAATGGAGACCCAGGGTGAGGACAGGCCCCACTGCAAACAGTAGCTGGGGGCTGGGATTTGGGCCTCAGAATTCCTGTACCGTAACACTTGCCTCATGACAAGCAAACCCAGACACAGGTAGGGGCAGCAGTCACCCCCAACCTTTGGCCCTGTTCATTTTCTGCAACAGGATCCAGAGAGAAAAGCTCAGCATCGATTGAAGATGTCATGACCTCCAGGCTCTTACCCAGCTCCACTTTCCTTTTTTCTTCATTTGCTCTCCTACCCGCTCCGTTCAGACCCCCAAACCCTGGCCACCCTCCTGTTCAATGCAGTTGGCTGCATCAGCAGACCGTGTTCCAAGCCTACTTACAGCCCAGTCGGGGGGCTTGTGTTGGAGTAATTGGGCTTGGAAAATGAGCGGCTTTGAAGACATTTAAAGAGAGAATAAAAGGAAGAGAGAGAAATGGAAAAGACTAGGTAAAGAAGCGGGGGGGCAGGGCCAGGGCCAGGGACAAAGGCAGGGAGGGCAAAGAGGGAGAATGACTTTCATTCGCAAATTGAACAAGTGCCCCGCCCCCATATAGAATGGCAAAGGGATACCTGAGGGGCACTGCTACTCTTCCTGGATTTCTGCCTGGCAAAATGTTTACCCCATTCCAGTCTGGCATGGAGGGGAACCTCATTCATTCATTCAATAGTATTTATTGAGTGCCTACTATGTGCAGAGCACTGTACTAAGCACTTGGAATGAACAAGTCGGCAACAGATAGAGACAGTCCCTGCTGTTTGACGGGCTTACAGTCTAATGGGGGAGACAGACAGACAAGAACAATGGCAATAAATAGAGTCAAGGGGAAGAACATCTCATAAAAACAATAGCAACTAAATAGAATCAAGGCGATGTACAATTCATTAACAAAATAAATAGGGTAATGAAAATATATACAGTCGAGCGGACGAGTACAGTCCTGAGGGGATGGGAAGGGAGAGGGGGAGGAGCAGAGGGAAATGGGGGAAAAAGAGGGTTAAGCTGCGGAGAGGTGAAGCGGGGGTGGTAGAGGGAGTAGAGGGAGAAGAGGAGCTCAGTCTGGGAAGGCCTCTTGGAGGAGGTGAGTTTTAAGTAGGGTTTTGAAGAGGGGAAGAGAATCAGTTTGGCAGAGGTGAGGAGGGAGGGCGTTCCAGGACCGCGGGAGGACGTGGCCCAGGGGTCGACGGCAGGATAGGCGAGACCGAGGGACAGTGAGGAGGTGGGCGGCAGAGGAGCGGAGCGTGCGGGGTGGGTGGTAGAAAGAGAGAAGGGAGGAGAGGTAGGAAGGGGCAAGGTGATGTAGAGCCTTGAAGCCTAGAGTGAGGAGTTTTTGTTTGGAGCGGAGGTTGATAGGCAACCACTGGAGTTGTTTAAGAAGGGGAGTGACATGCCCAGATCGTTTCTGCAGGAAGATGAGCCGGGCAGTGGAGTGAAGAATAGACTGGAGCGGGGCGAGAGAGGAGGAAGGGAGGTCAGAGAGAAGGCTGACACAGTAGTCTAGCCGGGATATAACGAGAGCCCGTAGCAGTAAGTTCCCTCCTGGAACATACCCTCAGGAGGGAAGCCAGTAGGAGTCTGAAGAGCACACCTGCCCCCAAAAGGGATGTTCATGTCCAGAGCAGGGTGGCCACATTTCAGTTGTGAGGATGCAGGACACCAGCTGGCAACTGGTTTTTCCCACCTGGCCTCTTGGGGCTAGGCAGGACTCATGATACTCAGATTCAGGCCGGTCACGTGAACCCTTAGACTGGGTGTTGGAGTGGCCCCACTTTTCCTTTCTTTTTTACACAAAGGGCTCTAAGAAGGGCCTCGACCTTGGTCATCACCATGGCAGGGGCTGGCACACCCAGGGCCTTTGCCTCCTTGGGAGAAAAATCAATATCCCCAAGAAGTGTGAAGTGGTGTCCTGAATGGGAAAGGGATTGGGGCTGCGATTGGGGCCCAAGGGAAAGTGTGCAGAGAGCAGGGCGGTGGGGGGTATGGCAAAATTCGAGGTGGGGGGCAGGGTTGAGTGGAAGCTGCAACATTAGAGAGAAATAAAAAACTAATCAAATCCAGATTCCAGCCAGGTCTATAGATCTGTCGGTGGAACAGAGAAGATAAGTGGAGTGCGAGAAGAAGGGAAATGAGGGACGGATCAGACATTTTTGTGTCCACTGCCCCTGCCAATTGTAAGGGAAAACAAAAGCAGCTTTAGAATTCACAATGATGGTGGATTGAGACTCCGTCTTTGCAGGCAATTATTAGCAATTGGACTGTGGCTGAAATGCGCCTGCTTTTTCATTTTTTTTCCAAGCAACATAAAAATGCATCGATTGTGAGGGCCCCATTGCCTTCCAAGGGGAAACAGCAGCCAAGCTGAGCAAAGGGATATGGATCGGATAGGATTCAGCTCCTCCCATTCCTCCCACTCCTCACACTTCTACTGTGGAGACCATATAACACCCCCTTCCCCCACCCTTGTGCTTATGCCACAAACAGCACACACATTTACACAGGCACACACTTGAACATGTATATCTGCCCCAGTCCCCAGGCTACTGAGGAAGCAGGAGTGTGGGGGAGATGTAGAGGAAGCAAGGTAAGAACACTGGAGGAGGGGGAGAGAGAGAGAGAGAGAGAGAGAGAGAGAGAGAGCCTGAAGAGAAAATGTCTTTTTTACTGTAGTCTCTGGGTTAGGGACAGTCCCTTAACCTCCCTGCACTTTGTACCTCACCACAAACCTTTCATTTGAGTTTCTCTCAGGACAGTGAACTGTACTGTGTTATTATCAGCCCTGATAGATGAATAAATAGATGGCTCATATTCATTTTGCAGTTGGGAAAACTGAGCAGAAGATGACACCGCTGATGGTGAGACTGCATTCATGAGTATGAGTGTCTTTCATTTTTTTATTGTTTATTATTATGGTACTTGTTAAGCACTTACTATACGCTAGGCATTGTACTGAGTGCTGTTGTAGATACAAAATTATCAGGTTGGGCACAGTCCATGTCCCACATGGGGCTCACAGTCTAAGTAGGAGGGAGAACAGATGTTGAATCCCCACTGGACAGATGAGGAAACTGAGGCCCCAAGACATGTAGTGACTTGCCCAAGGTCATACGGCAGGCAAGTAGTGAAGCTGGGATTAGAACCCAGGTCCTCTGACTTCCAGGCCTGGGCTTTTTACCATTAAGGCATGCTACTTCCTTCTTTGAGAATCTCCTGCACACTTGTACACTTTATTCATAAAAATACAGGCAGGCACCTTTGCTGACCTTTTGCCACTCAGACTCCAGTGGTTAAGAAGAGGGAGAGGTATGTCCTACTTGCCACAAGAATGCACACTTGAGTTGTTCTTAGAGGATGGTGTTCATTGAGCCAACCACACTCTTTGGCCTGGTTCCCCATGCCCAGGGGCCCATATTATGAGATGGCTAGTGGGGAAAAGAGGTGGAGCTGTTGGGCATGGACAAGAATGTCTCAGAGAACTCAGCAACAGCAGACCCCACCACTGGGCCTTCACCCATTCAGGTAGTCTGGGCACTCAGGTTGGCTTAGAGCTCATGTGGTCTTTTCCACTTTCTTTACAAAAACTGAGGAAAAAGCTAAAAACAGCCAAAAGCCCCCATAGGGAAACACAGCAGCAACAATATACATTTGTCCTCCCCAAAGCTCCACAGCCCAGAACCAGAAAACAGCAGGGGCATCAGAGCAAGGCACATGCAGGCAAGAGTGGTAGCTTCAGGGAGTAGCCCGATGTCACCAGATTTCTACCCCTGGGAAGATTTGAAGTCCTGATCCCAGCCATTGCCTGTTGACTGATTGTGTAATCCGTTGGTTTCCCATTGCCCTCTCCCTCTCCCCTCCCTCTTGTCAGCTACCCAATTCCTACCCTAGGCTCAGCCTTACTCTGGCTTCCCCTGTTTTACACATGAAGAACGGAATCTGGGAGCCTCCAACTCACTTTTGTGGTGGAGAACCTGAGGTCTGCTTGGGATCACCAGGACCACTGGGATAAGGGTTGGGGAGACAATCAGGGCTAGAACTCAGGCATCTCTAGCACCAAGTCCAGAGGGTCCTAGTCCCAGTGCCAAAGGCTTGGGAAACTCCTTCCCAGCTCCTCCCCTCTGGAGGGGCCATTTGGGAGGAGGGGAGAGGTCTAACTATCCCCCAGTGACCAGAGAGGGTCCAGGCAATGAGGCAGGGCCTGCTGCCCTCCCCCATGAGACTGTTGATAAGCAGTACAAGGACCAGTCCTTGACGGCTTAATCGGTTCTGACTGGAGGGACGGACCTGAATCTGATGAGAAGTGTTCCCCAAATGGAACAGAGCCACTAAGGCCCTTCTCTCACCTCTGCTCTGTAACCTCAGCCTCAAGACATCCTAGCACTTTGAGTCCTGAATTAAATATTAAACAAAATAGAAATATGCGCCTCTCACTCCCACTTGCTTTCTTTTTTCTTTAAATTTCCTGGCTTTGACGCTGGATTATTACCAGGGCTATTGACTCAAGGGGCGCCAGCATGGACATCTTTGAACTCCAAACCCTCTCTCCAACTATTGATTTTTTTCCCCTTATTAAAACATTAAAAAAATTTTGAATTCAAATGACGCAGAGGTAAGTGTATCGAGGGTATTCCAGCCTTCTCTCTCTCCCCTCTCCTCCAGAGTTGAAATTTCTTTTTCCTCTGGCAGTGAGTGGGGAAGAAGGAGAATAGAAGCAGAGTAGCTCAAATGCTAGCTGAGCAGAAACTTGGTATATGTTGCCAGAAGACCACCCGACTGCTCACCCTTAGCTTCCAGGAGAACAATCTCTGAACCCTTCCCTCCCATACTTCTCATTTGTCCTCTAGATTTCAATCCTTATTGTTCATATAGACAGACTGAGGCCCAACAGGGGGTGTGTGTGTGCATTTGTGTGTGTGTGTGTGTGTGTGTGTGTGTGTGGTAGGGGGTGGGGGATGGGGAGGGTTGGCAGTAACTTGACTGACAGAATCTGATCTCTGTCCATATCCTCCTCGACCTCTGGGTTGTTTCTGATACTGCTGAATCCCTCCTCCTCATCATCTCTCTCTTTCTCTCTCTCTTTCTCTCTCTCTCTCCATAGTCATTTTTTACCACCACAGCCCTTTCCTTGTTCTGTTCCTAATTCTTTGACTGTACCTTCTTGGTCTCCTTTGCTGGTTCTTCATCCTCTCCTCATGCTTTAATCCTTTGTCTTGAACTGTGAGTCCCATGTGGGATGGGGACTATGTACACCTATATTAACTTGTACCTACCCCAGAGCTTAGAATGGTGCTCAGCACATAGTATATGCTTAACAAATATAATCATAATAATAGTAATAACAGTACTAACAACAATTCTCATTCCTTTGGGAAGTTCACCCACTCACATGCTTTCAGTGGCTTACCTATGGGTGGATGACTCCCCAGTCAAACTTCACCAGCTCTGCCCTCTCACAAGCTTTAAAGTCTCATGTCTCCTACCTCTGGGGTGCTCCTATATGGCAAAAAATCAAGCTATGCATCATCCCATCTAACTTTCCCATCATTGTCAAAGCCATCATCCTCACAATCTTGGTGTCATCTTTGACTCCTCCCTCTCACACATTTAGCTCCCACAGTCAGCCTGTTTTAAAATTCCTATCTCAAATTCCTCTCCTCCAGTTCTCTCCTGGACCCACTCCAATCTGGCTTTTGTCCCCTTCACTCCACAGAAACCGCCCTCTCGGTTTCTAATGATCACTAATGATCTCCTTCTTGCCTGGCTTCTACTCTATCCTAATCCTCCTCGACCTCTCAGCTCCCTTCGAAACTATGGACCACCCCCTTCTCCTGGAAATGTTATCTAACCTTGGCTGGTTCTCTGACCTCTCCTGGTTCTCCTCTTATCTCTCTGGACATTCATTCTCAGGCTCCTTCAGGAGCTCCTCCTCTGCTACCCATTAACTTGGGGGCCCCTTAAGGTTCAGTTCTGGATCCCCTTCTATTCTCCATCTACATTCATTCCCTTGAAGAACTGATTTGCTCCCATGGCTTCAACTACTATCTCCAGACAGATGATACCTAAATCTGCATCTCCTCCCCTGATCTTTCCTTCTCTCTCCAGGCTCACAACTCCTCCTGCCTTCAAGACATCTATACTTGGATGTCCTCTCATCACCGCAAACTTGACATGTCCAGAACAGAGCTCTTTATCTTCCTGCCCAAACCCTGTCCTCTCCTGGACTTTCCTGTCACTGCAGAAGACATCACCATCCTTCCCATCTCACAAGCCTGTTTCCTTGGCATTATCCTTGACTCCCCGCTCTCATTCAACCCACATATGCAATCCATCCCCAAATCCTAATGGTCCCATTTTCATAACATCACTAAAATCCTCTCTTTCCTCTCCATCCAAACTGCTACCACGTTAATAAAATCACTCATCCTATCCCACCTAGATTACTGCATCAGCCTCCTTGCTGACCTCCCAACCTGCTGTTTCTCCCCACTCCAGTCCATACCTCACAATGCTGCCTGGATTATCTTTCTACAGAAACATTCAGGACATGTCACCCCCCCTCAAAAATCTCCAGTGGTTGCCTATCCACCTCCGTATCAAACAAAAACTCCTCACCATTGACTTTAAAGCACTCCATCATCTTGCCCCCTCCCACTTCACCTAGCTTCTTTCCTTCTACAACCCAGCTCAAACACTTTGCTCCTCTGATGCTAACCTTCTTACTGTGCCTTGATCTCGCCTGTCCCCCCTCTGACCCCTAGTCCATGTCCTGCCTCTGGCCTGGAATGCCCTCCCTCCTCAAATCTGACAATTAATGCCCGCCGCTTCAAAGCTTTATTCAAGACACATCTCCTCCAAGAGGCCTTCCCAGGCTCAGCCCCACTTTTCCTCATCTCCCACTCCTTTCTGGGTCACCCTGACTTGCTCCCTTTGCTCTCCCTGCCCCTGCCAACTCCCAGACCCAAAGCACTTGTGTATATATCTGTAACTTTATTTATTTGTATTGATTTCTGTCTCCCCCACAAGCTGTGAGCTCATTGTGTGCAGGGATTGTCACTGTTTAGTGTTGTATTGTTCTTTCCCAAGCACAGTGCTCTGCACACAGTAAGTGCTTAAGACGTATGATTGAATGAATGAATGAATGAATGAGTGAATGAATAAATCCTGATGGCTCTGTCCCTCTAGTATTTTCCAGCTGATGGATTGGTACATCTTGTAATGTTGGGATTTAACTGGGTAAGTCTTGTTGGAGGAAGTGGGATTTCAGAAGGCTTTTGAACATGAGGAGAGCTGTAGTTTGTTGGATTTGGAGTGGAGGGCATTCCAGGCCACGTTCCAGTTCCCCTTCTCCCCACTTTTACAACTGCCACCCTGATACACGCTCCTTTCAGCCTGCTCTTTGGAGGGCAAAATTGCCAATCTTGCCAGTACCTCAAGGCCCGCAAAAGTCTATTGTTCATCCAGACTCCAGGTCCGGGAGAGAACAGAGAAATTATTAGAAGAGCTGGAAGAACACAAGTTAGGAAGAGTTAGGAGTATTTAGCCTGAAGAAAAAGATGAGTGGCTCTGGGATTAGTATGGGCCCACCTAACAACTGGGGTGACTCTCTCCCTTTCCACTTACAGGAAAGGGAGAAGATCTGCTCCCTCTCAAGCAATTAGGGTAGGCAGTAGTTGAGCAGCCTAACATTTAGAATGGATATGGCTGTTCAGACTATGGTTGGCCCTGTGGGGACCACTGAGGAACTCAGGATTATTCCATCCAGCAGTCCTTGAATCATCTCTCTCATTCAACCTGCTTAATTGACCAGTGCCCAAATCTTGTTGGTTCTATCTTCATAACATCTCCAGAATCTCCTTTCTCTCCATCCAAACTGTTACCATGCTGATCAAAGTACTTGTCATAGCCCACCTCAACTACTGGATCAGCCTCTTTGCTGATCTCCCTGTCTCTAGTCTCTCCCCTCTCCAGTCCTTACTTCACTCTACTGCCCAGGTCATTTTAATAAAAACTCATTCTGTGCTCATCTCTACAAAACCTCCTCAAAAACCTCCAATGGGAGCCTAGCCATCTCCACATCAAGCAGAAAATCCTCACCATTGTTTTGTTGTCTGTCTCCCCCTTTTAGACTGTGAGCCCATTGTTGGTCAGGGATTGTCTCTATCTGTTGCTGAACTGTACATTCCAAGTGCTTAGTACAGTGCTCTACACACAGTAAGAGCTCAATAAATATGATTGAATGAACTGAATGAATGAACCATTGGAGTCAAGGCATTTAATCAGCTCTCCCCCTCATACTTTACCTGGCTGACCTCCTACTATAACCCAACCTGCATATTTTGCTCCTCTAACTCCAACCTACTCTCACTGTACCTTGATCTGTCTCAATCACAGTTGACCCCTTGCCCATGTCCTCCCTCCTGCCTGGAATTCCCTCCCCCTTTGTATCCAGCAGATCACCACTCTCCCCATCTCCAAGACCCTACTAAAATCATATCTCTCTCAGGAAGCCTTCCTTGACTAACCTCTCTTTTCCTTATCCTATTTTCCCATCTTTCTGCTCAGCTATGCATTTGAGTCTGGGCCCCTTAAGCACTTTTTGAAACTCACCCCCACTCCAGCCCACAGCATTTATATGCATATCCTTACGCTCTGCAGCTTTCCTTATTTGTAATTTATTTTCATGCCCAACTCCCCCACTACACTGTGAGCTCCTTGAGGGCAGAAATTGCGTCTACCAACTTTATTGTATTGTACTCTCCCAAGTGCTTAGTACAGAAAACACTCAATAAATATTGATTGATTGATATTTTTACTCTTATTTTGTTGGATTTATGCTGTTATTCTTTCCCTATATAAGTGTCTTCCTTCAACCTATTTCTGCCTGAATCAAGAAAAATACAGCTGTTTGGTGCAAAGGGATAGATCTAGTTATCCTCTGTCCTTAAAGAAGAAGCCACTGATGGTGAAATTAATCTAAGGAGGTGAGTGTGGAACGGCAAGGCCAATGCAGAACCCACAGTCCTGACCACAGTCCTGATGTTTGTTGCTTGCTAAGCCTGGCACTGTTTTCACTTTTGCCTCCTTATCTCACTATCCGTAGATTCTGTTGCAATAGAACCATTCCTGTCTTGATAACAGTGCACCATTCTGGCTTGCCTCAAATGTTTGCCTCCTAGTTTTCCACTGAGGTGCAGCATTGTCCAAAGGTTTGTTTCACTGCAGCCTTAAAACACTTCTTCTGTTCTGCTTGCTTAGAGTTTCCCAATTTCAACATATAGCAACTGTTTGGGTAGCCTACTGTCATCTATTTTCCTTGTCCCGGCCAGAGTGAGCATAGCTTCAATGCTAGGAGACTAATTTCATTTCACAACTTCGTTCCTTGTGATTCTGTTTTGCCATTTGATGTTCAATATAGCCATTAGTGATGATACAACTGCTCAAGAAATTGTTGTACATGACACTACGGGAGACAACAGCTCTCACAGTCATAGAGTAGTTTGGACAACACTAGCTCTCTGCAGACCTTTGATTTGATAATAATGTTGGTATTTGTTAAGCGCTTACTATGTGCCGAGCACTGTTCTAAGCGCTGGGGTAGACACAGGGGAATCAGGTTGTCCCACGTGGGGCTCACAGTCTTCATCCCCATTTTACAGATGAGGGAACTGAGGCACAGAGAAGTTAAGTGACTCGCCCACAGTCACACAGCCGACAGTGGCAGAGCTGGGATTCGAACTCATGAGCCCTGACTCCAAAGCCCGTGTTCTTTCCACTGAGCCACGCTGCTTCTTTGATCACGCAGTTATCACGCTGCCACCACACTGTTTTTTAGTTTCACTAAAGGTGTATTGTCCTCTGATTCAGTTGTCTATCTCCATGTCTATAGTTGCATCACTTGTCAGTATGCTGCCTAGGTAACAGAATTATGTGACCGTCTTTTAGCTAAAAAGGATTTTGGGTTATGTTTTTGGCTTCCTTGGGGCAAGCTGATACATTCCCTCAGATTTCTTCAAACTCACTGTCAGAACGTAACACCTGGCTGATTCAGTGAAGCTGTATACAATCATCAGCAGGTTTTCTTAGGGATGTGCCTCCAAGGAGCCATCATTTGCATATAGCAATCAATCAGTGGAGCTTATCGAGCATCTTCTAAGTAGATTGAGAGTCTCATGGGAGACAGGGATTAGGTCATATCTCATAACTCACTATCTACTCCAGTGTTTAGCCTGTGTTAAGAGCTTGATAAATGCCATAATTGCTATAGTCATTATTATTATTAGTATTAGTATTACAGAGCATTCTACTAAGCACTGCCATTGGTCCTGTGGAAAGAGAACTGCACTAAATCTGGGTTCTAGTTCATTTCTGCAAGTAAAGCAAGGCCTGCTCAGGCTATGTCATCAGTGGTGAAAGTTTCTGCTGAAGAACTACCTGGGGCTTCTACAAAATGAACAGATTCAGCAGGAATCCTTAAAATATCTGGCTAATGTGAGAGGTGAAGATAGCAGCATCGACCAAGGCAACCACCTGCTGGGTCATGGCACAGAGACATAGCATTGGCACCATGTTGCTACAGTCCCGTCAATTGTAATAGTCCTGAATTTAAATAACTTTGAGGATAACAATGCTAAAATCTGCCTTTTCCTCTCCATCTAAACTGCTACCACGTTAATACAATAACTCATCCTATCCCGCATAGATTACTGCATCAGCCTCCTTGCTGACCTCCCAACTTTCTGTCTCTCCCCACTCCAGTTCATACTTCACTCCACTGCCCGATGTTCAGGACATGTAAGCCTCTCCCTCAAAAATCTCCAGTGGTTGTCTATCCACCTCTATATCAAACAAAAACTCCTCAATATTGGCTTTAAAGCACTCCATCACCTTGCCCCCTCCTACCTCACCTCGCTTCTCTCCTCCAACCCAGCCCACACACTTCGCTCCTCTTATGCTAACCTTCTCACTATGCCTGGATCTCGCCTGTCTCACCACCGACCTCTGGCCCACGTCCTACCTCTGGCCTGGAATACCCTCCCTCCTCAAATCTGACAATTACTCTCCCCTCCTTCAAAGCTTTACTGAAGGCACATCTCCTACAAGAGACCTCAGAATAAACCCCACTTTTCCTCATCTCTCACTCCCTTCTGCCTTGCCCTAACCTGCTCCCTTTGCTTCCCACCTCCCCCAACTCCCAGCCCCACGGCACTTGTGTATATATCTTTAATTTTATTTACTTGTTTTGATGTCTGTCTCCCCCGCCCCCAGACTGTGAGCTCATTGTGGGCAGGGATTGTCACTTTTTATTGTTGTATTGTACTTTCCCAAGTGCTTAGAACGCTGCTTTGCACACAGTAAGCACTTAATAAATATGACCGGCAGGAATGAGAGAGTGTGAATGGCTCTGTGCAAACCACTAGCACTAGAATCAATTCCTTCGTGCAGGTTGTTGGTGAGTATTAAAGTGTTGTTGCCATCTATTCAGGATTCCCTCCTTGTCTATGATGAGGCTGAGCAATTTTCATTCTCCTGAGGTGTCGGGATGACAGTAGTAGAGGTAATATTATTTATTGAGTGTCCTTGTCTTGTCTTATGCTGTCGGGTCTTCTCTGACCCATAGCGATGCCATGGATACATCTCTCCCATCTGCAATCGTTCTGGCAGTGCATCCATAGAGTTTTCTTGGTAAAAATACGGAAGTGGTTTACCACTTCCGTGTAGTAAACTTGAGTTTCCATCCTTGACTCTTTCTCATGCCGCTGCTGCCCAGCATAGGTGAGTTTTGACTTGTAGCAGATTGCCTTCCACTCGCTAGCTACTGCCCAAGCTAGGAATGGAATAGGTATGCCTCTGCTTGATTCTCCATCCCATAGTCCCTGGTAGGGAAGCAGCGTGGCTCAGTGGAAAGAGCCCGGGCTTGGGAGTCAGAGGTTTATGGGTTCGAATCCTGGCTCTGCCACTTGTCAGCTGTGTGACTGTGGGCAAGTCACTTGACTTCTCTGTGCCTCAGTTACCTCATCTGTAAAATGGGGATTAACTTTGAGCCTCACATGGGACAACCTGATTACCCTGTATCTACTCCAGCGCTTAGAACAGTGCTCTGAACATAGTAAGCTCTTAACAAATACCAACATTATTATTAGAGTACTGGAAACTCTCCATGTGTGACCCTGAGAGAGGCCTGAGTGCCCACAGAGTGCAAAACACTATAAAAGTGCAACAGACGCCCAGTACACCCTCTCCTGCCCACAAAGAGCTTACAACCTATTGGGGGAAGTCAGGCATACAAAATATTTACGAATAGTGAAATCAAAATAAGTAATTGAATGCATAATTGGATGCACATATGTATATACACTCTGACACGTGCTGTGGGTAGGTATACACAAATACACAAGTATTAGGGGTAGCTGTTCGGACTTGATATGACTCAGGGTGTTGGGTACGAATCAGGGAAGACTTGCAGGAGGGAGTGGGATTTTAGGAGGGCAGGGTAGAGAGGGTGTGGGTTAATAGATAGGGCATAGCGCTAGAAGTCAGAAGGACCTGGGTTCTATTCCTGGCTCTGCCACATTTCTGCTGTGTAACCTTGGGCAAGTCATTTATCTTCTCAGTTACCTCAGCTGTAAAATGGGAATAAAGAGTATGAACCCCATGTGGGACAGGGACTATGTCCAACCCGATTAACTTGTATCTACCCCAGCGCTTAGAACAGTGCTTGACACATAGTAAGAGTTTAACAAGTACCATAATCCTGACTCTGCCATTTGGCTGCTGTGTGTCACTGCTGCAAGTCACTTAACTTTTCTGAGCCTCAGTTGCTCCTCATCTGTAAAATGGGGATTAAGACTGTGAGCCCCATGTGGGATATGGAGTGTGTCCAACCTGATTAACTTGTATCTACCCCAGCACTTAGTACAGTGCCTGGCACATAGTAAGTGCTTACCAAATACCATAAAAAAGAGGGTTGAGAGGGGTCTGGCATTTGTTGGGGAAGGAAGTTGCAGGTCCAGGAGATAGCATGAGCAAGGTGTCAGAAGCAAGCAAGAATATGGTGGAGTATAGTCAGAAGGTAAATTCGGGAGGAACAAAGAGTGTGAGTTGAGGAGTAGAGCAGAGCAGAAGCAGCGTGGCTTAGTGGAAAGATCACGGGCTTGGGAGTCAGAGGTTATGGGTTCTAATCCTGGCTCCATCATTTATCAGCTGGGTGACTTCGGGCAAGTCACTTAACTTCTCTGTGCCTCAGTTACCTCATCTGTAAAATGGGGATTAAGTTTGTGAGCCCCATGTGGGACAACCTTGTAACCACCCCAGTGCTTAGAACAGTGTTTGGCACATAGTAAGCGCTTAACAAATACCATCATTATTATTATTAGAGGGTGAAGAAAGCTGATACATAAGATAGATAAGCAGATGGAAGGCTTTAAACTTAATGGAAAGACTTTTTTTACTTTGAGGCAGCTGAAAGTGTGTAGCCCCTGGAGGGTTTTGAGGAGTGATGGGTGTATGTTGAGGGAGTCTGTCCTCGGCCAGTTAACATCTTTAATGATGCATAACTGACAAAAGGGTGTGGACTAGGAGAACATGGAATTGAGAAGCAGCATGGCCTAGTTAAAGAGCACAAGACTTGAAGTCAGAAGACTTGAGTTCTAATTCTGGCTCCACCACTTATTTGCTGCTTGGCTTTGGGCAAGTCACTAAACATCTCTGGGCCTCATGTCCTCTGTAAAATTATGTACCTGTTAATTATGGTATTTAAAAAATTTTAATTATTATATTTATTAAGTGCTTACTATGTGCCAAGCACTGTACTAACCACTGTGGTGGGTACAAGATAATCAGGTTGGACACAGTCTCTGTCTCACATGGGGCTTCCAGTCTAAGTAGGAGGGAATAGGATTTAATCCCCATTTTACAGATGAGGCAACTGAAAAGGCGTAGAGAAATGAAGTGACTTCCCCAGGGTCATACAACAGACAAGTGGCAGAGCCAGGATTAGAACTCAGGTCCCTTGACTCCCAAGTCTGTGCTCTTTCTACTAGGCCATGTTGCTTCCTTGTTCTCCCTCTCCCTAAGACTCTGAGTCCTATGTGGGATAGGGACTGTATCTGATCTGCTTGTCTTATTTCTACCATAATAAACTCTGCCAAGTGGCTGCTGTGTGACCTTGGGCAAGTCACTTCACTTCTCTGGGCCTCAGTTACCTCATCTGTAAAATAGGGATTAAGATTGTGAGCCCTATGGGTGACCAGGGACTGTGTCTAACCTGATTATTATTTGGTATCTATCCCAGCACATAGTACAGTGCCTGACACATAGTAAATGCTTACAAATACCATAACAAATAATAAACACTCATTTCCTTGGAGAACTCATTCCTCGTTCACTCCGATGGCTTCAGCTACCATCTCTATGCAGATGAAACCCAAATCCTCCCCAATCTCTCTCCCTCCCTCCAGGTTCGCATCTCCTCCCGCCTTCAAGACATCTCTTCTTGGATGTCTTCCTGTCACCTCAAACTTAACATGTCCAAAACAGAGCTCCTTCTCTTCCCACCCAAACCCTGTCCTCTCCTGGACTTTTTTTCTGTCACGGCAGATGGCACCACCATCCTTCCCATCTCACAAACCCGTAACCTTGGTGTTATCCTTGACTCTCCTCTCTCATTCAGCCCATATGTTCAATCCATCACGAAATCCTGTTGGTCCCACTTTCACAACATTGCTAAAATCCTTTCCTCTTCATCCAAACTGCTACCACATTAATACAATCACTCATCCTATCCCGCCTAGATTACTGCATCAGCACCCTTGCTGACCTCCCAACCTCCTGTCTCTCCCTACTCCAGTCCATACTTCACGCGGCTGCCTGGATTATCTTTTTACAGAAACGTTCAGGACATGTCTCCCCCCTCCTCAAAAATCTCCAGTGGTTGCCTATCCACCTCTGTATCAAACAAAAACCTCCTCACCATTGGCTTTAAAGCACTCCATCACCTTGCCCCCTCCTACCTCAACTTGCTTCTCTCCTTCTACAACCCAGCTCACATACTTTGCTCCTCTGATGCTAACCTTCTCACTGTGCCTTGATCTCGCCTGTCTCACCGCTGACCCCTTAGCCCACGTCCTGCCTCTGGCCTGGAACGCCCTCCCTCCTCAAATCTGACAGACAATTACTCTCCCCCCCCTTCAAAGCTTTATTGAAGGCACATTTCCTCCAAGAGGCCTTCCCAGACTCAGCCCCACTTTTCCTCATCTCCCACTTCCTTCTGCATCACCCTGACTTGCTCCCTTTGCTCTCTCTGCTCCCCCACTCCCAGCTCCACAGCACTTGTGTAATTTTGTGTAAAATCTGTAATTTTATTTATTTGTATCGATGTCTGTCTCCCCCCCCCCCCCAGGCTGTGAGCTCATTGTGGGCAGGGATTGTCACTGTTTATTGTTGTACTGTACTTTCCCAAACTCTTAGTACAGTGCTCTGCACACAGTAAGTGCTTAATAAATACAATTGAATGAATGAATAAAAAAGATGACATCAAACCCATTTCAAATCTAATCCACTCCTTTGCATCCATCACACACACACACACACACACACACACACACACACACACACACACACACACACCCCTCCCCCCCTTCCACCCTAACACACATAAGTCCTGAATGATTTCTTCACATTTTCTAGTGCCTGGCCTGGATTTCCAACAAACAGTGTTTATAATCATCAGAAGAGAGAAAACAAAGACCTCAAATCTGTCCACAAGGAGCTAAGCTTTGCCTTAATGTAGTCTGAAGTGGTCGTTGAGAACTGAGACAGGGGAGGTGGGAGGAGTGGGAGAAGGGTAAAGGAGAGAAAGAATAGAGGGAGGGAGGGAAAGAGGGATACGAGAGGAGGATGGCTAAGGTTGGGGACCCCTCTCCCTCACCTCTGCTTGCCTGTTGGCAAATTTGCTTTTCAGACTTGTCTGGAGCTGCCTTTTCTAGGATTCTGGCAGCAAACCAGAAATGGGTTTCTAAATGGACATTTCTAAGTACAGTTTTCAGAGCTTAAACCACATTTCCCTCTATTCTCCCCTGCCTTTCTCTCTTCCTCTTTCACACCCAAACTCTCCCTGAGAAGTGCACATATATAGATCTTAAGACCCAGATGCCCAGACATTGATTTATACTCTAGGAAGGTATAAATCTCCCTCTCTCTCTCTCTCTCTCCTTCCCTTCCCTCCTCCCACTCCCCTCCTGCAACCCAGCTAATGATTATTTTAAGGATTTTCCAAACTGGGTAAAGGGTGGGGAGGGAGGCAGGAACCTCTCCCAGTCATGAACCAGGCGCCTTCTCCCCTCTCTACCTGTTCAGCTTCAACTTGCCCCCCAGGGTATTTCTGGCCCCGGAGTTATGGTGTTCCAATTCTCACCAGCTTCCCCTAATTACCCCATTTCTCAACCTTTCAAAGGGCTGAGGGGGAGTATGGTGGGAAGGCTCCCCCAGGGGAAGCTCTAGGCCACTCAGAAAACATCATCCTACAGACAGCTCCAGAGAGGAGCTTCCTGGAGGTGAGGGTGGAAAATGAATGGTCTCTCTGCTCTATGACTCCGTTTGCTTTTTCTTCCTCAAATCAATCCCTTGGGGTAGTGGTCACAGCAAGGGGAATCCTCATTTACCAAATCTTCCTTTTGCTAAACATGTCTACACCTATTACTTAGTTTACCTGTTACTTGGCTTGGGAGTCAGAGGTCATGGGTTCGAATCCAGCTCCGACACTTGTCAGCTGTGTGACTTTGGTCAAGTCACTTAACTTCTCTGTGCCTCAGTTATTTCATCTGTAAAATGGGGACTAATACTGTGATCCCCATGTGGGACAATCTGATAACCTTGTATCTACCCCAGCACTTAAAACAGTGTAAATGTTTACAGTGTAAGAACACATAGTAAGTGATTAACAAATATCATCATTATTATTACTTGGAATGGGCATTGTGTCCGTTTATCTACTCAATCTACTCCCACCCCCTGAGTCTTCTCCTCAGCCTCACCCAGGTAACTTTTCCCACCAGCCCTCAGTTCCCAAGTCCTTCTTCTCTGATCATTCAAGAGCAGGTCCTGAAATCCTCTCTCCCCCAGGAAGCCTTCCCTGATTAACTAGAAGAGAAGGAGTGAATTCCTCCTGACCCCCTTCTCTCTGAGCATGCAACTACTAGAACTCCCCCTTCATTTAGCTTCCCCATTCCCACACTCACTGGTCTCTTTGGTGGGGGCTCATGTTAATAGTTGATTTACTTAATTCATGTATTCATCCATTGTTTGTCCAAGAGTCCAGATGGGAATGGTTTTTGTCACTTGGAGGTATCAGTGCTCCTTTTCAGTTTCTCCTGATACCCTCGGTATCTTTAGGACAGTCTCCATGGAAATTAGTGTGACTTTCCTTAGGGCCCGGGATAAAAAGGCCTCTCCAGAACTGTTTTTTCCTAAGCTGTGCTGGTGGCTTCAGTTCAAATGGGTCTGAGGATTTGACTCTCGCTTGGCCATGTGGGGACTCTCTTTTCTGGCAGCTGTTGGCTTTGCTTAGGCCTGGGGACTTTGCTTGCTCAATTGGAGTTGGATGATGAGTGGCAGCAGGGTGGCGGAGAGAGAAACTTTTTCCTGAAGACCAAATATTTACCAGCTTGCCCCATTCATAGGTGGGGAACCCAGGGAGGGAAATCAGAACACCAGCATTATCTGCCCTTCACCTGGCTTAAATGATTACCCATCATAGGTGAGAGAGCAAGAAGTGACTTCTAGACTGTAAGCCCGGTGTGGACAGGGACGGTCTCTCTTTATTGCTGAATTGTACTTTTCAAGCGCTTAATACAGGGATCTGCACACAGTAAGTGCTCAATAAATGCAACTGAATGAATGAGTGAATGATTTACCAGGCTGAAGCCCTGACAGACTTACCTAGAGCCTGGGGAGGGGGATGGGGAGGTCAGAAGGACTAGGCAGCTAATTTGTTGGGTTCTGCAGGGCAGCAGGTGCAATTTTAATTGGTCTGGGAGTAAGTGGAGATTTCCAAAGGGATCAGCAGCAGTTATAATCCTGAGCTTGGTCTTCAGTGTAAATGTTAAAGGCACCCAACACTTACTTCTTCTTTCTGGAGTTCTGTGAAGGGGTCAGCAAGCACATGGGGAGAGGGGATTCAGTGGGCAGAATATACTCAGTTTTCAAAAGGCTTCTGGAAAGAGTCCACACAAAAGCCTTTTGATAAAAATCCTGAAAATTGTGGGTTTAATAATGGTGGTGTCTGTTAAGCACTCACTATGTGCTAAACACTGTACTAAGTGCTGGGGAAGATAATCAGGTCAGACATAGTCCCTGTCCCACAAGGGTTCACAGTTTAAGGGGAAGGGAGAATAGTTATCATTTCAATTTTACCATTAAGGAAACTGAGCACAAAGAAGCGAAGTCACTTGCCCAAGGACACACAGCAAACAAGTGGCAGAGCCAGAATTAGAACCTTGGTGCTCTGTCTTCCAGGCCTATACCCTTTCCATTAGACTTCACTGGAGGGAATGTTCTGCCATGG
The DNA here is from genome assembly GCF_004115215.2 of Ornithorhynchus anatinus. Lineage (NCBI taxonomy): Eukaryota > Metazoa > Chordata > Mammalia > Monotremata > Ornithorhynchidae > Ornithorhynchus > Ornithorhynchus anatinus. The sequence continues at coordinate 12,193,519 of NC_041750.1, forward strand.
ATAGAAAACTGTCTAAAAGGCAGTAACAGAGAAGGATAAGCACATTTCAGGATGGAGAAGTGTAAATAGTGAGAGATTTCCAGGGGCCAGGGCTAAGATCAGTTTTGTCTAACATCTTCACAAATGATCTGGAAGAATACAGTGAAATCTCTAGGCTGCAGATCCCTCTAGACTGTGACCTCCATTCATTCATTCAATCATATTTATTGAGCGCTTCCTGTGTGCAGAACACTGTACTAAGCACTTGGATAGTACAATTCAGCAACAGATAGAGACAATCCCTACCCAACAATGGACTCACAGTCTAGATTCCTCACCTCTGGCTTTAAAGCACTCAATCACCTTGCCCCCTCCTACCTCCCCTTGTTACTCTCCTAACTACAACCAAGCCCCCACACTTTGCTACTCTAATGCTAACTTTCTTACCTCGATCTTGTTTATCTTACCACCAGCCTCTTGCCCATGTCCTGCCTCTTGCTTGGAATGCCCTCCCTCCTTATATCTGACAAACAATTACTCTCCCCGCCTTCAAAGCCTTATTGAAGGTGCATCTTCTCCAAAAGGTCTTCCCTGACTAAGCCCTACTTTCCTCTTCTCCCACTCCCTTCTGCATCACCCTGACTTGCTCCCTTTATTCATCCCCCCTCCCAGCCCCACAGCACTTATGTACATATCTGTAATTTATTTAAATATATATAAATGTCTGTCTCCCCCGCTAGACTCTAAGCTCATTATGGGTAAGGAATGTGTCCATTTATTGTAACATTGTACTTTCCCAAGCGCTTAATGCAGTGCTCTGCACACAATAAGCGCTCAATAAATATGATTGACTGACTGATGGTAAACTCGCTGTGGGCAGGGAATATGACTGTTATATTGCTGTGTTGTCCTCTACTAAGTGCTTAATACAGTGCTCTGCACACAGTAAGCACTCAATAAATATGATTGATTGATGACATTAAGCTCTTTAGGGTGGTGAAATGCCAGGCAGAGAGGTATAAATATTGAATGAGGTGCCCAAGAGACTGAGTATAGGAGGAGAAGAACAAGGGACACAGCATAGAGCATTATTATTATTATTATTATGGTATTTGTTAAGCATTTACTATGTGCCAGGCACTGTACTAAGCACTGGGGTGGATACAAGCAAATTGGGTTGGACACAGTCCCTGTCCCAGATGGGGCTCACAGTCTTAATTCCCATTTTACAGATGAGGTAACTGAGTCACCAAGAAGTTAAGTGACTTGTCCAAGGTCACAGAGCAGACAAGTGGTGGAGCCGGGATTAGAACTCATGACTTTCTGACTCCCAGGACCATGCTTTATCCACTATGCCATGCTATTCACAGGAGGAGATCTCCCGCCTTCTCTTAAAATTTACCCCCTGCACCCGCACCTCTCACCCCATTCCTTTACATCTTATTAAAACACTTGCTTTCTCTCTTCTTCCCTTAAGGGAGCTGCTCACTCTCCAAAGTTGTCTATACCTGCTGCCTCCACTTCCTCGCCTCCATTTTTCTCCTTGACCTTCTGCTTTTTCACTTCTGCCCCTTCCATTCCATGGAAACTGCCCTCTCTAAGATCACCAATGACCTCCTTCTGGCCAAATCCAATAGTTCCTACTCCATCCTAATCCTAAAAAGCTCAGATGCCTTCGATACTGTGGACCACCCCCTTCTCCTGGAAACATTATCTAACCTTGGCTTCACCAACACTGTCCTCTCCTGGTTCTCCTTCTAGCTCTCTGGCAGCTACGTCTCTGTCTCCTTCACGGGCTTCACCTCTGCCTCCCACCCCCTAACTATGGGAGTCCCTCAAGGATCATTTTTAGGTCCCCTTTCTATTCTCCATCTACACCCACTCCCTTGAAGAACTGCACCAAAGTTAAGGAGTTTAGAGACGGAAAAGGGGCCAGCAAAAGAAACAGAGAAGGAGCCATTGGAAAGATAGGAGGAGAACCAGGAGGGCACCAAGCCAGCAAAACTGAGATCAGATTGTGTTCTAAGTATCAAAGGAGAGCAATAAAATGTTGAGGAAGATCAGGGCAGGGTAAAGTCCATTAATAATAATAATAATAATAATTATGGTATTTGTTAAGTGCTGCAGAGCACTCTTCTAAGCACTGGGGTAGATACAGGGTAGACAGATTGTCCCACATGGGGCTCACATTTTTTAAACCCCATTTTTACAGATGAAGTAACTGAGGCACAGAGAAGTTAAGTGATTTGCCCAAGGTCACACAGCAGACAAGTGGCAGAGTTGGGATTAGAACCCTCGACCTCTGATTCCCAAGCCCGTGCTCTTTCCACTAAGCCACGCTGCTTCTCTGATTCATTAGACTTGGCTATAAGGAGATCGTTAGTGAGGTTGGAGAGTGTGGCTTCAAGTGGCATATAAGGAGTGAAAACCTGACTGTGGGTCAAGGAGGGAGTTGATGGAGAGGATGTGAAGGCAGTGTGTGTGTGTGTGTGTCTATAGTATATATTCCTTTGAACAAAAAAGATGGGGAGGGAGTGAGAGGGGCGATAGCTGGAAGGGGCTGTGGGATCCAGAGAAGACTATTTTACTATAGGGAAAACAAGTAGATTTGAAGGCATAAGGGAAGGAATTGTTGCAGAGAGAGAGAGTAGAGATAGCAGTAAGGGGCAGGAAGGGGAGTTGGGGAAATGAGAAAGGATGGGGTCAGAGGAACAGGCAGAGGGGCTAGAGAACTCATTCGCTCCCATGGCTTCAACTATCATCTCTATGTGGAATACACCCAAATCTATATCTCCTCCCCTATTCTCTCTCCCTCCCTCTAGGCTCACATCTCCTCCTGCCTTCAGGACATCTCTACTTGGATGTCCTCCAGCCACCTCAAGCTCAACATGTCCAAGACAGAGCTCCTTATCTTCCCTCCCAAACCCTGTCCTCTCCTGAACTTTCATTCAATTCATTCATTCAATAGTATTTATTGAGCCCTTACTATGTGCAGAGCACTGTACTAAGCCCTTGGAATGTACAATTTGGGAACAGATAGAGACAATCCCTGCCCATTGATGGGCTTACAGTCTAATCGGGGGAACTATCACTGTAGTCGGCACAACCATCCTTCCCATCTCACAAGCCCACCACCTTGGTGTCATCCTTGACTTGGCTCTCTCATTCACCCCACATATCCAATCGTCACCAACTCCTGTCAGTCTCACCTTCACAACATCACCAAGATCTGCCCTTTCCTCTCCATCCAAACTGCTATCACGTTAATACAATCACTCATCCTATCCTAACTGGATTACTGCATCAGCCTCCTTTCTGACCTCCCAACCTTCTGCCTCTCCCCACTTCAGGCCATACTTCACTCTGCTGCCTGGATTATCTTTCTACAGAAATGTTCAGGGCATGTCAACCCCCTCCTCAAAAATCTCCTGTGGTTGTCTATCAAACTCCATATAAAAAAAACCCCTCCTCATTACTGACTTTAAAGGTCTCCATTGCCTTGCCCCTTCCTAGCTCACCTCTCCTTCTCTCCTTTCTCTCCCAGCCCACACACTCCACTCCTCTGGTGATAACCTTCTCACTCTGCTTCAATCTCGCCTGACTCGCCGCTGACCTCTGACCCACACCCTACCTCTGGCCTAGAATGCCCTCCCTCCTCAAATCCACCAATCACTCTTCCCCCCTTCAAGGTCCTAATTCATTCATTCAATAGTATTTATTGAGCGCTTACTATGTGCAGAGCACTGTACTAAGCGCTTGGGATGAACAAGTCGGCAACAGATAGAGACAGTCCGGGCTTACAGTCTAATCGGGGGAGACGGACAGACGAGAACAATGGCAATAAATAGAGTCAAGGGGAAGAACATCTCGTAAAAACAATGGCAACTAAATAGAATCAGGGCGCTGTACAATTCATTAACAAAATAAATAGGGTAATGGAAATATATACTGTTGAGCGGACGAGTACAGTGCTGTGGGGATGGGAAGGGAGAGGTGGAGGAGCAGAGGGAAAAGGGGAAAAAGAGGGTTTAGCTGCGGAGAGGTAAAGGGGGGGTGGCAGAGGGAGTAGAGGGAGAAGAGGAGCTCACTCTGGGAAGGGGTCCTGGAGGAGGTGAGTTTTAAGTAGGGTTTTGAAGAGGGGAAGAGAATCAGTTTGGCGGAGGTGAGGAGGGAGGGCGTTCCAGGACCGCGGGAGAACGTGGCCCAGGGGTCGACGGCGGGATAGGCAAGACCGAGGGACGGTGAGGAGGTGGGCGGCAGAGGAGCGGAGCGTGCGGGGTGGGTGGTAGAAAGAGAGAAGGGAGGAGAGGTAGGAAGGGGCAAGGTGATGTAGAGCCTTGAAGCCTAGAGTGAGGAGTTTTTGTTTGGAGCGGAGGTTGATAGGCAACCACTGGAGTTGTTCAAGAAGGGGAGTGACATGCCCAGATCGTTTCTGCAGGAAGATGAGCCGGGCAGCGGAGTGAAGAATAGACTGGAGCGGGGCGAGAGAGGAGGAAGGGAGGTCAGAGAGAAGGCTGACACAGTAGTCTAGCTGGGATATAACGAGAGCCCGTAGCAGTAAGGTAGCCGTTTGGGTGGAGAGGAAAGGGCGGATCTTGGCGATATTGTAGAGGTGAAACCGGCAGGTCTTGGTAACGGATAGGATGTGTGGGGTGAACGAGAGAGACGAGTCAAGGATGACACCGAGATTGCGGGCCTGAGAGATGGGAAGGATGGTCGTGCCATCCACGGTGATAGAGAAGTCTGGGAGAGGACCGGGTTTGGAAGGGAAGTTGAGGAGCTCAGTCTTGCTCATGTTGAGTTTTAGGTGGCGGGTCGACATCCAGTTGGAGACGTCCTGGATGCAGGAGGAGATGCGAGCCTGAAGGGAGGGGGAGAGGACGGGGCGGAGATGTAGATCTGCGTGTCATCTGCGTAGAGATGGTAGTCAAAGCCGTGAGAGCGAATGAGTTCACCGAGAGAGTGAGTGTAAATGGAGAACAGAAGAGGGCCAAGAACTGACCCTTAAGGAACTCCAACAGTTAAAGGATGGGAGGGGGAGGAGGCGCCAGCGAAGGAGACCGAGAATGACCGGCCAGAGAGGTAAGAGGAGAGCCAGGAGAGGACGGAGTCCATGAAGCCAAGGTGAGATAAGGTATGGAGGAGGAGGGGATGGTCGACAGTGTCAAAGGCAGCAGAGAGATCAAGGAGGATTAGAATGGAGTAGGAGCCATTGGATTTGGCAAGAAGGAGGTCACGGGTGACCTTAGAGAGAGCAGTCTCGGTAGAGTGGAGGGGACGGAAGCCAGATTGGAGGGGGTCTAGGAGAGAATGGGAGTTAAGGAATTCTAAGCATCGATTGTAGACGACTCGTTCTAGGATTTTGGAAAGGAAGGGTAGTAGGGAGATAGGGCGATAACTGGAGGGGGAAGTGGGGTCAACGCACCTCCTCCAAGAGGCCTTCCCAGACTAAGCCCCCTTTTCCTCAGCTCCCCCTCCTTCCACGTCATCTCGACTCACTCCCTTTGCTCTTCCCCCCATCCCCTGCCTCACAGCACTTATGTATATATGTATATATCTATAATTCTATTTATCTATACTGATCCTTGTTTACTTGTTTGGATGCCTGACTCCTCCCCTCTAGACTGTAAGCCTGTTGTGGGCAGGGATTGTCTCTCTCTATTGCTTTATTGTGCTTAGTACAGTGCTCTGCACACAGTAAGCGCTCAATAAATACAATTGAATGATCGAATGAAAGTTAGAGAGGAGAAGATGGGTGACCACCTCCAGATAGAGAGCTGGGAAGGAGGAAAAGAAGGAGAAAGGGGTAGTAGAATGGTGAGAAGGTGAAGGAGGGGCTGTGGGATGTGTGTACTTGATGGATCCTATCTTCCCAAAAACATAGTTGGATAGGTTGTTAGGGGTCAGGGAGGGTTATGGTAGGGGCACTGGGGGCTTCAGGAGGGAATTAAAGGTTTGGTATAGTTGATGTGGGCTGTGGGCATAGGAGTCTCTGTGAGGGAGGAGCAGAAGAGTTGTTGAGCGTAAGAGACAGCTGAATTATAGCAAGAGAATGAAGCAGATGTGGCTGAAGTCGGTCTGGTGCCTGTATTTTTGTCAGCTGCATTCCAGGGCCTATGTGTAGGAATGGAGGAAATGGATTATTGGAGTGATTCAGGGCTGAGGGTAGGTAGGATAGGACCAGAGAGGAACAACAGGAAGACAGAGCTGAGTTTGGTAGAGAGGGCTATATATGCTCACCTGCTTGTCTCCCATCTTGGGAGAATTTTAAAGAGATTTAAGGTGTCCTCAAACAAAAGTGCTTTCTCCATCCCCCTTCAATCTAGCCAGCTACCTGTCCTCTCTGCCTCAAGATGCTCCTTAGCACTTACCTGGGCCACCCTATTGCTCTTCGAAAACCCCTCGTTCCAGGAACATGCTGGCACTCCTTTCTAACTTCAGCTACCCCCAGTCTCAATACCTATGTTGTACTGGTCTGTCTCAGTCAGGCAGGCATATGGGATGGGCATATATAACTCTTTGTTATTAACTCTGTCCTACTTACATTATTTGCACTTAGGGTAATAGTTGCATATTAAGATTCAATAACATTAATGGTACTCATGATGTATTATGGTCTCAAGAGGCAAGGGTGAAGGAAACTCTGGGAAGGGAAAAGAAGACTGAAGGAGAAAAGGATATTGCGGGGGAAAAAGAACAAGGGGTATGTGATTGATACAATGAGATAACAGCTCTCGGCTCTCCAGCGAATCTCCAATATGCAGTTTGGAATGATCTACTATCAGCACAGCCAATCAATCACCCTCTTGGGCTCTGACTCCTTCAGATGTATTTAAAGAATCTGTCTGACCAGTGTTAAGGGAGGGAGAAGAGTCTCTTGGCCCAGACAATTAGGCCCCTTGATTGGAAAGATCCAGCCCAAGTCCTAGGGCTCTTCACTGAGAAGGAAGCAGGAGCCTGTGGGGCTGGAGACCTGGGTTGTAATTCCATCTTTTTCCCTTGTCTGCTGTGTGACCTTGGGCAAGTGACTTCACTTCTTGGTGCCTCCTCAGGCTCTTCATCTGTAAAATAGGCATGCAATGCCTGGTTTCCCTCCCTACTTAGACTGTGAGCCCTGCTTGGGACAGAGACTATGTCTAACCTGATTATCTCATACCTACCCAAGCGCTTAGTACAATAATTCACAAATATCACTTTTATTGCTCCCTTCTTGACCAGTAAAGTAACCGGGGTTGGTGGACCACTTTGTTGGTATTTGTTAAGCGCTTAATATGTGCAGAGCACTGTTCTAAGCACTGGGGTAGACACAGGGGAATCAGGTTGTCCCACGTGGGGCTCACAGTCTTAACCCCCATTTTACAGATGAGGTAACTGAGGCATCGAGAAGTGAAGTGACTTGCCCACAGTCACACAGCTGACAAGTGGCAGAGCTGGGATTTGAACTCATGACCTCTGACTCATTCATTCAATTCATTCAATAGTATTTATTGAGCGCTTACTATGTGCAGAGCACTGTACTAAGCGCTTGGGATGAACAAGTTGGCAACAGATAGAGACAGTCCCTGCCATTTGACGGGCTTACAGTCTAATCGGGGGAGATGGACAGACAAGAACAATGGCAATAAACAGAGTCAAGGGGAAGAACATCTCGTAAAAACAATGGCAACTAAATAGAATCAAGGCAATGTACAATTCATTAACAAAATAAATAGGGTAACGAAAATATATACAGTTGAGCGGACGAGTACAGTGCTGTGGGGATGGGAAGGGAGAGGTGGAGGAGCAGAGAGAAAAGGGGAAAATGAGGCTTTAGCTGCGGAGAGGTAAAGGGGGATGGCAGAGGAAGTAGAGGGGGAAGAGGAGCTCAGTCTGGGAACGCCTCTTGGAGGAGGTGATTTTTAAGTAGGGTTTTGAAGAGGGAAAGAGAATCAGTTTGGCGGAGGTGAGGAGGGAGGGCGTTCCAGGACTGCGGGAGGACGTGACCCAGGGGTCGACGGCGGGATAGGCGAGACCGAGGGACGGTGAGGAGGTGGGCGGCAGAGGAGCGGAGCGTGCGGGGTGGGCGGTAGAAAGAGAGAAGGGAGGAGAGGTAGGAAGGGGCAAGGTGATGGAGAGCCTTGAAGCCTAGAGTGAGAAGTTTTTGTTTGGAGCGGAGGTCGCTCTTTCCACTGTCCCTTCAGAGACTTCACTCTTGGGTCAGGGAGCCCAAAGCACACTGAGGCTACAAAATATTTTTTTCTGGGAGCCACATGCTGTTATGTGGAGGAGATTGAGGTCAGTGAATAAATTTAAATACAATTTCCATACACATAGCATGTGTCTAGAGTCCAGGCTTTCAGTCCTCAGCCAGTTACCAAGCTAGGTACCATGATTTCCCTGAAGGTTATCTTTTGCTTTTTCCTCACCTAATTCTCACTGATCCAAATCCTTGATTCCTATAATGAGGAAGACCCAGAGAGCCAGGAAGGGGAAGGGAGCAAGGAGGGTTCTGAAACAAAATAATACTAATGATAATACTAATAATGATAATACTAAGTGCTTACTATGTGTCAAAGAGTGTGCGAAATGCTGGGGTAGATACAATATGATCATGTCAGACACAGTGCCTGAACCACATGGGGCTCACAGTCTAAGAGGGAGGGAGGACAGGTATTTCATCCTCATTTTACAGATGAGGAAACAGAGGTCCAGAGAAGTTAAGTGACTTGCGCAAGGTCACACAGCAGGCAACTGGCAGAGCGGGGATTAGAATCTAGACCCCCTGACTCCCAGGCCTGGGATCTTTCCTCAGGCCAGGCCGCTTCTTTGCAGCACATGGGCCAAGCCCTACATTTGTGGGGATTGTGGGAGAAGGTGGTGAGAAGTAAATGCTTAGTACAGTGCTCACCTAGTGCCACTGTAGGAGAAAGGATCTTGGACTGGATGGACCATCGATCTAATCCAAGAATGACATTGTTTATGGAGCTTGGGACTCTCCCTGCAGAGTTTCCCCTTTCCCCTGTTGGCTGATTAGAGAGTTCAGAGGGAGTGACTAGAAGGGACAAACCTGGGAATGGGTACTTCAGTCCAATGTTCTAACCCTAAGGGGCAGGTTCCTCTAGGTGGCTGGGGAAACTAAATTGTATCCAGAGCCCCTAAACGATTCTTCCTGGGGTCCCCATGGCTGAGGAAGGGCTTCTTGAGTCAGCAGCCTGACTGCTAAGTTAGGTCTCCCCACAAAAGGACACTTTTTCTTGAGGCGAGCCCTTCAGGACTGGGCAGTTGTTGGTATTAGAAGGGGATGCTGGCAACATTGACACAACTCAGCTTTTCCGCTGTCATAGGTCAGAGACTGGAGCATACAGCCCCACTGAGGGTCCACTGTAAGGTGGTGTAGAGCCATTTTGGAGGGGGGCTGGGGGCCCTGGGGGCCCTGGGGCTGCTCTCGTCCCAGGGTAGATCTCCCATCCACTGGAACATCTAGTTTGAAATCCATTCCCAAGGTGCCTGTTGGAGTTTATTAGCCTGATGTCATGCATCCTGGAGGTCCTTGGGTGGCTGGGCTAGGGCTAGGGGCCAATATCCCCCTTTGAGAAGCAAATAAGCTGAAGCTGAGAGATGAGTATCTTTCCAAAGATACCTCAGAGATCCAAGGACCCAGGCATCCTGATTCCTGGGTAGAATCTCTTGTATCTGGGCTTAATGTTGCCACAAAACATCATGAGCTCAGAAACTGCTTCATCCCAGCCACTTAGAATGTTTCTATCATCATCATCACCCCCCACATCATCATCAACAAAATCACCAATAACCTCCTCCATGCCAAATCTAACAGATGCTACTCCAAGCTAATCCTGCCTGACCTTTGGGATGTCTTTGTCACTATGGATCATTCTCATTTACTGGAAACACTACCTAACCTTGGTTTCACTGACAATGTCCTCTCCTGGCTCTCCTCCTCCCTCTCTGGCTGCTTCTTTTCCTCTTTTTGTCAGCATCCTTCACTTCCAACTCTCTAACTGTGGATGTTTGTCAAGGCCTTGTCTTGATCTACTTTGTTAGCTCCAACCTCTCACCTCCTCTGCAATCCATATTTCCTCTTGCCTTCAGGACATCTCTATGGGATGTCCTGCTAGCACCTTAAGGTCGATACTCCTAAAACTGAACTACCCCTTTTCCTTCCCAAATTCTCTTGTTCGCCCAACTTTCCCATTACAGTTAACAGCATCCTCCCCATCTCTGAAGCCTGCAATCTTGGCATTATCCTTAGCTTCTCTTCCTTCAATTCTCACATTGTCTGTTGTAAGAGCCTGTTGCTTTTTCCTCTAAAACATTTGTCTCTCCATCCAAACAGCCACCACCCTGGTTCAGGCACTTTTTAAAAATGGTGATTATTAGTAATAATGATGGTATTTATTAAGCACTTATTATGTGCCAAGCACTGTTCTAAGCGCTGAAGTGCTCACTAAGCGTCAGACACTGTACTAAAGCAAGGGAGTAGAGGCAGGATCAACAGATTGGACGCAGACCCACAAGGGGCTCACAGTTTTAATTCCTGCTTTACAGAAGAGGTAACTGAGGCCCAGAGACTTGAAGTGACTTGTTCAAAGTCAAACAGCAGACATGTGGTGGAGTCAAGATTAGCACCCAGGTCCTCTGACTCCCAGGCCCAAACACTTTCCACTAGGCCATGCTGCTTCTCTTGCCATAGCTTAGTCACTCCCAATGAATCGATAGCATTTATTGGGGGCCTCCCGTGTGCAGAACACTGTACTAAACACTTAGGAGAGTACTTGAGAAGCAACATGGTGTGGTGGATAGAACATGGGCTTGGAAGCCAGGATATCATGGGTTCTAATCCCAGCTGTCTGCTGTGTGACTTTGGGCAAGTTGCTTCACTTCTCTGTGGCTCAGTTATCTCATCTGTAAAATGGGGCTTGAGACTGTGAGCCCTACATGGGACAAGGACTGTGTGCAACCCTATTTGCTAGTATCCACGCCAGCACTTAGTACAGTGCATGGCACATGGTAAGTGCTTAACAAATACAATTATTATTGTTATTATTACAATACAATAGAGTTATTAGACATGATCCCTGCCCTCAAGGAGCCTATAGTCTAGCTGGGGAGACAGTTGGGATGGAAGAAGGAGAAATGGATATATATATGAGTTACTGCTTAAATAGTAAGTTCAGAGGTGTTAGTTGGGGGATACAACCTTGGGGGAAGATAAATTAATTGGAGAAGGTTTCCTGGAGGAGATGTGATTTCAAAAGGCCTTCGAAGATGCAGAGCTGTAGTCCGGCAGATTTGCAGGGGGAGGGAGTTCCAGCCAAGAGCAGGGTGTGGGCAAGAGGTTGGAGATGGGATTGATGAGAATGAGGCATATTGAAGAGGTTCGCTGGAGAGGGATAAAGAGTTAGAGCTGGGGGATAGTGAGAGAAGAGAATTGATAGGTCAGAGGGAGAGAACTGATTGAGTGATTTTAAAGCCAATGGTTAGGAGTTTCTGCTTGGTGCAGAGAAAAATGGGTAACTCTTGAAGGTTTGTAAGGAGAGGAGAGACTTGTGCGGAATGAAGTTTCAGAAATTATGGTTTGGGTAGAGTGAAGTATGACCTGGAGAGGGAAGAGACTGTAGAGACTCTGCCCTCTGTTCCACTCAGCAATGTTATTTCTATCGCATCACCTCCTATTCCCAATGTTCCCACCATTTATTCCAGACCTTTTTAACTCTTTCCTGATGCTCCTAGTGCCCCCACCTCTTCCTTTTTTGTGTCCCTGATGACCTGGCCAACTATTTTGTTGAAAAAAATCAAAACAATCAGGTGTGAGCTCCCCAAAGTATGCTCCTCCTCATTAATGGCATTCTACCCACATTCCCTCCACTCCTCATAAACCTCCAATGGTTACCCATTCCTCTCTACATCAAAGATAAATTCCCAACTACTGGCTTTAAGGCACTCAGTCAACTCTTTCCTTGAGAGAAGCCGCATTGCTTAGTGGAAAGAGCCCGGGCTTGGGAGTCAGAGATCATGAGTTCTAATCCCGGCTCCGTTGCTTGCCAGCTGTGTGACTTTGGGCAAGTCACTTAACTTCTCTGGGCCTCAGTTACCTCATCTGTAAAATGTGGATGAAGACTGTGAGCCCCACATGGGACAACCTGATCACCTTGTATCCATCCTCAGCACTTAGAACAGTGCTTTGCACATTTTAAGTGTTTAACAAATACCAACATTATTATTATTATTCACCCACCCTCTTCTCCCATGGCACTCCAGTTTGCACTCTCCACTCTTGCCAAGCTAGCCTTGGCACTCACTGTGCCTAGATTCCCTCTCTCTCACTTTTGATCCCTTGCCTATGTCCTCATCCCTGCCTGGAACTCCCTCTCCCTTCAAATGTGACAAACCACAGATCTCCCCATCTTCAAAGCCCTCCTGAAATTACATCTCCAAGAGGCCTTTCTCAGTGAATTTTTACTGTCCCTTGGTGATCTCCCTCACAACTGCCACCCCAGCCCTGCCACCTGAGCAGTTGTTTACTCACAACCTCCCATGGCACTTATGTACATATCTCACATAACCAATTACTTAAGCATTAGTTATTGTACATATTCCCTTTTTTTCTCTTTTCTCCTGTCTGTAAATTATTTTGACATCTGTCCCCTCACAAAAATATAAGTTCCTTGGGGGCAGGGACCATGTCTACTAATTCAATTGCACTTTCTATGGCATTTAGTATAGTGCTCTGGATAAAGTAGGTGCTCACTAAATACTATTGATCGATTAATTGATTAGGGATGTCAGTGATGCAGTAGTCAAACAGGAGTATGACAACCACTCAATCAATCAATGGTCTTTATTGAGTGCTTACCGTGTGCAGAGAACTGTATTAAGTGCTTGAGGGAGTACGATAAAACACAGTTGGTAGACACATTCCCTTCCCACAATGAGCTCTACAGTCTACGGACTAGCATGGTGGCTGTTTGGATGGAGATGAAGGGGCAGATCCTGGAGATATGGAGGAATATCTGTCAGTATTTAGTGACAGACTGAATATGGGAGTTGAAAAAGAGGGGAGAGTTAAGGATAATGCTAAAATTAATAGCATCCCTTGCACACATAGCCTGGAATTGACAACAAGCTTGTAAAGCCTAGGTGGAAGATAAACTTTATTTTCACCTTAAGGTCGCTCTTCATATCTGACAGATGAGCACTCTTCCCACCTTTGAAGTCTTCTTAAAATCACATGTTCTCCAAGAGGCCTTCCCTGATTAAGCCCTCATTTCCCCTATTCCCTCTTCCTTCCACATCTCCTATGCACCTGGACCTGTACTCTTTAAACACTTGATAGTCACCCCATCCTCAGTCCCACAGCATTTATGTATATCCATACATTATTTATTCATATTAATGTCTGTCTCCCCTTCTAGACTGTAAACTTGTTGTGGGCAGGGATCATATTTACCAACTCCTTTGTATTGTATTCTCTCAAGTGCTTAGTACAGTGCTCTGCCCACAGTAAGTACACAATAAATACCATTGATTGATTCATTCATTTTACCACTGATCCAGAAGGACCAGTTATGGCTGAGCTGGTTAATCATACTTGCCTGCTGTCCGGAGCAACTCAACCTGAATGGTGGTGGTGCTGGTTAACAGTCAGTGGTATTAGCTGGCTTTCTAACCAGGGCAGAAATGTGGGAAACAGTTGGGAGTGTTGGTGGCAGAGCAGAAGGAGAAGAAGAAGGAGGAGCAGGAGGAGGAGCAGGAGGAGGAGCAGGAGGAGAAGGAGGACTGTCTCCCACACCCATCCCTAGGTCTCCCTCCCCATTTTCCTTTCAATTTTCATTTCTACCTTTTCCTGTTTTCTTTCCTTTATCTTCCCTCCCTTTTCTTTCACCATCTTTCCTCTCTCCTGTTACTCTCTCCTCTCACCCCCAGTCCCACCCCCTGGAGGCCCTACCCTGCTTTGTCTGGGTAACCAGATTTTTGGCAGCCAACTTCCAAGTCAGCATGTATAGTGGGAAAGAAGTGAAGGGATAACCCTGGAGCTTATAGGTCAGGAGAGATGTGCTTAAAGCAGAAGAAGAGAATCTTTGCTCTGATTCCTTTGGGTGAAGAGCTCCAGGGATTGATTTGAAGCAAAAAGAGGAGCAATGTTCCTGAAAAGCCCCTGACTGGAAACTGGCCACCCGTCAGTCTTCAGGCTCCAGAGCTTTTCATTGGAATCCATGAAAACTGACCGCACATGGAGGTGGCAAAGAGATAAGAAAATCTGGCTTCTGACTCCTGCCCTATGAAGAGGCTGAACCTCAAGGGCTTTTGTCTGTGGGCTTCTTTTGCTTTGGTCTCACTGAAAATATTTCACAGTTTGGATCAGACCCTGCCCTCGATTTCTTTATTTTGCACTCCCTAGGTGCTCAATACAGGGCTCTGCCACCAGCTCTCACTCAAAAAAAAATGCTATTACTACTCTTACTGTTGGAGAAATAAATGGCATGGAGTCAGAAGAAGAAACTCATATTTTTCAGGATCAGCCATGGGCAAATGCCCATTTCTCCAATGCCCTTATGTGGCCTACCAATCAATCAATCAGTAGCATTTACTGAGCACTTACTATGTACAGAGCACTATTCTAACTGCTTGGGAGAGTACAATACAAGAGAAATTAGCAGACAGGTTCCCTGCCCATAATGAGCTTACAAGAGATCATTGCAGAGGACGGGGCAGCCAGGGGTGGTGTGCCAAAATGAATTGAACAGGATCTGATGAAGGAGAAAGAGAGAACACACTGAGTGGATGAACCGTCTTTCAGCCCAAAGGAAACACAAAGAGGAGTCTCCTTCCTTCTTTGGATGTACAGCAATCTCTGGAGTGGAGCACAGCAGCTCTATCTCACCTGCATTAGCTTCCACAAAACAGGCTCTTCCAGCAGCAATCAGGATGCCCCAGGGGCCAGCCTATGTCACCTGCCACTGTTCCCTCTATTTGTCTGCAAGGTGAGAAACCCCATTTCTGTTCAGGGTGCAAAGGCTGATGGGAAGCTCAGTCCAGGAAAGCTGAAGGGCCCTTAGGGTCGGGGCTTTGGTATTACTCAAGTGAGTGATTGTCCCGACTTTCCATCCCCTTGGCCCTAGATGAGATTTACTGGGAGTTAACCAAAATAAAGAGCTTTCAGTTTGGCTGCTGCTCCCAAAGTGTCTCCCCTGGCACCTGACTCCAACAGAGGCCAGATCCAGATGGACTTTCTTCTTCAGGCCTGGACCTCTGTCCTTGGGGTTCTAGTGCCGACAGCTTCTCTCTGGAGCTTAGGACTGTCTCTGGGTTGCGGTGAGAGGTGTGAAATGGGGTCACCAAAGTGAACACTAGGGTCCGGGTTGCTAGCATTTACCCGAAGAGGAGCTGATGCAGCTGCCACGGGCCTGACCTTGGTTCGGTAAATGGGAATGGATTGTCTGTGGGAAGGAACCAGGAAGAGACAGGAGATAAAGGTTGATAGCAATCAACAACAACCAGGAGTATACTCTAAGTGCCCTTTACTTTAGATCTTAGCACAGTATGGATCTGGGAGATCTAAAGTGGGTGTGGGGGACAACTATTGGCTTCAAAGTTCTCCATCACTTTGCCCCCCTCACCTCGCCTCCCTTCTCTCCTGTACCCACCCTGCACACTCTGCTCCTCTGCCGCTAACCTCCTCACTGGGCCTCGTTCTCGCCTGTCCCACCATTGACCTCTGGCCCACGTCCTACTTTGGCTGGAATGCCCCCCCCAACCATCTGCCAAACAAGCATACTTCCCCCCTTCAAAGCCCTACTGAAAGCTCACCTCCTCCAAGAGGCCTTCCCAGACTGAGCCTTCCTTTACCTCTGCTCTCATCTTCTGCTCTACCCTCCTTCCCACCCCACAGCACTTGTGTATATATGTACATATTTATTATTCTATTTATTTTATTATATATCTATAATTATATTTATTTATATTTATGCTATTGATGCCTGTCCACTTGTTTTGTTTCGTTTTGTTGTCTGTCTCCCCACTTCTAGACTGTGAGCCCATTGTTGGGTAGGGATTGCCTCTGTTGCCGAATTGTACTTTCCAAGTACTTAGTACAGTGCTCTGCACACAGTAAGTGCTCAATAAATACAACTGAATGAATGAATGAATGAATGAATGAATGAATGAATGAAAGAGGGCGCAGCCAAAGAGGAAGGGAGAGAGTTCTGTAGGCCAGGTTGAAGTGTAGCATCTGTGGTGTCAAGTTTACCTGGTTTTACACTGGACAATCTGGTTTACAGCTGGTCTGCTCCCCTGAGAAGGGGGAGAGGGGTTGGGATGTGTGTCCGAGATTCATAAGTGGCCACCCTTTCAATACCCTAAATCAGGGTACTATTACATGATTGCCCCAATGTGATTATTGCAAAAAGAATGAGTTACCTCCTCTCTCCTCCTCCTCTTTCTCTTTCTCCCTCTCCTCCTCCTCCTTCTTCTTCCTCCTCTTCTCCCTCTCTCCATGGCCTCTCTTCTTTTTCTCTTTCTCTGCTTTTCCTCTTGCTCCCTTGTTAGTCTCCCTCATCTCTAGCCCTCACTCTTTTGGTGGTATATCTCTCTACTCTGTCCACCTCTCTCTCTCCCCCTCCCTTTTCAGCCTCTCTCTCTTCATGCCTTCTCTTAATTTTCTATTTCTCTGCCTTTTCTCTTGCTCCCTTTCTCTGTTACTCTCCCCCTCTTTAGCCCTCAGTTTTTCTGTGGTGTCTCTCTACTTTGTCCACCTTTCTCCCCCTCCTTTTTCAGCCTCCGTCTCTCTCTCCTCAGACCTCCAGGCCAAGAAGAAAGAAGCTATTAGAAAATGTCTCTCCCCAGAGCTAGAAATGGAACTGGTAAGTGTGTCTTCAGATGCTCCAAAAGATGAGAGCTGAGGAACTGGAACTGCTCTAGGCAGCCTGGTGCACCCACAGCCACCCACAAGCTTGGTGCTCGTCCTCTTTTCCATGTTCCCCTACCCGCTTCCTCCTCTGCCCCCTCCCCCACCCCTACAACTCCACCTGGCTGCTCCCCACCCAAATGGAGTTATGAATAGCTCATCAGCAAAGATGGTGTGAAGCACCCACATTAGCAGCTAATGCATCTAGGAGGCCAGGAACATGTGGCTGCTCTCTCTCTTGCTGACCCTTTTAGTTCTGGGGTGACACTCTTATGCATTAAAAAGGCGATTTCTCTTTATCCCCCCGACGCCAAAGAAACATTTTAAAGAGACAGCAATGGGACTTTGTTTGAGTCCGGGTGGCTACGTGTGTATGTGACTAGCCCTGATTTGCCAAGAGGCCGGAGAGCCTACTGTCTCTGACCATGTATACATGGGCCCATGGGTCTCACCTGTTGAACCAGTCTTGCCCTCTCCCATTAAAATTCACATGTGGTGCCACCCCTGAGCCTCCCGGCTCCCAAACAGAATTCTTCCTAACTCTAATGGGGATGGGGAGGGGGTAATGCTCCTTTACTTCTCCAAGGACCAAGACAGGCCAGGACAAGATTAAATTAGCCCTCTGCCCTGCAGAGCCCGGACATAGATACACTGAAGATGCTGTTGTGGGTTGCTGGTCTTCCCACGGGGATGATGTCCATTAGGTGCCCTTACAGTGTTTCGTACACGGTGGCCCCTCTGTATGGTGATTTGCACACACTAGATATTCAGTACTGTTCACCCAGGATTGCCCTCTGTACACAGCAGGCATTCAGTATGGTCCTCTGCACACAGTAGAGGAAGGAAACAGAGGCACTCATTCAATAGAGAGCTCTGATCACTGAAGGCAATCAGTACCCCTTATATGCAATTATACTGCACAGCCACATAGGAGGTACTCTTTAGTATTGTTCTCTGTTCCCAGGAGGTGCTCAGTACAGTGTTCACAGTAGTCTCTTCACAGGGTATTCTGCACATAGTAAAAAGCCAGGATAGTGCTTTCACATATTAGTTGCTCAGCACAGTGTCCTTCACCCAGTAAGTGTTCAGTTCAGTAAGTTCTTCCATAATGCATGGCACATTTGAAAGCCATTATTGAGAATTTAGGAAATGCTCTTTCAACAACTCATGTTTGCCTGGACACAACGTGTCAGATGATATGGTTTTGAGCACCCACAGAGCTGGCATCTGGCACAGCATTTGTATTACAATTCTGGTTTTCTGTAGTCAGAGGAACACAGCCTCTGTCTTATAGAATAATGATAATTATGGCATTTGTTAAGCCCTTTCTGTGTTCTAAGCATCGGGGTAGATACAAGATAATTAGTCCCTGTCCCACATGGGACTCACATTCTTAATCCCCATTTCACAAATGAGGTAAATGAGGTGCAGAGAAGTGAAGCGACTTGCCCAAGGTAACACAGCAGGAAGGTGGCAGAGCTGGAATTAAGACTCAGGTCCTCTAACTCCCAGGCCCATGCTCTCTCCACTAGGCCATGCTGCTTCTATGATTGTACTGTGTAATGTGTATTGTACAAAATAGGTACCCAGAAAAGGGTTTTGCACACAGTGGGTGCTCAGCAAAATTTTATGCACACAGTAGGTGCCCAATAGAGTGCTCTGAATTCATTAACTTAGTCCTTAGTACACTTTGTCCTGCCCAAAAGTACCTTTTCAATATACATTTTGTCTCAAATGTGATTCAGAAACTGGGGTCCTTTCTTCTGACAATGCAAGCTTGTTTGGGCTTGATGGACCACATTATCGAAGATGCTGCTTCTGTGTATGCCTTGTCGCACTGGAATAAGTGAGTACTAGTCCTGGAGGTTTCAAAAGAAGGCAACAACCCTCATGTGATAGGAGAACTGGTTGGCCAGGGTTCTGCTCACGAAAAATTCTCAGTCCCTGTACTGTGCTGTGGATATCACGGGTGCGTAGCCCACATTCCCAAAAAACTCACCTGACGTTACATCTGATTGCTGCAGGGAACTCAACTCCCCGGATCACCCCTTCCTCCCTTGTGGTTCAGTTCCTGCTCTGCCCTGTTCTGAACAGTTTTCCTCCCTCTCCAGACTCCTACCTTAGCATCTCCCTTTCCGGCCTCCCCCCGGTCTCCCCCATTTTTTTAAAAAAAGCTAATCAATCAATCGTATTTATTGAGTGCTGACTGTGTGCAGAACACTGTACTAAGTGCTTGGGAGAGTACAATGTAACAGAGTTGGTAAACACGTTCCCTGCCCACAGTGACCTTACAATCTAGAGGAGTGACACATTGGAAAAGAGCTCAGGTCTCGGAGTCAAGAGACCTGGGTTCAAACTTCAGCTCCATTGCTTGCCTGCAGTGTGACCTTGGGCAAGTCCCTTAATTACTCCAACCTGGGGACTAGTGGGAGAAAAGAGTGGATAAGTAAGAGGGAGAGAGTTAAAAGTGATAACTTCAGCATTAGTTAAGTGCTTACTAAGCGCTAGGGTAGACACAAGATAAGCAGATCAGACATGGTCTCCGTCCTAAATGGGGCTCTCTATCTAAGGGAGAACAGGTATTCAATCCCCATTTTACAGAGGATAAAACTGAGGCCCAGAGAAGTGAAGGGATATGCTCAAGGTCACACAATAGCTAAGTGGCAGAGGCAGGATTACAGCCCAGGTCTCCTGATTCCCATCTTGAGCTCTTTCTGCTAGGTCACACGACTTCTTTTATGCTTCGAAGACAATGGTCAGGAATTTCTGTGTGTACTCAGGAGACTCTTAGGACAGTGCTCTGCATACAGTAGGCAGCCAGTATAGGATTCTGCGCACAAAAGGCACCAATTAGAGTATTCTGCACATAATAGGCTCTAAAGTGTGGTTTTCTACACAAAATAGGTGCTCAGTACTGTTTCTTACAATGCTCCACACACATTAGCTATCCAATAGAATGCCCTTCACTAATTAATAATGTTGGTATTTGTTAAGCGCTTACTATGTGCAGAGCACTGTTCTAAGCGCTGGGGTAAACACAGGGGAATCAGGTTGTCCCACGTGGGGCTCACAGTCTTAATCCCCATTTTACAGATGAGGGAACTGAGGCACAGAGAAGTTAAGTGACTTGCCCACAGTCACACAGCTGACAAGTGGCAGAGCTGGGATTCGAACTCATGAGCCCTGACTCCAAAGCCCGTGCTCTTTCCACTGCGCCACGCTGCTTTTCTAAGCATCCAGAACAGTGCTCTGCACTCAATAGTCCCTCTTATCAATCAATCGGTGGTATTTATTAAGCACATTGTGTGCCAAGCACTGTTCTGAGCACCTAGGAGTGTACAGTATAATAGAGTTGGTAGATATAACATTCCCTACCCACAAGGAGCTTGCAATCTAGAGGGGGAGACAGATATTAAAGTAAATTACAGATATGTGCACAAGTGCTAAGGGGCTGAGGGAAGGCATGGATATCAGTTGCTCAGAGGGTACAGATCCAAGTACATAAGTGATGTAGAAAGGGAGAAGAAGATGGGGTTCCTCATTCAGTAGATCCCCAAGACAGTGCTCTGCCCACAGTGGGCACTGAGTACAGGACCCTGGACATAGAAGTTGCCTAATTCAGTAGGGTTTCAATTAAGTAGCATGCACAAAGTAGGTGCTCAGTACAGGGCTCTACTGAGCTCTACTCACAGAAGGCCAACAGTACCTTCACACAAAGAAGCAGAGTGGCCTAGTGGATAGAACATAGGCCTGGGAGTCAGGAAGACCTGAATTCTAATCTCGACTCAGCCACTTGTATGCTGTGTGGCCTTGGGCAAGAAATTTAACTTCTCTGTGCTTCAGTTACCTCATCTGTAAAATGGGGATTAAGATTGTGAGCCCTATGTGGGACAGGAACTGTGTTCAACTTGGATTAGCTTGTGTCTACCCCAGTGCTTATTACAGTGCCTGGCACATAGTAAACAAACCGCTAAAATCTGCCCTTCCTCTCCATCCATGCTGCTACTATGTTAATAAAATCACTCATCCTATCCTGCCTGGATTACTGCATCAGCCTCCTTGCTGATGTCCCAGCCTCTTGTCTCTATCCACTCCAGTCCATACTTCACGCTACTGTCCGGATCATTTTTCTACAAAAATATTCTGAACACTTCACCCTGCTCCTCAAAAAACTCCAGTGGTTGTCCATCTACCTCGGTATCAAACAAAAATTTCTCACCATTGGCTTTAAAGTGCTCCATCACCTTGCCCCCTCCTACCTCACCTCGCTTCTCTCCTACAACCCAGCTGCACACTTTGCTCCTTTAGTGCTAACCTTCTCAGTGCATCTCCATCTTGCCTGTCTCACCGCCAACCCTTAGCCCACATCCTGCCTCTGGCCTGGAACTCCCTCACTCCTCTAATCTGACATACAGCCACTCCCTTCCCCTTCAAAACCTTATTGAAGGCACATCTCCTCCAAGAGGCCTTCCCAGACTAAGCCCCACTTTCCCTCATCTCCCAGTTCCTTCGGCATCACCAACATGCTCCCTTTGCTCTTCCCCCCTCCCAGTCCCAAAGCACTTGCGTACATATCTGTAACTTTACTTGTCTGTCTCCCCCACTCTAGACAGTGATCTCGTTGTGGGCAGGGAATGTCACCATTTATTGTTGTATTGTACTTTCTCAAGTATTTAGTACAGTGCTCTGCATACAGTAAGTGCTCAATAAATACTACTGAATGAATGAATGAACAAAAACCATTAAAAAAAGTACATTGCTCGGCAAATAGTAGGCCTCCAGTGCAGAGCTTTGTACACAATAGAGTTTCTGAACAGTGTTTTGCCCACAGCAGGCACAAAGTGAGGCAGCGTGGCCTAGTGAAAAGAGCACAGGCCTGGGAGGTAGAGGGCCTGGGTTCTAATCCTGATTCTGCCACATTTCTGCTGAGTGACCTTGGGCAAGTCACTTAACTTCTTTATGTCTCAGTAACGTCATCTGTAAAGTGGGGTTTAAGACTGTGGGCCTTATGTAGAACAGGGACTGTATCCAACCTGATGATCTAGTATCTACTTAGCTGAGGATCCAGTATCTACCTCAGTGCTTAGTATAGTGCCCGGCACATAATAAGCACTTAACAAATACCATAAAAAAGTACCATAAAAAAGTACAAGGCTTTGTTCAGAGAAGGAACTCAGAAGAATGCCCTGCCCACAGTAGGAGCTCAGTACAGTATTACAATGCTACATATAATGGGTGCTCTGTACAGGTCTTTTGCACCGTAGTATCTAACGATAATTCTCCACACACCTTTCAGTGCCATTCAGTGTTCAGAACCCAGTAGGGGGTCAGTACTGGGTTCTATAAACAGCAAAACCTCAGAATTCAATAATACTATTCTATGTGAGCTGTGAAAGAAGAGTGTTATCATTTTAATGTATTCCACACTCAGTAGGTACTTGATTGAGTCTCTTCTCCATTCCCTCCTCTCCTCTGTCCTTGCTCCAGGAATGGGAGAGGGCAGTGCCCACGTGGCTGAAGAGGTAAGTCTCTGGGGCCAGTTGGATCTGGCCATCCCCAGCTTGGAGCAGGACCCGATGCCTGCCAGCCCTCAACCAGCAGCTGGTTTTGGTTACAGGGTGGACTTTCTGGGGTTGCAGAGTGGGTGTCTGAGGCCCGCTCTGGACCATAGCCCCCCACCTCCCTATTTCCTTACTTGCTCTGCTGAGCCCCCCGAGAGCCCCCAGGGTGGACTGGGGTGGATGCCCCTCCACAGAGACGCAGGAGCTCCTTCCCCGAGGAGACAGGGGTGGGCATTCCCCAGGTTCAGTGGAACAGGGTGGGCTGCTGCCATCTTTGAGAAGGACTGGGCAGCCACTATCGTTGAAAGGTCCTACGGGGCTACCCTTTGCCACATGATGCCCTGAGGTTTTGGCTTACTTTGTTTACTGTCTGTGGCTAGCTCAGAGTATCGTGCACTGAAAACAGCAAGAGCTCAGTGTGGTGTACTGCGAACACTAGGCAGTCAGTACTGTATTCTGTACACTGGAGACTGGCTAGTGCTCAGCACATAATATGTACTAAGTACAGTATTCTCTATGTAGTAGACACTCAATAAAGGTACAATGTGGGCACATGGAAGGCACCCATTTCAGTATTCTGCACTTAGATACTTAACTCTGTGCTGTTCGCCCAATAGCCACTTGGTATTATGTCCTTCACACAGAGGATGCTCCGTACAGTGTTTCTGACACAGTAGGCACCCAGTATCGAGGGATGCACACAGTAGCCAATCAGGGTTCTGCACATAGTAGGTGCTCACTACACTCCTCTGAGAACAGTAAGTACTCAGTACTGTGTTCTGTATACAGTAGCTCTTCACTACAACACTATGAACAAAGTACCCTATAGGCTCCTAGTCAATGCTGGTGACACTGATGATGGTGATGATAATGATGATGAGGATGATAATGATGATGATGATGAAGAATCCAAAGTCCTACTTGAAAGAGAAAAGCTACGACATTAACACATTGCCCAGCCAGTGGTTAACTTCTTGCTTTGCTGCCTTCATTGATTTCACTTGAGCTTAGCAGGAGGTGAATGTAGTACAGTATCCTAGGTTGATTCGTGCTTGCGGGCTGCCAGAATTCTTCACCGATCTGCAAGTCAGCTCTACTTTGTAATCAACCAATCCTGAATTTTCACCCAATAGTCACTGAGTGTTGCTCCTTGCTCACTTCCACGAGAGCAAGAGAGGGATAGAGAGAAAGATCAGTAAAAGTCTGGGAAACAGAGCAATCAGAATCTCAGAAATGACACATTGTTTTAAGCAAATTGGACATTCACAAAGGAAAATTTCATCTCTTCTTCCATCTCAATCCCTGGCATGGAGGAGGGATGCTTGGGCTGCAGAGAAGTAAGATTTCAGAATCTATGGAATAATCAGGGGGTTGAAGCATGAAGGAATATTTACTGCAGGAATTCCAAATCTGCTTTGAGGGGAGAATTTACTGAATGCCTACTGTGTCCAGAACTCTGTACTTAGCCTTGGGAAAGTACAATACAATAGACTTGATAGACACAATCCCTGCCCACAAGAAGCTTACATTCCACATGGAGAGACAGACATTAAAATAGATTATGGATAGGGGAAGCAGCAGAGTATCAATAAAGATACATAAATGCTGTGGGGCTGTGCTGAGTATCAAGGTACTTAAGGGGCACCGAGCCAAATGCATCCTCAGGAAAAGAGAGGGTGAGGATTTCGCTTTAGATGATTCGCTGATTAGAGGGATGGACTTCACTGAGGTGACAACACAGAGGCGGCAGCGTGAGGGGACTCTTGGAAGGCACAGTAGAAAATATGGCAGAGTTTTGCTGATCCTTTTTCAGGTTTGGAGCCTTTCAGGCCTAGAGGCCAGGTTTACTGTCACCAGCACCACCTCAGAAACTGGAGAGATGCACTTAGCATCAGAGGCAAGGTCAGGCCTGGGGTTGAGGGGAGGGAAGAGAAAACTGCAAAGAATGGAAGAGCAGAGGGTTCAGAGGGGACATCTTCCTTCTGTCAACCTTGTTCACATGGCCAGTCAGTGTTGTGGGGAGCAATATGGGAGAGTTTTGAGGGCAGACCAAGCCAAATAAGTCAGGTTGTGGTTTGGTCTAGGTAGGGTCAGAGACAGGTTGGAGACTGGTTGAGGTAGGGGCTGGGACGTAGATCAGACTGGATTGGGAGCAGGTTGGATGGAGTTGGGGACAGAGTCTGGAAGTGAGGCCCTGTATAGAATTGAGAAGCCGCATGGACCTAGTGGAAAGAGTCCAGCCCTGGCTGTCGAGAGACCTGGGTTCTAATCCTGGCTCCACTACTTGCCTGCTGTGTGACCTTGGGAAAGTTACTTAACTTCTCTGGGCCTCCTCAAATTCCACCTCTGTAAAATGGGGATTCAATACCTGCTCTCCCTCTCCCTTAGACTGTGAGCTCTGTGTGGGAAAGGGAGCATGTTTGATCTGATTGTATTGTATCTATCCGGGAGCTTGGTATCTAGTAAGCACTTAACAAATACCATACTTTTTCTAGAATGAAACTTTAGGGTCTAACTGGGGACCCCATCAAGTATGACAATCAAGAGGACCATTTCCAGACCAAACCAATATTCCTAATGGCTTAGGAGGAGTCCAACCTGATTTCCAAGATGGCAGGGGCATTGGAGGATGGGGAAGTTGTCCTAATAGCTACTGGCATTGGTCATTATGACAGGTCCCCAGGCTGCTATCTGCTGCAGCAACATACCAACTGTTGTGTTCATCAGAGATCTCAGTGCCATCTACACCACTGACAGGGAACCTGATGAGGCCTAACCCCAGGCAGCTCATCGGAATGATCTTTCCTCTGCTTAGCCCAAGTCTAGGCTCTGGGTTGGGTCTAGAACCCATTTAGGACAGTGGGGAGAGAAGGTGGGTAGAGAAAGGAGCTTTTTGGGAGATGGACTGAAGAACATGGGCTGCCTGCTCCAGAGGGGCTGGTGGTGGTGGCTGAAGCCCTGACGAAAGGATTCAGGTCCAAGGCAGAATGGTGACAATGTGGAAGAGGGAGGGTTGTGTGTGTGTGTGTGTGTGGTTTTGGGGGTAAGGGCTGTGACATGTCTCCTGCTGTGGGAGAGGCTGTAGAGACAGTGGGTGTACACAACCTGTTTGAGGAGTTTGGCCAGCATCACTACCCCAGAGATGTTGCTCTTGGAGAATGCCTGGTCATTTATGTCTACAATATATCAGGCTTCCTCTCACTCCCACTCTGCCTCCCCTCCCTCTGGAGTAAGTAGGTGGTTTTACCCATAGAGAAATCCAGATGCTCAGCAAGGGCCAGTCAGAGGTGGAACATAGCAGTCTGGCCTAGTGGAAAGAACCCAGGCCTGAGAGTCAGCAGACCTGAGTTCTAATCCCGCTCTACCACTTACCTGCTGTGTAACCTTGGGCAAGTCACTTTTTAGGGCCTCAATTTCTTCATCTGTGAAATGGGACTTTAATACTTGTTCTCCCTCCAACTTAGAGTGTGGCCATCCTTAGATCCCTAAATTCTGGTTTGGGGACACAGCACAGGGGAGAAAGGAGTGGAGCCAGGGGCAGTGTGCTACAACAATTATACCATCCTATACCCTGGCTCTCCAGTGGCCATTAGAAGGGTGAAAATGAGCAGTTGGGCATGTGGCTATAGGCTGATCCCTCCCACCTCCTTATATCTCCAGGATGACGACAGGATTAGTGTGCTACCTTCCTGGAATGGTTTTGGTGTTTTGTGGGAGAAAGGACTCTCTGCAGTGTGAATATTGTGCTCTCCACTGCCGGTCTCTTCACCCTCCCCACTCTGCCCCTGCTCGCCTCCCCACTTTGTTCTCTTGCAGCCTCTTTGCCTCCCTCCCCTCCACCAGCAGTTCCGTTAGCACCTCTCTTTTCGCTTGATCCTCTAATTAAATGGATCACAGAAAGGGCTCTGAAACCTTTGGAATGGGGGAGGAGGGGGGGGAATCATCTCTTCAAGATACCCTCCCTTTCCCCTAGACTCTTTCCCGTCACACTCATTAGGGCTTTGAGTATCAATCAGCCAGGCAGAGATGAAAGCTTGCCGGGATACATTACAACACCTTGGAAAGGGATAAAAGAGGCTCTTTAGTCTTAACAAACCTCTTGAAACAGAAATGCATATGGGTAGAGGCCTCCCACTCGCTTACCCTTTCATCTTAATTCTGTCCTTTCTGCCAGCTAATCTCTTACCAGGACAGCAAAGGTACCAACAGCTCAGGGCCAGATTAGAATGGAGTTTGTCATCTTTCTTATTTTCTTCCCGGCTTAAGGAGAAGCAATTGTCAGGGTGGAGCTATACTAAAAGAGCCGTCTCTGGAACTCAGGGCCCCCTCCAGATCTCACCCCATCTTCCTGCTTCCTCCTTCAAACTCCTTCAGTGGGTTGAGTATATCCTCTGTCTTCACTTCTTTTTCTAATAACACCTGTATTATTACTGTGAACTATGCTCATTATACAAAGAGCTGGGATAAAAGATAATCAGGTTGGACACAGTCCCTGTCCAATATGGAGCTCACGACCTTCTACAACCTGGTTCTTGCCCCCTTCACTCCCATCTGAAACTGCTCTCTTCAAGGTCACCAATAATAATGTGGTATTGGTTAAGCGCTTACTATGAGCCAAGCACTGTACTAAGCACTGGGGTAGATACAAGATCATCAGGTCTCACATGAGGTTCACAGGCTTATAAGGGAAAGCAGGTGTTGAATCATCATAGTGCAGATGAGGGAATTGAGGCATAAGGAAGCACAGTGACTTGCTCAAGGTCACACAGTAGACAGCACACAGCAGACAAGTGGCAAAGCCTGGATCAGAACCCAGGTCCTACCCCATTCGGTCTCTATATCCAAACTACCTTCTCTTGACACACAAATCGACAACTCAACACCACCCACTCCCTGAACTCAACTCCCTCCGCTGATCTCGTACCACCAACCCACAACCCTGAATCACCTCCACAGTACACTTCCTCTGCTCTTGTGTCCTAGCTGCGGAGCGCTTTTGGCTGAAATCCAGACATGACTCTGACCCTGTCCACTTTAATTCATTCTTATCTGTTTCAATTTGGCCTTCTCCTCTGACTGACAACAATACTTCTTCTTCCTAATTCACTCCCATACTCACTGCCCCTGCCAGGTGTACCAGACATTTAACTCCCTCCTCAAACTTCCCGTTCCTCTGCCCCCACCATCTCTTTCCCTTAATGACCTGGCCACATACTTCGTAAAAAAAGTTGAAACTATCAGGTGTGATCACCCTAAAATCTCCCCGGTTTCTCTCTTATCTCGCCCCCAACCCGCCTCTACCTTCTTAGACTCTCCTTATATTCTTTGCAGGAACCCAAGAGATCTCTCGCCTCCTCTCTATATCTACCCCCTACACCTGTGCTCCCGACCCCGCTCTTCCATACCTTTTTAAAACACTCATCCCTTCCCTTCTTCCCTCTTTGACTACCATCTTCAACTGTTTACTGTCCAACAGCTTCTTCCCCACTGCTTTCAAACATGCTTGTGAATCCTGTCAACATCTCAAACTAAACATGTCCAAAACTATGCTTCATCTTCCAACCCAAACCCTGTCCTCCCCAGTCTTTCTCATCACTGTAGACAACACCAATATCCTACCTATCTCACAAGCCTGTAACTTTGGCATTGCCCTTGACTCATCTCTCTCATTCCATGCATATATTCAATCTGTCACCAAATCCAGTCAGTTCTACCTTCACTACATTGCTAAAAATTCACTTTTCCTCTCCATCCAAACTGCTACCATCCTGGTCCAAAGACTTATCCTATCCCATTTTGATTACTGCACCTGCCTCCTCACTGACCTCCTTGCCTCCTGCCTCTCCCCACTCCAGTCCAGACTTCACTCTGCTGCATGGATCATTTAAAAAAAAAAGTTCAGTCTATGTCACCCCATTCCTCAAGAACCTCCAGTTGTGCCCTTCCATCTCCGCATCAAACAGAAATTCCTTATCATTGGCTTTAAAGCACTCGATCAACTCTCCCCATTCTACCTCACCTCACTAACCTCCTACCGGCCCGCACACTTCTCTCTTCTAGTGCCAGCTTACTCTCTGTGCCCCAGTCTCATCCCTTGCCACCGAACCCTTTCCCACATCCTCTCTCTGGTCTGGCCCTCCCCCTCCATATACGCCAGAAAACCACTCTCCCCATCTTCAAAGCATTATTAAGGCCACATCTCCTCCAAGAGACTTTCCCCAATTATGCCCTCCTTCCCCCAGCTAGTTCTCCCTTCTGTGTTGTCTGTGTACTTGGATCTGTGACCTTTGGGCATTTTATATTCACACCACATTCAATCCCAAAGTACTTATATACATATCTTTAAATTATATATTATAAATTATTTATTTATACTGTCTCCCCATCTAGACTGTGAGCTCATCATGGGCAGGGAACATGTCTGCTAACTCTTTCATATTGTACTCTCCAAAGTGCTTAGTACAGTACTCTGCACATAGTAAATGTCCAATACCATTGATTGATTGATCTGACTTTCAGACCTGTGCTCTTTCCACTGGGCAAAGCTGCTTCTCCTTGACCTCTTAGCTGCCTTTGACATCTGGGACCACTTCCCTCTGGAAACACAGTCTTACCTTGTTTGGTCTTATCCAGTTCTTGCCTGGCTGTCTTCTTACCTTTTTCCCCCCACTCTTTCTCCAACTTTGACTGGCTCCTCCTCTGCCTCTCACACCCTATCTATAGGTGTCCCTAAACTCTCTGTTGTGGGTTCTCTTTCCTTCTTCATTTACCTTCACCTGCTGAGGGAGCTCATGGCTTAAACTACCTCTTCTATGTAGATAACTCAAGCAATTAATACATGAAAAGTGTTTATTGAGTGCCTTTACTAAACACTTGGGAGAGGACAATAGAATTAGTAGACATGATCCTTGCCCTCAAGAAGATTACAATCTAGTGGGGGGAAGACAGTGGAGAAGTAGCGTGGCCTAGTGGAAAGTGCCTGGTCCTGAGAGTCAGAAGTCTTGGGTTCTAATCCTGCCTTTGCCCCATGTCTGTTGTGTGACCTTGGATAAGTCACTTAACTTCCCTGGGCCCCAGTTACTTCATCTGTACAATGATGATTAAATACTAATTCATTCATTCATTCAATTGTATTTATTGAGCACTTACTGTGTGCAGAAGACTGTACTAAGTGCTTGGAATGTACAATTTGGCACCAGATAGAGACAATCCTTGCCCAACAGGCTCACAGTTTAAAAGGGGGAGACAGACAGCAAAACAAAACAAGGAGACAGGCATCAATACCATTAAAATAGATAAATAGAATCATAGATATATACACAAATAATGATGGTATTTGTTAAGTGCTTTACTATGTGCCAAGCACTGTTCTAAACGCTGGGGGAGATACAAGGTAATCAGGTTGTCCCACATAGGGCTCACAGTCTTAATCCTCATTTTACAGATGAAGGAACCGAGGCACAGAGAAGTTAAGTGACTTGTCCAAAGTCACACAACTGACAAGTGGTGGAGCCGGAATTAGTACCCATGACTTCTGACTCTCAAGCCCGTGCTCTTTCCACTGAGCCATGCTGCTTCTAATTCTTCCTACTTACTCATTCAATCACATTTATTAAGCATTTACTGTGTACAGAACACTGTACTAAGCACTTGGAAAGTACAGTACAGCAATAAAGAGAGACAATCCTTGCCCACAATAGGCTTACGGTCTAGATGGGGGGGAGACAGACATCAAAACAAACAGGCATCAATATAAATAAATAGAATTATAGACATATATATGCATTCATAAGTCCTATGGGGCAGGGGGGGTGGGGAAGAGCAAAAGGAGTGAGTCTAGATGATGTGGAAGGGAGGGGGAGCTGAGGAAGAGGGGGCTTAGTCTAGGAAGGCCTCTTGAAGGAGGTGCACCTTCAGTAGGGGGAAGGGGGAAGAGTGATTGTTTGGCAGATTTGAGGAGGGAGGGCGTTCCAAGCCAGAGGTAGGACATAGGCCAGGGAGCAGTGGCGAGACAGGCAAGATCGAGGCAGAGTGAGGAGGTTAGCACCAGAGAAGCTGTGGAGTGTGCAGGCTTGGATGTAGAAGGAGAAAAGAGAGGTGAAGTAAGAAGGGGCAAGGTGATGGAGAGCTTTGAAGCCAGTGGAGTTTTTGTTTGATATGGAGGTTGATAGCCACTGGAGATTTTTGAGGAGGGGGGTGACATGTCCTGAAAGTTTCTGTAGAAAGATAATCCGGCAGTGGAGTGAGGTATGGACTGAAGTGGGGAGAGGCAGGAGGATGGGAGGTCAGAAAGGAGGCTGATGCAGTAATCCAGTCGGGATAGGATGAGTGATTGTACTAACGTGGTAGTGGTTTGGATGGAGAGGAAAGGGCAGATCTTGGCAAAGTTGTGAAAGTGAGACTGGCCGGATTTGATGGTGGATTGGATAGGTGGGTTGAATGAGATAGCAGAGTCAAGAATGATACCAAGGTTGCAGGCTTGTGAGATGGGAAGACTTAGCCCATATGGGGCTGGGATTAGAACTCCCAGGCCTGTGCTCTTTCCACTAGGCTATTCTGCTTCTAAAGTAGTGCTGTCCTGGAGAGAGGAGGAAGTGTGAAATTATAGAAAAGGACAGGAATCATATAGGTAGATTTGGGAATCATCAACAAATAATGGTAGTTGAAGCCATGGGAACAGATTACCTCCCCAAGGGATTGGGTGTAGATTGAGAAGAGAAAGGGACCCCAAGGGACACCCACAGTTGGAAATGGGGGTAGAGGAACAGCCAGTGATGGTGATTGAGAAGAATCAACCTGAGAAGTAAGAGGAGAATTGTATCAGAGGACTGCAACAGAAAAACCAAGGCTAGAGAATGTTTCCAGAAGGGAGTGGTTTGCAGTGTCAAAGGCAACCAAAAAATTGAGCAGGATAAGGACTGAGGAAAGCTCACTAAATTTGGCAAGAAGGAGAGACATCTCCATGGAATGAAAAGGGCAGAAACTGAATTGCAGAGGGGCAAGAAAGGAGTTGGAGGAGAGAAAGTGGAGGCAGTGATGGTATATAACCTTTTCAAGGGATTTGGACAGGAATGGGAAGTGCATGATAGCTGAAGAGGGCAGACCATTCAGAGATAGTATTTTTAGGCTGAAGGAGGCACAGGCATGTTTGAAGGTAGATGGGAAGGAGCTGTGAGAGAGTGAATGGTTGAAGATGGTGGTTGGGGAGTGAAGAAAAGTGGACACAAATGTTTTTAGAAGGTGAGAAAGGATGAGGTTGAAGATGCATGTAGAGGGGCTAGATTTTGAAACCAGGCGAGAGATTTCATCTTGGGAGTCTTGGGATCATTCTTCTAAAAAAATATTCAGTCCCTATCTCCCCATTCCTCAAGAACCTTTATTAATTGCCCATCCACCTCCGCATCAAATGGAAACTTCTTACCATCAGCTTTAAAGCATTCGATCTGCTTGCCCACTCCTACCTTTCCTCACTGATCACCTACTAAGCCCTGCCCACACACTTCCTCTAGCTTCAGCTTGCTCACCACTGACCCCTTTCCCATGTCTTCCCACTGTCCTGGAACTCCCTCCCTCTCTCTCCATATAAGCTAAACTATCACTCTCTCCTCCTTCAAAGCCTTATTCAAGTCTCCCTTCTGTGTCGTCTATGCACGTGGATCTGTGACCTTTGGGAATTTAATATTTGCTCCACCCTCAGTTTCACAACACTTATGTATATATATATAAATTATATATTAAAAGTAATTTATTTATATTAATGTCTGTCCCCCCCCCCCAGACTGTAAGTTTGATATGATCAGGGAATGTACTCTCCCAAGTGTTTAGTACAGTGCTCTTCACACAGTAAGAACTTAACCAATATGATTTATAGATTGATTGAGAGGTTGGTTGGGGATTACAAATGAGGCATGATGTCCTGGGATAAGTATAGAGGATCTAGAAATCAGAGCTTCCTAGGGGGAGTTTACTGGTGAGTAGGGTTATGGGAGGAAAGGCCGGCTAGGAAGTTGTGATCAGAACCTGTATGGCAATATGTCTAAAACGGAGCTTCTCATCTTCTTGTCCAAGAGGGAAGAGGCTGGAGGCAGGGAGAGTATTTATCATTTATTAATTTTTTATGTATGTTAATGTCTGTCTCTCCCTCTAGACTATGAGCTTGTTGCGAGCAGGAAATATATGTTTGTTGTTACACTGTACATTGTACATTGTACTCTCTCAAGTGCTTAGCACAGTGCTTTGCACACAGTAAGCACTCAATAAATACAGTTGAGTGAATGGATGCATGACTAGTGAGGAGGCTGATACAGTAGTCCAGTCAAGATAAGTCAAGTGCCTGGACCAAAGTTGTACCCATTTAGAGGGAGAGGAAGGGACTGATCTGGGAAATGCTGTATAGAAGAAAATAAAAGAATTCAGTAACAGACTGAATGTGACTGCTGAGAGTTAAGAGTCGTGAATTAATATCAAGGTTTGCAGACTTCAACAACAGGGAGGATTAGTGGTATTGTCAACTGGGATGGGACTGTTAGCTGTTAGCTGGAGGAGAGGATTTGGGATTTCCAGCCACCACTGAGTTCTGTTCACTAGAGTTGCCAAGCATTTTCCAGGTAGGGAATGAGTTTTGGCCTTCAGAATTTCTGTCTGCATCACTGTTGAATGTCTTAGCCTGCAAGTTCCTAGGAAGTGGGCACATGCCAAAAGGACCCTTAATAATTTCTGATGAGAATGACCAGTCTCAACACTCTCACCCCCAAAAAACTGGAACCCAGCTGAATGGGTCCTATTGATTAGTAAATTAACTATGCCACTGCCAAAAGGGCTAGCCTCCTTTTCCTGTTGGCTGGCCTCCAGGCACAGTTGCTAAACATGCTCTCAAAGGGCCTTAAGGGAAGCTGGCCAATTTGGGGGTAATTCATCATGCATCCCAGGGTGGGGGCTTCCTGAACGTAAAAGCATCAGACCATAAGCAATGCCATGACTAGGTTAGCTAAACAACTCATTTAGTCCTGCAGTCTGCTACAGGACACTTAGAAGAACTGTATAATAATGATGGTATTTGTTAAGCGCTTACTATGATGATGATGTTATCTGTTAAGTGCTTACTATGTGCCAAGAACTGTTCTAAGCACTGGGGTAGATAGAGGTAATCAGGTTGTCCCATGAGAGGCTCACAGTCTTAATCCCCATTTGATAGATGAGGTAACTGAGGCAGAGAGAAGTTAAGTGACTTGCCCGAAGTCACACAGCTGACAAGTGGCAGAGCAGGATTAGAACCCATGACCTCTGACTCCCAAGCCCGAGCTCTTTCCACTAAGCCATGCTACAGAACAGTTGCCCTCCTGGACAGCCATCTTCATGGTTAAGGATAGACCATCCAACTCCCCTGATGTTCCCCTCTACATCCCTAACTTTTTCTCTAGTAAGCCAGTATGGGCTACTTGTCCATGGATTTATCCAAGCCCCATTTGAATTTACTGATACTTTCTATTTGCCCAACTTCCTGGGGGAACAAATTCCAACAGCCTTTTAATATCATGGGCCATAACTCACTTTGCCAGATCTTACTGTCACACAGCTTGATACTTTTTGAGCCTTTTCTAATTTCTTTCAGATCCTGAGACTATGGGCTATATCAGGTAGGTTCAGAGCTTAAGCCCCATTCCAAACCTAAGAAGGAAATCCAGGATAAACAACCCACTCTCCCTTTGGCATTGCTAATTTATTAATCTATTATCTAAATCTCTAATTTACTTTGTTGTCTGTCTCACTAGATTATAAGATCCTTCAATCAATCAATCAATCAATCATTGGTACTTATTGAGCACTGACTATGTGCAGAGCTTGGGAGAGTATATAAATTAGAGTTGGTAGATGAGATCTCTGCTCACAAGGAGCTTACACTCTACAGGGGAAGGCAGGCATTAAAATAAATTAGAGATAGGGGAAATAATAGAGCATAAGGATATGCACATAAATTCCATGAGGCTCAGGTGAGTATTAGAAAGCAGAAGGGGTACACGGCCAAGTGCAACGTCGATGCAGAGCAGAAAGTGGGTAGGGGAAACAAAGGGTTAGTAAGGGAAGGCATCTTGAAGGAGATGTCATTTTAGAAGGGTTCTGAAGGTGGAGAGAGTGGTGGACTGTTCGATGTAAAGCAGGGGGAGTTCCAGGTCAGAGGGAGGACATAACCAAGGGGTCAGCAGCAAGGATAGACGAGACCGAAGTACAGTGAGTAGGTTGCTGTTCGAGGAGCAAAGTGTAAGGGCTGGGTTGTAGTAGGAAATCAGTGAGGTAAGATAGGATGGAGAGATCTGATTGAGTGCTTTAAAGTGAATGGTAAGAAGTTTCTGTTTGATGTGGCGAAGGATGAGCAAACACTGGAGGTTCTTGAGGAGTGGGGAAACATGAAATGAATGATTTTTTAGAAAAATGATCCAGTCAGTACAGTGAAATATGGACTGGAGAAGGGAGAGACAGGAGGCTGGGAGGTCTTCGAGGAGGTCGATCCAGTAATCAAGGCAGGAAATAAGTGCTTGCACCATTGTGTTGGCATTTTGGATGGAGAAGGAAGAGCAGATTCTAGAGCTGTTGTGAAGATAAAAAACTACAGGATTTCATGACAGAATGAAAGTGTGGGTTGAATGGGAGATGAGTTGAGGATAATGGCAAGGTTATGGGCTTGGATGACAGGGAGAATGGTGGTGGTGTCTGCAATGACAGGAAAGTCAAGGTTAGGACAGGATTTTGGTGAGAAGATGAAGACTTCTGTTTTAGAGGAGGAGGAGAGGAGTTATTGAGTCAGGAACAGATTAAGGATGTGGGGAAGCTTTCCCATGATGGACCAGGAGTTCCATAGGCTACTTGTGGCTGGGCTTTTGGGGCTCGGGGAGGGGATAGTGTGAGGAGTTGGGAAAATTTGAAGGGAGTGAGCTATCAAGAGTCAGCACTGGGGAAGGGGGGTAAGGAGTAGTACTGGGAAAAAGGGATAGGGCTGGGGCAGGGAGGTAGGTGCAAGGGGTAATAGATCAATTGTATTTATTGAGTGCTTACTCCATGCAGAGCACTGTACTAAGTGCTTGGGAGTTGGTAGAGGTGTTCCATGTCCACAGAAAGCTTACAATCTAGAGGGGGAGACAGACATAAGAATAAATTATGGATGGTACATAAGTGCTGTGGGTTGAATAAAAGGTGCAGATCCAAGTGCAAAGGTGATGCAGAAGGGCAAGGGAGCAGGGGAAATGAGGGCTTAGTCAAGTAAGGCCTCTTGGAGGAGATGTGTGTTTAATAAGGATTTAAAGGTGAGGTCTGGCAGATATTAAAGGGGAGGGAGCTCCCGGCCAGAGGAAGGACATGGGCAAGAGATCGACTGCGAACTACACAAGATTGAGGTAGAGTGAGTAGGTTGGTGTTAGAGGAGTGAGGTGAATGTTCTGGGCTGTAATAGGAAATCAGCAAGGTAAGATAGGAGGGGGTGAGCTGATTGAGTGCACAGGTAGGAATGTGTGGGATGGAGGGGAGTGAGGGAGATGCTGGGAAGGAAGGAGAAGGATGGGCTGATTAGAGGAAGGGGATAGAGGGGGCAGGATAGGTATCATATCTACCAACTCTACTGTATTGTACTCTTCCAAGTGCTTAGTACATACAGTGCTCTGCATCTACTAAGCACTCAGTAAATATCATGTATTGATTGTTTTTTTATGTATTTGTTAAGTGCTTTTCTATGTGCCAGGCACCATACCAAGTGCTGGGGTAGATACAAGATAATCAGGTTGGACACAGACTGTGAGCTCCATGTGGAACAGGGACTAAGTCAGAGGGAGGAGGGTCCACTCTGTTATATTTACTCTCCTAAGTGCTGTGCACACAGTAATAATAATAATAATAATGTTGGTATTTGTTAAGCACTTACTATGTGCAGAGCACTGTTCTAAGCTCTGGGGTAGATACAGGGTAATCAGGTTGTCCCACATGAGGCTCACAGTTAATCTCCATTTTACAGATGAGGTAACTGAGGCACAGAGAAGTCAAGTGACTTGCCCACAGCCACACAGCTGATAAGTGGCAGAGCCGGGATGCGAACCCGTGACCTCTGACTCCCAAGCCCGGGCTCTTTCCACTGAGCCACGCTGCTCTGCACTAATCCCCATTTCATAGAGGAGGAAACTGAGGCCCAGAGAAGTGAAGTGACTTGCCCAAGGTCACACAGAAGGCATGTGGCAGAGCTGGGATTGGGATCCAGGTCCTTGGACTCCCAGGCCCAACTCTTTCCACTAGACCACACTGCTTGATTGGGTGATAAATAACCACAGTCCTGAATTGTAGTTTAGGTCTCTCGCAAATTGTATGTTTTTCTCTCATCTTCTATTTGAAGTAGCTCCTGCCATCCCCCAAACTGTTTCCTCCAGGGCCACCTCTTACAGGTCCCATGTCATCCTTTACTTCACCTGGACTCCAACCTTTATTCCTCTGTATTGGGTAATCTGCTGTTTTGCATTATCCACACCACTGCTCTCTTCCACCACCGTGGATAATTGAAAAACAACCATGTATATGTCTCTCTCCTAATAATGGCAACAGCCAATAGGTGTGAGAAAGGACGATATCATAAAGGAGCATAGGCTTAGACGATAGAGTTAAGCATGAGGTGTGAAGCCAAGCTGTCCACAAGCCTGAATCCCCTGTGCCAAAGCTTAGCTTCTGCTCCCTGACTCATGCAACCTGGAAAGGGGGCCAGGTGGGGTAGGGCAGGGAGAAATCAGAGAAGCAGCATGGCCTAGTGGATCGAGCATGGTCCTGGGAGTTAGAAAGACGTGGGTTCTCATCCCAGCTCTGCCACTTTTCTGCTGTGTACCTTGGGCAAATTACTTAACTTCTCTGTGCCTCAGTTACCTCATCAGTACAATGGGGATTAAGACTGTGGGCCCCACGTGGGACATGGACTATGTCCAATCTGATTATCTTGTATCTACCCCAGCACTTAGTACAGTGCCTGGCACAGACTAAGCACTGAACGAATACCATTAAAAAAAAACACACCAGTGATCCTGGCTGTTTTTACTTCTCCAGGATTCCCTCCTTCCTCCAGGCATGGGGCTGTGGAAATTGAGGATGGTCAGATTTAGAGAATATGATAGGAAAGAGAAAGCCCAGCATCATTACCATAACGAACAATATTTTTTGCCTCAGATGAATGGGTATTCTCCCTAAAATGTGCTTGCTGAATACCCAAGGTGTGTGTTATGCCTAGAGGGAAAGTATGTATATGAAAAGTTCATATAGCGGGGACAAAATTAAGATACTACCTAATGACCCACTCTCTGAATGAATAAATAAATAAATATCTCTTTTGCTTCTTGTAATAGGGGATGAATAAGGAATGATGCAGTATGAACAGGACAAGGTTTCCAGGACAATTCAGGCTACTGGCCTCTTAAAAAATTCAGAAAATCCCTTCCTCAAGCCCAGCTGCCTAACTGGCCCAGTAGAGTGCAATGTGAGAGTTCATTACCTCACCTATTTTCTGACTTCTAGATTGGGACCACATCCCTCCCTGTTCTGCTTTGGATTCTTCAATGAAGGCAGAGAAGGGCTGGGTTTCTGGGCATGGACTGCCTGGCTGTAATAGCATACTTCTGGGTAGCATTTTTTCAAATTGGTATTTATTAGTGCTTACTGTATGTCACTGTTCTCAGCACTGGGGTAGATATAGGTGAATCAGGTAGGGCACAGTCCCTGTTCCACATGGGGCTCACAGTATAAGTATGAGGGAGAGCAGGTATTTCATCCCCATTTTATAGTTGAGGAAGCTGAGGCGCAGAGAAGTTAAGGCACTTACCCATGCTCACACAGCAAACAATTGGCAGAGCTGGGATTAGAACCCAGCTTCTCTGCCTCCTGGGCCCATGCTCTTCCTATTCATTCACTCAACCATATTTATTGAGCACTTCCTGGGTGCAGAGCACTGTACTAAGCACTTGGGAGAGCACAATACAACAACAGATACATTCCCTGCCCACAATGAGCTACTAGACAACGCTGCTTCTCTTCCAGCTCCAGTGTGGTGAGGATGTAATTTAACCAGTATCCTGTGTGGCTCCCTTACTGTGTAGGTATGGTCCATTTCTGAGATTCCTAACGTGAGCAGAGTTGGTGTCTGAGCATCCTTCTGCCTCTTTGATCTCTCCTTCAGGTTGTTTTTACAGAAGTCTGGAGTAGGAAGCAGACCCTATTCCAGATCCTGTTCTGAAGCAAACCCAAAGAAACTGATCGAATAGAAATAGCAGACCTAGATAGCAAGACAAATGATACCATAACCCAAGACTCTGATTTCCTAGATTTCAGGTTCCCTCCTTTGTGGGACCCAACTTCTATGCTTTTATTTCTTATAATCACTCTGTTTCCATTTAGCTTCCTTCTCTGGGGAAAGGTAGACAGCTCTCTTTCTTGAATGTTCTGAGTAACGGTCCTTCTCAGAGACTGAAAGATGGACTCAATGACTTGAGGTTTCAGTGGATGCTTTTCCAGTAAGATAAATGGAGATGGGAGAGGGGGAGTCTTATCCCAACGAACTAATCATCCACATCCCAAAAACAGCCCTTTCCAGCTAGAGCTAAAGCCTGTGGAAGTCCTGGATGAACTGGGTCTTAGAAATTGGCCCGGTTGTGTGGCCCTAAGAAATGGTCCCTATGGGGTGAGAGATGGGTTGACTGGAGGAATATTCCAGAAAAACAGAGTGGCCTAGTGGAAAGAGCACAGACCTGGGAGTCAGAGGACTTGGGTTCTAATCCCAGCTCTGCCACTTACATGCTGTGTGACCTTGGGCAAGTCGCTTCACTTCTCTGGGCCTTAGTTCCCTCATTTGCAAAATGAGGATTCAATACCTTATCTCCTTCCTATTTAGACTGTGAGCCCAATGAGGGACCTGATTATCTTGCATTCATTAAATTGTATTTATTGAGCATTTACTGTGTGCAGAGCACTGTACTAAGTGCTTGGAAAGTATGATTTGGCAACAAATAGAGACAATCCCTACCCAACAATGGGCTCACAGTCTAGAAGGGGGGAGACAGACAAAAATCTATCCCAGTGCTTAGTACAGTGCTTGGCACATAATAAGTGTTTAACAAATACAATTATTATTAGCATTATCAGTTTGGAGGTAGGCAGACAATGTCAGACTCCAAGGGCTTGCAAACAACCTCAGGACCATTTTCTCTCCTCATTACTATTATCAACAGCAATGACTAAGGCCTACTGCATTCAAAGCACTGTACTAGGTGCTTGGGGAGCACCCAGAGCATGTGGAAGACACAAACCCATCCCTTGAAGGATTTACCAATCTTCTACCCATGGACTTCTGGGTTGGCATTGAGAAAAGTGACCCAGGACTGAAATCCAGCAACTTTTCAGTGAGTAAAGGGAAAGCACCCTCAGGACTAGTTGAGAGTTGGGAAAGGATGCTTGCTACTAAATCCCTGCTGGGCTCTCACTTTCTCTTCCAACCCGAACTGGCTTGGAGCTTCCTTGCGGTGTGGAAGACAGCCCACATAGTGGAGATGTCATTCATTCATTCATTTATTCAATCGTATTTACTGAGTGCTTACTGCGTGCCGAGCACTGTACTAAGCTCTTGGAAAGTACAGTTCAGTACCAAAAAGAGACAATCTCTGCCCACAGTGGGCTCACAGTTTAGAAGAGGGGAGACAGACATCAAAGCAAGTAAACAGGCATCATTAGCATCAATATAAATAAATAGAATTATAGATATATATATACATAACAGAACAAGTAAAGAGGTGTTAATATAAATAAATAGAATTATAGATATGTACATATATGTACATATACAAGAGAACAAGTGCTGTAGGGTGGGGAGGGGGGTAGAGCAAAGGGGGAAAGTTAGGGTGATGGGGAGGGGAGGGAGAGCTGAGGAAAAGAGGGGCTTAGTCTGGGAAGGCCTCCTGGAGGAGGTGAGCCTTCAGTAGGGATTTGAAGGGAGGAAATATGATTGGCAGATTTGAGGAAGGAGGGCATTCCAGACCAGAGGTAGGATGTAGGTCAGGGGTTGATGGCAGGACAAGTGAGAACCAGGCACAGTGAGAAGGTTAGCACCAGAGGAGCAGAGTGTGTAGGCTGGACTGTAGAAGGAGAGAAGGGAGGTGAGTTAAGAGTGGGCAAGGTGATGGAGAGCTCTGAAGCCAATAGTGAGGAGTTTTTGCTTGATACAGAGGTTGATAGGCAACCACTGGAGATTTTTGAGGAGAAGGGTGACAGTACCCTTTTAGGGGTCTCAGGACTGCTCATAACAAGGTCAGTAAATTAATCAATCAATCGATCTGTGGTATTTATTGAGAGTTTATTGTGTGCAGAGCACTGTATTGAGAGCTCGGAAGAGTACAGTACAACAGAGTTGGTAAACATGTTTCCTGTCCACAACAAGCTTACAGTCTAGAGGGGAAGACAAACGTTAATATAAAACAATAATATAAAATATATAATTTATAGATATGTACATAAGTTCTGGGGTGTTGAGGGTGGGGTGAATATCAAATGCCCAAAGGGTACAGATCCAAGGTCACCCAGCAGTAGGAAACATTGGTTGACAGAGCCCCCAATCAACTGTTTGTTTGTCTTGTTTTATGGTATTAAGCATTCACTATGTGTCAAATACTGTTCTAAGCGCTGGGGTAGATACAAGTCAATTAGGTAGGATTTAGTCCCTGTCCTGCATGGGACTCACAGTCTAAGTAGGAAGGGGACAGAGATTGTTATCTCCAGGGGAGTGACTCCTGAGAGAGCTGTCCCCAAGACCCCAGGTCACAATACTGTCACACAGGTAGATGGCCAGTTTGGGAATGAACCTCCCAAGAGGTCAAGGAGGATGTGGGAGGCTTTGGAATTGAGGGTTCATGGACAACTCATAAGCAGTAACGTTGGAGAGATGCACCCACATAGTCAGAAGGAAGATGAAAGCAGGTTTAGGGGTGAGGTGCAACAGAAGCTTATGGGAATGTGGGTTGGCAGAGGAGAAGAAAGGGAGACACAAAAGGAGCAGCAGAAGGAGGCAATCTAGCACCTTCTCTAATAGGATCCTCTCCACAAGTAATTAAGCCCCAGCTAGTGCTAACCGTAATGTGATGTATGTATGCCTTTAACTAATCATTTATTAGGCTCGTTGATGGTTTGTCAATATTAATTCATTTATTTAAACAACTCTGAGCCATAATGAAGATGTTTGCTTTAAGGGGAAAGGAGATGGAGCTGCAATCAGGGAGGGTTTTATTTCCTGGATGGATGTGATGGTCTGTCAGCAGGAAGGGGTAGGGGTCGGGCAGTGGGAGCAGAGTGGGAGAGGAAAGAGTCCCCGCCTTCTCCAGACCTAGGATCATCGTCATCTACTCACCCGAATGCCTGAGCATCAGGGGAGCATCATGAGACAAATACCTTCCCCCCTGGCCCTCAGACAAGGCTCACAGGGGTTAGAGTAAAGTTTACTGATTGATTGATTGATCTGATGGAAATGATCATTGGTCGTTGTCTTTTTCATTTCAATCAATTTTTACTGGCCCAAAGACTGATTTATTTCAG
The DNA here is from genome assembly GCF_004115215.2 of Ornithorhynchus anatinus. Lineage (NCBI taxonomy): Eukaryota > Metazoa > Chordata > Mammalia > Monotremata > Ornithorhynchidae > Ornithorhynchus > Ornithorhynchus anatinus. The sequence continues at coordinate 12,235,549 of NC_041750.1, forward strand.
GGCCAGTCCAATTTTTTTTTGTCCCAGGCCTGTGGGCCTATGCTAATTTGCATGGATGGATTATTACTTGGTTCTTGTTCACTTAGTGCCAACGAGGCATTTAACCCAGCACCTTATCCAGCCCATTTGTAACAAGTCCAATATGAAACCACAAAACAAAGAAGGGGCTTGTGTGAAAGGGGCCCCTCTGCTAGTGACAGCAACTCTTAAATGAATGGGCCATAATGTGTGGGCTGGATCAGGTCACGAACACCCACAGTCTCAACCTCCTGGCATGAGGGCGTCCATCTCTGCAGAAATTCTACGGGGCGGAAGAACTGAAGCGCTTTGGTTACCTGAGTAAGTGTCGCTCCATGTGACACTCTGCAACCTGGAATTTGGGAAAGTCGGTGGAAGTGGGAGGAGGCCCCCTCACCTCAAGTTTAACATGTCAAAAACAGAACTCCTTATCTTCCCACCCAACTCCTGTCCTCTCTCTGACTTTCCCATCACTGTACTAATACTAATGATGGCATTTGTTAAGCGCTTACTATGTCCAAAGCACTGTTCTAAGCCCTGGGGCGGGGGGGGGGGAATACAAGGTGATCAGGTTGTCCCACGTGGGGCCCTCAGCCTTAATCCCCATTTTACAGATGAGGTAACTGAAGCACAGAGAAGTTAAGTGACTTGCCCAAAGTCACACAGCTGGCAAGCAGCGGAGCCGGGATTAGAACCCATGACCTCTGACTCCCAAGCCTGGGATCTTTCCAATGAGCTACGCTGTAGATGGCACCACCATCCTTCTTGTGTCACAAACCCATAACCTTGGCATTATCCTTGACTCCTCTCTCTCATCCAACCCACATATTCAATCCAGCACCAAATCCTGTCGGTCCCACCTTCGCAGCATCACTAAAACCCACCTTTTCCTCTCCATTCAAATTACTACCACATTAGTACAATCACTCATCCTACCCCTCCTGGATTACTGCACCCGTCTCCTTGCTGACCTCCAAGTCTCCTGCCTCTCCCCACTCCAGTCTGTACTTCACTTTGCTGCCCAGATCATTTTTCTACAAAAACATTCAAGACATGCCACTCCACTCCTCAAAACAGTCCAGTCATTGCCCATCCACCTCCACATCAAACAAAAACTCCGCACCACTGGCTCTAAAGCCCTCCATCACTTGCCCCTTCCCATCTCACCTTGCTACTCTCCTACTACAACCTAGCCTGCGCACTTCGCTCCTCTAAAGCTAACCTTCTCACTGTGCTTCAATCTTGCCTATCTTCCCGCCGACCCCTCACCCACGTCCTGCCTCTGGCCTGGAATGCCCTTCCTGCTCTAACCCGACAATTACTCTTCTCCCTTCAAAGCCTTATTGGGGCACATCTCCTCCAGGAGCACTCTTCTCTCACTCCCTTCTGCTTGCTCCCTTTGTTCTCTCCCCCTCCCAGCCCGACAGCACTTATGTACATATCTGTAATTTATTTATTTATATTAATATCTGTCTCTCCCTCTCTAGACTGTAAACTCATTGTAATCAGGGAATAAGCCTGTTTATTGTTGTATTGTACTCTCCCAAGTGCTTAGTACAGCAAACTGCACACAGTAAGTGCTGAGTAAAATACCATTGAATGAATGAATGAATTATATGCAAGCTCTTTCTCTCTAGAGCGTGTGAATGGAAAAATAATATCTGCCTTTTCATCCATTCATTCATTCAATCGTATTATTCAGTGCTTAGTGTGTGCAGAGCACTGTACTAAGCTCTTGGAAAGTACAATTCAGCAATAAAGAGAGACAATCCCTGCCCACACTGGGGTTACAGTATAAAAGGGGGAAGACAGACCTCAAAACAAGTAAAACAGACATCAATATAAAAAAATAGAATTATAGATATATACAGATCAAAACAAGTAAACAGGCATCAATATAAATACATATAATTATAGATACATACATATATACACAAGTGCTGTGGGGCGGCGGGGGCGAAGGGGGGAGAGCCAAAGGGAGCGAGTCGAGGAGACGTGGAATGGAGGGGGAGCTGAGGAAAAGGGGGCCTTAGTCTGGGAAGGCCTCTTGAAGGAGGTGAGCCTTCAGTAGGGCTTTGAAGGGGGAAAGAGTGATTGGCGGATTTGAGGAGGAAGGGCATTCCAGGCCAGAGGTAGGATGTGGACCAGGGGTTGACAGAGGGACAGGTGAGATCGAGGCACAGTGAGAAGGTTAGCGCCAGAGGAGCAGAGTGTGCGGGCTGGGGTATTCAGATATTCAGGTATTCAGGTTTTCAAAAAATCCCCATGTAGCAAAAAACAAAGTTGAGTTCAGTCATACTTTTCCATTTGGAGTTAAAAAATTTTTAGCAGATCAGTGGGATTTAGCTTCCAGAGAGACGTCAATATTCCAATCCAAAAGTCCAGGAACAGCCTTTCTTCAAAGGTTTGCCTTATATGCACCTCCCAATGCACACGCATACACACACATACACACACTGAAGCAGTGTGGTCTAGTGGATAAAGCATGGGCCTGGGAGTCAGAAGGACCTGGGCTCCACCACTTGTCTGTTGTGTGACCTTGGGCAAGTTGCTTATCTTCCCTCTGCTTCACTTAACTATGGAATGGGCATTAAGACTGTGAGCCTCATGTGGGACATGGACTGTGTCCAACCTGATTAACTTGTATCCACTCTAGCGCTTAGTACAGTCTCTGGCACGTAGTAAATATTTAACAAATAGCATATATATATGTGCTATTTGTTAAGGGTTTACTACGTTCCAGGCACATCCACTCCCACAGTTCATCCACTCCCCCGGCTTCAACTACCACTCATGTATATACACCACATATATATATGCCATATATATTAATAATAATAATAATAATGATATTTGTTAAGTGCTTACTATGTGCCAAGCACTGTTCTAAGCTCGGAGGTAGATACAAGGTAATCAGGTTGTCCCACATGGGGCTCACGGTCTTAATCCTCATTTTTACAGATGAAGTAACTGAGGTACAGAGAAATTAAGTGACTTGCCTAAAGTCTCACAGCTGACAAGTGGCAGAGCCGAGATTAGAACCCACGAACTCTGACTCCCAAGCCGATAGGAGGAGAACCAGGAGAGGACAGTGTTAGGGAAGCTAGTGTTCCGCTAGTGTTTCCAGGAGAAAGAGGTGGTCTACAGTGTCAGAGGCAGCTGAGAGGTCAAGGAGGATTAGAATGAAGAAGAGGCCATTGGATTCAGCAAGAAGGAAGCCATTAGTGACCATAAAGAGGGCAGTTTCTGTGGAGAGGAAAGGGCAGAAGCCAGATTGCAAGGGGTCAAGGAGAGAATTCCAGGAGAGGAAGTGGATGCAGCAGATGTAAATAACTCACTCGAGGGGTATGGAAAGGAATCAATCAATCAATTATATTGATTGGGCATTTACTCTGTACGAAGTGCTTGGGAGAGTGCAATACAGCAGAATTAGCAGACACGTTCCTTGCCCATAACAAGCTTACAGTCTAGAGGAATGGTAGGAAGGAGATGGGACAATAACTGAAGGGAGGAAAGGGGTCAAGGGAGGGGTTTTTTAGGATAAGAGATACAAGGATATGTTTGAAAGCAAATGGGGAAGGAGCCATTGGAGAATGAATGGTGGAAAATGGCAGTCAGGGGTGGTGGGGCAAATATTTTGTTAAGGTGTGAAGAAATAGGGCCAGAGGCACAGGTGGAGGGGACAGATTTCGAGAGGAGGTTGGAGATCTCCTTTTGCGATACTGTGGGGAAGGATGGGAGACTCAAAAAGAGGAGAGGAAGAGGGTGGGACTGGAGAGGTGAAGGGGAGATTTTAGGGAGATCACACCTGTCAGTTATAATTTTATTGATGAAATAGGTGGCAAGGACATTAGGGAAAAGAGGTGAGTTAGGCAGGCATTTGAGAGGGGAGTTAAAAAAGTGAAACAGTTGAAACAGTTCCAGTGCTGCCTCACCTCTTCTGATGTCATGCATATTCAGCAGACATTTAAGGATGGTTTGGCTCAGGGTCCATCATAGTAATGTCCCAAGTGGGGGCCAAATTGGCAGGATCAGGAGACACGTGATTACCATTTGAGGCAGTGGCAACTTGAGTCACTTGGCTTTGGGTGGCAGCTTGGAAATCCCTTTAGTTTGGGTCCCAGGCCTCAAGTCCTGGTGCTAATCCAGACTGGAAGTAGAGGAAGAGACATCAAAAGAATATTACCTGAGCTAACTATGCTTACTAATTAATTCATTCAGACCTATGTATTGAACTCCCTACTGTTGCAGAGCACTGTGGTAAGCACTTGATAAAGTACAATGAAAGTAAAAGACAGTTTCCTGCTCTCAAGTAGCTTACAATATATGGGGATGCAGACAGGCTTGCACTTGGAACTGTGACCTCTGGACATTTGATATTCATCCCACCCCCAGCCCCATGGCATTTGTGTCCATATCTTTAAATTGTGTATTATAAATCGCTTATTTATATTAATGTCTATTTCCCCTTCTAGACTGTAAGTTCATTGTGGCCAGGGAATGTTTTTGCCAACTCTGTTGCATGGTACTCTCCCAAGTGCTTAATACAGTGCTCTGCTCATAGTAAGCACTCAGTAAATTCCACTGATGATGATGATGACAGACATAAATCAATATAGGAACAATTGGTAACGGCAAGACTATGGAAAGATGAATAAAGGAAAAAATAAATGAAGTACAGTAATTTCTGCTGTTATGAGTTGTGGAACTTGAGTTCTGAAAAAATCACCTTATGGCAACTATTCATTCAGTGGGAATTAATGAGGTTGGGGGAAGATGGTTCAAAGATACCACCATAGTTCAAAAGACATTCCTATGTTATTGCTATGGACATCATTAGCGGAATTAATCCGCTTTACATCCTTGCCACTCATGGTTACTTAAATATGACCAAGTTGCAAGAACACAAAAGACCTCAAAAAATACTATATGGTACAGAATAGTAAGGCTACAGAGTAGAGACTGGGAAGTATAGCAGCCTTACCTCTTATTCGGCTCCGCACACATGCACCCAATTGTTTCTTTGTTCATTAGATCAAGTTGACACAAACAGATTAACTTGATCCAGAACAAATCTGTCATAGGGAAAAGTTATCTAATACTCCCACTGTGTTATATCAAAACAGTGTAACAAAAATACCGGTTGTAGCAGGTATTTATATACATAAGCACTAAAGATGGTGGTATATACCTCAGTGCTAAGGGTGGCTGTTAGGACGGCTTTATTAGGAATGATGAGCTTATTTGGGGAATGCTTTCTGAAAGAGGTGGAATTTCAGGAGGGCTTTAAAATTGTGGTCAGGATGACTTGATGGGGGAGGGAGCTCCAGGCCAGGGCAAGAGCATGAGCAATGAGCTAGAGATGGGAGAATTGGGAGTGAAGTGTAATAAAAAGGAGAGCATGGGAGGAGAGAAAGATGCCAACTGGGGTATAGTGAGTGAAGAGTCAATTCGTAAGGAGAGAACTGAAGGAGAGTCAGAAGCTTCTCTTTGATAGGGTAGGGAGATGAGTAACCAGTAGAGGTTTTTGAAAAGTAAAGTGATGTTTCTAGAACATTTTAGGACAATGATTGCGGTAGCAGAATAGTCTGGATTGAAGAGGAAAGAGGTTGGAGGCAGGAAGACTAGTGGGGGGAGGCAGAAGGAAAGACAAGATTGATGGCAATCTTGGTGAGGACTGGTGAGGTATATTTGGTATATTTGAGAGTTGTTCTAGAGAGGTGGTAATGAAATCAATCAATCTGTAGTATTTATTGAGCACTTATTGTGTGCAGAGCACTGTACTAAGTGCTTGGGAGAGTACAATGCAACAGAGTCGGTAGATGTTCCCTGTCCACAAGGAGTTTACAGTCTAGAGGAAACCATGTGAATGGTTGAGATTTTTGAGAGAGTAGAGGTAGAACTAAAAGAGTAGGAGAGCCAGAAGAGAAACTTACAGACAACCACAAGTGGAAAAAGAGCCAGGAAAGTGACGTAGAAGGAACAATTAGTGAGATAGGAGGAGAACCAGCTGAAGACTGAACCAGCTGTTGACCAAATCAAGATCCGATAGCATTTCTAGGAGAAAGGAGTAGTCAACAGTGTCAAAAGTGGTTGAGAGTCAAGGAGGATGAGGACAGAGAAGAATCTGTTGGATGTGGCTGAGGAGGGCACAAGAAACCTATGTGACTGTGATGTCAGCAGAGTGAAGGGGATGAAAATCAGATTGCAATTGAGTCAGAGAGTTAGTAGAGCGGAAATGAACGCAGCAGGGATTCCAAGGGTTTAGACAGAAATGGGAGCTGGGAGATGGAGTGAGATCTGTACGTGGCTGTGAGTCGCAGAGAAGGCTTTCTCAGTATAGCAGAGGCTTGAGTATGTTGAAAACAGGGAAAGGAGTTGGTGCAAAATGAGAGGTTGAAAATGTCAGTAAGGAAGAAGAAGATGGTGGGAGCAAGTGTTTTTTGACAGGTGAAAACAGATGGAGTTCATAGCACAGGTAGAGGAGTGGGAGTAGGGAAGGAAAAGGAGGAGATGGAAAGGGAAAGAGTGAGGAAGAGAAAGGCAATATAAAGGTTTTTAGCCTTTCTGCAATGTCTTCTCTTCCTCCTTGTCAATCAGTCAATTAATCAGTGGTATTTATTGAGCACTTACTGTGAGTAGAGCACTATACTAAGCACTTGGGAGAGTACAGTAGAGATGGTAGACTACAGGGGAGAAAGACATTAAAATGCATTATGGATAGGGGAAATAGAAGAGTATAGGATTTATCTTGTCTTATGTTGTCGAGTCGTCTTTGATGCATAGATGCAATAAATGCTGAAGGGCCGGGGTGAGTACCAAAGTACTTAAGGAATATGCAGCCAAGTGCAGTTGATTGCAAAGGGGAGGGCAGATGGAAAAATGAGGCTTAGACATCTCCTCCACCCTTTGGAAGAGATGTGATTTTAGGAGGGTTTTGTTTCCTTTTCCTCCTCCTCTACAATTTGTCTCACCCTTAACTAGGCTCCAGGACTGGTTTATCTCACCCTAGACGAGCTGTCCAGGTGCCACACCCCATCACAGTATGCCTAGGTAACCTTGGGTCACTTGTTTCACCGTAACCACCACGAGGCTGCAGCCCACCTGGTCCTCTACCCTACTCCTCGGGTCCTCCCCCTCCCCTTCCCTTTCCAGCAGGTCTGTACCCCCAGGCCTCTGTTTATCCCCCTGACCTGGCCCCTTTCCCCTACTACCAGAGGTTTCCTCATACGGTAGGGCCCAGTTCCTGGTACCAATATTTACTCCCATAAACTGTCCCCTCCCCAAGAGAGGTGGTGTAGCCTAGTGGAAGGAGCATGGGCCTGGGAGTCAGAACACCTGGGTACTAGTCCCAACTCTGCCACTTGTCTGCTGTTTGACTTTGGGCAAGTCACTTTACTTCTCTTTGCCTCAGTTACCTCATCTGTAAAATGGGGATTTAAGACTGTGAGCCCCATGTGGGACATGGAATGTTTCCACCCTGATTGTTTTTTATCTATCCCAGCACTTAGAACAGTGCCTGGCACACAGTAAGCACTTAACAAACACTCTATAAAAAAAGAAAAAACCACCGCAGAGCCCATTTCAGTTTACTGTCACCTCTACCTGACTTCCAGGATCATGTGATTTTGACCAGACCACACTGCCAGTGTTCTTTATATCTTTCCAATCCCATGTCATCTACCACTTTGAACACACTACTTACCTGAACACTGAACTCTTTCAGGATGATCAGCTCTTCTTATTTTGATACCACTGTAGAGATTTTCTTTCTTTGTCAATATTCATCAGGGTAATTGGACTGATGATGGTAACAAATAACTTTTTCTCTCAAGGCAAGGGCCATCCCTTAAGGGAGTCATTTATGCCTCTGTGCATGTTTGGGAAGTTTGAGACCAAGGATGATCAGATGGTAACAATGATAATAATAATAATATTTGTTAAGCACTTACTATGTGCCGAGCAGTGTTCTAAATACTGGGGTAGAGATAAGATTATCAGGCTGGACACAATCCCTGTGCCACATGGGGTTCACAGTCCAAGTAGGAGGGAGAACAGATATTGAATCCCCCTTTTACAGATGAGGAATCCGAGGCACAGAGAAATGAAGCAACTTGCCCAAGGTCACACAGCAGACAAGTGGCAGAGCTGAGATTAGAACCCAGGTTCTCTGACTTCCAAGTCCATGTTCTTTCCAGTAAGTGACTCTGCTGCCTAAATCCAACCCCTGAAAGGCATCAGTTATTCTGCCGAGGAAAAACTTCTCCCAAAAAGGGTGTCTCTGTGAGCTGTCTTTTGTCAGCTAATCTAGCTTCTCTCTGGGTCCAGCAGCACTGTGAATGTCCACTCTGCCTCCGGACCATTCCTATGCAACAAGTACCATCCTTCCCTAATCCTCATCACATAAAGTCCTGCAGTTTGCAGTTTGCAGAGAGACTCTCTCTCTCTCCCTCTCTCTCTCTTTCCCCATATAGATTTCCTCCATCTATTCATTTTCTATTTGTTCTAATACCTTGAGGTTAAAACTCACCAGACGTGGTCCTGGTGAGGCTGATTCAAAAGAGTAAGTGAATGAGGGAGAGAGGGAGGCAATTTTAAGGGAACAAACTCACCTCTCTCATCCATCAGCCCAGATGGATGCAGTCGCTGTTCATCCCATCCTGGAATTGGAAGCAGATTCCATGGCTCTGTTCAGAGTCACTATCCACATTTCTCTTGAAAGCATCCACCACTGCTGCTGCCCTATGTTTAAGCTATAATTGATGTAAGTAATGAGCATATGAGTTTATAAACAGTTCCCTAGAGCTAATAAAGGCTGAGGCCAGAGCCTGAGGCATTTACTCAATGCAATACTCGGAGCTGTTTTTAAGTTACTTACTGCTAACATCAATTATCCCTATTATTCTACTCCACAAATATTTTATTTATAATTAAAGTGAATGGGGTCCTTGTCAATTCTAGTTTGTTAAAGCTCTAGGAGGCGGTTCTGTTTTCTCATCTCAGAAGCAACTTCCAAACAGAAATCTGAATGGGCAAGAAAAAGCAGACACATATTCAATGAATCTGCCCCTTCCTTGCCACCCTTACAACCACCACCCTAGGACACATTCTCACCACATCACAGCTGGACTAATGTAACAGTCTCATTATTGGTCTCTTGGCCTCCAGCCTCTCTCTCCCCCATCTTCAGTCTACAGTCTACAAACAGCCTCATGGATCAGCTTCCTAAAACGTCATTTGGAAAACATCATTCCCCTCTCGACTCCCACCCCGCTGGCTCCCCATTGCTTCCCACACAAAACTAAAACTTCTGATTATCAAGCCCTCTCCCAACTGTCTCCATTTTACCTATCTACTCTCTTCTCTCACTACACCTAAGCTTGTACTCTTTGCTCTTTCCAAGCCAATTTTCTAACTATGGATCTTGCTTGTGGCTCTCCCACCTCCTACTCATTTCTCATGCTTTCTCTCCACCTATATTTGTTCTCTCCCTTCAGCTTTGCCAGAGCACACTGTTCCTTTCCTTCAAAGCCTTCCTAAAATGTCACCTCCTCTAGGGGGCATTCTCCGATTTACCTTCCACCTTCCTGCTCATGTTACCTAACAACTTTCTTACCACTCAAGTGTATATCTCTTAGCTTTTATTTATTTGTTTACATATGTTTTTAAAATTCATATCAATTCTCTTAGTCTTCTACCTATCGGTCAGTGGTATTTATTGAGAATTTATTGTGTGCAGAGCACTATACTGAGCATTTGGGAGAGTACAGCACGACAGAGTTGGTAGACATGTTCCCTTCCAGCAGTGAGCTAGAGAGACAGACATTAAATAAATAAATAATTTCTAATATATGATTTACACCTATTGTGTATCTGACCATTTGTATCTGCCTTTATGCTTCATTAGACTGTAAGCTCCTCAAGGCCAAGAATTGTATCTCTTACTTTCATTGTGCTCTCCCAAGTGCCCAGTACCAGCTATGCGACATTCTTCATGTAGTAGGCATTCAGTACAGAACTGTGTGCTCAGCAGGGGCTCCATCCAAGCTATTGATGATGATGGGGTGACAGGAAGAGGAGAAGTCTAGGCAATCCCTTCACACCCGCAGAGAATGTTACAGAATCTTTCTCCCCTTTTTACGGAGGGGGAATCAGTGACTCAGAAGAGGGGGAGTAACTTGCCTAAGGTCATAAAGCGAGTCAGTGAAGCTGACTCTTAGACAAGTAATGAGTCCATCGATCATAATAACGTAAGAACATTAACAGCGTTTTCCTGGATCAGACCAATGGTCCACCCAGCCCAGGGTTCAACAGGACGCCTGGAGGAACTTTTGGTCGGGGATGTATCATCTAATACCCCCAATGTCTCCTTCTGGTAACCCATTATGGAACTATTACTGATGAATTCATTAACAGGGCTTTAATAATGTATAACCCACTGCCTCTCAAGTCACACTCAAGTCACCCTGGTACCAAAACAGTCTCCTTTCTCTGAGGCTCCACAGTGTCCTTGCTTATGTAGCATAGCCAGAATAGCCTGGGGGACAGAGTCACAGAGGAGGAGCTGAGTCCGGCAAGACACAGCCAAGATGGTGGGGGTTTCTCCCAGCTATTCAAAACAAACAAAAGAATAAATGAATCAGTGGTATTTTCTGGGTATTTCCTGAGTATAACAGAAGTAAAACACTTGTTTCCTGCCCAGAAGGAGCTATAATCTAATGGGAGAGGCAGGAATACAAAAATGACATAAAAAGTGGAAACAGGTAGAAGAATGGAAAAAGTACGGAGTGGAACAAAATCACTTCTTACGCAGTGGGTGGCAATCATATGAGAAGCAACATGGCCTAGTGGAAAAGGCCAAGGGTCTGGGAGTCAGAAGACCAGAGTTCTAATCCCAGCTCAGTCCCTGGACTGCTGTGTGACCTTGGGTAAATCTTTTCACTTCTCTGGGAGTTTAGTTTCCTCATCTGTAAAATGGGGATTAAATCCTACTCCCTCATACTTAGTCTGTGAGACCTGTTTGGGACAGATGGTATCTGACATGATTATCTTGTATCTACCCCAGCGTTTAGTACAGTGCTTGGCATTTAGTAAGTGTGTAAAATACCATATGGAATTTATACCTACATACCTATAGTTCTTTGAACAGGCTGCCCAAGATAGCTATAGCTATGTTCCCTGTCCAAAGAGCTGCTGGGGTCCTCCTAAGAAGGAGACTCACTTCTTAGGGCTAGAAATGGATGCCCCTGCTGGCAGGTCATGGCTATCTGACCCAGGCAGCCCTCAGGGTACCTTTCTCCACTGCTGAGCTTCAGGACTGGGCTGGCAGTTTCTCTTGCTCTTGGCCTGCTTGGATAATCTGTTGGGACTATGGTGAGGGCCTGGACCCAGAAGTTGCTGCAGGGCGGGTCTGCCAGCTGCCTGGTGGTTTTCCAGACTGGAGCCGCTGTCCTCTTTTGAGCTCACCCGAGCAGAGGCAGCTCCAACTCCAGCTCCAACAATTTTAAATGCACAATCCTCCAGAGTCTTAACAGATGATCAGTTTTGGCATAACAGGGGTGGGGCCCCAAAAGGGTGGGAACCAAAGCGGTATAGGCCAGAGTGGGAGAAAGAGAAAGGAAAAGAGGAAGAAAGGGGAAAGAAAGGGGAAGAGGGGAAGAGAGAAAATGAAGAATGGGAAAGTGGAGAGGGGAAAGAGGAAAAGGATGTGATATAGGGACGGGGAGAGGGGAGCCTACACTCTCTTCCAACTGACCCCCTCCCAGCCCTCCACCAAACTGCCACGTTCCAGCAGTTCTGCCTGAACCAGTTGGCAGCAGTAGTGAGGAGCAGCAAGAAGACAGGGAGAAAGGCAAGGGGTAGTTAGGATTGAGGGGCCTGCAGCAGCGTAGCTGCCCAAGTGGGCCAAAACCAGCCCTATGGACTGTGAATAAGAGTTTCTGGCATGACCTTATTAAAAGCACAGCTCCTCCAAGAGGCCTTCCCAGACTAAGACCTCATTTCTTCTTCTCCCACTCCCTTCTGCATTGCCACTGCATTTGGAATTGCACCCTTTATTCACCCTACCTTCAACCTCACAGCACTTAGGCCCATGTCCAAAATTTATTTATTTATATTAATGTCTGTCTCCCCTTCTAGACAGTAAGCTCCTTGTGGACAGGGAGCATGTCTACCAACTGTGTTATAGTTCACTCTCCCAAGAGCCTACTTTGCATTCAGTAGGCACCCAATAAATATGATTGATTGATCGATGGCCAGAAATACACCACCCATTTCTTCAGGGTCACAGCCTGGAACCCTGGATGGCTTGACGATCTTCTCCAAATCAGTACATGTGGTCACCCTACCCATAAATCTTTGGAGGTCAGAGACCTGGGCTGAAAGCTTGGTCCATGGCTCTGTGACACTCAGATTAAATTGCTCGGGCATGTGTTGGTTTGGAAACTCGTTCTCTTATAGTAGTTTATTTTTTGGAAGATTGTTTAAGGCCGAGTAGATCATGGTATTAAAGTTAACTTTTTCTTAAACAGACTTAATTAGTGTTCTTCAGACAAACATAAATTAATCCTGGTTGGCGATGGAGAGCTGAAGTATTTCCTCTCATCAATAACCAGTTCTGGCTCCAAAGAAACTGCTGGGAATCCAGCTCTTCTCTGGTCGTCCATTATGTCTCTCCAAGAGGCTGATAAGCCCAGGCTCCTTTATCCTGGATTTGTTGGGCCATCTCCTGAGGCTGTCCTGCTGCTTTTGCTGGACAAGATATGGTCCTGACCAGCAGAGGAGCCTGGGAAACCGGGGGAATATATGTGCCTTGTTGATAACCAGTGACTTTTGTGACTACGCACTCTGTGTGTGCTTGGAGTGAGAGAGTCCCAAGTCAAGACCCCAGAATGTACTTCCTTCTGGTTCTGCCACTAGGTTAATGAGCAAACTGAGTCCTGACTTCTCCCTGTTCTGCCACTCAGCTTCCTCCCCTGAGGACATCTGAGGACACACATACACACATACACACTTACTTGTTTCGTTGTCTGTCTCCCCCATTTAGACTATAAGCCAGTTGTTGGGCAGGGATTGTCTTTATCTGTTGCCGAATTGTACATTCCAAGTGATTAGTACAGTGCTCTGCACACAGTAAGCACTCAAAAATACGATTGAATACACACCCACAGACACTCGCAGCCTCCACTCTTGGGCTAGTTGTTACCTTGTTGGTGCAGGGATGCAGGGGTTCAGGGAGAGCCCAAGATGACCCAGGGGAAGGAATGAGAATTGTAAATTGATTCATTCATTCAATCGTATTTACTGAGCACTTACTGTGTGCAGAGCACTGTAATAAGCACTTGGGAAAGTACAATACAACAATAAACAGTGACATTCCCTGCCCACAATGAGTTCACGGCCTAGAGTGGAGGAGACAAACATCGATACAAGTAAATAAAGTTACAGATATGTACGTAAGTGCTTTGGGGCTGGGAGAGGGAAGAGCAAATGAAGCAAATCAGGATAATGCAGAAGGGAGTGGAAGATGAGGAAAAGTGGGGCTTAGTCTGGGAAGGCCTCTTGGAGGAAAAGTGCCTTCAATAAGGTTTTAAAGCAGGGAAGAGTGGTTGTCTGTTGGATTAGAGGAGGGAGGGCATTCCAGGCCAGAGGCAGGACGTGGGCTAGGGGTCAATGGTGAGACAGGCGAGATCGAGGCACAGTGAGGTTAGCACTAGAGGAGCAAAGTGTGTGGCTGGGTTGTAGAAGGAGAGAAGAGAGGTGTGGTAGGAGGGGTGAAAGTAATGGAGTGCTTTAAAGGCATTGGAGAGGAGGTTTTGTTTGATACAGAGGTGGATGGGCAACCACTGGAGTTTTTTGAGGAGCACGGTGATGTGTACTCAACGTTTTTATAGAAAAATGATCTGGGCAGCAGAGTGAAGTATGGACTGGATTGGAGAAATAAAGGGGGCTTGGAGTTCAACAAGGAGGATGATGCAGTAATCCAGGCAGGATAGGATGAGTGATTGTATTAACATGGTAGCAGTCCGGATGAAGAGGAATGTTGAGAAGGTAGGACTGACAGGATTTGGTGACGGATTGAATATGTGGGATGAATGAGAGAGAGAAGTCAAGGATATCGCCAAGGTTATGGGCTTGTGAGACAGGAAGGATGGTGGTGTGATTCATTCATTCATTCAATAGTATTTATTGAGCGCTTACTATGTGCAGAGCACTGTACTAAGCGCTTGGGATGAACAAGTCGGCAACAGATAGAGACAGTCCCTGCCGTTTGATGGGCTTACAGTCTAATCGGGGGAGACGGACAGACAAGAACAATGGCACTAAACAGCGTCAAGGGGAAGAACATCTCGTAAAAACAATGGCAACTAAATAGAATCAAGGCGATGTACAATTCATTAACAAAATAAATAGGGTAACGAAAATATATACAGTTGAGCGGACGAGTACAGTGCTGTGGGGATGGGAAGGGAGAGGTGGAGGAGCAGAGGGAAAAGGGGAAAATGAGGCTTTAGCTGCGGAGAGGTAAAGGGGGGATGGCAGAGGGAGTAGAGGGGGAAGAGGAGCTCAGTCTGGGAACGCCTCTTGGAGGAGGTGATTTTTAAGTAAGGTTTTGAAGAGGGAAAGAGAATCAGTTTGGCGGAGGTGAGGAGGGAGGGCGTTCCAGGACCGCGGGAGGACGTGACCCAGGGGTCGATGGCGGGATAGGCGAGACCGAGGGACGGCGAGGAGGTGGGCGGCAGAGGAGCGGAGCGTGCGGGGTGGGCGGTAGAAAGAGAGAAGGGAGGAGAGGTAGGAAGGGGCAAGGTGATGGAGAGCCTTGAAGCCTAGAGTGAGGAGTTTTTGTTTGGAGCGGAGGTCTATAGGCAACCACTGGAGTTGTTTAAGAAGGAGAGTGACATGCCCAGATGGTTTCTGCAGGAAGATGAGCCGGGCAGCGGAGTGAAGAATAGACCGGAGCGGGGCGAGAGAGGAGGAAGGGAGGTCAGAGAGAAGGCTGACACAGTAGTCTAGCCGGGATATAACGAGAGCCCGTAATAGTAAGGTAGCCGTTTGGGTGGAGAGGAAAGGGCGGATCTTGGCGATATTGTAGAGGTGAAACCGGCAGGTCTTGGTAACGGATAGGATGTGTGGGGTGAACGAGAGGGACGAGTCAAGGATGACCCCGAGATTGCGGGCCTGCGGGACGGGAAGGATGGTCGTGCCATCCACGGTGACGGAGAAGTCTGGGAGCGGACCGGGCTTGGGAGGGAAGATGAGGAGCTCAGTCTTGCTCATGTTGAGTTTTAGGTGGCGGGCCGACATCCAGGTGGAGACGTCCCGGAGGCAGGAGGAGATGCGAGCCTGAAGGGAGGGGGAGAGGACAGGGGCGGAGATGTAGATCTGCGTGTCATCTGCGTAGAGATGGTAGTCAAAGCCGTGAGAGCGGATGAGTTCACCGAGGGAGTGAGTGTAAATGGAGAACAGAAGAGGGCCAAGAACTGACCCTTGAGGAACTCCAACAGTTAAAGGATGGGAGGGGGAGGAGGCTCCAGCGTAGGAGACCGAGAATGATCGGCCAGAGAGGTAAGAGGAGAACCAGGAGAGGACAGAGTCCGTGAAGCCAAGGTGAGATAAGGTATGGAGGAGGAGGGGATGGTCGACAGTGTCAAAGGCAGCAGAGAGGTCAAGGAGGATCAGAATGGAGTAGGAGCCATTGGATTTGGCAAGAAGGAGGTCATGGGTGACCTTAGAGAGAGCAGTCTCGGTAGAGTGGAGGGGACGGAAGCCAGATTGGAGGGGATCTAGGAGAGAATGGGAGTTAAGGAATTCTAGGCATCGATTGTAGACGACTCGTTCTAAGATTTTGGAAAGGAAGGGTAGTAGGGAGATAGGACGATAACTGGAGGGGGAAGTGGGGTCAAGAGCGGGTTTTTTTAGGATGGGGGAGACGTGGGCATGTTTGAAGGCAGAGGGGAAGGAGCCCTTGGAGATTGAGTGGTTAAAAATAGAAGTTAAGGAAGGGAGGAGGGCAGGGGCGATGGTTTTAAGAAGGTGAGAGGGAATGGGGTCCGAGGCGCAGGTGGAGGGGGTGGCACTTGCGAGGAGGGAGGAGATCTCCTCTGAGGATACTGCAGGGAAGGATGGGAAAGTAGGGGAGGGGGTTGTTGGGGGGGAGGGGAGAGGCGGAGGGGTGACTTTGGGGAGCTCAGACCTGATCGTGTTGATTTTCGTGAGGAAATAGGTGGCCAGATCATTAGGGGTGAGAGATGGGGGAGGGGGAGGAACAGGGGGCCTAAGGAGAGAGTTAAAGGTCCGGAACAATCGGCGGGGGTGATGGGCATGGGTGTCGATGAGGGAGGAGAAGAAGCTTTGCCTGGCGGAGGAGAGGGCAGAGTTAAGGCAGGAAAGGATAAATTTGAAGTGTGTGAGGTCGGCTCGGTGCTTGGACTTTCGCCAGCAGCGCTCAGCAGCTCGAGCATAGGAGCGTAGGAGGCGGACGGAGGAGGTGATCCAGGGCTGTGGGTTAGTGGAGCGAGAGCGGCGGAGGGAAAGGGGGGCGAGAGAGTCGAGATGAGTAGAGAGGGTGGAGTTGAGAGCGGAGACCCGCTCGTCGAGAGTGGGAAGAGAGGACAGGGCGGCAAGGTGAGGCGAGATGCTATTGGAAAGACGGATGGGATCGAGAGAGCGGAGGTCTCTGTGGGGCAGTAGCGAAGATTTGCAGGGGGAGGGAGTGTGAGAGATGAGGCAGGTGAGAAGGTTATGGTCAGAGAGAGGGATTTCAGAGTTGGTGAGTGAGGAGATAGTGCAGCGGTAGGAGATGACGAGATCGAGGGTGTGACCGAGTCGGTGAGTGGGCGCGGTATGGTGGAGGAGGAGGTCGGCAGAGTCGAGGAGGGATAGCAGGCGGGCGGCAGAGGAGTCGTCGGGTACATCCGTATGGATGTTGAAGTCTCCAAGGATCAGAGTGGGCAGAGAGAAGGAGAGGAGAAAGGTGAGAAAGGGGTCAAGGTGGTTGAAGAAGTCGGAGGTGGGACCGTGAGGGCGGTAGATGACGGCGACAAGTAACTGGAGTGGGTGGTAGAGGCGAATGATATGGGCTTCGAAGGAGGGGAAGGAGAGGGAGGGGGGAGGAGGGATAGTGCGGAAGCGGCATCGGGGCGAGAGGAGGAAGCCGACGCCTCCTCCCTTACCGGTGAGTCTGGGGGAGTGGGAGAAGGAGAGGCCTCCGCCGGAGAGAGCGGCGGCGGAGACCGTGCCTTCGGGAGAGAGCCACGTTTCTGAAAGGGCGAGGAGGAGGAGAGAGCGGGAGAGGAAAAGGTCATGGATGAAAGGTAGCTTGCCTGTAATAGAGCGGGGGTTCCAGAGGCCACACTTGAAAGTAGCTGTGGGTTCAAGGGGAGGAGGGGGGGAAGGGCGGGGGGAGGGGAGGGTTTGGATGGGAAGGAGGTGGCGGGGCCCTGGACGAGGAGAGGGGGATGAGGGGTGGCGGTGGGACAAGAGGACTGGGATGGGGCATGGGTGGGGAAGAGAGAAGGGGGAGGGGGTGAAGAGGGGGTTTGGTGGGGGGAAGAGTAGGGGGAGGGGGAAGAGGGGTAGCGCTGGTAAAGTGGGGTTCTAGGGCGGGAGGGGGGGGGAGGAGACAGAGGAGAGAGCGGGAAAGAGCTGAGTGAGAGAGGGGAAGGGGAAGGGGAGGATAGGAAGGGGCGGGAGGGGGGAGGGAGGGAGGAGGGACATGGAGAGGCCAGAGAGGTGGGTGGCAGCACTGACAACAATAAACAGTAATAAACGAAATCGGTAATATAGCAACATGATACAATATGATACAATACAGTGGTGCTAATATAGCAACATGATACAGTATGATACAATATAGTCGTGTTAATAAAAGGGGTGATGACCAGGGTCGGGGGTAGACTTGGTTAAGGGGTGACCTGATCAAATTCAAAATCTGATGACAATAAACAATAAAAAGCGAGATCGCAAATATAGCAACATGCTACAGTAAGGCACACTACAATAGTGTTAATAAGCAGGCGATGACCAGGGTCGGGGGACGAGCCGACCCTACCCGATCAGACTCAAAGTCAAGCGGCCAGCGGCCGAGAGAGTCCCAGAGCTCATGACCAAATAACCCTGTGGCGGCGGGGGGGCCCTGAGGTTGTCCGGGGTGGGTGGCGGCCGTAGGCGGCGGCTAAGGTAAGGTAACATGGTGAGAACAAGGACGTCGTCGCCCGGGGCGGGGGCGGGAGGGATGAATCACCTCAAGAGGGAAGAGGGAGTGAGGCCTTCCCAAAATGGCCGCCTCAGGCAGAGTGGGGGCTTCCTAAAATGGCCGCCTCGGGCGGAGTGGGGGAGCGGTTGGGGAGCACAATGTCCCCGGGCCCGAGCAGGGGGACACAATGTCCCCCGAGGACACAATGTCCTTGGGGCCGAGAAGGGGAGCACAATGTCCCCAGGATCGAGAAGGGGAGCGCAATGTCCCCGGGCCCGAGCGGGGGGAGGGGGGGGGTGGACTGGAAGCTGGTGGCTGGGGGTCTGTGGGGGCGAAGATCCGTAGTGTCGGAGTTCCCGAGCGGGGGTGCGGAGATCCAGGTTGTGAAAGGCTGAGGCGGGCGCGGGTCCAGACGGTCCGAGGCTCAGCTCCCCGGTGGAGGCGGAGGAATGGGAAAGTCAGAGGAAGGACAGGGTTTGGGTGGGAAGATAAGGAGCTCTGTTTTGGACATGTTAAGTTTGAGGTGATGGGAGGACATCCAAGTAGAGATGTCTTGAAGGCAGGAGGAAATATAACACTGCAGAGAAGGAGAAAGGTCGGGGCTGGAGATGTAGATTTAGATATCATCTGGGCATCAGTATTCCAGGCCGGGGAGAGGGTGTGAGCAGGACGTTAGGGGCAGGAGCAATTTGAATTAGGCATAGGGAGTAGGTTAGCTTGAGAAGAACAAAGGGTTGTTGTGTAGTGGGAGAAGAGAGTGTATAAATTGGAGGGAGAGAAAGATAGTTGAGTGCCTTAAAGTCAATGGTCAGGAGTTTCCACTTGATGAGGAAGGAAAGGACAACCATTGGAAGTTTTCAAGGAGTGGGGAGATGTGAATAGAAGGGTTTTTTAGAAAAAGATGATCTGGGCAGCAGAGTGAAGTAGGGACTGAAGAGAGGAGAGGTTGGAGGCAAAGAGGTCAGTGAGGAGGCTGGAGTAATCGAGACAGGCTATGACAAATGCCTGGACCGGTGCGGTGACTGTTTGGGTAGGGAGGAAGAACTAGATCTAGGAAGTTTTGTGGAGGAAAAGCCAGTAGGATTTAGTGACAGACTGAAATATGGGGATTGAGAGAGAGAGACTTCAAGGATAATGCCAAGGTTACAGGCTTGAGAGACAGGGAGGATGGTGGTGCAGTCAATTGTGATGGGAAAGTTTGGTGGAGGAGAGGATTTGGGAAGGAAGTTGAGGAATCTAGTTTTGATCATATTGAACTTGAGGTGCCAGTGGGAAACCCATATAGAGATGTCCTGGAGTCAGGAGGAAATGACTCTAGAGAAAGAGAGTGATCAGTGCTAGCTAGGTAGATTAGAAGTGTTGATCCCCATTGGCCTCTCAGCTGACTTTGACCCAGTGGACCACTCCCTCCACCTTGAAATACTAACAGTCTCTATTTTACTGGTAGGGCCCTAACCTTCTTTTCTCCTATGTCTCTGGCTGTTTCTTTTCCATTTATCTCTCCGGCTTCTCTTCTGCCTCGTCTTTTACAGCAGGCCTTCATCAAGGCTCCATTCTGGATTCTTTACTCTTCCCACACTCCCCTTGCTTTCTCACCCCTCATATGGCTTTGGCTACTACCTCTATGGACACAACTCCCAAATTTATCTTCTAATAGCTTGCATCTTCTCCTGCCTCCAGGACATCTCCACTTGGATGGCATACTGGCATCTATTATCTGTCTCCCTCCTCATAGGTCTCCTTGCCTTAGTCAATTAATCAATCAATTGCATTTATTGAACATCTACCATGTGCTCAATAGTGATTGATTGATTGCAGAGCACTGTACTAAGCAAGAGTTCAATAGATTTAACAGACTTGATCCCTGCCTTTAAAAAGTTTACAATCTAGCAAGGGAGATAGATATTAAACTCCTTTATAGATAGGAGGTAGAAGGAATAGGGCCCCTAGCTTCTACCCCCTCCAAGCTATACTACATGCTGTGCATGATAATAATGATGGTGGCATTTATTAAGCACTTACTTTGTGCCAAACACTGTTAAATGCTGAGGTAGATACCAGAGAATCAGGTCCTATACAGTCCCTGTCCCACGAAGGGGCTCACAGTCTAAGAGGGAGGGAGAAAAGATACTTTCAGGTTATTTATCCCCATTTTACAAATGAGGAAACTGGAACACAGAGAAGTTAAGTGATTTGCTCAAGGTCACCCAGCAGGCTAATTGCATTAGATTAGAACCCAGTTCCTCCGACTCCCAGGTCCATATTCTTTCCACTAAACCATGCTGCTTCTCAATTAGTTCCCGGCACCCATCTTCATCACTTTGGTATACATGCTTATTCAAATACTTTTCTTGACTACTCTATTTGCATATATGTTTATGGTTGTCTCCCCTGTTAGAGTATAAGCTCCTTGTAGGCATGAAAAGGTCAATTCTTTATTTTGTACTTCTGTACTTCCTAATTTAGCATAAAGTAAATTAATCAATCAATGGTATTTATTGAGTGGTTACTATGTGCAGAGCACTATCCCAAGTGACTGGGAAAGTACAGTACCAGAGAGTTGGTAGAAATGATCCCTGCCCTCAAGGATCTTATAATCTAGTGGAAGAGATAAACATTAAAATAAATTAGAGGTAGGGGAACCAGCAGAGCATAAGGATATTTACATAAGTGCTGTGGGGTTGGGGATGGGGGTAGCACGATGATGATAGTGGTATTTGTTAAGTGCTTATTATGTGCAAAGCACTGAACTAAGCACTGGAGTAGATACAAGATAATCAGGTTGGACAAGGGATCACAGTCTAAGTAGGCAGGAGAATGGATAATAATAATAATAATAATGTTGGTATTTGTTAAGTGCTTACTATGTGCCGAGCACCGTTCTAAGCGCTGGGGTAGACACAGGGGAATCAGGTTGTCCCACGTGGGGCTCACAGTCTTAATCCCCATTTTACAGATGAGGTAACTGAGGCACCGAGAAGTTAAGTGACTTGCCCAAAGTCACACAGCTGACAAGTGGTAGAGCCGGGGTTCAAACTCATGACCTCTGACTCCAAAGCCCATGCTCTTTCCAGTGACCCACGCTGCTTCTCTAATTATTCCATTTTACAGGTGAGGAAACTGAGGCACAGGGAAGATAAGTGACTTGCCCAAGGTCACACAGCAGGACAATGATAGAAGTAGAATTAGAATGCAGGTCCTCTGACTTCCAGGCCTAGGCTCTTTCCACTAGGCACTTCAAAATGCTAAATGGGTGCACAGGTGACAGAGAAGAGGGGGAAAACAGGGAAATGGGGGAAAGTCAGGGAAGGCTTCTTGGAGGAGATCTGATTTTAGGAGGGCTTTGAAGAATGGGGAGAGTGGTGGTCTGTCAGCACTGAACCGAGACGGAGTTCCAGGCAGGTGTTAGGGTATGAGCAAGGGGTCAGTGGCGAGAGAGACGAGATTGAGGTACAGTGAGTAGATTGGCATGGAGGAGTGAAGTGAGCATGTTGGGCTGTAGTAGGAGATCAGAGAGGTAAGATAGTCAAGGGGCAAGATGACTGAGTGCTTTAACACCAATAGTAAGGAGTTTCTATTGATGTGGAGAGAGAGGTGAGCATAAGTAGAGAGGGGTAAGGGTCTATTTTCTCTGTTTTAGAGACAGAGAAACTTGGGCAGAAAGATTAAGTTACCTAAGTCCACACAGCAGATGAGTGGCAGAGGAGGGACCAAAAATCAGCACTCCTTTTTCCAGCCCCTGATTCTACCTCCTGGAGGGCTGTGGGTGAGTCTCCTGGAAGACATTCAATCAATCAGTCAATCAATCAGTGGTATTTACTGAGCGCCGACTGTGTGAGGAACACTATACTAAGCACTTGGGAGAGGACAATACAACAGAGTTGGTAGTCATGTTCTTCCCCAGGTCTGGGGCAGGCAGCATGGTCTAATGGTATGGGCCTCCTGGGTGCCTGGCCTAGCTCTGCTGGCCAAGTTCCTTTCCCTTCACTGACCCATGGGAAAGGTGGGGAGAGGTCTTCATTCTACTCCCACAGCATTCCCCTTTTCCCCCAGCACTGCCCTATCCCAAAATGCCTGATGCATTAATTAATTTTCTTTGGAGGATCACATCCAGGTAGCAAGCTCTGCCTTGCCAAGAGGAAAAGACCCTGAATTCCATCCAGTTTGGGGTAGCTTTTCTTTTCTCCTTCTGATTCTGATTTCCTCCTGATCAGTCAGGATCTCAGGAGCATGGGTGTTTAGGAGCCATGTATCCACCTCTCACGATCCTAAGGGATGATCTAGCAAAAAACTCTTCTGCTTGAAGTCACCCTGGTGGCTGGAATCCTGCCTCCATCCTGACTTTGATGACCTTGAAGGGGAAAGAAGTGCTGCTCCCTACTCTAGATGGAGAGATGTCTTTTCCACCAGCTGGTCATGACAAAAGAAAACTCTAGGAAGGCAGCTGGGTCTGAAGGACCAAAGTTGAGATCCCAGAATCCTCAGCTCTTTAAGAGGTAGCTTCTCTTCCAGGTTGGGGTGGCTCTTCATTTGGAATCTTCAGGATAAACCCCACTGATTTATACAATAGAAATGAGCATCATTGTTCCTGTTATATCTGTTTCTATTCCCTTTTCCTTTGTTAGATTGTGAGCCACACGCAGGATTGCGACTGTGTCTAATTTCCAACTGTGTATTCTCTCCCTGAGCTTAGTGCCTGGCTTTGCACACAATAAGTGCTTTATCAACACCATTACTACTTAGTACTATGATCTAAACTGGATGGGAGCACAGCAAGGCTCACAGGCTGGCCCCAGACTCCAGCCAGCTATTTCACAATCGGTGCTACTGATTATGAGGAGCTGCCTCTGAAAGAAAATCAAAGTATTTCATGCCTCAGCTCTGCAGATGGGGAGGTGTGGGGTTGGGGGTTGAAACATGCCCTCTTAAATAGGAGGGCAGTTTTGGGCAGGGCTGAGGGGAGCAGTCTCAGCTTTCTGTCTCTAGTCAGGCAGAGTGGCAAGTGCTGAAAGGATCCAGATGGTGTTAGAGCTCAGTTTTCCTCTTGGCCCCCAGAAAATCTAAGGAAGAAAAAAGCAAGTGAACATTTGAAATAGGTCTCTGGCCCTTGGGCTGGATCCCTTCTGGGACTCAATCAAACCATCTCTAGAGACCCAGCAGCCTGGATCCACAGGGTGAGGGAACCAGGGGGTCCTGCTAGCCAGGAATCCCCATACTTTATGACCCCGCCTCTTTCATTCATTCATTCATTCATTCATACAGTCGTATTTATTGAGTGCTTACTGTGTTCAGAGCACTGTACTAAGCTCTTGGGAGTGTACAATATAACAACAAACAGACACATTCCTGCCCACGACGAGCTCACAGACTAGAAGGGGAGATGGACCTTAATGAAAATAAATAAATAGATAAATAAATAAATAAATTACAGTTATATATGTTGTTAATCTTTCTCATCATCTTCCTCTACTGGATGCTTGTGGTCGAAGTTCAGGGCTCCAGGATCCCAACTCAGATCTTGAAGTGTTCTAGGATGGAGAGGCCCATGATAGGAGGCTGACTTGGATGGAAAAGGGTGTGAGCCCCAAGTTCAGAGGGCTGAATTTTGACTGGCTTTGTTAACTAATGGACACTGCCTAGGCTTGGGACTGAGACGGCCCCTTTAAGAAATGCCTTCAAACTCCTCCCTCCTTGGGGCCTCTGTTCCCCTGATGCTGTAAGGCTGAAACCAGTTCAGGATCAGCTTGGGGTGAATGGCTGAGGCCAGGGGCAGAGGCGAAGGTGGGTGGCGGGAGAGGGGAGTTGTTGGTCCAAGTGGGAGGGGGCTGCTGGAGTGGGGTAAAGTGTTGCTGGGAGGACTTGGACCCTGGTTCTTTGGTAGAGAAAGGAGAAGGGGGAGGGGAAGCCAACCCAGAATCCAGGTCACGGAGCTGGCAGTGTTGCGAGGTACCGAAGGAATCAATAGCAATTCTAATATCATACAAGTCAATTTCAACCTGTCACAGGCAGCGCTGGAATCTCCAGTTCAATAGCGGCAGAACCTGATAAATGGGGCTCTTGAAAACATATTTATAGCAAGAAAAACCCATAAAATTGAAACAAGGCCAGCCTGTGAGTAGATCGCCACTGCCTGGCCACAGAGAGCCCATTAAAATGAAAATAAAAACATTTGGTGCAGTACCAAGGAGAGAGTTTTTCAAATCTCATTATACATCAGGCTCCAGGCTCTGGACAGGGAAGGGTGGCGAAGAGAGGGAGGAGGGCAGCACTGTTTTTTTCAGAGTATTGACCAGATTGGGGAGTGGGGAGCTGGGAGCTGGGAGGGGAATTCAGATAGATTTGGTCCCCTACTCAATGAATATTAACTCTCTCCGGTAAGTGGAGCAGGGAGGTTGCTGGAGTGTGGGGGGTGCTTTCCTCTGTCTGATCACTAGGGGGCACTGTGGCTGGGCTCAGGTCGGGAGGCAGAGGGGGAGAAAGAGAAGAATAATGAGGATGGCATTTGTTAAGCGCTTACTATGTGCAAAGCACTGTTGGTAGAGAGGGGTGTTGGGACAGCCAGTTGGAGCTGTTCGTGGGCAGCATGTGGCAGAGACGAGTTGGTAGCCCATGGTGGCCTGGGAACCTCCGGGTTCAAGTCACCCTCCCTAAGTCTGCATGCTCCTGTGTTGGGTCTGGCTTGGAATGCCCTGGGCTAGATATGTAGGTTTGTATTTCTGCCTATGTGCCCGAGGCGGGAAACCAGGAATCAAACAACGGGAGATCTGTAACCAGTGGCAGGGCCGCCTGGTGTTATTAATAGCGTATTTCAAAACTGTGGCTCAGGCTGTAAATTTCTCCCTGTCTGGGGCTGTGAGGGGGCCACTGCCCATTGGCATGGAGGATGGAGTCTGAAAAGGCCGGGAACCGTGACACAGAGATAGAGAGCCTTCCAAGTTGGGGGCCGGGATTGGCCGGGGTTGGGCACAGCCTCCTCCCCCTCGCCTGTTTTCTGTCCGACCCCCCTTTCACTGGACCGGGCAAGGCTCTACCCTAAGTAATTTGCTACCTGATCTATAGGGGCACGTCCACTGCTGATTCAATCCCAGAGGCTTTCCTGAGGACCAAAGTGACTGGGAGCTTTATCCCCGCCTCTTGGTGACGGTAGTCAATTGACTCTGCTCCTCAAGCTGTGGTCCTGCAGCACACACTCCTACCACCCTAAGTCCTACTGTGCCTGAGCAAACCCTTATATCCCACTTGCCAAATCACCTTCCTCCCTCCCCTACTTTTGTTCTTTGGGTCTGAGGCTAGTCAGTCTGTCGAACCTAGAGGGTGGCAAACATAATGAATCTGCAGATACCTCCCCCTTCCTCCTGCAGCCTCAAGGGCAGCCATAGGGGTCCTACCTCCAAAGGGAGCATGGGTCAAGTTGTTAAGGTGGAGGGGTCAGGGCTGGCCAAGGGAGAACAGGGGTAGGGTTTCAAGGAGGTGGGGCCAGGAGCAGAGGGAGAATATGGGGGGAGAGAAGAAGAGAGGGAGGGGGGAAAACAGGGAAAGACTCCCTGAGTCATCATTGTTGTCCTCTGGCATCCTCCTCCACCACTGGCCGCACCTGCAGCCATCACCATCATCACCCAGTGGCAGAAAAGGCAGCAGTGGCAGGGTCTCATCCCCTTCATTCCACATAAACTGCCCTCTCAAAGTTCACCAATGTTCTCCTTCTTGCCAAATCCAACAGCCTCTACTTCATCCTAATCTTCCTCGACCTCTCAGCTGCCTTCAACACTGTGGACCACTCCACTTCTCCTGGAAACATTATCCAAACTTGGTTTCCAGCCACTCATTCTCGGTCTCCTTTGCAGGCTCCTCCTCTGCCTCCCAGCCCCTAACAGTGGGGGTCCCTCAAGGTTGGGCTCTAGGTTCCCTTCTATTCTCCATCTGCACTCACTCTCGATTAGGCTGTAAGCCCGTTGATTAGACTGTAAGCCCGTCAAAGGGCAGGGACTGTCTCTATCTGTTACCGATTTGTACATTCCAAGCACTTAGTACAGTGCTCTGCACATAGTAAGCGCTCAATAAATACTATTGAATGAATGAACTCATTAACTCCATGGCTTCAACTACCACTCTATGCCAATGATACCCAAATCTCCATCTCCATCCCTTATCTCTCTCTCTCTCTCTCTCTCTCTTTCTATGCAGTCTCACATTTCCTTTAGCCTTCAAGACATCTCTACTTGGATGTCCTCTCCTCACCTCAAGCTTAACATGTCCAAAACAGAACTCCTTATCTTCCAGCCAAACCCTGTCCTCCCCTGACTTCCCCATCACTGTAGATGGCTCTACCATCCTTCTTCTACCACAGACCTGTAACACTGGCATTATCCGTGACTCCTCTCTCATTCAACCCACATATTCAACATCGCTGAAATCCACCCTTTCCTCTCCATCCGAACTGCTACCACATTAAATAATCACTCATCCTATCCCACCTGGATTACTGCATCAGTCACCTCGCTGACCTCCCAACCTACTGTCCTTCCCTACTCTAGTCCATACTTCACTCTGCTGCCTGGATCATTTTTCTACAGAAACATTCAGGACATGTTTCCCAACTCCTCAAAAAACTCCAGTAGTTGTTCATCAAACAAAAACTCCTCACCATTGGCTTTAAAACACTCCATCACCTTGCCCCCTCCTACCTCACCTTGCTACTTTCCTACTACAATCCAGCCTGCATACTTCACTCCTCTAATGCTAACCTTCTCATTTTGCCTCGATCTCATCTATTTCACTGCTGACCCCTCACCCGCATCTTGTCTCTGGCCTGGAACACCCTTCCTCCCCAAATTATTGTTATGGTATTTGTTAAGTGCTTAACTATGTGGCAGGCACTGTACTAAGCACTGGGGTGGATATAAGCAGATTGGGTTAGACGCAGTCCCTGTCCCACATGGGGCTAACAGTTTCAATCTCCATTTTACAGATGAGGGAACTGAGGCCCAGAGAAGTGGAGTGACTTACCCAAGATCACACAGCAGACAAGTGGCGGAGCTGGGATTAGAACCCATGTCCTGACTCCCAGGCCTGTGCTGTTTCCACTACGCCATGCTGCTCTCTAATCTGACAGACAATTACTCTCCCCCATTACAAAGCCATATTGACAGCACATCTCCTCCAAGAGGCCTTCCCTGACTAAGCCCCCTTTTCCTCTTCTGCCACTCCCTTTTGTGTCATCCTGACTTGCCCTCTTTGTTCTCCCCCCATCCCAGCCCCACAGCACTTATGTACATGTCTGTAATTTATATTAATGTCTGTCTCCCTTCCTCTAGAGTGTAAGCTCATTGTGGGCAGGGAATGTGTGGGCAACAATGTTTATTGTTGTATTTCACTCTCCCAGGCACTTAGTACAGTGCTCTGCACAAAATAAGTGCTCAATAAATGCAATTGAATGAATGAATGCAGCTGGATCTATGATCGTTGGGCATTTTATATCCAACACTGCCCCCCACACCCAATCCTACAGCACTTATGTACATATCTATAATTTTTATATTATAAATTATTTATTTATATTAATGTCTGTCTTTCCCTTTTTATGAGCTCATTGAGGGCAGGGAACATATCTTCCAACTGTGCTGTATTGTACTTTCCCAAGAACTGAATACAGTGCTCTGCACACAGTAAGCGCTCAATAAATACCACTAATGAAGGTGGTGCAGCTTCTCCACCTGCATTCACTCATTCATTCATTTAGTCATATTTATAGAGTGCTTACTGTGTGCAGAGCACTGTACTCAGTGCTTGGAAAGTACAATTCAGCAATAAAACATTCCTGGCTGAGCTGTCCCTCCTGAATCAGTGGCACCATGTGGATCGGGAGAGGACAGCAAATTTTTCCCTACCTCCGGGCAGTTAAATGTCTAAGGTTGGGGGTCAGGGATTCCCTCAGCCACCCACTATAGTTTCTGAAGATTTCCACCAAGAACCTCTTTATGATGCCACTTTGAAATGTTACATAGCTTATATAGTGTATGCCTGTTGCTTCCAGGCAGGCGCAGAGGTGGTAGTTGAAGCCAAGAGAGCAAATGAGTTCTCCAACAGACTGGGTGTAGATGGAGAATAGAAGAAGACCCAGAGCTAAGCCTTGAAGGACTCCCACAGTTAGGGGGAAGGAGGAAGAGGAAGAGCCCGCAAAAGAGACTGAAAAGGAACGGCCAAAAGGATAGGAGGACAACCAGAATTTGGTATGATGACACTAGGCTATGTTACGTGTGCACACAACACTTTGTGTGATGTCATTCAGAAGTCTGTTTGAACCTCTAAACCTAGGGCATTGATCCACCTCCTTGGTCCAGAGTCATTGCCTTCCCCATCCAGATACTTTTTTACACAGGTATCGTCAAGGGCATTTACCACTGCTGATGCCCCTCACCATGATGGTGTACTCTGAGGCAACTGCCTTACTTGCTTACTGCCTGAAGCTGCCCTGGCCCCAGAGCCTCTGTGTTCCCCTCATAGATCCCTATAAACATGGGTGCCACTTCTGAGCTGCAGGATTCGGTGGCAGGAGGTGGGGCACTTCAAGTTAAAATCCCAGGCATTACGTTGTCATCGCTGTATGAGTACCAGGCAGGAGACTGAGCAGATGAAAGTCAGTTTGGTATAAAACTGGATGAGTGGCCACTCTATACCTACTGCAGTCCAAGGAAAGGAGGGAATGGGAGACTGCCATTGGTTGATCGATCTCTCACACTCTGCAGGGACTTGAAACCTGCACACAAAACAGCTGGCCCTCTCCCTTCTGCCTCACCGCCTCTCCTGGTGCCCACCTCTCACAGCTGAGACTCCTCCAGTGCTCATTGACATGCACTCAGAATCACCAAGGAGTCAGAAAGATAGCCATATTATTGCATTCTCTTTGTAGTTCTCAGAGCTGGGAAAAGAATTGTATAAACTGGTTGGTTGGAAATATTTATTTGCAATGCTTTCTTGTGAATCAGCCCCCTGTGCGCAGATGGAAAGGGACATATAATGGCAGAATTTTGCCCCAACCAGAGAGCAGTTGTGGTATTTCCACTGCTTTAATGGTAATAATAATTATGGTATTTGTTAAGCGCTTACTATGTGCTAGTTCTAAGCACTGAAGTAGATACAAGACAATTAGGTCAGACACAATCCCTGTCCTACAAGGGGCTTACAGTCTCAATCCCCATTTTACGGATGAGGTAACCGAGCCACAGAGAAGTAAGGTGACTTGCCCAAAGTCACACAGCAGACAAGTGGTGGAGCCAGGGTTAGAACCCACGATCTCTGACTCCCAAGCCCGCACTCTTACCACTAGGGCCATACTGCTCCCTGCTTTCTTGGGAAACCATCTGGATGTCGGGGGACAAGACTTAATAGGCCTTGGAGATGGAATAGTTCTTGGAAGAAGTGTAGTTGGAGACACTCAGCTAGAGCTCAGGCCAGTTTCCCAGTATATATTATCCAACCTAATTCAAAACTATAAGCTCCTCGAGGGCAAGAATTGTGTCCATTGTATTCTCCCAAGCATTTGGAACAGTGGTCTGCACACAGTAAGTGCTTAATAAATATGATTAATCGATTCACTGATTGAAGACAAAGACCCATACTTCTCCCCAGTTATCTGGGTATTACAAGAGCAAATGGTTTGGTTTTCTCTACCTTAATTATCTCAATCATTGCCTCAATTCTCCAATTCACTTTGCCAGTGGAGCCAAATCCCAAGAGACTGAGCCTTTTCCTAGTTCCTGCCCACTAATATGGAAATAAAAGCAAGCTAATAACACTACTAATTCAGCACTAATGATAGTGGTAGCAGCACTTATCATAAGCTCCTTGAGAGCAGGGACTCTGCCTACTTCATTCAATAGTATTTATTGAGCGCTTACTATGGGCAAAGCACTGTACTAAGCACTTGGAATGTACAATTTGGCAACAGATTGAGACAATCCCTGCCCAATAACAGGCTCACAATCTAAACAGGGGAGACAAACAGCAAAGCAAAACAGAACAAAACAAAACAAAACATCATCAATATAAATAGAATCATGGGGATATACACCTCATTAACAAAATAAATAGGGTAATAAATAATATATACAAATGAGCACAGCGCTGGAGGGGGAGGGGAAAAAGCAGAGGGTGGGGGGGAGGGGGGAACAGAGGGAAAGGGGGGCTCAGTTTGGGAAGGCCTCCTGGAGGAGGTGAGCTCCCAGTAGGGCTTTGAAGAGGGGAAGAGAGTTCCTTTGGCGGATGTGAGGAGGGAGGGCATTCCAGGACAGCGGTAGGACGTGGGCCAGGGGTCGACGGCGGGACAGGTGTGAACAGGGTACCGTGAGGAGGTGAGTGGCAGAGAAGTGGAGTGTATGGGGTGGACAGTAGAAGGAGAGAAGGGAGAGAAGCCTACTTAGTCTAGTGTACTCTCCTAAGCGCTTAGTACAGTGCTCTGCACAAAATAAGTGCTCAATAAATACCACTGGCTGATTGTTTGAGCACCCACTTGGCGCACTAGGCTGATCTGAGTGCTTGGGACGTACAGTGTAACAAAGTGACACGTTTCTGGCCCACAAGGAGATCAAACTCTAATGATAATAATAATAATGATGGCATTTGTTAAGCACTTACTACGTGCAAAGCACTGTTCTAAGCGCTGGGGAGGATACAAGGTGATCGGGTTGTCCCACGTGGGGCTCACAGTCTTAATCCCCATTTTACAGATGAGGTATGAGGCACAGAGAGGTTAAGTGACTTGCCCAAAGTCACACAGCTGACAAGCGGTGGAGCTGGGATTTGAACCATTGAACTCTAATGGGTCAGATAAACATATAAATAGCTGCAACACTACCAAAACAAATAAACTGAGTGGAGGCCTATGCATATTCACACCACATCCTAAACTCAGTGCATTTGATTCACACTACTCAGACATTTGGTCTCAAATTCTTAGATCCCAGATGCTGCTCATTAGGAAGAAGCCAGAAAGTTAAATGAATAAAATTCACGTTCTTTACTCCTCGCTTGACATCAGATATAACTCACCCTGGATGAGTAAATGATCAGAAGACTCATGCTTAGCTCAGCAAGAGGACTGTGATTTTTGTGTGAGTGGAAGGGCAGAGAGGGGAGGGAGGAAGCAGTTTGGTTAATTTCCAGGCTTGAGAGGCAAGAGGTTGTGGGTTCAAATTCCGATCTCCCTAGAGGCACCCTGCCTATTGTCAGGCGACTCGCTTCATTAGCTTCCTGTGAGGCTAATAAAGTGGCTAGAAAGTGGGTTGCAAAAACAGAAATTCAAAGGTATTTCAGGGCTAATTTACGAATTTTGAACCCTCCCTCCACTTCCAGCACCTCATAAATATTCACAGGTGACATTACTGCCTCTGAACTCCTTTGCTGCAAATACCAAGAAATCAAACCTACTCACTGGAGCTATTTGTTAAGATTTGGAGGTAGATAAATAACACAGAGGAATACTATTTATTCAATCAAATTCTGCCCGCAAACCGGCTCTCTCTGCGCTCCCGGTATTGAACGAAGCTGCTCTGAGAAGGCAGTGAGTCGTGGGCTCTGGGGGATAGTGAGGCAGATGGGGGGTTGGGCCTCTTCTGCTAGGTTCCACTAACATTTCCGAAGGGCGCCATTTTAACAGGATGGTACCAACCGTGTGTTGGTTGTGGGGTTGGTGGTGGAGGGTGTGTGTGTGTGTGTATGTGTGTGTGTTGTTTATGTGTGCGGACATAGTCGTGGCACTGAGGATACTATGTGAGCTGGTGGTGGAGGGTAGGTTCTGCTCACCATCAGTTCTCCACCAGCAGATGGAGTGGAGACCCAGAAGCCAATTTTGTTATGGTAGAAACTGGCCTGGCCCTCTGGGGCCCAGGGGCTCAGAGGAGGGCATTTCCCAGGCTTAATGAAAGGATAAGACCCTTCTGGATCCGAAGATGGTTCACAGTAGTTTGGGAAACAGTGAGGGCTGAGAGCCTATGCTACAGATCTGATTTATGAATGAGTCGGATGGCCAGGAGGTCCAAAGATGACGCCAACTTGTGTGTGAGTGAGGTTGAAGGAGGCAAGGAGTGACCAGCCCAGCTCTCCACTCTGTGCACAGGCAAAGACTGGTCTTTGTTTTCCTCTGGAAGTTGCAGCTGCCCTTATCAGCTCTGCCTCTTTGTGTGACCCTTTAGCTCAAAACAAGCCAATTCATTTGTGAGTGCCATGAACCAGGTCAGTCTTTCAGACAGGCCGTGTACTCCCCCCCCCCACCATCCCCACCCACTTTGCGCACACATTCCATAGCCTCTTCACTTCTACTGCTGCTGTGGGAGTTTCTACGATCCCCTTCCTGGTGGTTGTCACTGGTGGAGTCTTTGAAGTCCTGGACCATCATCCTTGGGGTTTTGTTGGCTAGGTTGGGGTATCTCTGCTGAGCAGAGGTGAACACACTCCCCTCCCCCTGACTCTGTGGCTGGGGGCCTACCGACCGCTCCATCCAGGGGCTCTGCCATTTCCTTGGGGCTCTTGATCGGCGGCAGTGCTGCGGATTTTGACGGTGGCCCAAAGTCCTGCTTTCTCGTGTGTTGACTGCGCTGTTTTTCAGGGGGCTTTGTCAGCAGCGTGGCTCAGTGGAAAGAGCTCAGGCTTGGGAGTCAGAGGTTATGGGTTCTAATCCCGACTCTGCCACTTGTCAGCTGTGTGACTTTGGGCAAGTCACTTAACTTCTCTGTGTCTCAGTTCCTCATCTGTAAAATGGTGATGAAGACTTTGAGCCCCACATGGGACAACCTGATTACCTTGTATCTCCCCCAGTGCTTAGAACAGTGCTTGGCACTTAACAAATACCATCATCATTATTATTATTATTAGACATACACTCATAGCCCTCCTGGATCCCCACCACACTTTTGCCTCCTTCCATTTTATAGACATGTTCTCTCACCCATGGTAGATATCTTCCAGGGGTAGCACCCTCTCATGTGGTACTGCTTGCCATGGATCTGTGAAAATGTGTATATACAATGAAAAAATGTGTATTTATACTCTTCTTCAGCGTATTCTTGGTTCAGGCTCAGGCTGAATGATCAAGACAGAGGAAGAAGGTTAGGTTTTAGCCAAAATAACAATAAAATGGCGTTATAGGCTGGGAATAAAGAAAGCTGAAAAAGGGGGAGGGGGAAGAGACTAAGATTCAAAGCCAGCAATCTTGTTACACCATAAATAGCGGCTTACAAGGATTGATTTTCTTTGCAGACAAGAAGGGGATTCGTTGGCTTTGAAATGCCACCCGGCTCAATTATTTTTGTTATGATGATTGTGATCATTTTTATAATTTTATCTATTATATATTTTATGAGTTCTGCCGGGATGCTTCTTGGGTTGTTTACCTGAAGCACAGGACTGGGAGTCAGGAGATCTCTATTCTGATCCCAGCTCTGTCACTGACCAGCTTTGTGACCTTGGGCAAATCCCTTAACCTCTTTGAGCCCCAGCTTCCTCATGTGTAAAATGGGAATAAGATCCCTGCCCTCCCCATCTCTTAGATTGTAAACCCTTCATAGGTTAGGGTTCTGAATTGATTATCTGTATCTGCCCCAGCACTTAGTACAGTTTTTATTAGATGCACTTATTAGGAAGAGCATGCCAGTGATGGGAGTTGAGTTTCTGCCCATTTATCACCTTGGATTAGCTGGCCGACCTGACCAATGAAGCACCTGCTGTCTTATCTCCCGGTCCTCTCCCAGACTTCTCTATCACCGTCGATGGCACGACCATCCTTCCCGTCTCTCAGGCCCGCAATCTCGGTGTCATCCTTGACTCGTCCCTCTCGTTCACCCCACACATCCTATCCGTTACCAAGACCTGCCGGTTTCACCTCTACAATATCGCCAAGATCCGCCCTTTCCTCTCCACCCAAACGGCTACCTTACTATTACGGGCTCTCGTTATATCCCGGCTAGACTACTGTGTCAGCCTTCTCTCTGACCTCCCTTCCTCCTCTCTCGCCCCGCTCCGGTCTATTCTTCACTCCGCTGCCCGGCTCATCTTCCTGCAGAAACCATCTGGGCATGTCACTCCCCTTCTTAAACAACTCCAGTGGTTGCCTATCGACCTCCGCTCCAAACAAAAACTCCTCACTCTAGGCTTCAAGGCTCTCCATCACCTTGCCCCTTCCTACCTCTCCTCCCTTCTCTCTTTCTACCGCCCACCCCGCACGCTCCATTCCTCTGCCGCCCACCTCCTCACCGTCCCTCGGTCTCACCTATCCCGCCGTCGACCCCTGGGTCACGTCCTCCCGCGGTCCTGGAACGCCCTCCCTCCTCACCTCCGCCAAACTGATTCTCTTTCCCTCTTCAAAACCCTACTTAAAAATCACCTCCTCCAAGAGGCGTTCCCAGACTGAGCTCCTCTTCCCCCTCTACTCCCTCTGCCATCCCCCCTTTACCTCTCCGCAGCTAAAGCCTCATTTTCCCCTTTTCCCTCTGCTCCTCCACCTCTCCCTTCCCATCCCCACAGCACTGTACTCATCCGCTCAACTGTATATATTTTCGTTACCCTATTTATTTTGTTAATGAATTGTACATCGCCTTGATTCTATTTAGTTGCCATTGTTTTTACGAGATGTTCTTCCCCTTGACGTTGTTTATTGCCATTGTTCTTGTCTGTCCATCTCCCCCGATTAGACTGTAAGCCCGTCAAACGGCAGGGACTGTCTCTATCTGTTGCCGACTTGTTCATCCCAAGCGCTTAGTACAGTGCTCTGCACATAGTAAGCGCTCAATAAATACTATTGAATGAATGAATGAATTATCTGAAGTCCCCCATCAGTAGGGTTGGATGACCCCAGGGGGACATTGGTGCATTTGCCTGTTAGCTAAGGAGCAGTCCGGAGTTTTCGAAAAAGGAGCAGTGGCAGCCAGCTGGGGGGCTCTGCTCAGCCTTGGCCTAACCCCCACCTTGGTGAAATCAACTAGGATAGCCCTAATACCCGGAATCCCTGGGCCCTCCCCTACTCCTCCAGAATATCTACCCCACAGAAGCTCTTCCCAATAGCCTGGCATCGTGTTGGCCCCAACTCACTCCTATGCTTCCATTATGCCTAGAGGCTGTCAGGGCAAGGCCGGAGCTATCCAGGCACTTGGTGATGAGCAAATTACTGATTCTGAAGAGTTTGTTTAGCATAGGCAGCCAATCTGGATAAAACAGGCCTCCTCCCCAAAAGCTTTTCCTCATTAGCAAATTATTTGTTCTTGGCTCTCCACTGCACTTGAATTTTTATTGACATAGCCCAAACAAACGTGACCCTTTGGCCCATCTAGATATAGTCTATGGCTTCAGCTACCACCTCTATGCAAATGTACCTCAAATCTATCTCACACACCCCAAACCCTCACCAAAGCTCCATACCATCAAACTGAATTTCTCAGCTTCCCTCCCAAATCCTTTCCTTCTCTAAGCTTTTCCATCACAGTGGAAAGCACCACCATCCTCTCTGAGCCAAATCCGCCACCTTGGTATTTTTCTCGGCTCCTCACTGCCTTTCAACTCTCACATGAAGTCAGTCATTCAATCCTCCACAACATTTCTTGGAACCTCTCCATCCAAATGGCCATCACCCTGGACCAGGTGATTGGCCAGTCTCACTGGTCTCCCTGTTTCTAACTTTTCTCCTCTTTCCTCTTCACTCTGCTGTTTGGATCATTTTTCGCAAATATTGTTTGGCACATGTGTCTCCCCTCCAATGATTATCAATTCCTCTCCTCATCAAGAAGAAACTGCTGAGCATTGGCTTTAAGGCACTCAGTCATCTCTCTCTGTCTCTCTCTCTCTCTCTGTCTGTCTGTCTCTCTCTCTCTCTCACACACACACACACACACACACACACACACACAGAGTTATCTATTCTCTTCTCCCACTACACCCCAGCTCAAATTCTTCCTTTCTATCAAGCAACCTTCTAACTGTGCTTTATTTTCCACTTTCCTGCCTCCAACGCCTTACTCAGCTCCCTTCTTTTTGTCTGAAATGCCATCCCCATTCAAATGCACCAAACCACAAGTCTCCCCATCTTCAAACTTCTCCTGAAATCCCACATCTTCAAGGAGGCCTTCTCAATCAATCAATACAAAGTACTGCACTATGCATTCGGGAGAATACAATAGACACAATTCCTGCTCTCAAGGACTTTACAATCTAGTAGGGGTAGACAGGGTATACAATAAATTACAGATTGGGGAAGCAGCAGAGAGTAAGGATGTGTACCTAAATGTTGTGGGAGTGGGGGATGGAATAATCAGTCATTCAGTCAATCAGTGGTATTTATTGAGCACTTATCATGTGCCAAGCATTGTACTAAGTGCTTGGGAGGGTACAAGTGCTTGTACTAAGTCCCAAGTACTAAATTCTTGAGAGGGTGAAGCAGCATGGCTTAGTGGATAGAGCACGGGCCTGGGAGTCAGAAGGTCATGGGTTCTAATCCCAGCTCCGCCACTTGTCTGCTGTGTGACCTTGGGCAAATCACTTGACTTCTCTAGGCCTCATTTACCTCATCTGTAAAATGGGAATAAAGACTGTGAGCCCCACATGGAACAACCTGTTTATCTTGTGTCTACCCCAGTGCTTAGAACAGTGCTTGGCACATAGTAAGCGCTTAACAAATCCTATAGTTTTTGTTATTATTATTACAGTAGAGTAGAGTTGGTAGAGGTGTTTTCTGCCCCAAAGAGCTCACAGTATAGATGGGGAGACAGACATTAAGATAAATTACTGATAGGGGAATGAGAAAGTATAAGTATAGGTACATAAGAGCTGTGGGGCAATGGATGGGGTCATTATCAAGGAACAGATCCAAGTGCATAGACAACAGTGAAAGGAGAGAGAGTAGGAGAAATGAGGGCTTAGTCAGGATAAGTATCTAAGTGCTCAGATGGTACAGACTCAATTGTATAGATGACACAGGAGGGAAGGAAAATAAAGTGGAGATATGAGAGATTAATCAGGGAAGGCTTCCTGGAGGAAATATGATTTTTAGAAGGGCTTTGAAGATGGGGAGAATAGTGTTATTTCAGATATGAAAGGGAATTCCAGGCAGGAGGAAGGGAGGGCAGGAAAATGGCATGAGAGATGAGATCGAGACACAGTGAGTAGATTGGTATTAAAGGAGTCAAATGTGTGGGCTGGGTTGTAGTGGGAAAGGAACGAGGTTAGGTAAGAGGGAGAGAGCTGATTGAGGGCCTTAAAGCTGACAGAGAGGAGTTTATGCATCAAGTGACAATGAATAGACAACCATGGGAAGTTAATTTTCTTCTCCCCACCTCAACCCTTAAGTGCTAACAGCCACCTGTAGTACTTTTGAACATATTGATTTATCTACATATTTAAGCTCTTATTTTTTCACCCATCTGTCTTTCCATTCTCTTTTTCCTCCCATGCCCCCTGTTAAATGGTAAGCTCCTGGAGAGCAGGGATGGGGTAGTTTACTTCTATTGTACTCTTCCAAACACATGGTTCAGTACTCTGCACACAGCAGGCACTCAATAAATGCAGAGAATTTACTGATTGACTGAAAGACCTAATCTAAGTTTTCAGAGCAGAACATTTTCTGGAATCACTCCAAATGAACTTACAGCCCAGTCGACTGGTCAAGTTTCTCACTCCTTTGAGCTGACCAGTCCCTGGTTGTTGAGACAAACCTTCCTCAGATCCACACTGTGAGCCGATAAGAAGGGGTCTAAATAATGCCACTGGGAAGTCAAGAATGGCTTATGTGGTGACAGTTCCCATGGTAGCTCAGGAATGATCTGTGAGCCCACTCAGCAGAGGTGAAAAGGAATTGATCCCTTTGGCTAAACTGGACCCAGTTAGGTCAGATTGATAGTGGAGAAAACAAGCCCAGGGTTAGTTAATGCAAGTTAGTTGGAAGTGAGTTATACTACCTATGCCTCCTTGCAACAATCTTATTTGGTGGCATAATGGGTGAAAAGTTAATAATAACTTCGTAATTATTAAGCACTTAATATGTACCTAGCACTGTACTAAGCACTGGGGTAGATATGGAATAATCGGCTCAGAAACAGTCCCTGTCCCACATGAGGCTCACAGCCTAAGGGGGAAGGAGAATCCCCATTTTACATAGGAGGAAACTGAATGATGGGGAAGATGAGTGACTTGCCCAAGGTCACACCACAGCAAAGGTGCAGGGGGTGGGGAGTGAGAATAGAACCTAGGCGCCCTAACTCCAGGTCCGGGCTCATTCCACCAGGCCACATAGCTTCTCCTGTGCTGTAGAGACAGTTGGGCCAAACAAGTGACTTTACCAGACCAGAAGTGAGTGGTGAGTGGTTGACCTAGAATGGAGTCAACCCATGGACTTTGGGGACCAAGAAGTTACTTAGTAGGCCTCTGAGGGAGAAGCAGTTCCGTGAATTGAGAGATTTCTCGGCAGACCCTGCTGCTCTTCCGTGTAAACCCCTCTAGCTGGAAAGGCGGGGAGAGGCCTCTGCACAGTTCATTATCCTAATGTAACCCCTGCCTTGCCCTGGGGTTGTGTTTGCAGGGGAAGGGGGTGGGAGTTCTCTTTCGCTTCTTTCTCCGAAATGGCTTTCCCTCCAAAGGCCTTGATGAAAAAGCAAAGAGAAATACTGGAAATGGCAAGGCAGGCTGGCTCAGGTGGCCTTCAGGGAGATGGCTCTTGAGGAGCGGGGGAGGGGAAGAGTACTGACAGCCCTATGGTGACCACTGGCTCCCAGCTCTTTCCCGGCAGCCGTGAGGCTGGGTTGCTTGTTTGATGCAATACCGGCAGCTGCTTGGCAGATCCCAGAGGGCTTGAGTGAGAACTGCCCATGAAGGGGAGGGGAACTGAGCAGAGAGGAAGCAGAGCAGCTCCATATAGTCTCAGTGGGGTTCAGGCAGAAGGCTTGGGTTTTTGGAGTTCAGGTGTGGCCTAATGATGGGGCTAAGGTGGGGTGGGGGCACAGAGGCCCCTGAAAGCTTGGAACCAGCGAGGTCAGTAGCAGCTTCACTGCTAAACTGATTGAGAGACAGACAACGGGGGCTGGGGAGAACGGGGACTTCATAGCTTGGAGGTAGTGAGGGGCCCATTCAAGAAGAAGTGAAGGCGGAGGAGAGTGATGGAATTCCAGGGTCTGAGTGAGAGTGTATTCAGAGAAAGGAGGTCGGGGAAGGGAATCAGTCAATTAGTTAGTGAGCAAATATTGATTAAGCTCCTGCTATGCACTTGCTGCTGAACTAAGAACTGTGCAAAAATAGAGCTAAAATGGCTAGGAGCCTGGCCACTGAGAGATTTCAGTCAAAGTATAGATGAAAAAGCACAGTGAGTCAGACATAGACACATAAAGTCATACCACTTTATATTAAAATTGTACTTTTTTTCTTTGGGGTTGTTTCAGGTTCTGGCTTGGGTTTGTTGGGAGGATGTACTCTACTAAGGGCTTGTAAGAGAACAACAGTAGAAAGACATTTGTTCTCTGTCCTCATGGAGCTACAGTATAATAATAGTAATTGAGGTATTTGTTAAAAACTTACTATATGCCAAGCACTGTACTAAGCGCTGGGGTAGATACAAGACAATTGGGTCTCACATGGGGCTCAGAATCTAAGAAGGAAGGAGAACATGTATTGAACAGGTATTTTGCAGATGAGGGAATTGAGGCACAGAGAAGTAAAGTGTCTTGCTTAAAATCACACAGCAGGCACTTGGCGGAGTCAGTATTAGAACCTAGGTCCTCTGACTCCCAGGCCCCTGGTCTTTCCAATAGGCCACACCATTTAGCTTTAATGGGGCAAACAAACACAAAGCATTTACAAAGAGAAATACAAAACCATTTACAATAGAAGTAGAAATAGGGCAGGAAGAAATAGGTGAATCAAGGATTGTACAAAGAAAAAGATAAATACTTATATAATAGATATGTGAATATATTCCTAAGTCCATATGTAGATATATATTCATACTAATGATGGGTGTTGGATTGATGCAATGTGAACTAACCAGAGAAGACTTCCTGGA
This sequence comes from Ornithorhynchus anatinus, assembly GCF_004115215.2. Lineage (NCBI taxonomy): Eukaryota > Metazoa > Chordata > Mammalia > Monotremata > Ornithorhynchidae > Ornithorhynchus > Ornithorhynchus anatinus. The sequence continues at coordinate 12,275,787 of NC_041750.1, forward strand.
GGAGGTAGGTTTTCAAGAGGACTTTGTTGATGGGGAGAGCTGAGGTAGGGTGGTTTTGGGGGAGAGGGAGTTCTAGGCTGGGGGAAACTGTGAGCAAGGCATTGGAGGCAGGGGAATGGAGAGTAAGGTAAAGTTAGAAAGTGGACCTGCTCTCACACTATCAGATGTGGTCTCCTTAACCAGAAGCCTTGCTTTGTGAACCTTCTCAGTTTTAGAATGTTGAGAAGTAACAGCAATTCAGGACAAGTGTTCGAGTACTCGGGATCAAAGATTCAAAGCTGGAGTCACTCTGGACCAAGGACTGGAAGCAGTGGTCACTCAGGACAAGGGACCCAAAGCTGTAGTCATTCAGGACCAGGCACTGGTAGCTGTGGCCACTCAGGACCAGGGACTTGATTTTCTGAGCAATTTTGACACCTTTCTCACTTTCCGTCTATCTCTCTCATCCCCCACACTGATCCTCTGGGACTTAAACATCCATGTTGATGTTTTTGAGGACCCTCGCCTTCCCCTGAGCCCCCTGCTTCCACTCACTCAACTCCACCAGCTTTCTACTCCACCTTATCTCACTCACTCTCCAACTTGTACACACACTGGATTTCATCATCATTAGTCACTGTACCATTTCTATCTTCACCAACTCTGAATTACTGCTCTCTGACCACAATCTTCTAACCTACCCTCTCTCCCAAACATCTCTACCCTGCAAAACTGTTCTCAGCACCCCCTCCACCTGTGTCTCTGACCCCATCTCTTTGCACTTTATCAAACTACTCGCCCCTCCCTTCTTTACTCCTTGATCATCATCTTCAACTCTTTCCTTTCCAATTGCTTTTTCCCCACTGCTTTCAAACATTAAAAAAATCCTCCCTTGACCCCATGGAAACCCCCACCCCATCTCCCCCTTACCAATCCTCTCCAAATTCCTGGAGCAAGTTGTTTATACCCACTGTCTCCACTTCCTCCCCTCCAGTTCTCTCCTTGACCCCCTCCAATCTGGCTCCTGCCCCCATCACTCCACAGAAACTGCCTTCTCAAAAGTCATCAATGATCTCCTTCTTGCCAAATGCAAATCTTAGTCATCCTAGACATCTCAGCTGCTTTTGACACTGTAAATCACCATCTTCTATTTATTGCTATTGTTCTTGTTTGTCTGTCTCCTCCGATTAGACTGTAAGCCTGTCAAAGGGCAGGGACTGTCTCTATCTGTTACCGATTTGTACATTCCAAGTGCTTAGTACAGTGCTCTGCACATAGTAAGTGCTCAATAAATACTATTGAATGAATGAATCTTCTCCTGGAAACATTATCCAACTTTGACTTTGCTGACACTCTCCTCTTCTGGTTCTCCTCCTATCACTCAGGCTGCTCATTCTTAGTCTCTTGTGGGCTCCTCCAACTGTCTCCCACCCACTAACTATGGGAGCCCCTCAGTGCTCGTCTCTGGATCCCCTTTTATTCTCCATCTCCACTCACTCCCTTGGAGAACTCATTCGTTCACACGACTTCAACTACCATATCTACACAGATGATTCCCACATCTACATCTCTAGCCCTGAACTCTCTTATTCTCTGCAGTCTCGTAATTCCTCCTGCCTTCAGGACATCTCTACTTGGATGTCCCACCAAAACAGCAAATTTAACATGTCCAAAAAAGAACTTCTTATCTTCTCACCCAAACCTTGTCTTCCCCCTGACTTTCTCATTACTGTAGACAGCACCACCATCCTCCCTGTAATAATAATTAATAAAAATTATGGTACTTTTTAAGTGCTTACTATATGCCAGGCACTGTACTAAACACTGGGGTGGATACAAGCAAATCAGTTTGGACGCAGTCACTGTTCCACATGGGGCTCACATTCTCAATCCCCATTATACAGATGAAGGAACTGAGGCACAGAGAAGTGAAGTGACTTGCCCCAAGGCCATACAGCAGACAAGTGACAGAGCCAGAATTAGAATCCAGGTCCTTCTGACTCCCAGGCCAATAATCTATCTATTAAGCCATGCACAACCGTAACCTTGGCATTATTCTTGACTCCTTTCTCTCATTCAACTGACATATTCAATCTGTCATCAAGTCCTGTGGTTCAACCTTTGTAACAGCTACAAAATCTGCTCTTTTCTCTCCATCTGCTACCATGTTAATCCAAGCACTTATCCTATGCCACCTTAATTACTGCATCAACCTCCTTGCTGACCTCACCGCCTCCTGTTTCTACCCATTCCAGTCCATACTTCACTCTGCTGCCTGAATTATTTTTCTACAAAACTGTTCAGTCCACGTTTCCCCACTCCTCAAGAACTTCCACTGGTTGCCCATCCACTGCTGTATCAAACAAAAAACTCCTTACCTTCAGCTTTAAAGCATTCAGTCACCTTGCCCCCTCTTACCTTGTTATTCTACTTTCCTACTACAACCCAGCCTGCACATTTTGTTCCTCTGATGCCAACCTACTCACCGTATCTTGATGTTGTCTATCTCACTGCCAACCTCTTGCCTCTGACCTGGAATGCTTTCCCTTTTTATATCTTACAGACTATTACTCTCCCTACCTTCAAAACCTTATTGAAGGCACATCTCCTCCAAGAGGCCTCGCCAGACTAAGCCTTCATTTCCTCTTCTCCCACTTCCTTATATGCCACCCTTGCACTTGGATTTACATCCTTTATTTACCCCTCCCTCAGCCCCACATAACTTTTTTTTAAAAATAGTATTTTTGAACGCTTACTATGTGCAAAGCACTCTACTAAGTGCTTGGGGGAGTACAATATAACATCAAACACATTCCCTCCCCACAGTGAGCTCACAGTTTAGAGGGGGAGACAGACATTAATATAAATAAATAATAAATAAATAAATTACAGATATATACAGATATATTTATATGTGCCGTGGGGAAGGGAGAGAGGGTGAATGAAGGAGCAAGTATAAGTGGCTCAGAAGGTAGTGTACTTACGTACACTTATGTACCTATGTACTTATCCATAATTGATTTATTTATATTAATGTCTGTTGCACCCTCTAGATGGTAAACTCATTTTGGGCAGGGAACATGTCTACCAACTATGCTATATTGTACTTTTCCAAGTGCTTAATACAGTGCTCTGCATACAGCAAGTGCTCAATAAATATGATTGATTGATTGATCTTCTTCCACAGAGACCTCCAATCTCTAGACATTTATCTCAGGCCAGCACACTTTGGATCATCTTCATATGGTAAGCAAGATAATCAGTCACCTTAAGATGGCACATGATAGGGCCACTTCCTAGTACACTCATGATGGCCACTGCTTGGGATATTCAAGATGGGGCCTGATCTGGGGTCTTCATTAAATGGCTGCCACAAATGTGCAGAATCTCTGCTGCCCCCACTCTGATACTGTGCATGTGTGGCAGCTATCTTTGTCTCATTTTTCAGTGATCTTCTCTGATCTCACGCTTCCCCTTGAAATATAGATCTTTGCCAGAAGGTTTGTTTTAAAATATTTTAGATGCATGAGATCTGGGGGAGAATTAAAAGGTACAATAATAATAATAATAATAATGTTGGTATTTGTTAAGTGCTTACTATGTGCCGAGCACTGTTCTAAGCGCTGGGGTAGACATAGGGGAATCAGGTTGTCCCATGTGGGGCTCACAGTCTTAATCCCCATTTTACAGATGAGGGAACTGAGGCACAGAGAAGTGAAGTGACTTGCCCACAGTCACACAGCCGACAAGTGGCAGAGCTGGGATTCGAACTCATGAGCCCTGACTCCAAAGCCCATGCTCTTTCCACTGAGCCACGCTGCTTCTCACTAGGGAGGTTGGCAGTGCAAGAAAGGGGCAGCAGGAGCAGTCGACAAATGGAGTGGGAGCTTTAGGAACTGGAGCCTAGCCTCAACCCTAGCCCTTGCCCCAGGATTTGGGCATGGAGAGGACATGGAGCTGAATGGGATGGGGGCACTAGATCTGTTCATCCGGCCACACCCTGAGAATAAACTCCTGAGCCCATGGGAACCTGTAACTGCTGCACTGCTTCCCTGGCCCTGAAGCTGAGCACTGAAAGGTGTTCAGATGAGGAACCAGCAGCTGAGGGCATTCAGTTTCGTTCCCTGGCTAGAGCAGGCTGAGCGGAAAAGAAGGAAAGTAAGGGCAACTCTGTTCTCAGACTCCACCATCATCCTTCCCTGTGGGGTGACTGCCCCAATTCCTCACGGCCCCAGTCCTGGCACCAATCTCCCTCCCCGCCCCCGCAGGGCCCAGCAAGTGGCCAGGTGCTGTCCAGAACTGGAGCGAATGGCCCCAGAGAGTTCTCCCTGTTTTGCTGTGAGGGCAGCGCAGTATGATGATATCACATGGCAAATGCTGTACAACATTATCAAGTCATATGAGGGGGTAGCCAGTCGGGCTCTTGACCTGTGGCACATGCAGTCCTGGAACTGCAGTCAACCCAAACTCCCCTCTCTTGATGCACAAATCCATGGTTTCAACTCTGTTCTCTCCACCAAACTCAACTCACATGTTCACAATCCCTTCAAAGGTCTTGCAACAGGAACTCCCTGTCCTGAGTGACCCCCACAATATGCCCCCTCCGCTCCTGCACTTGTGCTGGGGAGTGTCCTTGGCAGAAATCCAGACACCAGGCCAACCTCAGCCAACTCAAATTCCTCCTCACCTGCCATAACTCTGCCCTCTATTCTGCTCAGCAACATGACCACTCTTCCATTATTGACTTTCAAGCCCACTACCCACACCAACTATTCCAGTCCTAAATCTCCCTCCTGAAACCCCCATTGCCCCCACCTACCCTAACCTGTCCCTGAGGACTTAGCCAACTACTTTGTTGACAAAATCAAAACCCATGCTACACATCCATTCACTCATCCTTCTCAGCTATCTCTTAAGAGGAGATTGCCCCACTGCTTTCAAAATCTACCGCTTCCTCCTGTGCCTCTGATCCCATCCCTTCTCACCTTCTAAAAACACTTGCAGCCACTTTTCTTCCTTCCCAGTCCTCCATCTTCAACCACTCTCTGACAGTTCTGTCCCTTCTGTTTTCAAACACGCCCACTTTCTCTGGTCCGCTCAGCACCCTCCAGCTACCATCCCATCTTCCTCCTCCCATTCCTGTCCAAACTCCTCTAACAGGTTGTGTCCACCTGCTGCCTCCCCTTCCTCTCCTCCAACTCCCTTCTTGACCCTCTACAATCCCATTTCCATGCTCTTCACTCCAATGAGACAGCCCTCTCCAAGGTCACCCATGACCTCCTTCCTGCCAAATCTAACAGACTCTTCTGGGTTCTAATCCTTCTTGAACTTTTAGCTGCCTTCGACATAGAGGACCACTCCCTTCTCCTGGAAACACTTATCTAACCTTGGTTTTTCTGACACTTTTCTGCTAGTTCTCCTCTTGCCTCTCAAGTGGTCCTAAGACTTTCTCTTGTTCCTCTCTGTAGCCCTGTGCTCCACTCCTATCTCCTGCCCCAGAGAGCTGAGGAGCTTTCAGGAGCCTCCGGGGGAGTGACGATTCCCCTCCACAGAGGGCCAGGAACTCCCTCCCTGGGCAGAATGGAGTAGGGATTCCTGGGTCCAATCAACAAGGTGGGAGGTCCAAACAGCGGCTCCAGAGGCCCCTGAAGCTTCCAAGGCATGGACCTAGTCCAGTGCTTTCTGAGGGTGAGGGACAACCCTCCCTGCCTGACCTCGGGCCTGGACAGGCTTCCTGTTGCTTACTTCCCCTGCACTCTCTACACCAGCCCCCAGCAGCAATGGGCCAGACGGAGCCCAGTGTCCCAGTTCTATCTGGTGCAGCTTTTAGGTAGTTTGAGGCAGTAGTGTCGGATCCGGTAGGGGCACTGTGCATTGTGGGCATACGACAGAAGCCCCCAATTTAGCCATTTCATCCATCCCCTCCCCAGCTCAAATCCACATTTGGTCCCAAGAAGAGCCAGATAGGGTTACCAAACCACAAGTTGCAGACCTATTCAGGAATAATAATAATAATAATGGTATCTATTAAGCGCTTACTATGTGCCAAATCTTGGTGTGGCAAGAGCTGGAACCTCCTTTACTCTTCTTCTTTCTCAATCTTTCACTAGCTGTAAATAATTTTTGTCCTGTCACCTATTATCCAATTCAATCCACACATTCTGCAACTTTAATGCCACCTACTCCCTGTAGCCCCGTCTCCTCTATCTCGCTGCCGGCCTCTTGATGATGATGATGATGGCATTTGTTAAGCGCTTACTATGTGCCAAGCACTGTTGTAAGCACTGGGGGGATACAAGGTAATCAGGTTGTCCCACAGTGGGGCTCTCAGTCTTAATCCCCATTTTCCAGATGAGGTAACTGAGGCACAGAAAAGTTGAGTGACTTGCCCAAAGTCACACAGCTGACAAGAGGCAGAGGCAGGATTAGAACCCATGACCTCTGACTCTCAAGCCCATGCTCATTCCCCTCAGCCATGCTGCTTCTGACCTCTTGCCTATGTCCTCTTCCTGGCTTGGATCTCCCTCCCCCTTCATATCCAACAGTACACTGCTCTTTCCATCTTTGAAGCATTATTAAAATCCCATCTCTTCCAAGAGGCCTTCCCTGACTACACCCCCTTTTCCCCTATCCGCCCTCTCCTCTAAGTCACTTATGTACTAGGATCTGTACCCCTTAAGCACTTGCTATTCCCCGTGTCCTCAGACCCACAGCACTTGTGTACATATTCTTACATTTTGCCATTTCTCTAATTTGGAATTTATTTTAATGTCTGTCTCCCCCTCTAGCCTGTAAGCTCATTGAGGGCAGGGAATGTGTCTATTTATTGTTATATTTTACTCTCCCAAGGGCTTAGTACAGTGCTCTGCACACAGTAAGCACTCAATAAATACCACTGAATGAACGAATGAATGAATGGACTGTAAACTCATTGGGGGAAGGAACTGCATTTACCAACTCCACTACTGTATTGTACTTTCCCAAGGGCTTAGGACAATACTCTGCACACAGTAACCACTTTATAAATATAACTGACTGATTGTAAGCTCCTTGAGGTCAAGGAATGTGTTTTTTGCTAACTGATGTACCCTTCCAGGAGCTTAGTACAGTGATTTGGAACCAGTAGATGCTCAGTATATGCCATTGACTATTTCAGTGGAGAGGAAGAGGAGGATTCACATAGTATTATGGAGGAAAAATTGGCAAAATTTAGTAGGTGATTTAATTTGAGGGGCTGACAGCGAAGAGTTAAGTCTGTAGCCAAGTTTGCATTTTTCTGGTGATGTTGACCGAGGTCTACACACAATAAATCAATCAATCATACCTACTGAGCACTTACCATGTGCAGAACACTGTACTACGTGCTTGGGAGAGTACAACAAAATTAGCTGATTCCCAACCCATAAGGAGAGAGAGAATATAGATGGTACAGTCTCAATATCCAGTTTAAGAGGGAAGATGAGAAGGTCAGTTTGGACACATTGAGTTAGATGCAGTGGCAGGACATCCACATAGATAGGAGGCAGGAAGATTGGGAGATTGTAGATTAAGTGAGAAGTCAAGGCTGGAGAAGTAGATTTGGGAGTCATCTGCAGAGAGGTGCTAGTTAAAGCCATGTGAGTGGACGAGCTCCCCAAGAGAATGTGTGTGGAGTGAAAAGAATAGAGGGCTCAGAACAGAAGCCATTATCAATCAATTAATCAATCAATCATATTTATTGAGCATTTATTGTGTGCAGAGCACTGTACTAAGCATTTGGGAGAGTACAGTATAACAGAGTTGATAGACACTTTCCCTATTATCACCTTCCCTCACCTCCTGTTCTTGGTATCCTTTATTTCCAGCCTCCTGCCCTCTCTTCTGCCTGCCTGGGTGAACTGCCCTCTGAATAGGCTGTGCTAGTCTCATAAATATTTTTGGTTTGTCTTCCCCATTATAGTGTAAACTCCTGGTGGGTAGAGAATGAGTCATTTCTCTAGTCTGTACTTTGCAAGTGCCCAGTACAATACCAATTGGGCCCTTAATAAATACTACTCCTATGGATACTCAGCGAGGCCTCCGATTCCCGTCTCCCAATACAAAGGCGACACGAACATGTCAGCTTCATAAAGAGATGGAAACAGAGTTTCTGAACTGTCTTCTTTTATGAGAGGGACAGAAATACCAGGGGGACCTGCAGGAAACAGGATGTTAACTGGTCCATTCTTAACCTGATGGTCAGAAGTCCAGAGGCAGAGCCTGCTCTAAATTCCTCCAGAATCTTGGTGCTGTTGTTGGTGACAGAAACTGGTGCCGTAACAATAGCAGTGCTCATGGCCTGATGAGCAGCAGATTCTCAGGATGGGAGTTGACAGTGCTCTGCCCCTGAATTTCAATTTCCTCTTCCTCATGATGGAAATAGAAAACCACAAATAGAAAACTGAGAAATAGAAAACCAGTAATAGTAGTAGTAGTAGTGATGGAAATCACCACATCTATCAAGTCCTTACAGTGTGAGAAGCACTGTACACTAAGTTCTGTAATAACGCATGTTTTCACTCTATGTTTTGGTAAGAACATTATTAAGCATTTATTGGGTATCTATTCTGTACAGAGCCCTGTACTAAGAACTTGGGAAAATACAATAGGATTAGAGGAATTAGGAAACGTTCATCTGACAACATGAGTCTGTTTGGATACACTGTGTTGTGGGGTCAGCAGAAATGGTGCATGTGCATGTGTGTGGCACTGGGATGCGTGAGTGCTACAGTGCAAGTTTTCCTTAAATGATTGTGGCATTTTTAAATCACTTACTATGTGTCAGTCACTGTACTAAGTGCCGGGTAGACACAAATTAATCAGGTCGGACACAGTCCCTGGACCACATGGGGCTCACAGTCTAAGTACAGGGAGAAGAGGCATTGAATCTCCATTTTTCAGTTGAGGAAATTGAGGCACAGAGAAGTGAAGTGACTTGCCCAGGGTCACAGAGCAGGGAAGTGGTGGAGCTGGGATTAGAACCCAGGTCATCAGTCTCCCAGGCCCATGGTCTTTCCACTAAGCCATGCCGCTTAAAGTGGAATTGTGCAAGAGTACCACCCCAATGTTACAGGACAACTGGAGGTACTAAGGATTGAGGATTGTGGGGGAATCACAAATTGTAATGATTGGAAAGCCTTAGACCTGGACAGAAAGCTCATGGAATTATGATAAGTGGGAGAACAGGGTTTAGCTAAAGCCCAGTCTACTCCAGTCTCCATTTTGTCTATTGCCTCGCACTGAACCCATGGACAGAACCCAGGGGTCTCTTTTCCCAGTCCCTCACACTAACTCTGGACCCCATGTCTTCAAATGATAAATATTTCATGTTTGATGATGGGAGAAAGAATAAGGTGATAGGTCAGAAAGCCCTTTGAACCCCTTGATGGAAATGAGCTGTGAAAATCACTCAATCAATCAATAGTATTAATTGAGCACTTACTCTGCAGAAACTGTACTGAGCTCTTGGGGGAGTACAATAGAATTAGTAGCCATGATCCCTACCCTCAAGAAGCTCACAATTGTGTTGGGAGACCGACGCTGAAATAAATTTCAGGTAGGGGGAAACAACAGAGTTAAAAGATATAGGTGCTTTAGATTTTGGACAGGTGGATGAATGCCCAAGTGGTTAGGTGACATGGAAGTGCTGAAGTGGCAGATGGAGTGAAAATAAGGTGGGGAGATGAGAGGTTAATCAGGGAAGGCCTCCTAGAGGAGATTCAATTTTTGAAGGGTCTGGAAGAAGTGGACAGTAGAGGTCTGCTGGATGTGTAGGGGGAAGGAATGCTTGGCAGGAGGGAGGTTGTGAAAAAGAAGTCAGCAGCAAGAGAAACAAGAATGAGGCATAATAAGTAGGTTGGCTTGAGAAGAGAGAAGCAGTCGAGCTGGGGAGTAGTATGAAAGAAGCTAGGATAAATAGGGGGTCAAAGCTGATGGACCACCTTAAATACGATGGCGAGGAGGTTCTCCTTGATGGGGAGGGAAATTGAGGTTTTTGAGGAGTGGAGAGCTGTTCAAATTGATGTACAAATATTATAATGAGGATGAATCCTCATTATCAAAACAATTATACACCAAACAAAAATGAATGGTCACAAAACACCTCAACAACCACACTGGCTGAGCCCTACTGAATGTGGAGCACTGTACTGAACACTTGGGGTACATTCAACAGAAGTTAAAAGCATGGTCCCTACCCTCAAGGAGGCTATAATTCAATGGAGTGGGGGCAATAAATGGACACGAATTACCAAATAAAGAGGTGAAAAAATAAGAAAATAGATTCAATTAAAAATAACAATCATAATAATGGAGGTATTTATTAAGCACTGATTGTGAGCCCCTCAAGGGCCAGAAACCATATCTAATCCCAGCGTGGCTCAGTGGAAAGAGCCCGGGCTTGGGAGTCAGAGGTCATCCTTTAACTGTTGGAGTTCCTCAAGGGTCAGTTCTTGGCCCTCTTCTGTTCTCCATTTACACTCACTCCCTTGGTGAACTCATTCGCTCTCACGGCTTTGACTACCATCTCTACGCAGATGACACACAGATCTACATCTCTGCCCCCGTCCTCTCCCCTGCCCTTCAGGCTCGCATCTCCTCCTGCCTCCAGGATATCTCCACCTGGATGTTGGCCCGCCAACTAAACTCAACATGAGCAAAACTGAGCTCCTCATCTTCCCGCCCAAGCCCGGTCCTCTCCCAGACTTCCCTATCACCGTGGATGGCACGGCCATCCTTCCTGTCTCTCAGGCCAGCAATCTCGGTGTCATCCTTGACTCATCTCTCTCGTTCACCCCACACATCCTATCCATTACCAAGACCTGCCGGTTTCATCTTTACAGTATCGCCAAGATCCGCCCTTTCCTCTCCACCTAAATGGCTACCTTACTGCCACGGGCTCTTGTTATATCCCGGCTAGACTACTGTGTCAGCCTTCTCTCTGATCTCCCTTCCTCCTCTCTCGCCCCGCTCCAGTCTATTCTTCACTCCGCTGCCCGGCTCATCTTCCTGCAGAAACGATCTGGGCATGTCATTCCCCTTCTTAAACACCTCCAGTGGTTGCCTATCAACCTCCACTCCAAACAAAAACTCCTCACTCTAGGCTTCAAGGCTCTACATCACCTCACCCCTTCCTACCTCTCCTCCCTTCTCTCTTTCTACTGCCCACCCCGCACGCTCCGCTCCTCTGCCGCCCCCCTCCTCGCCGTCCCTCGGTCTCGCCTAGCCTGCCGTCGACCCCTGGGCCATGTCCTCCTGCGATCCTGGAATGCCCTCCCTCCTCACCTCTGCCAAACTAATTCTCTTCCCCTCTTCAAAACCCTACTTAAAACTCACCTCCTCCAAGAGGCCTTCCCAGACTGAGCTCCCCTTCTCCCTCTACTCCCTCTACCACCCCCCTTCACCTCTCCGCAGCTAAACCCTCTTTTCCCCCCATTTCCCTCTGCTCCTCCCCCTCTACCTTCCCATCCCCTCAGCACTGTACTTGTCTGCTCAACTGTATATATTTTCATTACCCTATTTATTTTGTTAATGAAATGTACATCGCCTTGATTCTATTTAGTTGCCATTGTTTTTACGAGATGTTCTTCCCCTTGACTCTATTTATTGCCATCGTTCTCGTCTGTCCGTCTCCCCCGATTAGACCGAAAGCCCGTCAAATGGCAGGGACTGTCTCTATCTGTTGCTGACTTGTTCATTCCAAGCGCTTAGTACAGTGCTCTGCACATAGTAAGTGCTCAATAAATACTATTGAATGAAAGGTCATGGGTTCATATCCTGCCTCTGCCACTTCTCAGCTGTGTGACTATGGGCAAGTTACTTCACTTCTCTGTGCCTCAGTTGCCTCATCTGTTAATTGGGGATTAAGACTGTGAGCCTCACGAGGGGCCACCTGATGACCCTGTATCTACCCTAGTGCTTAGAACAGTGCTCTCTGCACATAGTAAGCGCTTAACAAATACCAACATTATTATTATTATTAATCCCCATCTGCATTTTGTATTCTTTTCCAGAGCTTAATACAGAGCTCTGCACACAGTAAGAACTTAATAAACTATTACTACTACTATGTGCCAAGCACTGTGTGATGCTTTGGGGTAGACAGAGGATAACTAGATTGGACCCAATCCTTGTCCCGCACAGAGCTCACAGTCTAAAGGAAAGGGAGAATAGGGATTTCATCCCCATTTGACAGATGAGGAAACTGAGTCACAGAGAAGTAAAGTGACTTATCTAAGGTCAGACAGCAGGCAAGAGTGGAGCCAGAATTTGGAGGTCTCCTGACTCTTAGTCCCAGAAAGGTCCACTGGGCCACGTTGTTTCTCTAATAATAAGGAAATAAACTACTACTTGTATTAGTTAATAAAATGAACAAATGAATAAATACACACACATTCACAGGAGCTATAAAGTGGCTGCTGGGGTGGCATCACCAAGAAGGTGAGGATGAATCAAGAACTGAATCAGCTCCACCCTTGCTTGCTGTCTGACCTTGGATGTCACTTTACTTCTCTGTGACTCAGTTTTCTCATCTGTAAAATGGGGATGAAATCCCTAGTCTCCCTTCCCCCTAGACTGTGAGCTCTGTGTGGGACAAGGATTGGGTCCAATCTAGTTATCCTCTGTCTACCCCAGAGCTTCACACAGGGCTTGGTGCATAGTAGTGGCAATAGTTAAGTTTTCCAGTGCCCCCTGCCTCCACCCCACCCCACCCCACCCCGATTCAGAGAGAACGTGGGGGAGGAAGGGAGGGATAGAGGGAGGCCAAAAGGAGGAGAAGGGGGGACTGAAAAAAAAAAGGATGGAAACAAAGGATGAAAAGAAAGAGAAAAAGAAGAAAAGAAGAGGCTGGGTGTGGAGGATCGATCACTCTGAGGATAAGCCTAGGCTGAAAAAGAAATGGCAGACGGGCCGTGTGGTGTGTGAGGATCATCTGGGGTTGAAAGGCCTGGGGCACATCTCACTTCCTCTTAAAGTGCAACACAGTGCGGAGGGGAAAGAAAATGCCGACCTTTGGATTTCCTCATCCACTTGCTTTCTTCCCATAGCATTTCTCAGCATCCCTGGGGAAGCAAATAAAATGTCCTGGTAACAACAGAATCAATACAATTTGAGTCAATCAGCCCAAGAGAGGCTGTGCTGGAAAAACAAGCCCTCTCCGACCCTCTGGCCTTCCCACTGGGCTCTACCCCAGGAGATCCAGCTGCACATTTCCCCACACCGTTCTCCTGTTTTGCACTTTGTAAGGGCCCAGGATATCTGTGCCTAGCTGATGGATCAACTTATTTGTCTCAGAAGAAAACCAATGCTAGAAGTAAGTAGGGAGAGAGAGCTAAAGTAGGGACAAGGCACAGGGGCAACAGGCTGAGGTTCCTGTCCTTCATTCTAGACTGAAAGCTCCTTGTGGGCAGAGATCATGTCTACTAACTCCATTGTATTGTGCTCTCCCAAGCACTTAGTACACTGTTCTGCACACAAGTGCTTAATAAGTACCACTGATTGCTTGATTGATGGATTCTCCTATCTCTGCCCACCCCCCTTTTTAATGGCATTTGTTAAACACTCATTATTTACCACACACTGTACTAAGTACTGGGTTAGATACAAGGTTGTCAGGTCCCTGATCTGCATGGGGCTCATAATCTCAATCCCCATTTTGCAGATGCATCAGAGAAGTGAAGTGATTTGCCCAAGATCACACAGCAGACAAGTGACAGAGCAGGGATTAGAACCCAGGTCCTTCTGACTCCCAGCCCCGTGCTCTATCCACTAAACCAGGCTGCTTCTCATGCTGCCCCTTCACTCCTGCCTGGAACTCCCTCTCCCATTAAATCCACCAGACCACAGATCTCCCCCACTTCAAAGCCCTCCTGAAATCCCACCTCCTCCAGGGGGCCTTCTCTGATCATGTTATCCTATCAGCCAACTCAACACTCATGCTCATACCTTTTCATTTGCTACATATTTAACTAATTTACAGGCATACATCATGATACAGTGGGGTTATTTTCCTTGAAAATGTGACATATTGTGTAGGACTTTATCTTGGGGTATGTTTTCCAGTGTGGCCTAGTGGATAGAGCATGGGCCTAAGAGTCAGAAGGACCTAGGTTCTAATCCCCTGCTCTGCCACTTCTCTGCTGTGTGACCTTGGGCAAGTCACTTCACTTCTCTGGGCCTCAGTTACCTCATCCATAAAATGGAGATTAAGACTGTGAGCCCCCATGAGGAACAGGGATACGTCCAACCTGATTTGTTTGTATCCACTCCAGTACTTAGAATAGTGCCTGGCATATAGTAAGTGCCTAACAAACACCACTATTATTATTATTATTATTACTATAAATTGGGATCCAGTCCAAAACCTCTGGAAAAGTAATATGAAATTCTGTTAGGTGCTTTATACTGTTATGTTAAACATCACTACACTGTTGTTTAATCTTTGTTAAAGTAATTGAAAGCATAACATCACAGCATTAACTAAATGAGGAGTTGTAGTAAGATTATGAATCTTGGCAGGAGGCTGCAGAACAAAAGCTTGTTCTGCTGACTATAATACTGATTTTTCAAATTTAGTGTGAAAAATGTGTCCCATTTAGGTTGAACAATAGACGTCTTTTTGGGTTCACAGACTACCTTGTCCTGGGCTAACTCCTTTTGAACACTTCTGCACACCTTCGAACTCCTCTAGCCATCAGTGTTTTCTTCAGTCATTTTTATAAATTCATCTGCTTTCTTGGAAATTGATGCATGATTTAATGCCAAACTTTTAGCTGTTGGAGCAGAGACCATAACTCCTTCCTTGTCTGTTTCAGCATCTTGCAATGATGCATTGGATTGTTGAAGTTCAATGAGGCTCTTGTTGGACAATGATTCCTCTGAATGAGGTGCAATTAAGTCATCGACATCTGCATCATCCATTTCTAAATGAAGTTGCTTCCTGAGTTCAACACCTTTGTTGGCTATCTGTTTAAGGTTTTCTTCTATACCTCAGAAACTTGGCGTTAACTGTGGGCAGAGCTTCCTCTCAGATCCATTCATTGTTGACGATTTAATTTCAGCATGGGTCGTGAGGGATTCACTTACCCATGGCCCTCAGCTGAAACATCAGGACGGTCAGACTTTTGTGTAGGGTAAGATGATAATGGCTGCATTTCTGGGTTGTCATGGTGGTGGCTGTAATCTGGAGTATACCTCTATTGGATTGTTTGCCAGGCTGTTTTAATCATCTGCCTTCATTCTCTTACTCTTTTCCTATGGCATCTTGGTCAGTTTGTGTGGACTTGTCTCCCCCACTAGAGTGTAGTTAGGTTACTACATGGAAGGGACCATGCCTTCTACTTGTTTTAGTTGTACCCCAAGTGCTTAATACAATGTTTGTCACCCAGTAGTAGCCCAATCCAGTGCCTTGTGTATAGTAGGTGCTCAATAGATGCACTTGATGATGGCAAACTGCCTGTCTACAGGAAGATCCCCGAGACATCCTCCCAACGTCTGGGTAAAATTGCATTACTGTGTTTTCATGAACAAACAGTGCCCAGTATTTGATTGATTCTCCCTGTGACACTGACACCCATAGATACAGTGTTGCCGCCTTTTAACCACAGGACAACTACATCTACAGAGCAAGATGGGAGGGAAAAGGGAAGGGAAGGTGGGAAGTTATTCTTTTCCCTATGACCTATGAGGGAAAACAGAGACCCAGTTTTGGAAAAGGTCTTTCCAGGACCGCCCAATTGTTCATTGGCAGAGAGGGATTACTTTCCAACTCTGAGGGCCAAGGGACATTAATTAGCCTGAGGGTTTCTGCACAGGGGTTTATCTTAAGGTCTGAAATCAGCCTACCTCCTGCAGGTCCTTTTTCTTTCTCACTTTCCAATTGGTTGGTTTCTGGTAGGAGAGAGAGGAGAGGTGGAGTGAGAGGGAGAAAGAATGAAGCTTGCTGTTCCTGAGGGATTTAGGAGCAAAGATTCCACAGCTAACACTAGGGAAGGTGGCCCTACTGGGAGACTTAAGTTATCCTCCCATAAAATCACAGAATAATTCAACAGGAAGATAAGTGGAGGGATGGTTTTGGGTAGGAAAAATGGCTGATTATCTAAAAGGAGTCCAAGAACCCACCAGGAAAGCTAATATATTCATTTTCGTATCCAGTTACTGATATATTGGTTCTTTGTGGGATCAGGGAGGTGGGGAGGGAGAAGCTTGGAAGTGGATGAGGAATAGAGGGTGGAGGGGGCAAAGAAGGCCAGAACTCTCAACAGTAATAATAATTGTGATATTTGTTAAGTGCTATGTGCCAAGCACTGCAGTAGATTCAAGATAATCAAGTTGGACACAGTCTCTGTCCCATGTGTGGCTCACATTCTAAGCAGGAGGGAGAACAGGTATTGGATCTCCATTTTACAGATGAGGAAACTGAAGCCCCGAGAAATTAAGTGACTTGCCCAGGGTCACACAGTAGACAAGTGGCAGAACCAGGATTAGAACACAGTTCCTCTGACTCCCAGGCTCGTGGTCTTTACACAAGGCTACACTGCTTCTCTAATTATGTCAGGAAGATTTAAGTAGGGAAAAACTGAAAGATACCACTAAAAAACAAAACCCAAGAGACTTACTGGAAGACTGGAGGCTTATAAAAGTCACCAATTTAGAGGCTCTGATAAAACTGTGCCAAAGAACACAGGTGATCAATCAGAAACCATTTGTGACTAGCATTCAGGGTAAAAGAAATCAGCAGAGGGAGAAAGGCAACCTTTCAAAAATGGAGGGCTCACCAGAGTGGCTAGAATGGGAATGCCCATCAAGGTTGGCAGGTCAGGTGAAACAGAAAATCAGGTGGGCCATTGAGGAGTTTGAAGAGTACCCTGTGAAGAGTAATAAGTACCTTATTACTTATTAGTCCTTATCTTCCCACCCAAGCCCTATCCTCCCCCTGACTTTCCCATCACTGTAGACGATATCACCATCCTTCCTGTCTCAGAAGCCCATAAACTTGGCATTATCCTTGACTCCTCTCTTTCATTCAACACATCAGTGAATCTTCTTGGTCCCACCTTTACAACATTGCTAAAATCCACCCTTTCCTCTCCATCCAAATTGCTACCACGTTAACACAATCACTCATCTTTTCCTGCCTAGATTGTCTCTCCCCACTCCATTGCATACTTCACTCTGTTGCCCTGATCATTCTTCTACAAAACCATTTGGGACATGTTTCCCCACTCCTCAAAACACTCCACTGGTAACCTATCCATCTCTGCATCAAACAAAAACTCCTCACCATTGGCACTCTGTCAGCTTGCCCCCTCCTACCTCACCTCACTACTCTCCTACTACAACTCAGCCCACACATTTCACTCCTCTAATGCTAATCTTCTCACTGTGCCTCGATTTTGCCTATCTCGCCACCGACCCCTCACCCACATCCTGCCTCTGGCCTCTAACATCCTCCCTCTTCAAATCCAACAGACATTTACTCTCCCCCACTTCGAAGTCTTACTAAAGGCACATCTCCTCCAAAAGGCTTTCCCTAAGTCCCCCCCTTTCCTCTTCTCCCACTCCCTTGTGCATCACCCCGACTAGCTCCGTTTGTTCATCTTCCCTTCCATCCCCACAGCACTTATATAATTTATTTATATTAATGTCTTTCTCTGCCACCTTCTCCCCAGACTGTAAGCTCGATATGGGCAGGGAATGTGTCTGTTTATTGTTGTATTGTACACAGTGCTCAATAAGTATGACTGACTGAATGAATGAATAGTAATAATAATTGTGGTATTTGTTAAGCTCTCACTATGTGTCAAGCACTGTACTAAGTGCTGGGGTAGATACAAGATAATCAGGTCCCACAGGAGGCTCACAGTCTAACAGGATAACAGATATTGAATCCCCATTTTGCAGATGAGGGAACTGAGGCACAGAGGAAGGGAAGTGACTTGCCCAAGGTCACACAACACACAAGTGATGGAGCCGGTTTTAGAACCCAGATCCCCTGACTCCCAAGGAATGCCAAGAGTGATAACAAAACCTTCTTCAAAATCTATCATAAGCTCCAAGCACTGTGCTAAGCTCTGGAATAGATACAAGGTAATCAAATTGTGAGACAGGCTCTCACACTTTCAGTGTTCATTAGAGGAGACAGGACAGAGGTACTTGATAAAATTGTGATGGCTCCACAAGGTGTGTTGGAGGAAATTGGTAAACCAGATGTAAATACATCACCAGGATCAGATGGCACCCATCCAAAAGTACTGAAGGAGCTCAGAGAGGAAGTTGAGGAACTCCTCCCAAGAGTGTGTAATCTATTGTTACAAGTGACCATTATACTAGAGAGCTGACAGACTGGACATGTAACTCTCATCTCTCTACCTGAAAAATTAGTAGAATCTAGAATTAAGATTAGGATCAATGAACATTTAGGAAAACACAACCTGTGTGGGCAAAAACAACATAGTTCTGGAAGGGGAAGTCATACCTCACTAATCTCTTGGAGTTCTGTGAAGGGATTAGCAAAGCACAAATATTTAGATTTCTGAAAGACTTTGACAAGATTAAAAAGGCCTTAAAAAATTGAGTAGTTATGGAATTGGAGAAAACTTTCAGTCATGGATAAAAAATAAAGACAGGAAACCAAGGTTTATGGATATACTGCCACTTTTCAGGGCTGAAAAGTGTAAATAATGTGGTCCCCAAGGGATCAGTTCTAGGACAGGTTTTGTTTAACATCTTCGTAAGTGATCTGGAAGAGGGGGTGTGCAGTGAAATCTCTAAATGATCAGAAAATAATAAGCTCAGTCCAGGTTTCTTCACTCAAGAACCTCCAGTGGTTGCTCATCCACCTCCATATAAAACAGAAACTCCTTACAGTCAGCTTTAAAGCACTCAATTACCTTGTCTGCCCCTACCTCACCTCACTACTCTCCTACTACAACCCAGCCCACAACCTCAATCTCATCGATTTCACCGCTGACCTCTCTCCCTCTTCCTATCTCACAATTACTCTGCACACCTTCCACAGCCTTACTGAAGGCACATCTCCTCCAAGAGGCCTTCCCTGACCAAACCCTCCTTTCCTCTTCTCCCACTCCCTTCTGTGTCACCTTGACTTGCTCCCTTTATTCATCTCACTCTCCCAGTCCCACAGCAGTTATGTAAATATCTGTAATTTTATTTATTTATATTAATGTCTGTCTCCCCCTCTAGCCTGTTTAGCTTACTGTGGGCCGGGAATGTGTCTGTTATATTGTACTCTCCCTAGCACTTAGAACAGTGCTCTGCACACAGTAACGGCTCACGACTGACTCCTCCTGGTAGCTATGTGCCTGAAGATAAACTTCAGGAAGACCTCATAAAGCTTAATCACTGTGGGTAAAAAGAGTAAAATGAGCTTCAGGGCAAGCATCAAATAAAGCACCTTGGGAAAAATCATTCAAACTCCAGCTCAGTCACAACTCAGGAAAGAGATCTCATAGTCACCGCTGACTGTTCAGTTAGATCATTGGTCCAATGTGTGGAAGAGGTGGTGGGCAGTGTCCGAGAAGCAGTGTGATCCTGTGGAAAGAGCTTGGGCCTGGGAGTCAGAGGACCTGGGTTCTAATCCCGACTCTGCCACGTACCTGTTGATGACCTTGGGCAAATCACTTCACTTCTCTCAGTCTCCCACTTTCAAAGCTTTTTGGAGGCATATCTCCTCCAAGAGACCTTCCCGACTAAACCCTCATTTCCTCTTCTCCTACTCCCTTCTGCATCACTCTTGCACTTGGATTCGCACCCTTTATTTATCCCTCCCTTAGTCCCACAGCACATATGTACAGATCTGTAATTTATTTATATTAACATCTGTCTCCTCCTCTATGAAGCAGCGTGGCTCAGTGGAAAGAGCATGGGCTTTGGAGTCAGGGCTCATGTGTTCGAATCCCAGCTCTGCCACTTGTCGGCTGTGTGACTGTGGGCAAGTCACTTCACTTCTCTGTGCCTCAGTTCCCTCATCTGTAAAATGGGGATTAAGACTGTGAGCCCCACGTGGGACAACCTGATTCCCCTATGTCTACCCCAGCGCTTAGAACAGTGCTCGGCACATAGTAAGCGCTTAACAAATACCAACATTATTATTATTATTATTAGACTGTAAACTCACTGTGGACAGGGAATGTGTCTACCAACTCTATTATACTGTACTCTCCAAAGTGCTTAGTACAGTGCTCTGCACACAGTAAGTACTCAGTAAATATGATTGATTGATTCTCTGTGTCTCCGTTTCCTCATCTGCAAAACGGGGATTCAATGCCTATTGTCCCTCCTACCTACACTGTGAGCCCCATGTGGGGCTGATTATCTTGCATCTACCCCAGCACTTAGTACAGTGCTTGGCATATAGTAAAGCACTTAACAAATACCACAATTATTATTATCATTATCATCATATTGGCCTAAAAGGCCAGCCAGACCCCAGGCCTCACTGGGAAGGGGTTAGAAAACCCAGCCAAAGGCAGAGTTATGCCCCTCTGTCCGACAACGGTTTGCCTGACCCTGAAGCACCAGGGGCGGGGCAGTGGCTACCTCATGGGGAGAATGGGAGAGAGCCGGTGAAGGGACATCCCAGGTGAGTGAGGGGCCAGTGGAGTTTCCTTATGAGTATAGATTGAAGGAGTTCACACTCTCAGTCTGAAAAGACTAAGACTGAGATTATGATTGAATTCTTCAAACCCATGAAGGATGTGGGTTGGGCAAATGGGAAATGGTTGTTCCCCAATTCCCAGAACAACAGGAAGAAAGGCCCTCACTGAAGCTTGAAAATGGGATGTTCAAAACATCAAAAAGAAACACTTCTTCACCCAGGGAGGTGGATGGATTTGTATTGTAGGAAGGTAGGCTGGACAAGAACATCAGCAGGTACAAATCTGGGCCCAAATTGAGCCTCTAAAGGGAAATTTAGGGCTGTTAGATGGTCCATCTTTAACTAAGGATGGATGTCCAGGAAGATGACTATTACACATTTCTTCCAAGCTGGGGAAACAGCATGAGTAAAGGATTGGGGTCCAGAAAGTGGAAAGCAAGGTTCAGGTAGAAGGCAAGCATGGGAGTAGCGAAGAGTACAAATTGGGGAATAGCGGGAGAAGAGAGAAGAGAGAAGTGGGTGATGATAAGGAAAGCTTTACTAAGCCTTAAAGCCAATGGCAAGGAGTTTCTGTTCAATCTGAGGAACACCAGTACCCCTCCCTCCTATCATTGTTCATCTATTAGCTTTGCCCTTTATCTTTGCTTCTGGCATTTTTAAATGTCTTTATTGCCTGCAATTTATTTATCCTTTCTCTATGTTCATCCTCCCCCACCTAGATTGCGGAGCCCTTATGGAACAGTTTCAGTGTCTGAATGGTTTATTACAGCCAAGAGATTTGGGGGAAAGGAGGAGAATAAAGATGATGGAGTGATGCTTCACCCCCACTTATCTCTCTATAGGTCTGCTGTCTCTCTCACCTTCCAGACTCATCAAAGTTAAAGTGGGTTTACTAGGGCTTGGCGCTCTCAAATGGCTCATTCCCGTGCCTTCCAGTCTTCTTTTTATGTTCACTCAGCCAAGGAGCTTGCCTGCTCACATGGTTTCAAATACTAATGATAATAATAACAATAATAATTTAAAAAAGTCAGTTAATTGTATTTATTTCTGAGTGCAGAGCACTGTACTAAGTACTTGGGAGAATACAATATTACAGAGTTGGTAGACACATTCCCTGCCCAAAATGAGCTTACAGTCTAGAAACAAATGTTAATATAAATCAATAAATTATGTGTAATAATAATAATTTTGGTATTTGTTAAGCCCTTACTATGTGCCGGGCACTGTACTAAGCACTGGGGTAGATACAAGATAATTGGGTTGGACACAGTTCCTGTCCCACAGAGGACTCACAGTCTTAATCCCCATTTTGCAGATGAAGAAACTGAGGCATAGAGAAGTTAAGTGACTCTCCCAGGTCACACAGCAGACAAGTGGAAGAGCCAGGATTAGAACCTAGGTCCTCTGACTCCCAGGCCTATACTCTTTCACTAGGCTATGCAGCTTCTCTAATGTAAATAAGTGCTATGGGGCTAAGGGAGGGGTGAATAAAGCAAGCAAATCCTAGTGCAAGAATGATGCAAAGAGTGTGAGAAGAGGAAATGAGGGCTTAATCAGCGAAGGCTTCTTGGAGGAGATGTGCTTTATGATGAATATGGTATTTGTTAAGCATTTATTATGCATCTAGCATTGTTCTAAGCACTGGGGTAGATACAAGTTACAAATTACTCAGTGTCTTTTCACATGGGGCTCACAGTCTAAGTAGGAGGGAAAACTGGCATTAAATCCCAATTTTACAGTTGAGTAAACTGAGGTTGTGGAGAAGTTAAGTGAATTGTCCAAGGTTACACAGCAGACAAATGGAAAAGCCAGGATTAGAACCCTGGTCCTCTGACTTCCAGTTCTGTGCCTTTTCCAGTAGGCCTTGCTGTTTCTCTTGCCATTTCCATGCAGGTGACTCTCAGATCTCAGTGTTCAGACATGATCTCTCAACTGCTCCCGAGAATTGTCTCTAGGACACATCTTTCGGGTTATACTTCTACTGTCTCACAAAATGAATACATATTTAATCTCTAGACTGTGACCAAATCCTGGAGAATGTCCTTTAAGAGTCCAGCTCAGAACCCCGCCTTCCTCTCCATCACCATATCTACAGCAAAGTCTGAGCCTGAACCACATTGCAACTGATTGCTCCATTCTTAATGACTTCCATGTCTGTTGCCCAAGCCAGCTGTTTCAGACTTTAACTCCCTCCTCAAACTCCTTGTCCTCCTGCCTTCCCTGTCTCTTGCTCCTAGTGACTCTGCCACCTATTTCATTGACACAGTGGAAACCATCAGGAGTGATCTCCCTAAAATGTCCCCTACACTTCTATAGTCTCACCCTCCTCCTGTCTCCCTCTTCAACTCTCCCATCTTTCACAGCAGTATCTCAAGAGGAGATTTCCTGACCCCTCTTAAAATCTATCCCTTCCACCTGTGCCTCTGACTTCATCCCTTTGGACCTTATTAAAACATCTGCCCCTTATCTTTTTCCCTCCCCGACTGCCATCTTCAACTGTTTACTCTTCAGTGACTCCTTCCCCATTGCTTTCAAATGTACCCATGTATTCCCTATTCTAAAAAACCCTTCCTTGACCCCATGGCGTCTCCCTCCTTGACCCCATCTCCTTCCTACCATTCTTCTCCAAACTCCTCAAGAACCTGCTGCCTCCACTTCCTCTCCTCCAATTCTCTCCTTGACCTCCTGCAATTTGGCTTCTGTCCCCTTCACCCAATGGAAATAGCCCTCTCAGAGGTCACCAGTGAAGCCCTTCTTTTCAAACCCAATGGCTTCTACTTCAGCCTAATGCTCCTCGACCCCTCAGCAGCCTTCAACACTGTAGACCACCTCCTTCTCCTAGAAACACTATCTAACCTCAGCTTCACTGACACTGTCCTCTCCTTCTAGACTGTAAGCCCGCTGTGGGCAGGGATTATCTCTCTTTATTGCTGTATTGTACTTTCCAAGCGCTTAGTACAGTGTTCTGCACAGAGTAAGTGTTCAATAAATACTATTGAATGAATGAATTGTTCTCTATCTCTCTGCCTGCTCTTCAGTGTTTTTAACAGGCTCCTCCACTGCCTCCTACCTTCTAACTACGGGAGTCCCTCAGGGCCCAGTTCTGGGTACCTTCTATTACCCACCTACTTCTTTGGGGAACTAATTCACTCCCACAGCTTCAACTACCATCTCTGTGTAGATGTTTCTCAAATCTACATCTCCAGCCGTGACCTCTCTCCTTCTCTGCAGTCTCACATTTCCTCCTGCCTTCAGGAAATCTCTACTTGGATGTCCTGCCAAAACCTCAAACTAAACATGTTCAAAACAGAACTCCTCATCTTCTCAGCAAACCCTATCCTGCGCCAGACTTTACCATAACTATAGACAACACCACTACCCTCCCTGTCTCACAACCCTGTAACCTTGATATTATCCTTGACTCATCTCTCTCATTCAAACCAAAAATTCAGTCTGCCATGAAATCTTGTCAGTTATACCTCCACAACATATCTAGAAACTACCCATTCTTTTCCATCCAAACTGCTACCATGCTGAACCAAGCACTTCTCATATCCCACCTCTACTACTGTATCAGCCTCCTCACTGAACTCTCTACCTCCTTTCTCTTTCCTCTGCAGTCTAGACTTCACTCTGATTCCTGGATCACTTTTTGAAAAAATGCTCAGTCCACACTTCTCCACTCCTCCACACCCTCCAATGGTTACCCATCCATCTCCACATCCAAAAATAAAAAAGCTTAAACGTCAGTTTTAAGGCACTCAATCAGCTCTCTTTCTCCTACCTTACTTTGTTGATTTCTTTCTACAATTCAGTCTGCACACTTAGCTCCTCCATCACCAACCTACTCACTGAAGCTTGGTCTTATCTATCTCACTCCCAACCCCTTGCCCACATCCTTTCTCTGGCCTGAAACTCCCTCCCCCTTCATATATGGCAGACCACCACTCTCCCCATCTTCAAAGCCCTACTAAAACATATCTCTTCCAAGAAGCCTTCCCTGTCTAGCCCTTCATTTCCTCACTCTATTTGTCCTCCTCTCTTGGTTTCCAACGCACTTAGGCCTGTGCCTCTTAAGCACTTTTATACTCACCCCACCCCCAGCACTTACAGACATAACCTTATACTCTACCATTTTCCCTATCTGTAATTTACCCCCTGCAGACTGCAAGCTCCTTGTGGGAAGGGATCATGTCTACCAACACAAGGGAAAGAGGATGGCCTAGGGGATAAAGCATGGGCCTGGGAGGCAGAGGACCTGGGTCCAAACCTATCTCCTTCACTTGCTAGCTGTGTGACTTTGGGCAAGTCACTTCACTTCTCTGTCCCTTAGTTTCCTCAGCTGCAATATAGGAACTGAAACTTCACCCTCTAGACTGTAAGCTTGGTGTGTTCAGGGAATGTGTCTACCAACTCTGTTATATTGAACTCTCCCAAGTGCATAGTACAGTGCTCTACACATAGTAAGTGCTCAATAAATACTATTGATTGGATGATTGATTGGGATTCAATAACTGTTCTTCCTCCTGCTCAGACCGTGAGCCCCATGTGGGACAGGGACTGTGTCCAACCTGATTAACTTTTATCTACCACAGTGCTTGATACATAGTAAATGCTTGACCAATATCATAAATAAACTCTATTGTAATGTACTCTCCCAAGCATTTAGTAAAGTGCTCTGCACGCAGTAGCCTTGTGCTACTCTCTACCTGACTCTCCCACTGCCCTTGTTTAATTGCTTTTGTCTTGCTACTGCCATCAATTGTTGGAGTCCTTTGGCCGGGATCTTCTTCATGTCTCCATTCTGCCATTTGTTATACAGTTGTTTCTCTCTCTCCAAAAAAAAGACTCTCTAGCTTTACTTTTGGATTGGAATGATTTACTGTTTAACACCCCAAATTCAACACTCCTCATTCATCCTCCCTCCAAGCCCCACAGAACATACGTACATATACTAAACCACACTGCTTAAATATACATTGCTTACATATACTCTGCTTATATATACTAAACCACACTGTAGCTGAGAAGCAGTGTGGCTTAGTGGAAAGAGCCCAGGCTTGGGAGTCAGAGGTCATGGGTTCTAATCCTGGCTCTGCCACTTGTCAGCTGTGTGGCTTTGGGCAAGTCACTTAACATCTCTGTGCCTCAGTTACCTCATCTGCAAAATGGGGATGAAGACTGTGAGCCCCACATGGGACAACCCGATTACCTTGTATCTACAGTTCTTGGTACATAGTAAACATTTAACAAATACTATTGTTATTATTATATATCTGTAATTTATTTATTTGTGTATATTAATGTCTGTCTCCCCCTTTAGACTGTGAGTTCACTGTGAACAGGGAATGTGTCTGTTTGTTGTTGTATTGTACTCTCCCAAGTGCTTAATACAGTGCTTTGCACACAGTAATCCATGCTCTGCCACTTGGCTGCTGTGTGACCTTGGGTAAGTCACTTTACTTCTCTGTGCCTCAGTTACTTCATCTGTAAAATGGGGATTGAGACTGTGAGCACCAAATGGGACAGGGAATGTGTCCAACCTGATTATCTTGTATCTACCTCAGTGTCTGACACATAGTAACCACTTAACAAGTACCATTTAAAAACAAAAATCAACCCCTTGGATTTGCATGTGAATATTTTACAGGGAGGAAATCACAATAATGAAAAAGGATGGTGCTGTGACTTTGTTCATCCTAGACTGCAGTTGCTGTGGTTTGCATTTCCAGGAGTTGCCTGTCCCCTAGGGCTTCCCTCCTCTTCACCCTTCCCCACCAGGGACACCAGGGGTGCAGAAGCAGAATGATCTGCACTGCAGCTTCCAGTTGTCAGCTACTGAGGGCAGGCCCTACTTAATAATAATACTTATTATTAATAATAATAATAATTGCATTTGTTAAGTGCTTTCTATATGTCAGGCACTGTACTAAGTGCTGGGGTAGATACAAGCAAATTGGGTTTAGCAAAGACCCTGTCCTGCATGGGGCTTACAGACTTAATCCCCATTTTACAGATGAGGTAACAGGCCCAGAGAAGTGAAGTGATTTCCCCAAGGCCACACAGCAGACAAGTGGTAGAGCAGGGATTAGAATCCATGGTGTTCTATCCACTATGCCATGGCAGGGGAAGAGGAGCAGTACACAAGTGGGTACGTGGAGAAGGTGAATATGGGGTGGAGGGAAAGGAGCAGCAAGGCCTAGTGGCTAGAGCCACAGGCCTGGGAGTCACAAGGACTTGGGTTCTAATCCCCGGCTTCTCCGCCACTTGTCCGCTGTGTGACCTTGGGTATGTCACTTCACTCCTCTGGGTCTCAGTTCCCTCATCTGGAAAATGGGGGTTAAGACTGTGAGCCCCATGGGGTACTGGTCCAACCTGATTATCAAGCAGTCAGTTGTATTGATTGAGTTCTCACTATGTGTAGAGCACCGTACTAAGAGCTTGTGAGAGAAGCTGCTTGGCATTATGGATAGACTGTGGGCCTGGGAGTCAGAGGGTCATGAGTTCTGATCCCTGCTCCGCCGCTTGTCTGCTGTGTGACTTTGACCAGGTCACTTCACTTCCCTGGGCCTTTGTTGCCTCATCTGTAGAATGGGGATAGAGACTGTGAGCCCCAAGTGGACAGGGACTGTGTCCAGCCTGATTTACTTGTATACACCCCAGCACTTAGTGCAGGGTCTGGAACATATTAAGTGCTCAACAAATACCACAGTTATCATTAATATTATGATTATGACTACAGTATAACAGAGACTAGCTTATATCTATGCCAGTGCTTAGTACAGTGCCTGCTACATAGTAATCACTTAACAAATAGCATTAAAAAAAGAAGCAAGGCAAAGGGTTAGGCGGGGAAGGAACAAAGCGAATTTTGAGGGAGCTCAGGAGATCTGAAGGGAGTCTGTGATTGGAGACATTCCCATAACTTGAAGAAGGCAGTTCTCATTAAAGATCTCACTGTGACCAGGCTCTACCATTCTGAGAGGGAGAGAATTATTATTATTATTATTGTTATTGTTAATGATAATAGTATTTGTTGAGCAGTTACTATGTGCCAGGGACTATACTGGGATTCGGGGTGGATAGGGGCAAATTGGTTTGGACACAGTCCCTGTCCCATGTGAGGCTCTCAAACTCCATCCCCATTTTGCAGATGAAGGAACTAGAGCACGGAGAAGTGAGATGAATTCCCCAGGGTCACTAAGCAGATGGGTGACGGAGCTGGGATTGGAGCCCATGACCTTCTGACTCACAGGCCCGTGCTCTATCCATTATGTCATGTTCAGCATTGCCGCTCACAAAATCCTTTCACACTGGTCTGAGAGCTCATTGGCATCCGGCCTGGCCCAATGCCCAAGGGTGGCACTGTCAGTCATTCAGTGGTATTTATTGAGCGCGTACTTTGTGTAAAGCGCTGGGCTGGGTGCTTGAGAGAAGAAAGATTCCTTTCTGATCTCCCAACCTCCTGTCTCTTCCCACTTCAGTCTACACTTCACTCTGCTGCCCAGATTATCTTTCTTCAGAAATGCTCTGGGCATGTCTCTCTCTCTCTCTCTCTCTCACACACACACACACACACACACACACACACCTCCCACCCCCCTTCCTCAAAAATCTCCAGTGGTTACCTGTCAACCTTCGCATGAAGCAAAACCTCCTCACTATTGGCTTCAAAGATCTCCATCACCTTGCCCCCTCCAACCTCACCTCCTTTCTCTCCTTCTACAGCCCAGTGTGCACACTCTGCTCCTCTGCTGTAAACCTCCTCACGGTGGCTCGTTCTCACCTGTCCCTCCTTCAACCCCTGGTCCACATCTTACCTCTGGCCTGGAATGCCCTCCCTCCTCACATCCGCCAAACTAGCTCACTTCCCCCCTTCAAAGCACTACTGAAGGCTCACCTCCTCCAGGAGGCCTTCCCAGAGCAAGACCCCTTTTTCCTCTGCTCCTCCTCCCCTCCCCAATGTCCCTACTTCCTCCCTCTGCTCTACCCCCATCCCTGCCCAACAACACTTGTGTGTATATGTACATATTTATTATTCTATTCATTTTATTAATGATGCATATATATCTATAATTCTATTTATTTATTTTGATGCTATTGATGCCTGTCTACTTGTTTTGTTTTGTTGTCTGTCTCCCCGCTTCTAGATAATCCCTTGGGTAGGGGTTGTCTCTATCTGTCGCCAATTGTACTTTCCAAGCGCTTAGTACAGTGCTCTGCACACAGTAAGTGCTCAATAAACACCATTGAATGAAGGAATGAATGACAGTAGAACAATAGAATGGACACATTGCCGGCCCACAACAAGCTTACGGTCTAGAGGACAAGCTTGCATGTCAGCTGTCTCTCTGCAGAGGCCCCCTTTAGGGGACACCTTGGGTTGCTCTCCCCCTCAGCCACCTGAAGGCATCAGAGTAGGACATGGTTTGACTGGGGCCAGGAGGGGTCTTCCCCACTCCACCACTGAGTAATTGCAGTCCCTCAACAACTCAAGGGATCGCTGGAGGGCTTCATTTGCACCAGCTCTCCCTCCCTGACTCCCTCCCTCTAGACTGTGAGTTCGTTGTGGGCACAGAAATTGTTCACTGTGTTGTTCTGTTGTCCTCTCTCAAGTGCTTGGTGCAGTATTCCACACACAGTAAGTGATCAATAAGTACAGTTGATTGTGATGGACTGTGTCTGACCTGATTAACTTGTAACTACCCCAACATTTAGTGCCTTGCTTGGCACATAGAAAACGCTTAACAGATACCACAATTTTGATTATTATAATTACAGGGGAGAACCCGCTTGGTCTAATGGATAAAGCCTGGGTCTGGGAGTCAGACGACTTGGGCTCTAAATCCCAGCTTTGCCACTTGACTGCTGTGTGACCTTGGGCAAGTCACTAAGCTTCTCTGGGCCTCAATTTCCTCATCTGCAAAATGGGGATAATAATAATAATAATAATGTTGGTATTTGTTAAGCGCTTCCTATGTGCCGAGCACTGTTCTAAGCGCTGGGGTAGACACAGGGGAATCAGGATGTCCCACGTGGGGCTCACAGTCTTAATCCCCATTTTACAGATGAGGTAACTGAGGCACAGAGAAGTTAAGTGACTTGCCCACAGTCACACAGCTGACCAGTGGCAGAGCTGGGATTTGAACTCATGACCTCTGACTCCAAAGCCCGTGCTCTTTCCACTGAGCCACGTAGGGGATTTGATGTCTGTTCTCCCTCCTACTTAGACTGTGATCTCATGAGGGAGGTAATGATCTTCTATCTACCCCAGCACTTAGGACAGTGTTTGGCATAGAGGTGATTACCAAATGCCACAGTTCTTATCAATTATTATTATTATCATAACATAATTATGATCAATAATAATAGACCACTCTACTGGTCTTTTCATCTCTGAGTCCCTTTCCACTGTCCCCTTTTCCCCTCCCATTCCCCCCTATCAATCATTCGATGAATGGTGAATGGCATTTATTAGTGTTTACTGTGTGCAGAGCATTGTACTAAACACCTAGGAGAGTCCAGTCCAACAGAGTTGATAGACATGTTCCCTACCCAGGCTGCAGAGAAGCAGTGTGGTCTAATGGTTAAAGCCCAGTCCTGGGAGTCAAAAGGACCTGGGTCCTAATCCTGGCTCCACCACTTGTCTGCTGTGTGACCTTGGGCAAGTCACTTCACTTCTCTGGGCTTCAGTTCCCTCATCTGTAAAATGGAGATTAAGACTGTGAGCCCAATGTGGGACAGGGACTGTGTCCAATCCTGTTTGCTTGTAACCACCCCAGCACTTAGTACAGTGCCTGGCACATAGTAAGCACTTAACAAATGCCACAATTACGGGAATGAAGACTGTGAGCCCCATGTGTGACAGGGACTGTGTCAAAACTGATTAGCTTGAAACTATCCCAGCTCTTAGTACAGTGCCTGGCATCAAGTAAGGAACTAACAGATACCATAAACACCATAAAGCCCCTCTTTCCTCTGCTTCCCCTCCCCTCTCAATCGCTCCCACTCACTCCTTTTGCTCTATCCCCCTCCCCACCCCATAGCACTTGTGTATATATGTACATATTTACAATTATAATTCTATTTATTTTTATTAATGTGCACATATCTATAATTCTATTTATAATGATGCTATGGATGCCTGTTTACTTGTTTCGATGTCTGTTTGCGCACTTCTAGACTGTGACAAAGCCCTACTAAAATCATATCTCCTTCAAGAAGCCTTACCTGATTAAACTCTCATTCTCCCACCCTACATGCTCCCTGCCTTCCATCTGCCACATCAGCATTTCCACATTCCCAAGCACTTATTTCAGTGCTCTGCACATAGTAAGCTCTTAGTAAATATCATTGATCATCCCTAAGCACTTGGATGCTCACATTCTACCATAGCATTTATGTACATAACTTTATATTCCATTGCTTCCTTCCACCTAGAATTTATTTTGTTGTGTCTGTCGCCTACTAGCTTGCAAGCTCCTCAAGGGAGCAAGGATCATGTCTATTAACTCTATCGTACTCTCTCAGGTGCCTCTTACAGTCATTGATCAGCACACAGTAGGGACTGAATGAATACTACTGATTTTCAGCCTCCCTCTCTAGAATAGCAATGCAAAAGCACATGGGTTGAAGACTTTTACAGTCCTGCAAATGAATGTCTCCTGATACTCAAAGTAGTTCACCTCATGCCCTTTCATTGGATCTGTCTCTGTCTGAGACATTAAAACTTGGCATGGAAGGAAGTTGAAACCACAAATGAGGGAAACACACTTAAAGCAACAGGGCTGCAGTGGGGTGAAGGGAAAACATTCATGCCATCCCATGCTAAGGGGAGGGGCAGCAAGGAGAATAAGCATTTTTGGTCTCTCTTCTATTCCTGGGGCAGGGATGCTATTGGGCCGTTTGGTCTTGAGTAAGTCTCTCCCCATTTTGTGCCTCAGTTTCCCCAGATGTGGTTGAGGAGGCTAACAGTGACCTATATGAACCCCCACCCTCCATCAGGGGAGTTAGAAGGGTTCCTCAGTGAGTATACAAGATTACTTATTGGGAAATTCTGTTCAGATGAAATGCGGGCCCTGGGCCAGAAGGGCTTGGCGCCGCCAGCTGTGGGATGGTTTAAAAGCAGTTACCCAGCATATTACCCATGGCACAAATCTGTTCCACTCCATGGGTACAAAGGCCACAGTTAGAGCGAGGCCAGGAATCAATAAAGATTTGTTGATGCTAAGGAGGATGAAAAAGCTCTATTGAATGCCACTGGGCCAAATTGAGAAAGAGAGATAGAGTGAAATTAGTAGTCTGGACTCGTGTGGTCTGGCCCCAACTCCCACCATGAGATATGAACTTTTAGCTGAGTCCCTAACCTTGTGGAGACTACTGGTTACCCAAGCTGAAGGCAGAGATAGGGTTAGTAAGGAGCTTCTCTTGAGTTTTAAAAGCTCCTTGCTTATCAAAAGCTCAGAGCCCCTCCTACTAGCTTAGGACTTGGCACCATTGCACTGGAGAGTCAGCTGGGGCAGGTGGAGGGTTGTACATTCCAAGTGCTTAGCACAGTGCTCTGCACACAGTAAGTGCTCAATAAATACGATTAAATGAGTGAATTTTCTCTATTTAAAAACACTCAGGACTCAGAATGGGACCTAAATGCAAAAGAAATCTCTGGAAAGACATTCTGAGTTGCTCTGAGGAGGAACACGGCTTCTTTAGGTATCAGGGCCCAAACTCAGATAACCATGATACTGAAACAAAGGGATTGAGAGGGATCTCATTACTCAGAGATCAGTTGCTAGAAAAATAAAATTCCAGAATGGTCACAGCTTTTGATCTCTCCTATTCAGAAGGTCATAGGATTAGCTCTGTGAAATTGTAAAGGCCAGGCAACCCACGATTCATTGCTGCTTTAGAGCTCAGCCACTGTGCCCCTTGCAATCCCAAGGACCTGCATGTGCATCCCCTTCATGTACCAGGTGCAGAGTGGGAAGAAGGGAAGTCTGACTGCACTCAGTTCCTAAGATAAGGTCGACCATCTTACTTTAGGTTGACTTGGGCTACGGCAAGTCTTTTTGTTATGGTATTTGTTAAGTTTTTGCTATGTGTCAGACACTGTATTAAGCATGAGTTGCACACATGTTATCATCATAGTAAATAGTTCATCCTGGAGGTCCCAAAGAGGGTAGAAAGATTTGCATAAAATGTTGTTTGATGCCATGAAAGAAGTAATGCATCTACAATACTGCTGGTTTGCTCTTAACTCTTTCATCTCTGACTCCTTGTTCATGTCCTTGCTACTACCTGAAATCCCTATCCCCCTTTATACCCACCAGCCTTCAGCTCCACACATCTTCAAAGCTCTCCTGAAAACCCATTTTCCCCAGGAGTCATTACCCAATTAAGCTCCACTTTCCCAGGTAACGTCCATTGAACAACAACCAGAATGTATATTCTGACATATTAATTCACACATATGTATGTATTTATTCTGTCATACTCTTGCTATAAGCAGTTATAATGTTCTTTTCCCTGCTCCTCTATTTGTGCACTACGTTCAAAATTATTGCATCAGTCTCCTCGCTGACCTCTCTGTCTCCGGTCTCTCCCTACTCTGGTCCATACTTCATTCTACTACCTAGATCATTTTTCTACAAAACCATTCAATCCTTGTTTCCCTACTCCTCAGGAACCTTCAATGGTTGCCCATCCACCTCCGCATCAAACAGAAACTCCTTACTATCAGCTTTAAAGCACTCAATCACTGTGCCCTCTCTTACCTTACTTCC
Source organism: Ornithorhynchus anatinus (assembly GCF_004115215.2). NCBI lineage: Eukaryota > Metazoa > Chordata > Mammalia > Monotremata > Ornithorhynchidae > Ornithorhynchus > Ornithorhynchus anatinus. The sequence goes on from NC_041750.1 coordinate 12,309,180, forward strand.
CTGATTTCCTACCACAACCCAGCTCAGACTCTTGGCTCTACTGCCAACCTACTCAATGTACCTCGATCTTGTTTATCTCACCACCGACCTCTCGCCTATATCCTGCCTCTGACCTGGAACACCCTCCCCCTTCATGTATGCCAAATCATCACTCTCCCCACCTTCAAAGCCATATTAAAGGCACATCTCCTCCAAGAGGCCTTCTCTAAGTCCTCATTTCCTCTTCTCCCACTCCCTTTGGCATCACCCTTGCACTTATATTTGTACCCTTTATTCATTCCTCCCACAGCCCTACAGCACTTATGTACATATCTGTAATTTATTGATTAATATTAATGTCTATCTCCCCCTCTAAACTGTAAGCTTGTGTGGCTAGGGAATGTGTCTACCAACTCTGTTGTATGGTACTCTCCCAAGAACTTAGTACAGTGTTCTGAACATAGTAAGTGCTCAATAAATACAATTGATTATGAATAACAAGAAGAATAATAACAATTGTGGTATTTGTTAAGCGCTTATTATGTGCCAGGCACTGTACTAAGCTCTAAGGTAGATCAACCAATCCATCAATTGTATTTATTGAGCACTTACTATATGCAGAGCACTGTACTAAGTGCTTGGGAGAGTACAATACAACGGAATTAGCAGACATGTTCCATGTTTAGATTGTGAGCCCGTCATTGGGCAGGGATTGTCTCTATCTGTTGCCAAATTGCACATTCCAAGTGCTTAGTACAGTGCTCTGCACATAGTAAGCGCTCAATAAACACTATTGAATGAATGAATGAATGCCCATAATGAGCTTACAGTCATGGAGGGGTGAGCAGATGTTAATATGAATAAGTAATTTAAAATATATAACTTAAAGATATGCACACAAGTGCTGTGGGGAGAATATCTAGTGTCCAAAGAATACAAGGTAATTGGATTTGACACAGTCCCTGTCCCACATATAGGCCTCACGGTCTTCATCCCCATTTTACAGATGAGGTAAGAGACATAGAGAAGTGAAGTGACTTGCCCAAGGCCACACAGCAGACAAGTGGCAGACCTGGGATTAGAACCCAGGTCCTCCTGACACCCAGGCCAGTGCTTTATGCACTAGGCCATATACTGCTTCCCTGATTTATTTGTTGATTGATAATTTGGGTTGGCCTGTCTTTTCCATTAGATTGTAAGATCCTCAAGGGCAGGGATTGTTTTTCACTTCTGCCATACTCTCTCAAGTACTCTACTATTTCTCCTATTGCTTTTCTGTTTTCCCTATCCCTCATCTATTTTAATGCCTGCTTTTTCCTGTAGACTGTAAGGTCTTTGTGGGCAGGGGTCATGACTACCAAAGTGCTCTGCACACAGTAAAAGCACTCACTAAATACCACTGATTGATTGAGCAAGGGTTTAATGCGTTGTAGGTTTTCAATAAATAGTAGTGATTGGTTGCAGGGTGGGGAGACAGACCAGTTGGCAGACAAATTTTCTGAGCTTGGTGGAGACAAGCCTTGCAGTGAAGAGGTGTCTGAGAATAAACAGAAGTTGTCTCCTATGGCCACCACCCTCCCAGCCCAGAATGGGCAATGGTTTTTACCACCGTGCTCATCCTGTCATTACATGAGCACCCTGTGACCTCTGCACCATCCTACCATCCTGTTCCCTTGCTCCAACATCACCTGAAAACCTTCCTGCCAAGACTGTTCCCATTGGAATGCTGCTTCCCTCAATTTCTCTAGCTCTTTCTCTCTCTTGGTCACACTATTACACTATCACACTATTTAGAGAAGCAGCGTGGCCTAGTGGAAAGAGCCCGGGCTTGGGAGTCAGAGGTCATGGGTTCTAATCCCTACTCTGCCACTTGTCAGTTGTGTGACTTTGGGCAAGTCACTTAACTTCTCTGTGCTTCAGTTACCTCATCTGTAAAATGGGGATGAAGACTGTGAGCCCCAAGTGGGACAACCTGATAACCTTTTATCTATCCCATTGCTTAGAACAGTGCTTGGCACATAGTAAGCACTTAACAAATGCCATCATTATCATTATTATTGTTATTAATCAAGGAAGGAAAGAAACCCCCCCAGTCAATCAATCAATCATATTTATTGAGCACTTACTATGTACAGAGCACTGTACTAAGTGCTTGGGAGAGTACAGTACGTCAGGATAAGCAGACATGTTCCCTGCCCATAACGAACTTTCAGTCTAGAGGGGAAAACAGACATCAATATGAATAATTTATAATATATAATTTTAAAGGTATGTATATAAGTCCTTTGGGGTTGGGGGTGGGGCGAATATCAAAGTCCAAAGGTCACAGATTGAGGTGGAAAGATCAAATCTCAATAGATCAACCCTTAGGGAGAAAAACACCTTTAGGAGGTCCCTGTTGGGTCTCAAGCTTTCAGGACTTGCACTGCCCAGGGGTCTTAAACCAAAGACTTGTTTAACCCTTCACTAGAGGGTTGTCCAAATGGACCAATTGGATTTATATAAGAGTTGCCATAGCCTGCCACCCCTAGATGTGGCAATTTTCATCTAAGAAATGGTTCTATTAAGTTGGAACACACTTGAATTGAATAAATCAAAACAAAAAAGCAGCCATCCTATGAGGCAATACAGCAACAGTGGTGGGTTTGTCTGCTTCACTTTCATCCTTTCTCAGCTTGGGGGCAAAATCAAATTGTGATGACAATTGACATCCCAGGTTGAAGACCAGTGGTGTAATCACCTGGTGGTGGCCAAGGATGGCCTCGGCCAATTGTTCGGTGGACAGAAGTCCACACCAGATGACCTTGAACACTCACCTCAATCTTGACCTATCTCCTGTCTGGTTACTAGCCTTTCATTCATTCATTCAATAGTATTTATTGAGCGCTTACTATGTGCAGAGCACTGTACTAAGCGCTTGGGATGAACAAGTCGGCAACAGATAGAGACAGTCCCTGCCGTTTGACGGGCTTACAGTCTAATCGGGGGAGACGGACAGACAAGAACAATGGCACTAAACAGCGTCAAGGGGAAGAACATCTCGTAAAAACCGATGGCAACTAAATAGAATCAAGGCGATGTACAATTCATTAACAAAATAAATAGGGTAACGAAAATATATACAGTTGAGCGGACAAGTACAGTGCTGTGGGGATGGGAAGGGAGAGGTGGAGGAGCAGAGGGAAAAGGGGAAAATGAGGCTTTAGCTGCGGAGAGGTAAAGGGGGGATGGCAGAGGGAGTAGAGGGGGAAGAGGAGCTCAGTCTGGGAAGGCCTCTTGGAGGAGGTGATTTTTAAGTAAGGTTTTGAAGAGGGAAAGAGAATCAGTTTGGCGGAGGTGAGGAGGGAGGGCATTCCAGGACCGCGGGAGGACGTGACCCAGGGGTCGACGGCGGGATAGGCGAGACCGAGGGACGGCGAGGAGGTGGGCGGCAGAGGAGCGGAGCGTGCGGGGTGGGCGGTAGAAAGAGAGAAGGGAGGAGAGGTAGGAAGGGGCAAGGTGATGGAGAGCCTTGAAGCCTAGAGTGAGGAGTTTTTGTTTGGAGCGGAGGTCGATAGGCAACCACTGGAGTTGTTTAAGAAGGGGAGTGACATGCCCAGATCGTTTCTGCAGGAAGATGAGCCGGGCAGCGGAGTGAAGAATAGACCGGAGCGGGGCGAGAGAGGAGGAAGGGAGGTCAGAGAGAAGGCTGACACAGTAGTCTAGCCGGGATATAACGAGAGCCCGTAATAGTAAGGTAGCCGTTTGGGTGGAGAGGAAAGGGCGGATCTTGGCGATATTGTAGAGGTGAAACCGGCAGGTCTTGGTAACGGATAGGATGTGTGGGGTGAACGAGAGGGACGAGTCAAGGATGACACCGAGATTGCGGGCCTGCGGGACGGGAAGGATGGTCGTGCCATCCACGGTGATGGAGAAGTCTGGGAGCGGACCGGGCTTGGGAGGGAAGATGAGGAGCTCAGTCTTGCTCATGTTGAGTTTTAGGTGGCGGGCCGACATCCAGGTGGAGACGTCCCGGAGGCAGGAGGAGATGCGAGCCTGAACGGAGGGGGAGAGGACAGGGGCGGAGATGTAGATCTGCGTGTCATCTGCGTAGAGATGGTAGTCAAAGCCGTGAGAGCGGATGAGTTCACCGAGGGAGTGAGTGTAAATGGAGAACAGAAGAGGGCCAAGAACTGACCCTTGAGGAACTCCAACAGTTAAAGGATGGGAGGGGGAGGAGGCTCCAGCGTAGGAGACCGAGAATGATCGGCCAGAGAGGTAAGAGGAGAACCAGGAGAGGACAGAGTCCGTGAAGCCAAGGTGAGATAAGGTATGGAGGAGGAGGGGATGGTCGACAGTGTCAAAGGCAGCAGAGAGGTCAAGGAGGATCAGAATGGAGTAGGAGCCATTGGATTTGGCAAGAAGGAGGTCATGGGTGACCTTAGAGAGAGCAGTCTCGGTAGAGTGGAGGGGACGGAAGCCAGATTGGAGGGGGTCTAGGAGAGAATGGGAGTTAAGGAATTCTAGGCATCGATTGTAGACGACTCGTTCTAAGATTTTGGAAAGGAAGGGTAGTAGGGAGATAGGACGATAACTGGAGGGGGAAGTGGGGTCAAGAGCGGGTTTTTTTAGGAGGGGGGAGACGTGGGCGTGTTTGAAGGCAGAGGGGAAGGAGCCCTTGGAGATTGAGTGGTTAAAAATAGAAGTTAAGGAAGGGAGGAGGGCAGGGGCGATGGTTTTAAGAAGGTGAGAGGGAATGGGGTCCGAGGCGCAGGTGGAGGGGGTGGCACTTGCGAGGAGGGAGGAGATCTCCTCTGAGGATACTGCAGGGAAGGATGGGAAAGTAGGGGAGGGGGTTGTTGGGGGGGAGGGGAGAGGCGGAGGGGTGACTTTGGGGAGCTCAGACCTGATCGTGTTGATTTTCGTGAGGAAGTAGGTGGCCAGATCATTAGGGGTGAGAGATGGGGGACATCTTGAGTTAGCCTTGAGCTAGCCCTCATCTTCCAATTGAGATGCACCCTAAAGACAGGTCAGATTCTGCAGCTGGCCATCTAGTTAGCCCACCAGCCTCAGGATCTAGCCTGGAAGCTCAAGTAGGAGACTGTTAAAGTCTCACCCACCAGCTGAAGGCCAGCCTTTTGTCATCCAAATGGTTCTTCTGGAGGAAGACATTCCAATATTCCAATCATAATACAATGGTCACTGACTCCCAGCAAGCTTAGGTTCCATATGGAAACCTTCAGTTGGATCTAGAAAGACAATGGGGCATAGAAGTGGGCTGACAGCACATATGGACCCTAATTCACTCTTACTGCTCTCATCTCCATTTGGGGGAACTACGGGGCATGTAGAATGAACCTCAGAAATAAGATGGAAACAACCTCGGGGGTCTCCCTTGTCCCATTGCTCCCTTGAGACTAATTTAGGAACACCCTGACTAGACTTTACTTCCCTTAGCATCCTGGGCCTATTGAAGTGAAGCTTAAATCAGTTCAGCCAAAGAGACCACCACCTCTTGAAGACATGAAGGTTTGAGATTCTAATCCAATTTCTTCTGGTTCCTTTGCTTCTGGTGGGTTGGGGGTGTGTGACACCCTCTTAGTTCAAGGTAAAAAGTGCTTCTTACTTCTCCCTGGGCAGAACTAGGTCTCCTAAGGTCCCTGGGGCCCAGAAGGGTGGGGGTCAGAAAGGACATCGAAAGTGAGATGCACCAGGTAGAATGATCGATACCTCATCACCAGCACCAAAGCTTATCAGGAACTGGAGACATCAGGCCCGGAAACTAGGGAGAGCTTCAAGCAGGAGGCCAGATGTGCTCCCGAATTGGACTCCCCTCTTCCCTTCTGTCCCTCCCTCCCCCTGGAGGAAGAAGGATAAGGAGCGGGAATCCTCTTCAGCGAAACCAGGCACAACGTCTGCCATCCGGATCTCCTATCTCCCAGTGCAAGTACAGTAGTTCCTGAATTACCCCGACACATCGGCCGTGGCAAGCCTCTGCTGGAGCCCTAATGGCCCAGAGCTGATGTTTTATTGTTGGTTTTAAAAGTGTAATTAGTTCAAGTGTAAACAAAAAAACCTGCTTAATTAAGAATTTTTAAACAGGGCATAAAGAGATTCCGGAAACATTAACGAACCCCAAGCTGGCATCATAAAATTGATCGGGGAAGGGGGAAAGACAAGAGGCATAGGGGGAGGGAGAGGAGAGGGTATTACCACAAAAATACCCTTCAGTTTACATTTGACGTTTCATGCCGAAGTGCTTTGGGAGCTGCTGTTTCTGTTTATGACGATGAGTCTCGGTAGAAATGCCTAATGATTTTTTATGCATTAATGGGAATAACGGACAGTGACAATATATTGTTTAAGGAGACATATAGGATCCTTTTAAGGCTGACATGCTGTACATCAAGTCAGATAGAGCTGCTGCCCCAGAATACTTAGCCATTGCTGGAGCTCTGTGAAACCTCAGCAAGGCCTGGAGCCTTTAAGAGGGCATGAAACTAGAGGTTCCGAAAAGTCACGTTTCTTGTTCTCCTTCCTACGCCTTGAGCGTTGGGGGCTCCTCTCATGCCAAGCCCTGGGAAACCAAATGCATTTGCTCCGATTGATTGCATCTGTCGATATTTTCCTGTCTTTCTTTTGGACAGGACCAGGACTTCTAGAACACTATTCAATAGAATCAATTTTCCACCACTCCTCAGTGCCTGGGTCAAAGCTTGGCATAAAGTAAGCCCTCCCTGAAAGTGTTGGGTGATGGAGAAGATGGTAGAGTTGAGTAAGAAGAAAAAGAAGACAAAGGGTGAATTCACCCACTGGGGTGAATGAGCCTCCCAGCCAGGCTGGGAAGAAACAGAGTGATTGGAAGCAGCGTGGCTCAGTGGAAAGAGCACGGGCTTTGGAGTCAGGGCTCATGAGTTCAAATCCCAGCTCTGCCACTTGTCGGCTGTGTGACTGTGGGCAAATCACTTAACTTCTCCGTGCCTCAGTTCCCTCATCTGTAAAATGGGGATTAAGACTGTGAGCCCCACGTGGGACAACCTGATTCCCCTATGTCTACCCCAGCGCTTAGAACAGTGCTCGGCACATAGTAAGCGCTTAGCAAATACCAACATTATTATTATTAAGAAGCACTCTGACCCAGATGTCAAGTTTTCCTCTTTGGGGAAATGTGGGGCAGCTCAAGGGAGAATATTGCTATTAGCCGCCTAGCTACCTGCTCAGCTTTGGGAAGTCAGCCATTTAACCTCCCTAGACTTCAGTTTCTCTACCTAAAATCAGGGTGATCACCTCCCAGAGGTGTCGCAAGGTCAGATGACATAAGTGGTCTTACCATGGTTTGGGAAAGGAACCTTCTATATACCCAAGGTGTATGAGTGTAGTCCTGGAGAGAGATAGGGAACCCAAGCAATCAAACTGGGCATTTTGTGTATGTATGTTTGGGGGAGGGGATGGGGAGAGTTGACCTAGCACATCCCTGGTGCCCACACAGGCCCTTCGGAGTGAGGGAAGGCTCATGCAAGCTTCAAAAACCTTAAACCAAATTCCTTCAGGGGACCAAAGAGGAGCAAGAAACTCATACCACAAACAGTGGAAACATCTCCTCTCCCATCCCGCTGTCTCTGAAGATGCTGCAGTAGACCCCATAGTTCATGAAACATGTCTTGGAGGTCAAAAAGGTCAGTCTTACAGTTGTCCCGGGGGATAAGACAAGTCTAATTCAGTGATTATAGAAGCAAATCAACTGGGCTCCCTACTCAGCTCAGCATGCTCATCTGGTTTAGATAATGCCCAGTGAAGCCCTGAAGTCACAGACCCTACTACCCAAAAGCATCCCTCTTTGAAGTAGGGGCAGTGAGGGCTTCCCTGTACTCACATTTCTAATTCCCCAGGTTCCTCAATGTTTGGGATTGTCCTGGCCTTGGGGGGTGGGGACGGTGCAGCTGGGGGCAAGCATGGGAGTTTGGGAGTGAGATGGTGGTAGGAGAGGGGTAAAGTGTTGAGAAGAAGTAATACTACTACTAATAATAATAATTGTGATATTTGTAACTGTGTTAAACAATGAAGAAGATAGAAATAAAAGGAACAGCCCCATTAGCCTCTACTTCATTTTAGCTCCCTGGCAAAGTTGACAGCACAGCCCTGGTCCCTAGAGAACCCCTTTTTCTGGGTAAAGGGACAACCCCTTGATCAGGCCTGGCTGGAAGTGGGGAGGGGGGTGTTAAGGGTTGGGAGACCACTCCATAATTCTTCTGTGATAAATGAGAAATGATGATCAGAAGAATCAATCAATCAATATTGGAATCTTCCTTCTCAAGAAGCTCATTCATTCGCTAAATAGTATTTATTGAGCATCTCCTGTTAGTATTTACTGAGCATATACTGCATGCAAAGTACCACACTGGGCATAGGGAAAGTAGAATTGAGTAGAAGGAATGGCGCCTGCCCTCGAGGAACTCCTTCTCCTTTCAAACACAGACACAGCACCCGTCCCACTGAGGGCTCATCACCTAAGGAGGAGGGAGAAAAGGGACTAAATTCCCTTTTTACAGATTAGGAAAACTCCTCTAGACCGTAAGCCCCACTCCAGACTGTAAGCTCCTTCTCTAGACTGTAAATTCATTGTGGACAGGGAATGTGTCTGCTATATTGTTATATTGTACTCTCCCAAGCACGTAGTACAATGCTCTGCACACAGTAAGTGCTTGATAAATATGACTGATAGATTGGTTGAAACCAAGGCCCAGAGAAGTTAAGTGACTTGCACAAGTTCACACAGCAGGTAAATGATGGAGCCAGGATTAGAACCCAGATCTTCAAATTCCCAGGACCATGCTCTTACAGCTGCTTCCCCATAGCAAGCCAGGACTCAGAAAGACAGACATCATAAAGCCACTGTGGCTACCTGTAGTAGCTGCACACCCCTTGGGGAGACTCAGCCTTTCTCAAGGTTTCACCACCTATCCTAACAGAAACTCAACCGCACGACACGATGCTTGCAGCAGACGAAGGAGACATCCACTGGTAGAAACCAGGGCAGTCCCTGCAGTGCATTGATTTACCGCTCTTGGCAAATTCAGTTTTTCTAATAACTCCGAGTCTGTGAAACAAGCCCTTTATTCCAACTTGTACATCCGCAAAGCCTGAACCTGGCAGAAATCTCAATTCAGAGGCCTTGGCCAATCCCCAGAAAGCCACAGTCTCATCCCTGGCTCCATAGTTCTCCCTCCTGACGCCCTTCCTGACCTATTCTCACCATCTCACTCTGATCCCTGCTGGCCCAGCTCCTCTGTGCAGCTCCGCTCCGCTTAGCTTCACTTCACTCTCTCCCCTCCCCCTCCCCATCCCTGTTCGCACTTCCCAGCCTGGGTCAATTAAATATTGATCCTTTGTTCTCTATTGGTGGTCAGCTGGGCTAACCAGCCTTTCTAGGTGCTTTTTACAGAGATGAATAATAACAATAATAATAAAGAACAAAAAATAGGAAGACTAACCTCTCCCCACACGTCCCCAGCTCCCACCTCACCCCCTCCCATATTCATAGTCACAGCTACAGGCAAAATCAATAGTGTATAGAGTCAGGAATGGAATATTTTTAGCCTCTAATTGGGAATTGTGCTTTGACAAAGGTTGTAAAGGGGTGGGGGTTGGGGGGCAGGGAGATGGAGAAGGGACGGGGGGAGCGAGAGAAGTGGGGGTGGAAAGAAGAAAGGGGAAAGTAGGGCTGTTCATTTGGGTTACAATTTCAGTGTCCAGGTGTGAATCAGCTTCTTCCCGGGTCAGAATCCAGAAATTGGGAGTATCTGAAATACAGAATTACAAGCAAATGAGCTTCACGAAATGGAGGCTTGGAAGAAAGTGCAGTTTCATTGATAAAGGGGCTCTGCTGTGGATTCCTTTCAAGGCTCCCTCCCTCCAAACTGCAGGCCAGCAAAATGATGAGTTTGATTATTATTAAAAAGAATACTAATGATGATAATGATATTCTTGGTCTCAGACCCTCTAACCCTCAGGGAGTTCAAAGCACTGACTAATTTCCTTCACCTATGGACTACTGGTTCAGTCCTTGGCCCGCTAGACCAGCTGGGGTCTGGCAGATTCGGCTCTACTCGGTCTTAATCCTCTTTGACCTCTCTGCTGCCTTCAGCCCCACAGACCACTCCTTCTGCGATGAAACCCTTTCAGACTTTGGTTTCACTGATATGGTCCTCACCTAGTTCTCTTCCTACCTCACTGACCTCTCCTTCTCAGTCTCATTCTCTCACTCTTCTTCCTCCTCTCATCCCTTAACTCTTTTCATTCTACGCTCACTCTCTTGTGGAGCTTATCCAATCACATGATGACTTTAGCTTCCACCTCTACACGGATGACTCCCAAACCTGCAATCCTTCACAGCATCAATAAAATCCACCTTTTCTTCTCCAACCAAATTCCTACCACGTTAATCCAATCACTTATCCTATCCTGACTTGATTTCTGTATCACCCTCCTTGCTGACCTCCCAACTTGGGTCTCTCCACAGTCCAATCTTCACTCCGCCGCCCGGATCATTTTTCTACAGAAACATTCAGGCCATATTTCCCTTCTCTTCAAGAACCTCCAGGGGTTGTCCATCCACCTCCTCATCAAACAGAAACTCCTCACCATTGGCTTTAAAGCACTCAATCACTTTGCCCCCTCCTACTTCACCTCACTACTCTCCTACTACAACCCACCCCACACACTTCACTCCTCTAATGCTAACCCTCTCACTGTACCTCTATCTCATCTATCTCGCCCCAACCTCTCACTCATGTCCTGCCTCTGGCCTGGATTGCCCTCCCTTTTCATATCCGGCAGACAATTTCTCTCCCCATCTTCAAAGCCTTACTGAAGACGCATCTCCTTCAAGAAGTATTCTCTGACTAAGCCTTTTTTTCCTTTTCTTCCACTCCTTTCTGCATCACCCTGACTTGCTCCCTTTATTCATCCCTGCTCCCAGCTCTACAGCACTTAAGTACATATCTGTAATCTATTTATTGATATTAATGTCTGTCTCTCCCTCTAGACTATAAACTCATTGTAGGCAGGGAATGTGTCTGTTATATTGTTATATTGTACTCTCCTAAGCAGTTAGCACAGTGCTCTGGACACAGTAAGAGAAGCAGCATGGCTTAGTGGAAAGAGCCCGGGCTTGGGAGTCAGAGGTCGTGGGTTCTAATCCCACTCCGACACTTGTCTGCTGTGTGACTTGGGTGAGTCACTTCACTTCTCTATGCCTCAGTTCCCTCGTCTGTAAAATGGGGATGAAGACTGTGAGACCTTTATGGGCAACCTGATGACCTTGTATCTACCCCAGCACTTAGAACAGTGCTTGGCACATAGTAAGCATTTAACAAATACCATCCTCATCATTATCATCATCATCATCAACACATGATTGACTGTCTGACTGAATTGTCTCCTGCCTCCAGTTCAGATTCACATTGATATCTGTCCAATACATCAAACTCAACTTTTTCCAAATTTCCCTCCTAACTTTTTCTGTTGATAACACCACCCTCCTCCCTGTCCCAGAAGGCACCATCCATGGTGTCATCACTCTCTTTCAGCCCTCACATCCAGTCAACTGCTAAATCTTGCAGATTCCTCCTCCATAACATCTCCCAGATCTGCTTCTTCCTCTCCACTGGAACATCTAACACTGCCGGTCTCAACTCTGATAATCTCACCGTTAGACTATTCCCTTCACGCCTTATCAGAACGCTTGCCCTCTCCTTTCTTTCCTCCCTGACAGCCATCTTCAATTATTCACTCTCCAATGGCTTCTTCCCCACTTCTTTCAAACATGCTCATGTCTCCCTTATACTACAAATACCCTCCCTTGACTGCACAGCTCTCTCCAGTTATTGTCTCATCTCCCGCCTACCATTCTTCTCCAAACTCACTGAGCGAGTTGTCTACACCAGCTCTCTCAAATTCTTCTCCTCCAATTCTCTCCTTCACCCCCTCCACTCTGGCTTCCACCCCCTTCACTCCACAAAACCTGTCCTCTCGAAAGTCACCAGTGATCTTCTTCTTGCCAAATCCAATGACCTCTACTCCATCCTAATCCTCCTCGACCTCTCAGTTGTCTTCGACACTGGCAACCACCCCCTTCTCCTGGAAACATTATCCAACCTTGGCTTCACTGACACTGTCCTCTCCTGGTTCTCCTCCTAGCTCTCTGGCCACTCATTCTCAGTCTCTTCCCCACGCTCTCCTGTGCCTCCCACCCCTTTACTGTGGGAGTCCCTCAAGGCTTAGTTCTGGGTCCCCTTCTATTCTCCATCTACACCCACTGCCTTGGAGAACTCATTCACTTCCATGGCTTCAACTACCAACCCTAAGTGGATGACTTCCAAATCTACTTCTCCAACCCCGATCTCTCTCCTTCTCTGCAGTTTCATATTTCCTCCTGGCTTCAGGACTTCTCTACTTGGATGTCCCACCCGCACCTCAAATTCAACAGGTGCAAAACAGAACTACTCTTCTCCCCTGGCAAACCCTGTCCTTTCCCTAACTTTCTCATCACTGTAGTCAGCACCATCATCCTTCCTGTCTCACAAGCCCATAACCTTGATGTTTTCCTCGACTCATCTCTCTCATTCAACCCACATATTGATTTTTCTACAAAAACCATTCAGGTCATGTTTCTCCACCTCTTAAGAACCTCCAGTGATTGCCCATCCACCTCCACATCAAAGGGAAACTCCTTGCCATATGCTTTAAAAGTACTCTACCACTATCACTTTGCCCCCTCCTACCTTACCTCCCTGATTTCCTACTACAACCCAGACTGCAAGCTTCACACCTCTAATGCCAATCTACTCACTGAACCTCAGTTTCATCTATCTTGGCACTGACCTCTCACCCAGGTCCTGCCTCTGGCCTGGAACTCCCTCCCTCTTCATATTGGAAAAACAGTCATTCTCCCCACCTTCAAAACCTTATTAAGAGCACATCTCCTCCAATAGGTTTTCCCTAAGTCCTCATTTCCTTTTCACTCACTCCCTTCTGTGTCACTCTGGCATTTGGATTTGCACCCTTTATTCACCACTCCCTCAGCCTACAGCACTTCTGAACATATCCATAATTTAATTATTTAAATTAATGTCTGACATCCCCTCTAGACTGTAAGCTCATTGTGTGCAGGAAATGTGTCTTCCAACTCTGTTATATTATACTCTCCTAACCACTTAGTACAGTGCTCTGCACACAGTAAGCCTCAATAAATATGATTGATTGTTCAGCTACTGCCTCACCATCTCCTTTGGTCTCCCTGCCTCCAGCCTCTTCCCTCTTCTGTCCATTCTCTACCTGCTTTTGCTTTCTGTTGTTTATGCTGCAACTACTGAGACAGTAGAGGTCCTTTTGCATCACTGCTCAGCACATAGCTGCAATCTGTAAAAAAACTCCAATGGTTATCCACCTCTTTCTGCAACAAGCAGAAACTCTTCTCTTTTGGCTTCAAGTCTCTCCACCAGCTTTCCTCATCTTATGCCTCCACTCTCTTCACCTGCTACTCCCTATGTAGCACTCTTTGCTCCTCCAAAATCTTTTTCTAACTGTTCCTTGCTTTGTACTCTCCTGCCTCTGACTCCTACCTCATGATGATCCCCAGCCTGGAATTCCCTTCCCTATCAGATCTGCCATCTTTCAAGCTCTCCTGAATTCCCATCTACTTCAAGAAGCCTTCCCCTATTAATTAATTATGCCCCAGATGCTGCAGACCAATATTTATCCTTGGCATTTATGTACTTTAGTTGTATCCTCAACACTCATATACATGTGTATATTTCTAGTTATTTAAATATGATTTATCTGGACATTCCATTTTTCATCCTGATGATAATAATAAGAATCATGGTATTTGTTAAGCACTTACTATGTGCCAAGCACTCTTCTAAGCACTGGGATAGATACAAGGTAATCAGGTTGTCCCTCTTGAGGCTCACAGTCTTAATCCCCATCTTTCAGATGAGGTAACTGAGGCACAGAGAAGTGAAGTGACTTGTCCATGGTCACACAGCAGACAAGTGGCAGAGCCAGGATTAGAACCCACAGTCTCTGACTCCCAAACCCATGCTCTTTCCATTGAGCCATGCTGCTTCTGATATGTTTGCACTGCTGCCTTTCTTCCCCATTAGACTGTAAGCTTGGCAGGAAAGGTGTCTTGTTGTACTCTCCCAAGTGGTAAGTACAGTACACAGCACTTTGTAGGTACATTATAAGAGAAGCAGCGTGGCTCAGTGGAAAGAGCACAGGCTTGGGAGTCAGAGGTCATGAGTTCGAATCCCAGCTCTGCCACTTGTCAGCTGTGTGACTGTGGGCAAGTCACTTAACTTCTCTGTGCCTCAGTTACCTCATCTGTAAAATGGGGATTAACCGTGAGCCTCATGTGGGACAACCTGATTACCCTGTATCTACCCCAGCGCTTAGAACAGTGCTCGGCACATAGTAAGCGCTTAACAAATACCAACATTATTATTATAAATGCCTTTGATTGTCTGTTGGCTGATATATTGATTGTCAGCCTCCATGGGCAGGTCAGAAAGCCTCTCCAGTTGCTGGTCTTTAGGATGGCTCCCACAGTGTCACCCTGTCAGTTGAGTGCAGTCAGGGGAGGAAGGCTATGTAGTCATCTTGCTGACCCAAACTGACCCAGGACCTCCAGCTGTGGCCTAATTACCTGCATTCTAGTTCTTTATTGGACCTAAGAAAAAGAGATTTGGGAATAGGCTCCCATTCCACCTTGGTCTAAAAATCGTTTTCCCCAAGAGTGCTTCAGTTTCCCGTTCTGTACCATAAAGGCAGAAAGACCTACTCCCTCTTAGAGGTTTAAAATAATAATAATAATTATGGTGCTTGTTAAGTGCTTATAATGTGTCAGACACTGTACTAAGCACTGGGGTGAATACAAGCAAATCGGGTTGGACACAGTCCCTGTCCCATGAAGGGCTCACAGTTTCGATCCCATTTTCCAGATGAGGTAACTTGGGCACAGAGAAGTGAATGACTTGCCCAAGGTCACACAGCAGACAAGTGGAAGTGCCAGGATTAGAACCCATGACCTTCTGATTCCCAGGCCTGTGCTCTACCCACTACACCATTCTGCTTCTCATGACTTAAAAAGGGGACAGCATATGCATAAGCCTAGACCACCAACATTTCCTACCTTCAGGGCCTTATTCAAATCACATCTCTTCCAAAAGGCCTTCCCCAATTAAGCCCTCTTTTCCCCTACTCCCTCTCCCTTCTGCATCACCCCTGCACTTGGATTTTTACCCTTAAGCACTTGATAGCACCCCACCCTCAGCCCCACAGCCCTTATGAACATAGCCCTAATTTATTTATTTATATTAATTAATGTCTTGCCTCTTCCTCTAGACTGTAAGCTCCTTGCAGTTAGGGAACATGTCTACCGACTCTATTATATTGTAGTCTCTCAGGTGCTCCCAAGTACAGTGGTCTGCACACAGTAAGCACTCAATAAACACCACTGATTGAGAGGGTAAGATATGGAAAGAAAAGAGAGACCATTTGCTCAGTCAAATACTGGAGAGTCTGTTCTTCAGCAGGTCTGCTCCCTGTCTGGTTCTGACATGCTTGGTATTTTAATTTTCAAATACCCAGCAATTTATGCAGGTTCTGCAAATTCCCACAAAAATTTGAAGGGTGTGTGTGTGTGTGTGTATGTGTTTATCCTTTATGACACCCATACTTAACCAGTGGAACATGTTTCATTATTTCTGTTGTTTATGCTGCAACTGTTGTGACAGTAGGGGCATATCAGTTTCAAAACCCCCCAAAAAACTTATGAATGTTTCCAGGAATGGACAGAAGTACAAACACTGGTTGTTTCCATAAGGAAAATCCTCACTGGTCTATATTTTTGATTATTATTAGTTATTTAAATAAATATGCCATGGTGAAATTGGCAAAAGGGTGTCTGGAATTCTTGAATATCATCAGTGGCCACCCTAAAAAGGAAATGAAAAGAGAGAGAGGAAGAGACACACCTTTAGAGAAAGAGAGCCTGAGTTACAGGCAGATAGTGACAGGGTGAAAGCAACTGAAGGAGAGACAGAGAGACTGAGACATCCAGCCTGGACTGACAGAAATAGAGGGAAGAGAGATGTGGAAGGGACCAGGAAGAGAGAGTTGGCATGAAAAGTAGAGGAAAAGAAAGAGGCAGAGATCAGGAAGAGGGGAGAATGAGATAGAGGCAGAAAAGCAGAGGAAGAAAAAGAAGGGAACAGAAAGAAGAATAAAAAGAGGAAGATGGAGAGAGAGAGAGAGAGAGAGAGAGAGAGAAAGGAGACCTTCCCACCTCTCAGCCCCATATGGCAGAGCTTGCTCCAGAATCAATGTACCTGCTTGGCTGAGGTTTTGTTAATCTTCGAGGAACCAAAAGCAAATCTGCAGCTCCATCTCACACTACAGAACAATTGATGAAAGCTGTTTCCATAGTGCTGAGTACATCCTGCTTTCTCACTCCTGGGGGCTTCTTGTTTTTTCTCTTGCTGTTTTTGAGACTCCGAGACACTCAGATCCAAACAATAAGCCTGACAAAAAGCTAGGCAGAGCTGAGCAGATGCCTTCTTTGTCTTTTATTTTTCCCTAGTGACATGCTCTGTCAGACACCCTAGAAAGTGTCTCAGTGGAGAAGTTGCTGGTGGAGAAGGTAGATGGCTGCTGGAAGCCACTTGACTCTCCAGTAGACTTCGAGTAGGGATTTTTTTGTTTATTTTTGTTTTTTATGGTATTTTCTAAGCAGTTACTATGTGTAAGCCCTTTGGTAGATACAAGATAATCAGTTTGGGCACAGTCCTTGTCCTCCATGGGGTTCACAATCTTGAGCCCCATTTTACAGATGAGGTAACTGAGGCCCAGAGAAGCTAAGTGAATTGCCCAAGGTCACACAGCAGGAAAGTGGCAGAGCCAGGATTAGAACCCAGGTCCTTCTGACTCCCAGGCCCATGCTCTATCCACTAGGCCATGCTGCTTATCTAAGGTTGCTTCCCCTTCCTTGTCCTCAGTTTCCCTCTCAATTAAATGGAAATAGAGGTAGCATGACTCTACCTGCCACCTGGGAGAGAGGTATTGGAAGGAGTTTCAAAGCCTCAAACAGGTACTAGCTTAGTTTGGGGCTTTGACAACAAGAGATTCTCTCCTATCAGCTCTGTTTCTGCTCCTAAGCCTTTGGGAACTTTTCCTCTCTACATGTTTCTTCTTTTTTCTAAAGAGCCAAGAGATCTATCATTTATCTTCTCTCACCATGATCTATTTGTAAGTACTGACTAAGCTCTCATAGCATACCCAGAAGACACCACCTCTGCTCTTTCATGAGCTGACCTAACCCATACTGTTCCTTCTGAAGCTGAAAGAGAGCCTTCCCTGTGCATCCTAGACTGATGAAGAGGAAGAAATAAAAGGAAATCCATATTGTCCATAGAGGAAGCAGCCTCTTCACACAGATGCAGACTGTGTTTCCAGTTCACGACCTTAGTAAACTCTATGAAGTTGGACCACTGCATTGACTTCTCCTTAGGGGTACTCTGGAAAACCAACTAAAAATTCACTTGTTCCACAAAACCTCCCCAAACTATCCCCACTAAGCATTCTAAGAGCACTTAGAAATTTGTAGTGCTGGAAAGAGCCTTCTACCTTCCTAACATTAATACTGAATGAATCTGGGTCCTTTGGAAGTGGGGGGAAGGTCTATCTTCATTTATAGTGATATTTCTGCTTTCATTCTGAGGTCTGCTGTGCTTTGTCTCATTAGACTGTGATCTCTTTGTTCTTCTTCTTTTGTAAAACTCCTAGTGTATTATGTAGGTAGTCCTCAAATTTGTGAGTTAAGATAACCAGCACTTGAATGGTTCAGCTTTACAACACAACAGTTTCAATGTTACAACACTAACCTCCTTCATAGCTCTGGGGTTGTGGGCAGCAGAAAGAGGAGGGTGTATACAAGTCTCAGAGAAATGGGAAAACAATTTTTAATCAGGATGGGAGGAACGCAGGAGAAAGTTTGAAGAGGGTGGGGAGAGATGCTGGGGAGAGGAAAGGGAGGGACCAGGGCCAGTAGACACATCATTTTACTTCAGATGAAATAAAAGTCGGCTATTCTATCATGGAACCTCTCTAACTCAATATAAATGCATTGATGTAGCTATTTTATTCATCTATAATTGATTATGTAATTCTGGGTAATTTTGGTAATGGTTCAGGAACCCATCACCCATTTATAACATTGTTCCTATGAGAAAACTGGTTTCTAACTTACACTGAATTGACTTAAGACATGGCTTTTGGTAACCAACTGTGTGGTAAGTCCAAGGACTACCTAACGTGTACCTGTGCCCGTGGTCTTTGAAGATGATGTTATTGGTGATGAGGTCCTCACCATCTATGTACATGTGTCCAAAAAGACTAGTGCTTAAGCCACACTCCCTCACATGTTTTTTGCATGGTAAGATAGATCCTTGATGAGCTGATGGATTTATTCCATATATTTTCCATGCAATTTGCCAAGCACTGTATTCCTTCATTCAGTCAGTCGTATTTATTGAGTGCTTACTGGATGAGGAACACTGTACTAAGCTCTTGGAAGAGTACAATACCTCAATAAACAGACACATGCCCTGCTCACAGTGAGCTTACAGTCTAGACTGCAAAACAACTCCACTCTACCAGGGGAGCTTCAAGATAATCAGATTAGACACAGCTCTTGTCCCACATGGGGCTCAAAGTCTAAGTGGGGAGTGGGAACAGGTACTTCATCCCCGTTTTCCAAATGAGGGAACTGAGGCACAGAGAAATTAAGCGACCTGTTCAGGGTAACACAGCAGGCAACTTGCCGAGCCAGGATTTGAACCCAGATCTTTGGACTTCCAGGCTCGTTCTCTTTCCATTAGATCCACTAGATCCCATATCCTGATTTTTGTGACTCCTTTACTAGAGGAGAGTAGCCCCTCTCCCAATCATTGCCTGCCAAGCTGATCTCTCTGTTGCAGTTGTCTCCCAACAGAGCTCTGCTATGTTGAATTATTTGAAATTGTTTCACTATCCCTTCATTTTTTTTCTATTCTCTCAAGCTTGCTTGTGTCCCCTTTCAGCTCACCATAAAGCAGCTGTTTAGATATGCTGCTATTATCCATTCTCCTCACATGTCCGGCACACTGAAGCTGTATTGCTATTGAGACCTGCTTCAGTGCTGGTGAGCTGCCTGGAACCTACTTTAGTGCTCTGCATTTAGTGCATATTCATTAAATATTGTTTACTGACTGACTGAAATAGTAAGGAAAGAATTCAGGCATTATGGGCTTAAAAATGTGTTTTGGATAGAGCACAGTCCTTCTAGGTCACCTGTACCAGATTATTACTAGTTTCTTTGTGCAAATAAGATGATAACCTCATTAACTACGAGCTCCCTGAGTCCCAGTGTGGCTTCAGACCAAAACATAATAATAATAATTATGATAATAATAATATTAAGTGCTTACTATGTGCCAAGCACTGTACTAAGTGCAAGAGTAGATACAAGATCATCAGATCCCATATGGTGCTCACAGTCTAAGGAGGAGGGAGAACAGGTATTGAATCCCCATTATGCAGATGAGGGAACTGAGGCACAGAGAAATTAAGTGACTTGCCCAAGGTCACACAGAAGACAAGTGGTAGAGCCTGGATTAGAACCCAAATCCTCAAAGATGACAGTAGAGATGATCCTTTGCAGCATGACAGATACAGGAGAAGTGCAGAGAGCAACACCTAAAACCTCTGCACTGTGTTCATTGACCTTACAAAAATATTTGACACCATTAGCGGACCAGGACTCTGGTCAGGCTAAGCAAAATTGGCTGAGCTGAGCAATGCACTGAGATTTTTAATTAATCAATCAATCAATCAATCAGTGGTATTTATTGAGCATGTACTATGTGCAGAGCACTGTACTAAGAGCTTGGGAGAGTACAACACAACAGAATTAGCAGACACATTCCCTATCCATAATGAGCTTTCTTAGAGGAATGTTGGTCAAATCATAGTTGAAAGAACCCTCTCTGACTCTTTCCCCATCACCAGCAGAATACAGCAGAGCTGTTAAGTATGTATTCTGTGCTGTTATCTTGGAGGATGCAACGAGGGACCTGAAAGCTAACTACTCTTCCAGCCCCCTGGGAAACTCTTCCAGCTCATCAGGTTAAGAGCTTCATCAAAGTCTTTGAGACAGTGGTACAGGAACTGCTACATGCAGATGCCTGTACTCTTGAGGGCACAGCACAAGAAGACATACAAATTATTATAAATTGCTTTGCAGATTCAGTACGGTGATTTGGACTGATAAATCTGAAGACAACTGAAATTGTGTCCCATTTTAGAGCTAGGGAACCCTACCACAACTAAAGGTTTTCACTGGCAACCCCAAATTGAATATTGTCACTGGATTCTTCAGTCCCATCACACTGTTCAGCCACAGAACCTGCCTGCAGCCATAGAACAGCCTCTTCCCCAGTGCTGCTGCTTGACAAATAAGAACCCTGGGGATGTGTATGCTGTTCAGTGATTCTAATTTAGAGAACCAACTGTGGTGATGGAATTGGGAAATTTTGGTGGCCTGTCTTGAGCAAACCCAGAAACATCCCCACTGATGGCCAGAAGAGAGGCCCAGGCCAATAAAACCAGGTCCCTCTTCTCAGTCACCAGCCCGATTGAACAGATCAAGCCTAGGCCTGATTTTGGGGAGGGGACCCAGGAAGACTCCAGGCAAGGGGCAGGTGGAGGTCAATAGGTTTTCTTGCCTACCTGGAAGAAAACTGCAATTTAAAGCCCTGGTGCTAGACCTGTGCCCCAGACAGTAAGCCAGGGAACAGGTCAGCAGGTTGGCCACTCAATCTGGAATCTGGACCGGAGAGGCCTCCAGAGGACATATCTCTTCTACTCTTTTCTTCAGGCTGGTCACCTTAACCAGCCAAGACAAGTGAGACTCTGCTCTGTGTTTAAAGACCTCCCCAAGGAAAGAGACTCTTTAGCCTCCTTAGTAACCGGGGCCTGCGTTTAACAGCTACCAAGTCGATGGTGCAACAGCAATATGTGTGGGTGGATGGGCACTTATTTACACCACACACAAACACACACACACTCTTACACCCCTTTAGCCACTTGCTTATCTTCCATCTTTTGTGACAGAACAACACAGCTCAAGGTGAGCCTCACCTCTGCCCTATCAGCAAGCTGTTCTTCACTACTGTCCATCCATCACTCCGCCACTCTCCTGCGGCCTATTTCAGCCGGCCTGCATCAGCTATTGATTTATTGACCCTGGCCAGGCCAGAAAGACTCAGGGAATCTGCTCCCTACAGAAAGGGCTTTTCAGAAGTACAGATTTGATTTTTTATTTATTCTTTGCTTCAATTTATGGATTGGAGGAGCTTTAGGGAAACGAAGAACGTCTTTCTTCCTCCTTGCTCTGTCTCACTCTGCCTTTCCGGCTTTTGCTATGTGGGACTCCCTGTGCCCCTTTGGTTTCTCAAACCAAGATCAAGTCAGATTTGGGGGATGGATTCTGCATGTTGCCCTGGCCCCACCCCTGAGTTACTGTGTTCCTTTCCCTGCTTCCCCCCGCTCTTTGGTGATTGTTGTTTTCCCTTAGAGACTGAGGACGTTCTCAGATTAAGCTTCTCATTGAGCACAATCTCTAGTTCAAGGCCTTCCAATTCATTTATTTTTTTCCATTTTATCAATAAACCTCAATTAGGGGTCCTCACTGAGCCAGAGAACATTGAATACACAGGAGGATGTGTGGCTGAAAACATGTTTTAGGCTTGGCCCCCTGGGTGGGTTTGGAGTCAGGTGGCAGCCTCTGCCAAAGCCTTGCCCACACCAACAATCTCTCTTCCAGCAGGATCAGTGACCGTCTTTATACCCTGCCAACCTCTCTTCCTCCTCTCTAGGGGTCATCTCCCTGCTGGCCTTAAGAAACTGGAACAGGCCTTCTCCAGCCTGGATTCCTCAAACGTTCTGTAATCCTGCTCTCCACTACTCTGACCCCAGAGCTCTCTCCGGAGGCTTCTCTGGGGCTGTTTCTTCATCCGCCAAATGGGGATAAGGTAGATTGTTTACCCTGTGTGGGACAAGGAATGTGTCCTATCCAATAACCTTGTACCCTAGTGCTTAGCACAGAATAAGCACTTAATAAATGCCATATTTTTTTTACCTGTTTCAGATTCTCTATTGCCTCCTGCAGAGTTTGGCAATCCCCTTTATACCTACCCCTGGGCATATTTTTCCAGACTCTGCCCTCCATGCTGTGCTGGATTTCCAAGTCCAAACAGGCAGAGTTGAAATATTCCTTCCAGTTACAGGCTAGACTTCAAAACAGACTCCATCATGCAGCACCACTGCTCTTCTTTCAACACAAATAACTCCAACTTGTGTGGTTCTTGATGGTGAAATCAGGTCTCTCCCCTCTGATAGGAAGCACCAGATAGAATGCCATAAAATCTTAGCATTCTTGTCTGGCAGGTTTTTCTAGAGATCATTTCACCCACTTTCATCCTTTCAGCCAAATAACACTCCACCTGCTCCACACTAGAATCTTTCCATTCTTTAATGCATTCTGCAAAATAGATACCTCAGCTTTCCCTGAGCACTTGTCTCCCTAGTCTAAAGAAAAGCACACAAACAGAAAGCCCCCAAACAACCTACCTCTCCTGCCGCCTCTGCCTCTGCTGCTAACTACTGCTGCTGCAGGAAGAAGTGAAAATTCTCCTTTTGCCTTCCCTCTGAACTCCATTTTTGTTCTGGTTCTGACCAAGTGATCCCAGAAGTCACCCGGATTCCACCCCTCAGCCCATTTCATGAGGTATTTCTGGCAGGATCCACCCTGGAGATAATCCACGTCTGCAGAGTTAGGTGGTTCAGTGAACCTGCTGTGGATGAGGGGGTTTGAACTAGAGCAAGAGAGTCTTGGGTTCTCTCAGTAAATCAATATGGGCCCAATTGTATCTCCTTTCAGTTTCTGCCTCAGGTTTCCATTATTATTATTAGTAGTAGTAGCAGTAGAATCACTATTATTGTATTTGTTAAGCACTTGCTGTGTGCCAAGCACTGAGGTAGACAGAAGATTATCAGGTTGGATACAGGTCCCTCTAACTAGGAGGGAGTACGGATACTGAATTCCCATTTTACAGATGAGTAAACTGAGGCACAGAGAAGTGAAGTGACTTGCCTAAGGTCACACAGCAGGCAAGTGGGGGAGGTAGGATGAGAACTCAGGTCCTCTGACTCCTAGGCTCAGGCTCTTTCCATTAGGCTTCTTTGGGTCCTCAGTGACACACCACTTAACTTGCTTCCAGATTCAAGCCTTCTAGGAATCTATTGCCATTGTTTTTACGAGATGTTCTTCCCCTTCACTCTATTTATTGCCATCGTTCTTGTCTGTCCGTCTCCCCCGATTAGACTGTAAGCCTGTCAAATGGCAGGGACTGTCTCTATCTGTTGCCGACTTGTTCATTCCAAGCACTTAGTACAGTGCTCTGCACATAGTAAGCGCTCAATAAATACTATTGAATGAATGAATAGGAAGAATGCTTACATAGCCTCCAAGTTCAGATGCTACATCAGCATAAAGCAAGTGGTGATTCCTGTCAATCACTGCCAAACTTGCTCAGTCTTCCTTCCTTAATAATGTTGGTATTTGTTAAGCGCTTACTATGTGCCGAGCACTGTTCTAAGCGCTGGGGTAGACATAGGGGAATCAGGTTGTCCCACGTGGGGCTCACAGTCTTAATCCCCATTTTACAGATGAGGGAACTGAGGCACAGAGAAGTTAAGTGACTTGCCCACAGTCACACAGCTGACAAGTGGCAGAGCTGGGATTCGAACTCATGAACCCTGACTCCAAAGCCCGCGCTCTTTCCACTGAGCCACGCTGCTTCTCCACCCTACCCTCCAAGTTGGGGGGCAGCAGCTCACCCTCCAGCCCCTCACATACCCTGATTTTGTCACTTTGGATGATGAAAGTTTGCTGGGCTGAGTTTTTCCAGACCTCTCTCTGTGAACAGTTAATGAGAGGAGATTTCATTTGTGGCTGTTAGCTGTCTGATTACTATCCTGTGGAAGACGTATTTACAGACAATGGAGACAAATGCTTTATGAACTATCCTTCCAAAATGCCTAAGTCCTACAAAACCAATTTCCTACACTCATGCCAAGCCAGCTGTTTCTCTAAACTCTCAGACCTCAGCTTCTAGATTCTCAAGCCACTTAGAACGTGTGCCCCGTTTGGGACAGGGACAGTGTCTGACATGATTGTCTTGTGCCTATTCGTGTGCTTACTATAGTGATTGGCACATAATAAGAGCTTAACAAATATTATTACTATTATTATTATTAACATTATCATTATAGATCGGAGTGGGAGTCTTCGATTTCTGGGGAATCAGCAATTGTTGGTTCAAGCCCTCACAGTCGGAAAGGTTTCAGTTCTGTTGAAGTCTCAATGGTCTGGCCTTCTCTAAAGAGCAAAGAGTACTCTTCAAAGGATTCCAGGGAAGGACAACATTCATTCTTCCCATTTTACAGAGGGGGAAACTGAGGCACAATTCATTCATTCAATTGCATTTATTGAGCACTTACTGCATGCAAAGCACTGTACTAAGCGCTTGGGAGAGTACAATACAATGACAAACAGACACAGGCACCAGAAAGGTTGCGACTTGAATAAGATCATATAGGCCGAACCTGCCTGGGGCCACCAAATTTTTTGGAAGAAAATACATCCTTTTAACCCAAACATACATGGGGCAAATCTAAAAGTAAGCACCAAACTTTCAGGAATGGAGACTGCACCAAAGTGGGCATGTTTTGGAGCCTCAAACCAGGTCATCATCCTCACCAGCACCCACAGCACTGACCGAACCTCCTTTGTTCAGAACACTGTACTAAGGGCCTACTGGGGACTTCAACATCCGCATTAATAATCCTGCTGCCCTCCCTGCCCCCACCCCTAGCCACTACTTCAACCCACTACTTCTCCCTGCTGACCTTGTCCTGCAGCCCACATCAACAGCACACCAACTTGAAATCTAAAAGTAAATTAAGCACTATACTAAGCGCTTGGGAGAGCAGAACATGAAGGAGAACACATTCCCTGACCTCAAGGAGTTTATGATCCATGGGGAGAGGGCTGGATTAATGGTGTGGTTTTAGAGGCTGCAGCACAAGGGCCCAGGCTAAAGGGAAAGCACTAGTCACCTCCCAGAGCCACTCAACTCAAGTTGCCACTGCTTTTCTCTCCTAGACCCCCTCCAATCTGGCTTCCGTCCCCTCCACTCTACCGAGACTGCTCTCTCTAAGGTCACCCATGACCTCCTTCTTGCCAAATCCAATGGCTCCTACTCCATTCTGATCCTCCTTGACCTCTCTGCTGCCTTTGACACTGTCGACCATCCCCTCCTCCTCCATACCTTATCTCACCTTGGCTTCACGGACTCTGTCCTCTCCTGGTTCTCCTCTTACCTCTCTGGCCGGTCATTCTCGGTCTCCTTCGCTGGAGCTTCCTCCCCCTCCCATCCTTTAACTGCTGGAGTTCCTCAAGGGTCAGTTCTTGGCCCTCTTCTGTTCTCCATTTACACTCACTCCCTCGGTAAACTCATTGGCTCTCACGGCTTTGACTACCATCTCTACGCAGATGACACACAGATCTACATCTCCGCCCCTGTCCTCTCCCCCTCCCTTCAGGCTCGCATCTCCTCCTGCCTCTGGGACGTCTCCACCTGGATGTCGGCCCGCCACCTAAAACTCAACATGAGCAAGACTGAGCTCCTCATCTTCCCTCCCAAACCCGGTCCTCTCCCAGACTTCTCTATCACCGTGGATGGCATGACCATCCTTCCCGTCTCTCAGGCCCGCAATCTCGGTGTCATCCTTGATTCGTCTCTCTCGTTCGCCCCACGCATCCTATCCGTTACCAAGACCTGCCGGTTTCACCTCTACAATATCGCCAAGATCCGCCCTTTCCTCTCCACCCAAACGGCTACCTTACTGCTACGGGCTCTCGTTATATCCCAGCTAGACTACTGTGTCAGCCTTCTCTCTGACCTCCCTTCCTCCTCTCTCACCCCGCTCCAGTCTATTCTTCACTCCGCTGCCCGGCTCATCTTCCTGCAGAAACGATCTGGGCATGTCACTCCCCTTCTTAAACAACTCCAGTGGTTGCCTATCGACCTCCGCTCCAAACAAAAACTCCTCACTCTAGGCTTCAAGGCTCTCCATCACCTTGCCCCTTCCTACCTCTCCTCCCTTCTCTCTTTCTACCACCCACCCCGCACGCTCCACTCCTCTGCCGCCCACCTCCTCACCGTCCCTCGGTCTCGCCTATCCCGCCGTCGACCCCTGGGCCACGTCCTCCTGTGGTCCTGGAACGCCCTCCCTCCTCACCTCCACCAAACTGATTCTCTTCCCCTCTTCAAAACCCTACTTAAAACTCACCTCCTCCAAGAGGCCTTCCCAGACTGAGCTCCTCTTCTCCCTCTACTCCCTCTGCCACCCCCCCTTTACCTCTCCGCAGCTAAAGCCTCATTTTCCCCTTTTCCCTCTGCTCCTCCACCTCTCCCTTCCCATCCCCACAGCACTGTACTCGTCCGCTCAACTGTATATATTTCCATTACCCTATTTATTTTGTTAATGAATTGTACATCGCCTTGATTCTAGTTAGTTGCCATTGTTTTTACGAGATGTTCTTCCCCTTGACTCTATTTATTGCCATTGTTCTTGTCTGTCCATCTCCCCCGATTAGACTGTAAGCCCGTCAAATGGCAGGGACTGTCTCTATCTGTTGCCGACTTGTTCATCCCAAGCGCTTAGTACAGTGCTCTGCACATAGTAAGCGCTCAATAAATACTATTGAATGAATGAATAAGTGTGTGTCTCTTTACCCTATCAACATGGCCACCACTTAGGACATTACTAAGATGATGCCTGAACCAGACCTTTCCAAGACGGCTGCAGCATACGCATATCATCAGAGGAGGTGAGGCAGCACTGGAGCTCCCCTCTAGACTGTAAGTTCCTTGTGGGCAGGGATCTTGTTCACCAACTCTATTGTACTGTACTCTCCCAAATGCTTAGTTCAGTGTTCTACACACAGTAAATGCTAACAAATTCCACTGATCAATTGGTGTCTGGCCCTAATCCTCCTCCCTCTGATGCTTCTCATGTGTGGCAGCCATCTTTAATTTCTCCACTCTGTGAAGAAGGTGGTTGATGAAGGAATAAGGAGGAGACCATATGGGGCCATGTGATCAGGGCTCAACTCTGCCCCCCAGGTGCTGTTCAGTTTGTCAAGCCAGCACTGTCCTGCCATTGCCCCCGTGTGGCCTTGGCTCTCCTGCCACTGCTATCCCTCCCCATATACTCTCAAATGAGCCCAGTTCTGGGGATGAGGCAGCTGGTCCAGCCCAGGCCTGACAGCCTTCTGCTTGTGCAAGCCCCAGCTTGTTCATGTTCTGCTCCAGGGCTCTTTCTTAAAGGGGCTGCTGCTCCTTTAAGAGTCTCAGCTCCCCTGGATCAGAGGGCAGATGTGCTCCTCACTCTTGTTGCCAGAGTCCTTGTCCTCCACAAGGCCCTCTCTACCAGTCCTACCAAACTCATCCTTGCTATCTTCCCCAGTTGCCTACACTTCAACTCCCAACCCTGGTCACCCGCACAGTCCACTTCCTTAGTTCCAGCACTCATGTAGCCGAGAACTGTGAGGGAAATCCGGAATTCTGGAAGATTTCCTCCACTTCAAATTCACCCTGGCCTACTGTAATTCAGTCCTCTCCTTCTACTCAGCAACATCACTTTTCCTCCCTAAATAAATCCCATGTCCATAGCCCTCACCAGCTATTCCAAAGCTTTAGCTCCCTTGTGAAGCTGCCAGAGCCAACAATCCCTCCCTCTCTAACCCTAGTGAACTCACCAACTATTTCTTGGTAAAAGAGAAATCATAAATTTCCCAAAGTCCTTCCATTGCACCCTCACAGCTCCTCTTTTTCTTCTCTTTCCAAGGTTCTTTCAGTAAGTACTCACAACTTCCTGTGGCACTTATTCACATATCTTTAGGTCTGAATACTTCCTTCTGTCCATAATTTATTTTAATATCTGTATTCCTATTAGGGCTACTAATTCTACTGTACTCTCCCAAGCACTTAGCACAGTGCTCTTCTCAGAGTTGGTGCTCAGTATATACTATTGATTAATTGATTGTTTGAGGAAGTCACCCATCTGCCCTTGTGCCTCCACCCCATCCCCTCTCACCTCTTAGAAACGCTGGCTTCCCCTCCTTCTCCCTTCCCTTACTATAGGAAAGAGCATTGGGCTGGGAATTAGAAGACCGGGATTCTAATTGCAGCTCAGCCACTTGGCTGCTCCTTGATCTTGGAAAAGTCACTTAAACCTCTCTCTATCTCCATTTCAGCATCTGTAAAATGGGGAGCTGCTCTCCCTACCTCATAGATTGTGAGCCTGGGTGAGTTCAAATGTGCCTAAATCCCCCATATATTAAAAAAAAACTCTCCTCTAAAATGCCCAACTCCCTCCATTTATCACCCATCTCCTGTAAGCCCGTTATGGGCAGGGATTGTCTCTCTTTATTGCTGAATTGTACTTTCCAAGTGCTTAGTACAGTGTTCTGCAAACAGTAAGCGCTCGATAAATATGATTGAATGAATGAATATACTCCTTGAAGGGGTTGTATAATGCCACTACCTTAACTTCTTCTCTATCTCCCTTTTTCACTCTTCACAATCCAGTATCCCCCACCTACAGTCCACTGGGGCAGTACTCTGTGCGGTCACCATAACCTCCTCATAGCCAAGTCCAGTGGACTGTACTCTGTGCTAATCCTACTGCTATCATCCTGGTCCTACCAGCCCAAGCTCAGTACACCCCTCTCAGGGTCGCACCTGGGGAGTTTCTAGTTCTCTACCATTCATTCATTCATTCACTCATTCATTCATTCAATCGTATTTATTGAGCACTTACTATGTGCAGAGCACTGTACTAAGCACTTGGAAAGTACAATTCAGCCACAAAGAGAGACAATCCCTGTCTACAGTGGGCTTACAGTCTAGAAGGAGGGAGACAGACATCAAAACAAGTAAACAGGCATCAATAGCATCAATATAAATAAATACAATTATAGATATATATCAAACAAGTAAGCAGTCATTAATGTAAGTAGAATTGTAGATATGTACATATATACATAAGTGCTGGGCACAAATACACAAGTTCACACACAAGTACACATATATACACAACTTCTTCTCCGTGCCTCAGTTCACATGGGGCTCTCAGTCTCAATCCCCATTTTACAGATGCAGCAACTGAGGCAGAGAGAAGTGACTTGCCCAAGGTCACACAGCAGACAAGTGGCCGAGCTGGGATTAGAACCCAGATCCTTCTGACTCCCTGTCCCATGCTCTACCCACTAGGTTGTGCTGCTTTTCAACTGATAAATTGATAATGGGAGAGGGAGGTTCTGTAAATGTTGATATATGAAAGAGACTGACATTCAAAAGAGAAGAGAGGCAGATGGCATCTTGGCTTGATGTAAATGAGAAGCGGTGTGGCTTAGTGGAAAGAACGTGGGCTCGGGAGTCAGAGGTCATGGGTTCTAATCCTTGCTCCGCTACCTGTCAGCTATGTGACCTTGGGCAAGTCACCTAACTTCTCTGAGCCTCAGTTACCTCATCTGGAAAATGGGGATGAAGACCGTGAGCCCCATGTGGGATAACCTGATTTCCTTCTATCTACCCCAGAGCTTAAAGAGTGCTTGGCACATAGTAATAATAATAATAATAATGGTGGTATTTGTTAAGTGCTTACTATGTGCAAAGCACTGTTCTAAGTGCTGGGGGGATACAAGGTGATCAGGTTGTCCCATGTGGGGCTCACAGTTTTAATCCTCATTTTACAGATGAGGTAACTGAGGCATGGAGAAGTTAAGTGACTTGCCCAAAGTCACACAGCTGGCAAGCGGCAGAGCAGGGATTGGAACCCATGACCTCTGACTCCCAAGCCCAGGCTCTTTCCACTGAGCCACGCTGCTTCTCTAAGCACTTAACAAATACCATCATCATCATTATTATTATTATTGTTAAAGAGCATTATCCCAGCTCTATCACTGGCCTGCTGTGTGTCAGGTCAAGTGATTTAACCTCTCTGTGACTCACTTTTCTCATCTGAAAACTGGGGATAAGACACTCTCTCTCCTACTTAAATTGTATCAATATTTATTGAGCTCCTACTTGATGCAGTGCACTGTACTAGAAACTTCAGAAGAACAGAATAAAGAATTTCATGTTTTCTTGCAATGAAGAAACTGGTTGGTTTTGGGTGGGGTGGGGAAGGGAGAGTCAAGCAGAGGCCTACCCATTCCATTCCTAGCTTGGGAAGTGGCTAGCGAGTGGCAGGCAATCTGCTACAAGGCAAAACTCACCTGTGCTGGGCAGCAGCGACATGGGAGAGAGCTGAGGGTGGAGACTCAAGTTTACTGCACAGAAGGAGGCAGTGGTAAACCATCTCCGTATTTATACCAAGAAAACTCTATGGTTACCCTACCAGAACAATTGCAGATGGAGGTGGAGCATTCTGGGAGAGATGTGTCCATGGCGTCACTATGGGTTGGAGATGACTTGACAGCATAAGACAAGACAAGCTTAGTACACTTACCTCCACTGGCTTCCCATTTCCCTCTGCGTCAAAGGCTTCTCACAATTCAATCAATCGTATTTATTGGGCACTTACTATGTGCAGAGCACTGTATTAAGCACAGCGTGGCTTATTGGATAAAGCATGGGCCTGGGAGTCAGAAGGACCTGGGTTAGTAGTAGTAGTAGTTAGTATTTATTGAGTGCTTACTATGTGCAAAGCACTGTACTAAGTGCTTGGAATGTACAATTCGGCAACAGATAGAGACAATCCCTGCCATTGACGGGCTTACAGTCTAATCGGGGGAGCAGACAAAAACAATAGCAATAAATAGAATCAAAGGGATGTACACCTCATTAACAAAATAAATAGGGTAATAAAAATATATACAAATGAGCAAATGAGCACAGTGCTGAGGGGAGGGGAAGGGAGAGGGGGAGGAGCAGAGGGAAAGGGGGGAAAGGGGGCTTAGCTGAGGGGAGGTGAAGGTGGGGGGGCAGAGAGGCAGCAGAGGGAGCAGAGGGAAAAGGGGAAGCTCAGTCTGGGAAGGCCTCTAATCTCAGCTTTGCCACATGTCTGCTGTTTTACCTTGGGCAAATCACTTCACTTCTCTGAGCCTCAGTTACATCTGTAAAATGGGGATTAAGAGTATGAGCCCCATGTGGGATAGCGACTGCATCCAACCTGATTAACTTGTATCTATCCCAGCACTTAGAACAGTGTTTGGCACATAGTAAGCACTTAACAAGTACCGTAATTATCATTATTGTTATTACAACAGAATTAGCAGACACGTTCCCTGCCCATAATGAGCTTACAGTCTAGAGGGGCCTCAAGGCTCTCCAACTCTCCCCATTCTACACTGCTCACTTCTCCTTCTACTCCCCAGCTCAGTCTCCTCATCTACCCCAATCTAACCTCACTTCACCTCACTTTTGCCTCTCCCTCACACTGTTCCACTAACTCCCTTCCCAAATCTGAAACCGCAGCTCTCCCTAAGTTCAAAGTCCTCTTAAAATTCCACCTCCTTCCCCAAGTCTTCCCTGACTATGTCTCAGGCCACATAATATCAGGTTATAGCATGTGCATGTACGCATGACATAGTTTTCTAGCTTTTGTGCTTCTTCTAGACTGTAAGCTTCCTGTAGGCAGGGGACGAAGCTACCAACTCTGTACACTCTGTACATCTCTGCACACGCTAAGTGTCCAATAAATGCCATTGGTTGATTGATATCTGCCCAACAGTCATCAGTAACATTTAAATGTTTATGTTTTAATTCATAGCCTTCTTTAGCAGCACCGGTATATGTCAGCATAATCAAAATGCGCATTCTGATTATTCAATTTGTAAAGATATCTGTCTGTCTTCCCCATTACAGTGTAATCTCTTTATGGGCAGGGTACAGGTCTACCAACTCCAAGTAGGTAGAGCACAGGCCTAGAAATCAGAAGGACCTGGGTTCTAATGCCAGCTTCACCACTTATCTGCTGTGTGACCTTGGGCAAGTCACTTAATTTCTCTGTGCCTTGATTACCTCATTTGTAAAACGGGGATTAAGACTGTGAGCCTCATGTAGGACAGGGACTGTATCCAACCTGCTTATCTTGTCAGTTAGTCAATCATATTTATTGAGCACTTACTATGAGCAGAGCACTGTACTAAACACTTTGGAGAGTACAACATAAAAATAATAACAGACACATTCCCTGCCCACAATGAGCTTAAAGTATAGAGGGAAACTGTATCTACAGTAAGTGTTTAGCAAATACCATAAAAAAACACCACTCCATTGAATTGTGCCCTCCTAAGCGCTTAGTACTGTGCTCTGCCTACAGTAAGCACTCAAAAAATACCATTGATTGATATATGTGCTGTACATTCCCAAGCACTTAGTACAGTGCACTGTACATAGTGGATGCTCAATAAATATCATTATTGCTACTACTAATCCTCCTTGACCTCTTGACTGTCTTTGACAGAATTGACCAGTCCCCCTTCCTAGTTCACTCTCAGGGTCGCACCTGGAGAGTTTCCAATACTCTACCAGTCTCAACAATGGGAGGGAGAGTCAAGTCTAGCTTGGGCAGTGGCTAGTGTGGCTCAGTGGAAAAGAGCCTGGGCTTCGGAGTCAGAGGTCATGAGTTCGACTCCCAGGTCTGCCACTTGTCAGCTGTGTGACTGTGGGCAAGTCACTTAACTTCTCTGTGCCTCAGTTCCCTCATCTGTAAAATGAGGATTAACTGTGAGCCTCACGTGGGACAACCTGATCACCCTGTATCTCCCCCAGCGCTTAGAACAGTGCTCGGCACATAGTAAGTGCTTAACAAATACCAACATTATTATTATTATTATTAGTGAGTGGCAGGCAATCTGCTACAAGTCAAAACTCACCTGTGCTGGGCAGCAGCAGCACGGGAGGGAGTCGAAGGCGGAAACTCAGGTTAACTGCACGTAAGGAGGCAATGGTAAACCACTTCCGTATTTTTCCAACAAACCTGTATTGATACACTACCAGAACGATTGCAGATGGAGGTGGGGCATTTTGGGAGAGATGCATCTATGGCATCGCTATGGGTCTGACACAACTCGACAGCATAAGACAAGAGCAACCTTCCTAGAAATGCTATCAAACCTTGGATTTGTCAACACAGTCCTCACCTAGTTCTGTTCCTACCTCTTTAATCACTCCTTCTCTGACTTAAAAAACACTTGCTACTATCAGACATATCCTTGTTCTTCCTCCTGCTCCACTACTTGTAAATAATAATGTCTGCCTGTTCTCCCATTAGAGTATAAACTCCTTGAGGTAAGGGACCATGTCTTTCACTTCTGTAGCACTCTCCCAAACACATAGTACAGTGCTAAACTTAGAAGGCATTCAATCAATTCAACTGACTGATTACTAAGTGCAGAGCAGGTTCCTGGGAGAGAGCTAAAAAAATAAAAGATACCGTACTTTCCCTTGAGTTTACAATCTAATGGGCGAAGCAAGTGGACACAAATTGCCAAATATACAATAGGAAAAAAAGGGGCATAGAAATAATGATAAAGATACAAGCAAGCAACAGGTAAATGATTAAATAAAAACAATAATAATAGTAATGATAATAATAATCATGATATTTGTTAAGCACTTACTATGTGCCAAGCGCTGGACTAAGCACTGGGGTAGGTACAAGATCATCGGGGTCCCATATGGGGCTCACAATCTAAGGAGAAAGGAGAACAGGCATTGAATCTCCATTTTGCAGATGAGGTAACTGAGCACAGAGAAGTGAAGTGACTTGCTCAAGGTCACACAACAGACAAGTGGAAGAGCTGGGATTAGAACTCAGGTCCTCTGGCTCCTAGGCCTGTGCTTTTTCCACAGTGTTTCTCTAATAAAACAAATGATACATGTGAATGCTGAGGTGCCTGGTGGGCAGGATTCTCAGAGTGGGTTGGAAGCCTGAGAATCCTGAGGTCAGCAGTTCACCTGAATGACAGAGTGCTAGGGGCTTTTCCATCTCCTTGACCCTGCTACCACTCTGGAGGATTCCCAGGAATTCCCAAATTTCGGGTAGGGTGACGGAGAGAGGGCAGTCCAGACTAGAGGGTCTAATTGGATAGCTCATGGACCAATTAGGCAGTATATAAGGAAAACGCAGTCTGCACCAATTCAAGCAAGCTTCTGAATTCTGACAAAATCCTAGGATCAAATCCTCCATACATCTGCTGGCCAATTTACAGGATATCATTAAGGCTATTTAAAAATGTGGATTTTGTAGAATGGATGTAGGTTTGGGTGGAGAAACCCAGGAAAGAACTATCTAATAGCAATAATAATAATAATTATGATATTTGTTAAGCACTTACTATGTGCTAAGCACTATTCTAAGTACTGGGGTAGATACAAGGTAATCAAGTTGTCCCAAGTGGGGTTTACAGTCTATGGTTCATTGCTTTGTGCTGGCTACGGGGAAGTGGGCCAGGCTGGGGGAGAGAGAGCACAGGATGGCTTAGTGGATAGCGCACGGGCCTGGGAGTCAGAAGGACCTGAGTTCTAATCCTGCCTCCTCCTCTAGACTATAAACTCGTTGTGGGCAGGGAATGTGTCTCTTCATTGTTCTATTGTAATAATAATAATCATCGTGGTATTTGTTAAGCACTTACTATGTGCCAGGCACTGTACTAAGCACTGGGATGGATACAAACAAATTGGGTTGGACACAATCCTTTGTCCCATGTGGGACTCCCAATCTCAATCCCCATTTTACAGATGAGGTATTTATCTCTAAAGCTGACAGAAGACTGACCCAAGGGATTAAATCTCCACCAGAGTGGACCACATTACTCCACCCTTTTCTTCTTTAGGCTTCAGCTTCTTGATGCATGAAGGAGGTCCTTGACCTCTATAGACATAACCCTGAGGTAGCATCAGATGCCAACTTCAAATGACATTAGTTATTTTCCATTTGCATTCCATGGAGATGGTCCTGCAGCAGTCAGTTTTCTTTACCCTCTGCATCCGCTTCTTCCCCTCCTACTCTCTCCTTGACCTAGTTTCCACGTCCTTACTCCATTGGGACCAATCTCTCCCCAGGTTCACCAATAAACTCCATCTAGCCAAATCTAATTGACTCAACTCCATCCTAATCTTCTTCACCCACCCAGCTGCCTTTGACACTGTGGACCAGCCCCTCTATCTGGAAACACTACCTAACCTTTTTTTTTTCTTACAGCATTCTCTCCTGGTTGTCCTCTTGGGGAGTTTATCCACTCCAATAGCATCATGACCACCTTCCAATTCTACCTCGCCAGCCCTGACTTCTCTCCTTTTCTGCAATCTCTTACCTCTAGCACATCACTACAAGACTGTTCCACTGTCCCCTCAGTCTTAGTTTGTCCCAAACCGAACTTATCATCTTCCCTCCCAAATCCTCTGCTTTGCCTATCTTTCCTATTACAGTCAATCACATTATCATCCACCCAGCCTCTCAGACTGTAACCTTGGAATTATCTTTGACTCCTTCTAACCTGTCAACCTCCACATTCAGTCTATTGCCATATGCTGCCATTTCTTCCTCAACAACATTCCCAACCTTCCTCTTCATCCAAATAAGCCACCACACTGGTTATGATTTCCCGGCTTCTAATTTCTCCCTGCTCCCAGATAATTTTTTTAAAACATCATTCTACAAACATCTCCGCACTCCTCAAAAACCTCCAGTAGTCACCCACCTCTCGCTGTATCAAGCAGACAATTGGCTTTAATGCACTCAATCAGCTCTCTCCCTCCTAATGATCCACTCTCTTCTCCCTCTGCACCCCAGTTCACATTCTCAGTTCCTCTCAAACGTACCAACTCATTATGACTCTTTCTCATTTCTCCCTGTGTTGACCTCTTGCTCATGCCCTACCTGCCTGGAACTCCCTTCCCCTTTGTATCTGACAGACCACAACTCTCCCAATCCTCAAAACCCATCTGAAAACACAAATCCTCTCACAGGCCTTCCTGGATTAATTTCTAATTTCTCCACTTATTTCCCCAATTGCCACATCAGCACTTTCATGCCACCTAAGCACTTAAGTACTCACAAACTCCTGGAGCATTTGATATATGTTCTACTACTTTATGTACATGTCTGTCTGCCCCTCTGGGTTGTAAGTTCCTTGATAGCAGGGATCATAACAATGAATTATATTGTCCCTGCCCAAGCACTTAGTACAGCGCTCTGCTCTGCATGCAGTAAATGCTCAATAAATACCACTGATTGACTGGGGATCTAAGAAGTATCCAGTTATAGTCTAGGGTTCCCCGGACCAGTCTGGAATAGGAGGGACAAGAATACATAGAATGGAAAGTGGTAGGGACAGAGCTAGAGAGGTGCAGGAGTGGAATGGAATAGGACTCTCTGGGATGAAAAGTGAGGTGAATTGGGAACTAATAGAACATGGATTAGAATGGAAATGTGCAGAACAAAAAGAGGATGATAATTGAATTTGCGGAATTAGAAGTGGAAATTTGCACACAGGGAAGAGGGATGAAATGGGAACTTCAGGAATGGGAAGAGTGACCCTCTCTGAGGCCCCAGGAGAGGGTGGTTAATTGATATGTCCATCACAGACTGGTGCAAGCCCTTCCCCAAGGTTATGCATCTTCTGGAAGGTCGTCTGCTGCAGTAGCTCTCTGCTGAGCTCACCAACGCAGACTGCTTTTCTACCAAGGCTGTAATGATTACTCTTAGATAACTTTATTGGCTGGGAGTATTGGCTGGCTTTGCAGCAATCACAGCTTCCCGCCTCGCTCTCATCAGAGAAATCCGCAGGTGAATGGCAGAAAGTATCAAAGGCCGGTTTAGCCCCATAGAACAAAGGGAGGTGGGATATGGCCAGATCAAGAGAAGCCCCTAGAGAGGGGGAGGCTAGGGTCAGCCTCCAATCAATCAATCAATCAATAGTATTTATTGAGCACTTACTGTGTGCAGAGCACTCCATCCAAATCCCATGGATTAACCTACATATTCCCCCAAGAGTATATGATATATATGGAACATTTATCCAAGTCTCTTGGCCAATTTTTTCCTGAATTACAGAAAAGGTGCAGAGTAGGAAAGTCAATTGCCATTGTTATTTTAGAGATGTGAATCCAGGCAGCATGACTCCAGGCCATTTGATGGAGTCTCCCTTCAGGAATGACAGACCAGTCTTGGACCAGAGACTTCAGGACCAAGAACCTGTGAAAGAATTGATTTTAGTGCTAGTGGTTCACACAGCACTGCTTGCATTCTCTTCTTCCTGGTGGCCATGTTTCCTCTGGGGTGTGGAGTGCATTGGGAAAGGGTACAGCATGCTGTGAAGTGCACAGGCAGATTTTTTTTTAACAAACAGGACCCATTTATGGCCAAAGTAACTGCATCGTAGTGCCAATCCTGGGCTGTAGGACTATGACCCACAACTACCAAGACAGCTGCCTTGTGGGCTCTTCCCACTTGACCAACAGTATATTAGTAAATTTAATCATGATTAAATATGCTAAATCATGATAATGGTTCAGCTAATTTTAACTCCTTCCAAGGGATGTCTCTTTGTGCAAAACTGAGGATTATCTTCTCATGCCAACTCTTCTGAGGTTCCCAGGCTTAAACCATCAGGATCAATCACCATTAATTCAGATGTACATAAAGGACCCATCTATAAACTGCTAGATAACCAAGTAAGAAAGCATCATTCCTGCCTTCAAAGAGTTTCCACTGGAAATGGAAGTCAAATCTGTCCCTTCGGGTTTGAAGATGACACAATTCATGGTAAGGTTTCATCAGTATACGTGACTCAATCAATGGTATATATTGAGCACTTACTGAGTGCAGGGGACTGTACTAAGTGCTTTGGAGAGGACACTATAAAAGAGTAGGTATAGACGGTCCCACCCCACAAGGAGTTTACAGACTAGCCAGACTGACTGGTAAGACTAATGCATGATTGAAAATCCCTTCCGGGTTCTATGCAGGTAAGGGATACCATGCTTATTTGCTGAACTATTTCATTTGTTACTTGCCATGACTTGCCATCTCTTTGTACTTTCCCTCAATATTTTTTATGGTATTTGTCAAGCGATTAGTGCCCAGCACTGTTCTAAGTGCTGGAGTAGATACAAGTCAATCAGGTTGGACACAGTACCTGTCTCACATAGGGCTCACAATCAATCAACCAATCAATCAATCAATTATATTTATTGAACACTTACTGTGTGCAGAGCACTGTACTAAGCCCT
The DNA here is from genome assembly GCF_004115215.2 of Ornithorhynchus anatinus. Lineage (NCBI taxonomy): Eukaryota > Metazoa > Chordata > Mammalia > Monotremata > Ornithorhynchidae > Ornithorhynchus > Ornithorhynchus anatinus. The sequence continues at coordinate 12,347,612 of NC_041750.1, forward strand.
TGGGAGCTTGTAGACATGATCTGTGCCCTCAAAGAACTTACAAACACGATCTTTCCAAAGTCTTTCCTTTAAGACAGTCACCTCATTTCTGTTGGCTGCATGCCGGGGTGATCTGTGGACCACTGCTGTTGACCAGTGTCCTACTATTAGGCCACATCATGTGGGGCTTTGCTTCACTGTGTCTTTTAAATGTTCTGTCCAACCAATTCAGTTTACCCTAGAACAACTATTTGGGTACACTGCTGTCATCCACTCTCCTCAAATGTCCCGCCCTGCAAAGTTGTGATGTGACCAACATTGCTTCAATAGTGGTGCTGAGCCTCGGACCGTCCGGACCCGCGCCCGCCTCAGCCTTTCACAACCTGGATCTCCGCACCCCCGCTCGGAAACTCCGACACTACGGATCTTCGCCCCCACAGACCCCCAGCCACCAGCTTCCAGTCCACCCCCCACCCCCCCCGCTCGGGCCCGGGGACATTGCGCTCCCCTTCTCGATCCTGGGGACATTGTGCTCCCCTTCTCGGCCCCAAGGACATTGTGTCCTCGGGGGACATTGTGTCCCCCTGCTCGGGCCCGGGGACATTGTGCTCCCCAACCGCTCCCCCACTCCGCCCGAGGCGGCCATTTTAGGAAGCCCCCACTCTGCCTGAGGCGGCCATTTTGGGAAGGCCTCACTCCCTCTTCCCTCTTGAGGTGATTCATCCCTCCCGCCCCCGCCCCGGGCGACGACGTCCTTGTTCTCACCATGTTACCTTACCTTAGCCGCCGCCTACGGCCGCCACCCACCCCGGACAACCTCAGGGCCCCCCGCCGCCACAGGGTTATTTGGTCATGAGCTCTGGGACTCTCTCGGCCGCTGGCCGCTTGACTTTGAGTCTGATCGGGTAGGGTCGGCTCGTCCCCCGACCCTGGTCATCGCCTGCTTATTAACACTATTGTAGTGTGCCTTACTGTAGCATGTTGCTATATTTGCGATCTCGCTTTTTATTGTTTATTGTCATCAGATTTTGAATTTGATCAGGTCACCCCTTAACCAAGTCTACCCCCGACCCTGGTCATCACCCCTTTTATTAACACGACTATATTGTATCATACTGTATCATGTTGCTATATTAGCACCACTGTATTGTATCATATTGTATCATGTTGCTATATTACCGATTTCGTTTATTACTGTTTATTGTTGTCAGTGCTGCCACCCACCTCTCTGGCCTCTCCATGTCCCTCCTCCCTCCCTCCCCCCTCCCGCCCCTTCCTATCCTCCCCTTCCCCTTCCCCTCTCTCACTCAGCTCTTTCCCGCTCTCTCCTCTGTCTCCTCCCCCCCCTCCCGCCCTAGAACCCCACTTTACCAGCGCTACCCCTCTTCCCCCTCCCCCTACTCTTCCCCCCACCAAACCCCCTCTTCCCCCCCTCCCCCCTTCTCTCTTCCCCACCCATGCCCCATCCCAGTCCTCTTGTCCCACCGCCACCCCTCATCCCCCTCTCCTCGTCCAGGGCCCCGCCACCTCCTTCCCATCCAAACCCTCCCCTCCCCCCGCCCTTCCCCCCCTCCTCCCCTTGCACCCACAGCTACTTTCAAGTGTGGCCTCTGGAACCCCCGCTCTATTACAGGCAAGCTACCTTTCATCCATGACCTTTTCCTCTCCCGCTCTCTCCTCCTCCTCGCCCTTTCAGAAACGTGGCTCTCTCCCGAAGACACGGTCTCCGCCGCCGCTCTCTCCGGCGGAGGCCTCTCCTTCTCCCACTCCCCCAGACTCACCGGTAAGGGAGGAGGCGTCGGCTTCCTCCTCTCGCCCCGATGCCGCTTCCGCACTATCCCTCCTCCCCCCTCCCTCTCCTTCCCCTCCTTCGAAGCCCATATCATTCGCCTCTACCACCCACTCCAGTTACTTGTCGCCGTCATCTACCGCCCTCCCGGTCCCACCTCCGACTTCTTCAACCACCTTGACCCCTTTCTCACCTTTCTCCTCTCCTTCTCTCTGCCCACTCTGATCCTTGGAGACTTCAACATCCATACGGATGTACCCGACGACTCCTCTGCCGCCCGCCTGCTATCCCTCCTCGACTCTGCCGACCTCCTCCTCCACCATACCGCGCCCACTCACCGACTCGGTCACACCCTCGATCTCGTCATCTCCTACCGCTGCACTATCTCCTCACTCACCAACTCTGAAATCCCTCTCTCTGACCATAACCTTCTCACCTGCCTCATCTCTCACACTCCCTCCCCCTGCAAATCTTCGCTACTGCCCCACAGAGACCTCCGCTCTCTCGATCCCATCCGTCTTTCCAATAGCATCTCGCCTCACCTTGCCGCCCTGTCCTCTCTTCCCACTCTCGACGAGCGGGTCTCCGCTCTCAACTCCACCCTCTCTACTCATCTCGACTCTCTCGCCCCCCTTTCCCTCCGCCGCTCTCGCTCCACTAACCCACAGCCCTGGATCACCTCCTCCGTCCGCCTCCTACGCTCCTATGCTCGAGCTGCTGAGCGCTGCTGGCGAAAGTCCAAGCACCGAGCCGACCTCACACACTTCAAATTTATCCTTTCCTGCCTTAACTCTGCCCTCTCCTCCGCCAGGCAAAGCTTCTTCTCCTCCCTCATCGACACCCATGCCCGTCACCCCCGCCGATTGTTCCGGACCTTTAACTCTCTCCTTAGGCCCCTGTTCCTCCCCCTCCCCATCTCTCACCCCTAATGATCTGGCCACCTATTTCCTCACGAAAATCAACACGATCAGGTCTGAGCTCCCCCAAAGTCACCCCTCTGCCTCTCCCCTCCCCCCCCAACAACCCCCTCCCCTACTTTCCCATCCTTCCCTGCAGTATCCTCAGAGGAGATCTCCTCCCTCCTCGCAAGTGCCACCCCCTCCACCTGCGCCTCGGACCCCATTCCCTCTCACCTTCTTAAAACCATCGCCCCTGCCCTCCTCCCTTCCTTAACTTCTATTTTTAACCACTCAATCTCCAAGAGCTCCTTCCCCTCTGCCTTCAAACATGCCCACGTCTCCCCCATCCTAAAAAAACCGCTCTTGACCCCACTTCCCCCTCCAGTTATTGTCCTATCTCCCTACTACCCTTCCTTTCCAAAATCTTAGAACGAGTCGTCTACAATCGATGCCTAGAATTCCTTAACTCCCATTCTCTCCTAGACCCCCTCCAATCTGGCTTCCGTCCCCTCCACTCTACCGAGACTGCTCTCTCTAAGGTCACCCATGACCTCCTTCTTGCCAAATCCAATGGCTCCTACTCCATTCTGATCCTCCTTGACCTCTCTGCTGCCTTTGACACTGTCGACCATCCCCTCCTCCTCCATACCTTATCTCACCTTGGCTTCACGGACTCTGTCCTCTCCTGGTTCTCCTCTTACCTCTCTGGCCGATCATTCTCGGTCTCCTACGCTGGAGCCTCCTCCCCCTCCCATCCTTTAACTGTTGGAGTTCCTCAAGGGTCAGTTCTTGGCCCTCTTCTGTTCTCCATTTACACTCACTCCCTCGGTGAACTCATCCGCTCTCACGGCTTTGACTACCATCTCTACGCAGATGACACGCAGATCTACATCTCCGCCCCTGTCCTCTCCCCCTCCCTTCAGGCTCGCATCTCCTCCTGCCTCCGGGACGTCTCCACCTGGATGTTGGCCCGCCACCTAAAACTCAACATGAGCAAGACTGAGCTCCTCATCTTCCCTCCCAAGCCCGGTCCGCTCCCAGACTTCTCCGTCACCGTGGATGGCACGACCATCCTTCCCGTCCCGCAGGCCCGCAATCTCGGGGTCATCCTTGACTCGTCCCTCTCGTTCACCCCACACATCCTATCCGTTACCAAGACCTGCCGGTTTCACCTCTACAATATCGCCAAGATCCGCCCTTTCCTCTCCACCCAAACGGCTACCTTACTATTACGGGCTCTCGTTATATCCCGGCTAGACTACTGTGTCAGCCTTCTCTCTGACCTCCCTTCCTCCTCTCTCGCCCCGCTCCGGTCTATTCTTCACTCCGCTGCCCGGCTCATCTTCCCGCAGAAACGATCTGGGCATGTCACTCCCCTTCTTAAACAACTCCAGTGGTTGCCTATAGACCTCCGCTCCAAACAAAAACTCCTCACTCTAGGCTTCAAGGCTCTCCATCACCTTGCCCCTTCCTACCTCTCCTCCCTTCTCTCTTTCTACCGCCCACCCCGCACGCTCCGCTCCTCTGCCGCCCACCTCCTCGCCGTCCCTCGGTCTCGCCTATCCCGCCGTCGACCCCTGGGTCACGTCCTCCCGCGGTCCTGGAACGCCCTCCCTCCTCACCTCCGCCAAACTGATTCTCTTTCCCTCTTCAAAACCTTACTTAAAAATCACCTCCTCCAAGAGGCGTTCCCAGACTGAGCTCCTCTTCCCCCCTCTACTCCCTCTGCCATCCCCCCTTTACCTCTCCGCAGCTAAAGCCTCATTTTCCCCTTTTCCCTCTGCTCCTCCACCTCTCCCTTCCCATCCCCACAGCACTGTACTCGTCCGCTCAACTGTATATATTTTCGTTACCCTATTTATTTTGTTAATGAATTGTACATCGCCTTGATTCTATTTAGTTGCCATTGTTTTTACGAGATGTTCTTCCCCTTGACGCTGTTTAGTGCCATTGTTCTTGTCTGTCCGTCTCCCCCGATTAGACTGTAAGCCCGTCAAACGGCAGGGACTGTGTCTATCTGTTGCCGACTTGTTCATCCCAAGCGCTTAGTACAGTGCTCTGCACATAGTAAGCGCTCAATAAATACTATTGAATGAATGGTGGTGGCATGAATGTGTTATGATCATTTTATGTTTGTGATTATGCCTTGTCTCCTACATGATAAGCATTTAATACTAATTCCAAAAGACATAGCTTCCTCCAGTACCTTTGCACTTCCCTGCAGTGATCCTGGTGGTTCTTCTTGTCTACAGATGTCCTGGTCCATTTCCTCCCCTAAACACAGCCCTTCTCAGAAAACTCCAGCTGATTCTTCCAGGACCATTTGTACGGCTCTATGTCTTGTTTTATTCACAGTTCTGCCACTGACTCACTGAGAGACCTCGGTTATGTCCCCAGTGCCTCCCCGCTTTCCTCAATTTCTCTACCTGTATACTGAGTTGATTTCCCCAAATATGCTGTCCCCTCATGAAATGATTATGAGCAGTGCTACCTTGGATCATTTCTGTAGGCCATTCAATGCCCAGGAATCTGTCTCCAACAGTAGCAACAAATCTATGGAGGGACAGTGTAATGGTTGCCCTCCCTATGAGAAGAGAATCTGAAAAGGTTTGTGGCTTTCTTTGGGTCACTGCAGCCACTTTCTTAACTGACATAATCCACAGAACCACTTGAAAGAGATGGGATGGCCAGCAGTGCCCCCAGGATCCTAGAGATCCTCAACTTTTTCTTACAGAAATAGGACTGGTTTTTAGGGGCTCAACCAAGTGTACCCCCCAAGAATACATTTATTAAATTTCTGGCACCATCCCATGATTTTCAGGGTTGCACCCTAGATGGTGTGGGAAGCACTGTGGTCCAGCTATCCAGTCCTGCTTTCAGAAGTCTAGTTTCTGGGGCTTGGTGGAAATTCCTTTCTTCTGCTCCACCATGTGGTAACGCTTTCCTCCAGTGAATGGAAGTCCCACACACCCTACCCCAACCCAGACACTAGGGGTTATAAATCATAACCAGTTTTTAATTAGTCAGAGGCTTAACAATCACATTTACATTTAATTGTGCTACAGCTTAAATTAACTCTGGAATCAAATGCCTCTCCCTAAGTAATAATTACAGGATTTATTAAGCACTTACTTTGGGCCAAAGCACTGGGATAGCTATAAGAGAATCAGATCAGAAGCCATCCTTGTCCCACGTGGGGCTCCCAACCTAAGAGGTAGGGAAAGCAGGTTTTATTAATCCTCTTTTTACAGATGAGGAAACCGAGGCACAATAGATCAATTTCAGAGCTGGGGCTAGAACATGATTTCCATGCTGCCAAGGCCCCAGGCTCTTTCTATTAGGCCAAACTGCCTCCTAAAGCTACTACAACTCCATAAGAGGCAGCTTTCCTCTCCTCCCCTTGCACTTCCCTGGTGGTTCTGCTGGTCCACAGATTCATTCATTCATTCAATAGTATTTACTGAGCGTTTACTGCATGCAGAGCACTGTACTAAGCACTTGGAAAGTACAATACAGCAAATAAAGAGAGACAATCCTTTCCCACAACTACTCACGGTTTCGGGGGGGGGGGAGGGGATGGGGGATGACAGACATCAATTCAAGTAAACAGGCATCAATATAAATAAATAGAATTATAGACATACACATATATACATGTGTTGTGGGGCTGGGAGGGGGGCAGAGAGCAAAGGAAGTGAGTCAGGATGATACAGAAGGGAGTGGGAGCTGAGGAAAAGTGGGGTTTATTCTGGGAAGGCCTCCTGGAGGAGGTGCACCTTCAGTAGGGCTTTGAAGGCGGGGAGAGTGATTGTCTGGCAAATTTGAGGAGGGAAGGTGCTCCAGGCCAGAGGAAGGACTTGTGCCAGGGGTCGGCAGCAAGATAGGTGAGATGAAGACCCAGTGAGAAGGTTAGCACCAGAGGAGCAGACTGTGTGGGCTGGATGTAGAAGGAGAGAAGGGAGGTGAGTAGGAGGGGGCAAGGCGATGGAGAGCTTTAAAGCTAATAGTGAGGAGGTCCAGGTCCAGGTCTATTTCCTCCACTGAACACAGTTCTCGGAGAACCCCAGGGTCTTGCAGGGTCTGTTCCCAGATCTTTGTCCTCTGGACCCCCACCCCAAAATGAAGAGTGAGCTTCCCTCTTGGCCCATGAAATCTTCCCCTAAAATAGCCCCACCTCTTTTTCCCAGAATCCTCCATCTGCAATTAACTGGGATCTAGCCGATGGCATAATTGGCACCCTATTTAGATGGGTTTTCCCTATGGATGGGAGTACTAAGGAGTGAATGACTGCCTGTTCCAGAACCTTCTGAGTTTCTTTCCTTACCTTCCAAGTGTGGGGCTAACCTAGTTAAATCATCACAGGCCCTTTGGTGAAGGAGCCTACAGAAATCCAACTTCCAAATCTACCTCACTAGCCCTGACCTCCTCTCCTGATTACCTTTTCTAGGATGGGGAAGGACTATCTCCACTCATCCTTCCCCTAGCTAACACTGTTCACTCCCCATCCCACCCAGTGGAGGGTCCACCCAATGTCACTGTGAAATTTTTCCTAGCCTATTGGCAGAGGTACCCCACCTCTGTCATGAGCCCCTGACCCAACCAAAAAGTGAAACCAGAAATCCAACCAACATACTCTTACTACTTTCTAGAGAGCACCCTCTAACCTGTCTGAGAAAGTTGCAAGGTTCCAACTTTAGTCCCCAGGCTCTGAAGTTAAAGGAGCTGGGACAGTGGTTTGGAGGGGTGTGGCTCTGTTGCCATGGCATCCTCAGAGCCAATGGAGAGAGGGAAACCAATATTTTTTTTTTTTACTGTGAGACTTCAGCATTGATTCAAGAACGTGCTTCTTGCATGTACGATCCTTGCAAACACTGTATAGCTATTGATTGGGCTCCCATGCTGCTTGAAACCCGTGTTGCTGCCAGAAACAAAGACGGAAGAAAGGAGCAGAGAAAACTACCCCAGACTGCACCAAATAAAGGCCTATTTAGCCTTCAACAAAAGCGTTGCCAGAGGATGAAATGGGGCTCCATCTGGCTTTCCTTCTCCCTGCCACCTCTCTCCCTTCTTTTTTCCATTTTTTCTGTTCTTTCTTTCTCCTTCCTCCCCATTCTTCTTTGCTTTTTTCTACCTCTTTTCCCCAGTCCACCCCCCAGCACCTCAGGCGGCCACCCAATAATCTTTGCTCAAATCTCTTCTCCCCAGGCCCAGGGAAGGGATGGACAATTTTAGCTCTCTGGAGGAGAGGAGAGTCACTCAGGACATAACTCCTCCCCAGTCCTGAAGCAGTGCCCCAGCCAGACTCTCTGCTGCTTTTGTCCCAGCCTCTTGACACCCTCGCCCCCCACCCTATGGGCCAGTCCTTGATCACACTCAGCCCCCAGCCTCCATCTACTCCCTATGATGCTTAATAATTACAGCTCCAAGTCAATAACAATTAGTTCTAACAACCACACAGCAGAATTGACACACAAATTGTTTTCATTTTATGTTTTTATTGACCAAGAACCATTCTTGGTTTGCATACCCTCTCCTCTAAATCCCTCCCTGACCACCCCAAGGTGTGCACCTGAGCCTCTTTGCTACTTGCCTTAGTTTTCCATGCATTTGAACTCTTTGCTCCACTGCTGTAGCTTGGGCTCCTATTAGGTTTCTCCCTTCAATGTCTCCTACTCCCAGGGTAGCCAGAAAGTTAGAAGTCACAGAAGTCACCTACTTTCCAGTGGCAACATCACAAGGTAGCAGGCAACATCAGTTTCGAGGGTACTGATTCCTAACAGCCAGTTTTACAGCATCTACAGTAACCTAAGCTTCCACTGAAGATCCTGTCATCCCAAGATGCTCCACTTCCCTTGCTCCCAGTTCACTCCTTATTTTAACCCACTGCCACTGGTGCATTTGAGGCCTCCGGAATGGATGAAACCTAAATAGAAAGGGATGCATCCTTGAACACTGCTCAAGCTGTGAAAAATCAGGATCTGGTCTGGCAGGAACTAAGTCTGACAAACTACGATGCCTACATCATCATCCTCATCAGTGGTATTTGTTGACATGTCCTGTGTGCAGAGCACTGAACTAAGTTTACTGTGACCAGAGAACTGTACAATACAACAGAGCTGGTAGATAGGTTCCCTGCCCACAACAAGCTTACAGTCTAAAAGGGGGAGCCAGACATTAATATAAAAAATTATAATATATAATAATTATATTATAATATATATAATGAGGATGGGGATGAGGGCGGGGAGAATATTAAATGCTCAAAGATCACAAATCTAAATGCATAGATGATGCAGAATGGAGAGGGAGCCAGGGAAAAGAGGGCTTCATCAGGGAAGGTCTCATTCATTCATTCATTCATTCATTTTGTATTTATTGAGTGCTTACTGTGAGCAGAGCACTGTACCTTAGTACTTGGAAAGTACAATTCAGCAATAAAGAGAGACAATCCCTGCCCATGCTGTACTTACAGTCTAAAAGGGGGGAGACAGATATCAAAACAAGTAAACAGGCATCAATATAAATAGAATTATAGTGTTACTTAATTGTTATAGAATTAAGTGCTGTGGGGTGGGGAGATGGGGGGAAGAGCAAAGGGAGTGAGTCAAGGTGACGTGGAAGGGACGGGGAGCTGAGTCTCATGGAGGAAATGTGACCTCAATAAGACTGAATCAAGGTGACGTGGAAGGGATGGGGAGCTGAGTCTCATGGAGGAAATGTGACCTCAATAAGACTTTGAAGGTGGGGAGAGTAGTGGTCTGGCATAAATGGAAGTTTCAGAGAAAGGGGTTGGCAGTGAGATAAATGAGATAGGGGCACATGAGCAAGCTGGTGCTAAAGGAGCAAAGTGTGCGGCCTGGGTTTGGGGAGGGTAGTAGCAGTACTAGAAAGGAAGCAAGACCCAGTTCCTGCCCAGTCAATCATAATAAAATGATAAAAGATTCACAATTTAGTAATCAAATGAATTATTTGAATTTAAGATATAAATTTCTCACAGGAATGTGACTGTTGATTGTTGTAATGTACTCTCCCAAGCACTTAGTACAGTGCTCTCTGACCACAATAAGCACTCAACAAATACGACTGAATGAATGAATAAATTAAAGCATTTCACATGTAGTATTGCATTTATTCTGGTGAGTTTTAATTTTAGTTAAATACTGATTTTCACCAGGAATAACTCTTCGACTGAAAGGGTGATAAAACACTGGACTAGGCTATCAATAGAGAGGTGCCAGGTTTCCATTTTGAACTTGGTAGTAAACTCAGACCAGGGTACCTGGGGATCAGGGTTCTCAGAGGGCCTGAACTGGGGAAAGAATGGGAGACATAGACATCAATAGGGCCAGCAAGGGAGAGGGAGTAACATAGGTGGGGCCTGGAAACAAACAGGGAAAGCAATTGGGGCTAAGGTTTGAACCCGGCATAAGGTGCCTTAAATGCTCTGATTTATCTCCAAATTGGCCCCTGATCACCCAGGCCAGTCTGCAGGGCCCGTGCAGAACCAATTGGACACTGGAACCAATGGGTAGCAGGGTGTTTGCAATGCTTGTAACAGGTTGGGGAGAGGTTTACTAATCATAACTACCAATCGAACAATCTATCAATAGTTTATACTGAGCGCTGATGCTGTGTGGAGCGCTGCTGAGAGAGCGCAGTAGAGTTAGTAGACATGATTCCACATAAATTAATAGTTCCACTGTTTATGTGCCACCTCTCCCACTGCTGACATGATCCATTCAGAGGCCCATTTAGCCTAGGCCCTGGATTAGCTCAGGAATGTTCCTGACAGGGCCATATGATTTTTCAAGGTCCCTTCCAGATTTGTATTCTGGGATTACAACAATCTCTGTGGGTCCAGGGCTGATTTTCTTTATTTTCAGAGGGAAAATAGAAGCACAGAGAGATTAAGGGACTTGTCCAAGATGACATAGAAAATCTCAACCTCTAGAGCCAAGTAGCACCACCTAAGCCGGAACCGGCAAGTTCTAATTCTCTGCCACTGGTTTGCTGTGCTGCTTGGAACAGTTCAGTTCATTGATCTGAAGGAGTCTTAGTCTCCCTTACCTGGGAAGCCACAAGACCTATGTTAAATGCTCCTCCCACAGGTGTTTCTGCCCCAGATTGAATTCACTCTGCTCAAAGGAGTTTTGTGCCTCATGGACATCTTATTCTTATGCCTCTGGAAGTTTAGCCCTCAGCTATCTAGCACCTTCTCCCAAGTGCTTAGTACAGTGCTCTGCACACAGTAAGTGCTCAATAAATACGATTGAATGACTGAATAAACCACCCTTTTTTGCCCTTGACTCTATTTCTATTTTTTTGATATTGCTCCCACATGCTCTTCACAAGAGCTCTGAGAGCAGTGCCCCCACGTCGGTAAATCCCCTGTCTCCTAATCACTGCTGAGTGGCTGCTTTTCTCTACTACTGTCATTAAGGCAATGCAGCCTATTCAGCTAGTGACAGGTGCTCAATTGCTCTTAAGTGGCTCCCAGATAATTGTGGAGGTCTTTAGCTTCTCGTAACTTTCAATAATAAACAATAGAGGGGGGAAAAATCCACACAGAGCACTTAACGGATTTTGCTGCTCCCCCAAAGGGAGGGTGGGGAGAGGCCTTGTGGGAGAAGTGGGTTAACTGTCAAAAGTCAAAGAGCTGAGGCAACTTCAGCAAGCCAGCTGTTCTATAATGACCTGCCCAGGAAAAGAAAACCAGGTACTCAACCTGAAGGGAATGGGAGTCAGGAATCTTAGGATCCATTCATCCACTCCTAAGGCTTCAGCTACCAACTCTATGTGGATAATTCCCAAGCCTACCTTGCTGCCTTTGACCTCATTGTCTCTATTATCTCACATCTCCTCCCGCCTTCATCAATACACTGATGTCCAACCAGAAACTTGAGCTCATTATGCCTAAAATGGAACTCATCATCTTCCTTTCCAAATCCTCTCCTACACCTGACTTTCCAATCATAGTTGAGAAAACCACCATCCTCCCTGTCTCTGAAGCCCACAAAGTGTTATCCTTTAATTTTTGCTCTTTCTATTCTCATATTCAGTCTATCACTAAAACCTGTAGGGTTTTCCTCCACAACTTTTCCTCTTCCTCCACATCCAAAAGGCCAGCTTCCTGGCGCAGATCAATCAGTCATTCAATGATATTTATTAAACACCTACTGTGTGCAGAGCACTGTACTAAGAGCTTGGGAGAGTACAAATTTAACAGAGTTGGTAGACAAGTTCCCTGCCCATAAAGAATTTAAATATACAGGTGCTCATCATATCACAGCTAGTCTGCTGCCTCAGCCTCTTTGCTGGTCCCTCTGCCTCAAGCCTCTAGCTTCTCTAGTTTATACCTCACACTACTGCCCAGACTGCCTCCCCACTCCCCATAAACCTCTAATAGTTACCCATTCCAATCCATATCAATCAGAAACTCCTGACCATTGGTTTTAAAACAGTCAATCAGATCTCACCCTCTTATTTAGAACAGTGCTTTGCACATAGTAAGCACTTAACAAATACCATAATTATCATTTATCTACTCTCTTCTCCCACTATAACCCAGCTTTCACTCTTCATTCCTCTCAAACTCACCTTCTACAATATTGGCATATTGTCATCCTTCCCACTCCTCCCTTGTCAATCCTCCCATCTCAGAATTCTTGCTCACACCCTCCTGCCTGGCTAGAACACCCCCCTCTCTACCCAGTACCATTAAGCAAATCCAACTATATGGCCCAAGATCCTCATGCTCGGTGAATTCCCCAAGATTGATCAAGTGAGAGGCGGCTTTACAAAATGATTATTCCCTTTCTCAAGTCTACTAAGATTTGATTTTGGCAGTCCTAGTGAAGAGAGGGTGGGGCAGGGGGAGGAAGCATGGTGGATCAGGATCCTACCTGGGATTTTCAGAGATTTTTTGGCAAAGAGAAGAAAAGCTGCCAGATAGTCCTGCCTCCGTGGGTTGGATCTGTGTCTACTCCGGCTCTCTGACTCCCCAGAGATCAATCATAGGGGAAAGAGCCTGGGCTTGGAAGTCAGAGGTCATGGGTTCTAATCCCTGCTCCGCCGCTTGTCAGCTGTGTGACCATGGGCAAGTCACTTAACTTCTCTGTGCCTCAGTTAACTCATCTGTAAAATGGGGATGAAGACTGTGAGCCCTACTTGGGACAACCTGATTACCTAGTACCTACCCCACTGCTTAGAACAGTGTTTGGCACATAGTAAGCTCTTAACAAATACCAAACAACAAAAAATCAATTACCCCGAGTCTTACTGGACCTGCAAGCCTGTGTCCTGAGCCGGTGTGACTCAGTTCAGAATCACTCCCACAGTCACAGTGCCTACAAAAAGTGCCGATCCTTGGACAGGGGCTGGATAATGTTTTCTACATTCCCTTCCACTTATTTATAGTTTATTATCAGACTATAAAGGTGTTATAATTCCACCAGGTTTATAAAGAGAGGAAAACAACCCAATCCCCTTCCAGCTCAAACTCCAGGGATTATGTCCAGACTGCTCACTCCTTCAGCCCCTGCCTCCTACAGTTTCCGATACCCCTTTTCCCAGGACTTTTGCTTTTGCTATATATAGTAATAATAATTGTGGTATTTTTTAAGTGTTTACTATGTGTCAGGCACTGTATTAATGCTGGGGCTCATGGTCTTAATCCCCATTTTACAGATGAGGTAACTGAGGCACAGGGAAGTGAAGTGACTCATCTAAGGTCACCCAGCAGACAAGTGGTGGGGCTGGGATTAGAACCCAGGTCCTTCTGACTCCCAGACCCATGCTCTATCGACTAGGCCATGCTGCTTCCCTGATATATGGGACCTGTAATCAGGAGACCTGGGAAACGGAGTGCCTGCTGCCATGAGAAACAAGATCCAGTGTGTGCTAACTGCACCTACCCTCCCAGATTGAGAACCAGGAGGTATTGTGTCACTTGGCATGCAACAGGCAAATGTACCCACCAATCAGATCCTGTCTAAGGGAACAAATCAGAGGAGGGGTTGGGAATAGTGGGTCATTAAACCAATGTTTTAATTGGAGGAATCCAAACAACAAAGGTTTCCTGAAAGTCTTTCAAGTGTCAAGAGAGTTTTAGATTAGCAAACTACAAACCTATCCCCTCCCTCTTCACATCAGGCAGGTCACTACTCTCCCCATCTTCAAAACCCTTCTGAGATCACACCTCCTCCAGGAGGCCCTCCTTGGAATAATTTTTCTTCTCCTCAAATCAAAACCTCCCAATTATCACCTTTGCACTTTTGTGCCACTCCAGTACTTACACACGTCACACTTCCACACAGATAGACTTACACAGTCTACTATTTAAGATCTTACTCATCCACATACCATGTTTTCATTCTCTTTTTCCTCATATATGTAAGCTCATTAATAATGATGGTATTTGTTAAGCACTTACTATGTGCCAGGCACTATTCTAATCAGTTGTTGTGGGCAGGGAACATGTCTGTGAACTGTATTGTATTGTACTCTCCCAAGCGCTTAATACGATGCTCTGAACATAGTAAGCACTCAAATACCACTGATGATGACTTTGTGTCTCCTTTGTTAGATTATAAACAGGGATCATATCTTCTAAACCTACTGAACTCTCCCAAGCACTTAGTTTAGTGCTTTACACAGTAAGCACTCAATACACATGATTGATTGAGTGGTTATATTCTGAGCTGGATGATTCTGAGCAGATAGCTTAAAATGTCTCCAGCTGAGTTTCATGACCATTGTAGGTAGGGAAAAATTTGCTTGATGTCAGGCATTTCTTAGGGGAAGAAGTTGACAGGGCCAGTGTTTCCAAGGATTGGTGACATTCTGGGTGTCATGCCTAAAAGTAGTACAGTGGTGGAGTTGGATTAACAGCTGTTGTTGCCCACAAGGAAATTCTAACTTCCCTTTGAAGATGCACCTCCCCTTCCCCTCTCTCAGGTCCTGCAAGGTGTTGCAACTGCAATGTAACTGCTTTGAAAATTTAGGGGCACTCATCAGTGCCTCTTCTCCTCCCCACATGAGAGAAACAGGCATCTGAAGGGGCCTCCCATTCTTCTCCTTGCCCTCGGATTCAGAGTATCACCAATTCTTTTCCTATATCAGAATTTAAAGTGTCACTTATTCCTGCTGCCATGGTCTTCTTCTTCTTCTTCTCCTGCTCCCCAGCATACCCCTAGCTGGAAAAGGGATAAAGAAGTGAGATGACATGAATGTTATTGATGAGAACCGCAATGTTTTTTCTTTGTCTTCAAAAACCTTTTGGGGTGCAACTCCCAAATTCCCTGCATGGGCTTGGTTGCTCCCTCTTTATGGGACAAGACTTTACAGTCCTTCTGCCTCTCACCAGGTTCACTACGCCTTCATATGAGTTGTTAGATCTCAATGTATCACTCAAAGGTCCACTTAACACCTTCACTTTCCCTCCTGTAAGTCAAAGCCTGATCCTCAGCAGGCTCATCCCTAGTTTTATATTCTTGCTTTGTCACTTAACATTTTCGGAGCATTTTCTACTTCAGAGCTGGGCTAAGAGACAGACTACCTCCACTAACAGGCTGAAGAAATTTCCAGGATGCCAGATGCCAGAGTGGCACTTCCAAGACCACAGCTCCAAGATATTGGCAACGTCTTATGTGACATCAATAGAGGCAACCCAAGTGCTGCTGATCCCACAGTGGATAGAGCATGGACCAGGGAGTCACAAGGTAAAAGGTTCTAATCCCAACTCCGCCACTTGTCTGATATGTAACCTTGGGCAAGTCACTTCACTTCTGTGTCTCAGTTACTTCATCTGTAAAATGAGAATTAAGAATGTGAGTTCTATGAGGGACAGGGACTGTGTCCAAACCAATTTACTTGTATCCTTGGGAAGCGGGAAGCAGCGTGGCTCAGTGGAAAGAGCCCGGGCTTTGGAGTCAGAGGTCATGAGTTCGAATCCCAGCTCTGCCACTTGTCAGCTGTGTGACTGTGGGCAAGTCACTTCACTTCTCAGTGCCTCAGTTACCTCATCTGTAAAATGGGGATGAAAACTGTGAGCCCCACGTGGGACAACTGATTCCCCTGTGTCTACCCCAGCGCTTAGAACAGTGCTCTGCACATATAAGCACTTAACAAATACCAACATTATTACATTATTATTATCCACCCCAGTGCTTAGTACAGTGCCTGGCACATAGTAAGCAATTAACAAATACCATTATTATTATTATTATTATTACTATTATCCTTCTATCCTCCTCACAACACACCCAAGAAAAGTGTGAAAAGGATAGTTTATCTCACCGGCCATCAGCAATTGTATCAACAAAGGGACCATTTAACCCTAGTATGGCCAATGTGGCACTGGTGGTTTAATGGAGAGGGAGGCACAGATGTCAGACAAAGGAAAAGTGACTTGGAGGTGTTTTGTTTTACACCACTTCCTCCTCCTCCTCAACCCTCCCTACTTTTGTGTTTCACCAGAGTACCTGAGGGAAGAAGACCTAGGGGAAAGGCACACACTTTTAGGGAAGGGCAGATGGAGCAGGAAGAGAGAGGCAGTGACCTGGCATCTCACGTCAACTTTTCCTGTGGCTATGTGGGCTGCCCCAGGGTCCCTTGAGGCTACCCTGCTCACTTCTTCTGGTCCCACAGGGGAGATATAGATCTGTGCAAAACTACTGCCTCCACCACTCGGGTTAGCCTCTCTGCATTATCCCAACTCCACCCAGTCTACCTTTCCTCACCTCGCTATGGCCAAGGAGAGAAGAGGAAACAAAGGACACTTGGAGGGTTTTCCTCAGTCTGGAAGACACTAGAGAAACTTGGCTTAGTTCTGGAGCTCAAATCAATCAATCAATCAATCAATCAGTGGTATTTATTGAGCACTTGCTGTGTGCAGAGCATTTGGGAAAGTACAATACAACAGAGTTGGTTAGACACATTCCCTGTCCACAACTAGCTTAAGATCTAGAGATGGAGTTTAGGCTTCATCAAGGCAGTCCCAGAACTGAGATAGCCTCTTGGGGGGGTCTTTGAATCAGGATGGATCTGGTGTGGACAACCTCTACGCCCCCGCCCCCCCCCCCCCCACCATCCCCCACCAAAAAAACACACTCTAGTCCTGATGGTCTTCTAGGATCAAGAATGGATATACATTCTAGCATTGGTAGGGAGGCAGTTTCTGGGCCCAGGACTTGTAGTAGCAGGATCCCAGGATCCTTCTCTGTTTCCTCCCTTGTTTGCCTGGCTCCCACCAATCAATCAATCAATCAATAGTACTTACTGAGCACTTACTGGATTTAGAGTGCTGTACTAAGCAATTGGGAGAGCACAATACAGTTGGTAGACATAATTCCTGTCCTCAAAAGGGAAGCAATAAAGTATATAAGTGCCATAGGGGTAAAAGAGGTGCATATCAAAGTGTTTAGGGATATGGACTTAAGTTCATAGGTGATACAGAAGGAACAGAGAATAGGGTGGGGAGACGAGAGATTAGTAAAGCAAGGCTTCCAGGAGGAAATGTGAATTCAGTAGATTTTTTCAGATGGGGAGAGTGGTGGTCTGTTATATATGAAGGGGGAGGGAGTTCCAGGCAGGAAGGAGGACGTAGGTAAAGGGTCGACCACAAAAGAGATAAGATCAAAGCATGCTGTCAGTAGGTTGATTTTAGAGGAACAAAGTGTGCAGCCTGGAGTGTAGTAGGAGAGCAGTTAGGCTAGGTTAGAGGGAGAGAGCTGATTGAGTGCCTTAAAACTGATGATAAGAGTTTCTGTTTAATGCAGAGGATGATGGGCGACCACTGTAACAGAATGATTTTTTAGAAAAATGATCCATGTGGCAGAATGAAGTATGGACTGGAGAGGGGAGAGGCTGCAGGCTGGGAGGTCACCTCCTTTGTTTTCACTCTCACCTGCAGCACTGAAGCTGCCTCAGGATGCAATCCCTCTGGTACAGGGAATGTGTTTTTTTCCTTTGGATCTTTTTCTTGTATGAGCAGCCCAAGTTGGCCTACTGTCAGGACTCGAGAGAGGATTATCTGGACTGAACATTTCCCCTTCTGGTCACTGGTCTGAGGGTAGATTTGGTTGAACTGGGCTGTTCATTTTAGTCTCTGAGGTGCTGAGGTTGGAATGGCTTTTGCCATATGCCACAAATCTTAGAATCTCTCAGGAGGCCACAGATCAAGAGCCCAGCAAGTGCTGGGCCATATTTTTGATTACAGTATTTCTTATTTATTATAATATATCTATTGTGCTTACTTTGTGCCAAGCACTGCCATAAGTGCTGGGGTAGATATACAACATCGACAAGATCCACCCTTTCTTCTCCATCCAAACCACTACCTTGTTGGTACAATCTCCCATCATATCCTGACTGGATTACTGCATCAGCATCCTTTCTGATCTCCCATCCTCCTGTCTCTCCCTGCTTATCTCCCAACCTCCTGTCTCTCCCCGCTTCAGTCTATATTTCACTCTGCTGCCCGGATTATCTTTCTACAGAAATGTTCAGGGCATGTCACCCCGTTCCTCAAAAATCTCCAGTGGTTGCTTATCAACCTTCGCATGAAGCAAAACTTCCTCACTATTGGCTTCAAAGATCTCTATCACCTTGACCCCTCCTACCTCCCCTCCCTTCTCTCCTTCTACAGCCCAGCCCCCACACTCCACTCCTCTGCTGCTAAGCTCCTCACTGTGCCTTTTTCTTTCCCGTCCCACCGTCGACCCCTGGCCCACGTCCTACCTCTGGCCTGGAATGCTCTCCTTTCTCACATCCGCCAAACTAGTTCTCGTCCCCCCTCCTCCTCCAGGAGGCCTTCCCAGACTGAGCTTCCCTTTTCCACTGCTCCTCCTCCCCTCTCCATCGCCCCTACTCCTTCCCTCTGCTCTACCCCCTTCCCCACCCCACAGCACTTGTGTATATTTGTACATATTTATTATTCTATTAATTTTATTAATGTGTATATATCTATAAATCTATTTATCTATTTTGATGCTATTGATACCTATCTACTTGCTTTGTTTTGTTGTCTGTCTCCCCTTCCTAGACTGTGACACCGTTATTCGGTAGGGATAGTCTCTATCTGTTGCCGAATTGTGCCTTCCAAGCACTTAGTACAGTGCTCTGCACTGAGTGAGCGCTCAATAAATACAATTGAATGAATGAATGAGTACTAGATAATCAGATCAGAGGCTTCAGAGGGGCAGGAACCAGGAACTTAGAGGGAACCCCCAAATTTTCTGACCTTCTGTTTTTTCTGTCTGTGCTGGGATCTAGTGGAAGCCATAGAGATAGGGGATTTTTAAATTTCTATTTTGTCTCTTAGCTTCCAGATCTTTGGATAATTTTTTGGTGGGCTTCAAGGGCCTAGCTACAATATTTCAAAGAACTCAGTTATTGTGCCAAAAATACCAGACTATTCAAGGGGCATCTTCAATGCAGATCCAGATGACTTATTCATAGCCAATTTTTTTCAGCCCCAAAGAATCCAGGTGGATCATAGGGATTTGGAAACTGAACCTGGAAGAAAGCACAGAATAGTCATGTCAGTGAGAAATACTGTCTTTCTGTATCCTGCACTCTGATCTAAAGAGAGTCATGTAGATAGTGCCTTCATTTGTCAATCCTCTTGGTAAACCAAGGCAGTGGCAGTGTAGATACCATCCTTCCAGGATCCAAATACATTCTCTTCTGATCCAATTCACTCAAAAATGCAGTGTAGACCCAGGCACCAGCTCCTGCCTTAGACTTTCTTTGTATGCTTTTTGTTTTGTTTCTTTCTTTCTTCACTTTCTCTCTCTGCTTCTCGTACATCAATAACCAATCAGGACAGAAGAGCCGTTAACGAGGAGGTGGGAGGGAATTAAAAGAGAAGACAAATAACCAAGGTCCTGAAGAAGGACCAGAGGGAGGAATAACAGATGGTGGTGAGTGCGCCAGGCTGGCTCCTAGAGACATACGTGGCATTGATTCAGGAGCCAGCAAAAGACCATTACTGCTCTGTGGGTTGGTCAGAACCTTTCCATCCTTGGGGAGATCCTCAGCCCTGATCCCTTTCCATCTCTGCAGTCTCTCATTTCTACTTGCCTTTAAGACATCTCTACTTGGATGTAGAGCTCTTGGTCAGCTCAAACTAAACATGTCTAAAACAGAACTCCTCATCTTCCCACCCAAACCCTGTCCTCCCCCTGACTTTTCCATCACTGTAGTTGGCACCACCATCCTTCCTGTCTCAGAAGTCCATAACCTTGGTGCTATCGATACCTAATCTCTCTCATTCAACCCACATATTCAATCTGCCACAATCCTGTTAATTTGACCTTCACAACATCGCTAAAATCCTCCCTTTAATCTCCATCCAAACTGCTGCCACATTAATCCAATCACTTATCCTATCCCACCTTGATTACTGTATCAGCCTCCTTGCTGATCTCCCAGTTTCCTGTCTCTCCTGTCTCCAGTCCATACTTCACTCTGCTGCCTGGATCATTTTTATACAGAAACATTCAGACCATGTTTCCCCATTCCTCAAGAACTTCCAGTGGTTGCCCATCCACCTCTGCATCAAACAGAAATTCCTCACCACTGGCTTTAAAGCACTCAATCACCTTGATGATGATGATGATATTGGTATTTGTTAAGCGCTTACTATGTGCCAAGCACTGCTTTAAGCACTGGTATAGATACAAGGCTATCAGGTTGTCCCACTTGGGGCTCACAGTCTTGATCCCTATTTTACAGATGAGGCACAGAGAAGTTAAGTGATTTGCCCAAAGTCACACAGCTGACATGCAGCGGAGTAGGGATTAGAACCCACGACCTCTGACTCCCAAGCCCATGCTCTTTCCACTAAGCCACGCTGCTTCTTGCACCCTCCTACCTCATCTCACTACTCTCCTATTACAATCCCTACAACCCAGACTGCACACTTCACTCTTCTAATGCTAACCTTCTCAATGTACCTTGATCTTGTCTATTTCACTGCTGACCTCTCGCCCACATCCTGCCTCTGGCCTGGAATACCCTCCCTCCTCAAATCTGACAGACAATTATTCTCTCCTGCCCCTCTTCAAGACCTTGCTGAAGGTTCATCTCCTCCAAGAGGCCTTCCCTGACTAAGCCCTCTTTTCCTTTTCTTCAACTCTTTCTTTTTCGCCTTGACTTGCCCTTTTTTTTATCCCCCCTCCCAGCCACACAGTACTTATGTACATATCTGTAATCTATTTATATTAATGTCTGTTTCCCCCTCTAGACTGTAAGCTCTTTGTGGGCAGGGAATGTGTCTATTATATTGTCATATTGTACTAGCCCAAGCACTTAGTAACGTGCTCTGAACACAGTAAACATTCACTAAATATGATTGACTGACTGACTGACAACAGGAGCAGAGGCTGCCCCTGGGCACTGACTGCCATGGAGTTGAGCATCACCCCATTAGCCAAAAGAGAAAATGCCCATCCCAAATCACAGCAAAGGGCCATGGCTTCAGAAGACTTCCCGGTCAGAGTTTCATCAGTGCCCCTTCTTGGTCCAATTTATTAGTAGTAGTAGTAATAATAATAATTGTGGTATTTCTTAAGTGGTTCCTATGTAACAAGCACTGTCCTTAAGTATAGGATTAATACAAGGTAATCAGGTCGGAAACAGTCTCTGTCCCACGTGGGGCTCACAGTCAAAATAAGAAGGAGGAACAGGTATTTTTAATCCTCTTTTACAGCTGAGGAAACTGAGGCATGGAGAAGTTAAGTGATTTGCCCAAGGCCAAGGGCAGGCAAGTGGCAAAGTCAGGATTAGGACCCAGGTCTCCTGACTCTCAGGCCCATGCTCTTTCCACTAGACCACATTGCTTCTCTTTAAATTGCTGGGCTGCAGCCGCCCACCTTTTCCTCAGTCAATATTGGGCACCTAATTGTCTAAGCCCACACTAACACAGGGTCCCACTTAAGGTCCTCATCCCTCACCTCCACTCATCTCATCTCCTCCCTCTAGGTCATAAAGAAAAGTTAGTACTCGGGAGAGCAATAAATAGATTTCACCAAAGAAAGATCAATCACCTGGAGTCTATGGAGAAAAAATCACATCACAGGCAAATAATATGCAATTACAACAGTGGCTATCCCAACTTTTTCTTACCTTTAGACATGGTTCTTGAGACAATCCTAGTGGTGACCCAGAAACTGAACTACATCAGTGCAGCCAGTTCAGTTATACTAGAGAAGCAGCGTGGCTTAGTGGAAAGAGCATGGGCTTGGGAGTCAGAGGTCATGGGTTCTAATCCCCATTCTGCCACTAGTCAACTGTGTGACTTTGGGCAAGTTACTTCACTTCTCTGTGCCTCCGTTCCTTCATCTGTAAAATGGGGATTAAGACTGTGAGCCCTACTTGGGACAACTTGATAACCTTGTATCCCCCTCCCCCCACAGGACTTGGAACAGTGCTTTGCACATAGTAAGCTCTTAACAAATACCATTATCATTATTATTATTACTAGGGCTTTCATTATTTAGAGAAACAGCATTACCTAGTGGATAGTGCACAGGCCTGGGAATCAGAAGGACTTGGGTTCTAATCTTGCCTCCACCACTTGTCTGCTGTGTGACCTTGGGCAAGTCATTTGATTTCTCTGTGACTCAGTTACCTCATCTGTAAAATGGGGATTGAAACATTGAAGCCCATGTGAGACAGGGACTGTGTCCAACCCGATTTACTTGTAAAAATACATAAAAATAAATGTTGGTATTTGTTAAGGGCTTACTATGTGCAGAGCACTGTTCTAAGCGCTGGAGTAGATACAGGGTAATCAGGTTGTCCCTCGTGAGGCTCACAGTTTTCATCCCCATTTTACAGATGAGGTAACTGTCACACAGCTGACAAGTGGCGGAGCCGGGATTCGAACCCTTGACCTCTGACTCCCAAGCCCATGCTCTTTCCACTGAGCCACGCTGCTTCTCTAACCCCAACCTTTAGAACAGTGCCTGGCACAAAGTAAGCACTTAACAAATGCCATTATCATTATTCTCCCAAGCATTTAGTACAATGCTCTGTACATGGCAAGTGCTCAATAAACACCATTGATTGATTGATTAACTCAGTGGTTTATTATGTATATATGCATGTGTCTGTAGCTGACCTTCATAGCTGAAGAAGGTGATGGTGAGGTCCTGCCACTGAGTATGAATGTGACTATTATAAGCTGGTTTGCTTTTTGTTTTTGTACCACATGACTGAAGTTCACCAGTGTAGTCCTCTGGTGATCCACTATTGAGATTGGTGAGGCAATCAATGGTTAAGGCACTTTTTCTAACCCTTTCTCCATTCTGGGTGAGCAGTGCTTCATGAAACAGGGCTGCTCAAACACTCAGGGTCAGAACTCCCTCAAGCTACACTGCTGCCTCACTGGAATTAAAGGAACAGGTGCTGAGCTGCCTACTCACACAGGACTTTGGTTTAGGGGTAGGAAAAGGTGGTGCCCCACTGTCATTAGAACATGATCACTGTTCTTGGCCTCAGGGGGCTCACAATCTTCAAGGTGGGCAGATCTTCCAGGCAGACCTTTTTCAGGAAAACGGAGTAGAGTGATAAAATAATGGAAAATCCCTTCAATAGTAGACAATTTACCACTCTACTCACAGCAGTTGACACATGAAGCTAATCTCAAGAAAAGTATCACCACCTTAGGAAATTTCTCACCACAAATGAAATCCTCAGTGAGAGGAAAGAGATTGAAGAGGGAATAGAGAAGGGATAGGAGTAAAACTAAGGAAAGGTTATTTTGGAGCTGGTGAGGGAACTGCCCTTACTGAGCTGCCAAAGTTTTTCCAGGAAGGATGGGTGTTTTCCAAGTCTGGGTCTAAGTGGGCAAAATTAAGTGGAGAATAAGTGAGGCAATCATTTGAGTGATGCAGGGGAGAAACCCAGTTACTGAGAACTAAAAGGCCCACTAAACACCAGACTTCACAGGAAGGGACTAGAAAACCAAGCCAAAGCCAGAGTTTCATTCCTCTGTGTGACCATGGTTTGCCTGCCCCTGAAACACTCAGGGCGGATCTTGTCACCACACTGTGGGGAGGACAGGAGTGAGTCAGCGAAGCAACAGAAGAAGTAACCAAGTTGGCCAAGGGAAGTGGAGAATGTTAGGACTCTTCAGAGACTGAGCAGAGAGAGAATTGAAGTCAACAGAATCATGAAGGGCGTGAACAGGACACATATAGAATTGTTCTCCAAATCCCACACCATCAGGACAGAGACACCCACTGAAATTTGAAGGTGGGAGGTTCAAAACAAATAAAAGGAAACATGTTTTCATTCAGCAGGTGGTATGCTTGCAAAATTTGTTTCCACAGAAACCTGTGCAGTCTGAAAATATTGGTGGGTCCAAGAGGATAGATAGATCTAGACTACGAGCTCCTTGTGGGCAGGGAGAATGTCTACCAACATTATTGTTTACTGAACTCTTCCAAGCGCTTAGTACAGTGCTCTGCACAAAGTAAGTGAGCAATAAATATGACTGATTGATAGAAAGGGGGTACTTAATGGGTCACTAGAGAGAAAGTTAAGGCTGTAAAGGGGAAAGTTAAGGGTGTTAGATGAGGATAGAGGTCCACGAGGGCAACCATTATAGTGTTCCCCAAAATGTCCCACTGCCTCTATCAGAGACAGAATCCTGGGTAAGGTGGATGAGCCACAGCTATGACCCAGTAATGGTGTTGGTTGTGGATGTATGTTTTTTTGCCCTTTATTAAACCTCATAGGCAAAACCCCAGGAATGCAAAAGGCTATTCTGAACACACTTTGTTCGAATCCTGCATTTATCTATTCTTATTATTACAGTAAATCATGAATAAAACCTTGCTCACTAACTATGTGAGGGATCCAGAGGGCAGTGAGGATGTTTGTTCTGATGGTAGCAGAGCCAATCTGTTTAGTGGCTCTGACTATACCAGGTCCCCTTCTGTTCTCTGATGCTTTGTTTAAAAAATAGAAAGCTCTTCAAAGTGCAGGCCTCTCCCCAGCTTCCAACTCCTCTCCTCAGCCCCCATTTCTTTTCCTCTTACCTTTCTGCCTCCCATTCAACCTCTCTGGAGCTTTTAGGGATGAAAAGCCCTTTTAAACACTCTTTTCAGCCATTGGGTGCTTGTGAGTCCCTTGTCTCTTTGGTGTCTCTCTCTGATGCTGGTCAGAGGCCATGAGCTGTTTTTCCAAGCTTATCTTATCCCCCTCAGTGATCAACTCTCCATCTCATAAGCCTCTAGCTGACCCTGATGATTGGTTTATGTAAATACTCTATTCCTCTCCCCACAGCAAGTGGTTCTGTGTCATTCCTCCCTCCCAATCCCCTCTGGCATATGTCTGAAAGATGTTTCCAGCCACTCTTTCTTCTCCTTGTAGCTTCCCTCTGACCTTCCAGCCCCTTCCCCAAATAATGCTGGGTTAAGGAACGACCGATGGAGAAGAAGATGCAAAAAAGTAATTAATCTACAGAGAAAAAAGTGTTAATACCTCTAAGACACTGGGGACGTTGACTGTCAGCTTCCACCAATTAGTCACCTAAAACCCCACGCGTATGATCTCCATGGTGCAGCTGAGTTGATTACTCTAATTAATTTTGCATTGATCTGCATGGATCTGCAGTGAGAGGGCCTACCAAGGAAGGAGCAGGAGATGAATGTGCTGGCTGAACTGAAGTGAGAGGCAGTCCCACTCTGCAGACTCTACACAGGCTCAGCACCTCCTGAGACCCCAGCCTGCCTCTTGGCTGGAGACAAAGACTAGTCCCACACACTGGGGCCTTTCAGTGCCTTAAGACGGGGGCCCCTGAGGTTGTCAGTGAGAACAGTGCCCTCCACCACTGGAGAGAGATCCTTATTCCCTTTACTTCCTAAATGCTGACTCTCCTCCACCTCGCTCATTACAGCTGTTCTCCCAGATCCTCCTGCTCTGGACTCTGGCACCTCAGTTCTTGTTATTGTCTTCGCAGGTCAGCACCTCTCCAATGGGAAATCTGAGGCATAACCAGGGAAGGAGGGGGTATCATTAAGCTGCCTACCGGAAGCAACCACCCCCATTGTTGGCAGGTAGGATTGAAGACTGCACCTTTCCCAGTCCAGCCCAAAGAATTATACCTAGCCTATGGTGGAAGAACTCCAGAGAAGGAGATTTCTGAAGATATTTCACATTCTGGACTCCATTCTAGTGTTGCCCTGTAAGGAAACCCATCATTGTATGGGGACAGCCTGGCCTAATGGAAGGATCTCTGGCCTAGGAGTCAGAGGACCTGGGTCTAATCCTGACTCTGCCAGTTGCCTGCTGTGTGACCTTGGGCAATTCACTTACCTTCTCTGTACCTCAGTTTCCTCATCTGTAAAATGGGGATTCAGAACCAGTTCTTCCTCCTACTTTGACTCCTCCCTTCTCTCTTTCTACCACCCACCCCGCACGCTCCGCTCCTCTGCCGCCCACCTCCTCACCGTCCCTCGGTCTCGCCTATCCCGCCGTCGACCCCTGGGTCATGTCATCCCGCGGTCCTGGAATGCCCTCCCTCCTCACCTCCGCCAAACTGATTCTCTTTCCCTCTTCAAAACCCTACTTAAAACTCACCTCCTCCAAGAGGCGTTCCCAGACTGAGCTCCTCTTCTCCCTCTACTCCCTCTGCCATCCCCCCTTTACCTCTCCGCAGCTAAACCCTCTTTTTCCCCTTTTCCCTCTGCTCCTCCACCTCTCCCTTCCCATCCCCACAGCACTGTACTCGTCCGCTCAACTGTATATATTTTCGTTACCCTATTTATTTTGTTAATGAATTGTACATCGCCTTGATTCTATTTAGTTGCCATTGTTTTTACGAGATGTTCTTCCTACCTCTCCTCCCTACCTCTCCTCCCTTCTCTCTTTCTACCGCCCACCCCGCACGCTCCGCTCCTCTGCCGCCCACCTCCTCACCGTCCCTCGGTCTCGCCTATCCCGCCGTCGACCCCTGGGTCACGTCCTCCCGCGGTCCTGGAACGCCCTCCCTCCTCACCTCCGCCAAACTGATTCTCTTTCCCTCTTCAAAACCCTACTTAAAAATCACCTCCTCCAAGAGGCGTTCCCAGACTGAGCTCCTCTTCCCCCTCTACTCCCTCTGCCATCCCCCCTTTACCTCTCCGCAGCTAAAGCCTCATTTTCCCCTTTTCCCTCTGCTCCTCCACCTCTCCCTTCCCATCCCCACAGCACTGTACTTGTCCGCTCAACTGTATATATTTTCGTTACCCTATTTATTTTGTTAATGAATTGTACATCGCCTCGATTCTATTTAGTTGCCATTGTTTTTACGAGATGTTCTTCCCCTTGACGCTGTTTATTGCCATTGTTCTTGTCTGTCCGTCTCCCCCGATTAGACTGTAAGCCTGTCAAATGGCAGGGACTGTCTCTATCTGTTGCCGACTTGTTCATCCCAAGCACTTAGTACAGTGCTCTGCACATAGTAAGCGCTCAATAAATACTGCACATAGTAAGCGCTCAATAAATACTATTGAATGAATGAATGAATTTGACTGTGAGCACCATGTGGGAAAGGAACTGTGTCCAAATGAAGAACTTGTATCTCCCCTTACCATTTAGAATGGTGCTTGACACATAATAGTAGCTTAACAGTACACTAATAATAATATAATATGACTGTGTCCCTTGGGACTAAAGCAACTGATACTGGTATCCTTTCACTGGAAGTTGGGAAGAGATGAAGGAGGTGGAGAGAGGTGGCTGCAGGATCTCTCATCTGTTTTTCAATCTCTCACTTCTTGCCTGTGATATTTTACTTCATATCTTTTGAAGAGATCCACCCCTGATTTGACATCAAGGCCTAAGCAGGTGGTATGAAGCAACCTCTGCATGGAACAGTTTGAGAAAATACACTTCGGGCCCCTTTCTGAGTGGGATCAATAACGAAACATCCAGAGACTTCAACCTCAACCATCCGGGACCATGTTACCTGCCTTGTCCTGGACTGCAATCATCTGTACAACCAGCATTTACCAATTGGTACGATCTTGGATAAAAGGAGGACACTCAGACTGTTTTACCTTCACCAGAATAGCACCCTTACACCTCTGACTAGGTTTCCTCCTAGAAACACTGTTCCCATTCTCCTCCCTTCCCTCACTACTATTTTTAACCTCTCACTCTCAGATGGCTCCTTCCCTTATGTCTTTAAATATGCTCAGATCTCCCTTACACTAACATAATCTACTTGTGATCCCACAATCTGGCTCAGATAATGCCCCATCTCCCTGCACTCATTTTTATCCAAAGTTCTAGAACCACTGTCTTCACTTTTTCTCCACCAACTCTCTTCTTCAATTAATCATAAATATTGAGCACTTACTGTGTGCATTTGCGAGTGTACAATACAACACAGTTGGTAAATGTATTTCCTTCCCCCAAAGAACTTAGTCTACAGATGGAGACAGACATTAAAATAAATTACAGATATGGACATAAGTGCTGTGGGGCTGAGGGGAGGGTGAATATCAAGGGCTTGAAAGGATACAGATCCAAGTGGAAGAGTGAAGCAGGGGAGAGAGCCCAGGAATACAGTCCTGGACACAGTCTTCTTGACCCACTACAGTCCCTTAAGCACTTTGATACTCTCTCAAGCCCTATAGTACTCATGCAAATGTTTTTATACTCTATTTTCCTTATCCCTCATCTATTCTATCATCTGTCTCCCCTGTAGACTAAAAGCTCCTTGTGGGCAAGGATTGTATTTACCTTCACTGTTGTATTGAACTTTCCCAAGCACTAAGAACAGTGCTCTGTACTTGGTAAGGGCTCAATAAATACAATTGATGGATTGATTGATTGATTGATTGATTGATTAGATAGTATTTTGACCCCTTCACTCCACTGAAACTGTACTCTCTAAGATCAGCAATGACCCCCTCATATCCAAGGTCAAAGGTTTATACTCTGTCCTAACCATCCTGAAATTCTCAACTGCCTTGACTAAAGTGGACCACTTCCTTCTTCAGGAAACACTATTAGGCCACGATACAAACCTGGCTTTCCTCCCACCCCTCTGACCTCACTAGACTATAAATTCCTTTAAGGACGGGGTTGAGTCTACCAACTGTAATGAACTCTCCTAGGCACTTAGTACAGTGTTATGCACCCAATAAGTGCTCAATAAATACCACTGACTGATGGATTGATTGACTGCTCCTTTTCATTTTTGTTCACTTGTTTCTCTTCTAACTTTCATCCTCTTCCCGTGGATATCCTCCAAGGTTATGTTCAGATAATGTTTCCAGAAGAAGGTGTTGGTCCACAGTGTCAAAGACAGCATAGAGGTTGAGGAGGTTTTAGGACAGAGTACTGTTAGATCCGGCAAGCAACTAATCAGTGGTTTGGTCAGAAATGGAAGGAGGGAGATGAGGCAAAAGCAATAGGGTCCAGAGAGGTTTTTTTTATTTTTTAAGTTAGTGGTGATTAGGGCAGGTTTGAAGACAGAGTGAAAGGGGTTGAAGATGAAGGAAGAAGAGTGGGAATAAGAGTTTCTAGAAGGTGAGTAGGGACAGAGTTATAGCCCTTAAAATATGGAAATTCTTGAGAAAATCTAGTCTAAATTCTCACAGCTGCATTTTACACCCATATCCCTTCATTCTAACCTTGCTTCTCAGCCTTCTTTTTTTTCAGCAGATTCATGGAGATTTCTCTTTAATTCCACTAATTCAGAGCCCTCTCTGCACAGAGTTTTTTCCTGAAAAGTTAACTGAGAGCAGAGTGTGTAAAAATAGCAGTGCCCTCTTTTCCACTTCTTTGGATCATTCATTCATTCATTCATTCAATCGTATTTATTGAGCACTTACTGTGTGCAGAGCACTGTACTAAGCACTTGGAATGTACAATTCAGCAACAGATAGAGACAATCCCTGCCCAACAATGGGCTCACTGTCTAAAAGGGGGAGACAGAAGAATAAAACAAGTATTCAGGCATCAATACCATCAAAATAGATAAATAGAATCGTAGATATATACACATCATTAATAAAATAGAGTAATAAATAATATATACAAATATATACAAGTGCTGTGGGGAGGGGAAAGGGGTAGAGCAGAGGGAGGGAGTAGGGACAATGGGGAGGGGAGGAGGGGCAGAAGGAAAGGGAGGGCTCAATCTTGGAAGGCCTCCTGGAAGAGGTGAACTCTCAGGAGGATCAGGATCAGGGATCAGGATCAGGGATGGGGAAGTACAATAGCAGCAGAATGGGTCCCTGTCATGGTCAGCACCTTTCTCTTCCTCTTTATTCATTCGATAGTATTTATTGAGCACTTACTATGTGCAGAGCACTGTACTAAGTTCTTGGAATGTACAAATCAATAACAGATAGAGACAGTCCCTGCCCTTTGATGGGCTTACACTCTATTCAGGGGAGACAGGCAGACAATAACAATAGCAATAAATAGAATCAAGCGGATGAACATCTCATTAATACAATAGCAAATAAATAGATTCAAGGTGAGGTACATCTCATTAACAAAATATTAGAATCAATGTGATGTACATCTTATTAACAAAATAAATAGGGTAATGAAAATATGTACAGTTGAGCAGATGAGTACAGTACTGAGGGAAGGGGAAGGGAGGGGGGAGGAGCAGAGGGAAAGGGGGGAAAAGAGGGCTTAGCTGAGGGGAGGTGAAAAGAGGGGTAGAGAGGGAGCAGAGGGAGCAGAGGGAAAAGGGGGAGCTCAGTCTGGGAAGTCCTCTTGGAGGAGGTGAGCTCTAAGTAAGGTTTTGAAGAGGGGAAGAGAATTAGTTTGGCGGAGGTGAGGAAGGAGTGCATTCCAGGACCACGAGAGGACGTGGCCCAGGAGTCGACGGTGGGATAGGCGAGAAGAGGGGACGGTGAGGAGGTGGGCGGCAGAGGAGCAGAACGTGTGGGGTGGGCAGTAGAAAGAGAGAAGGGAGGAGAGGTAGGAGGGGGCAAGGTGATGGAGAGCCTTGAAGCCTAGAGTGAGAAGTTTTTGCTTCATGTGGAGGTTGATAGGCAACCACTGGAGGTTTTTAAGAAGGAGAGTGACATGCCTAGAGCATTTCTGCAGGAAGATGAGCTGGGCAGCGGAGTGACGAATAGACTGGAATGGGGAGAGAGAGGAGGAAGGGAGATCAGAGAGAAGGCTGATACAATAATCTAGCCGGGATATTACGAGAGCCTGTAACAGTAAGATAGCTGTTTGGGTGGAGGGGAAAGGGCAGATCTTGGCGATATTATAAAGGTGAGACCGGCAGGTTTTGGTGACGGTTTGGATGTGTGGGGTGAATGAGAGAGCCAAGTCAAAGATGACACAGAGGTTGCGGGCCTGAGAGACGGGAAGGATTGTCGTACCATCCACAGTGATAAGGAAGTCAGGAAGAGGGTAGGGCTTGGGAGGGAAGATGAGGAGCTCAGTTTTGGCCATGTTGAGTTTTAGGTGGCGGGCAGACATCCAGGTAGAGATGTCTTGGAGGCAGGAGGAGATACGAGCCTGAAGGGAGGGGGAGAGGACAGGGGCAGAGATGTAGATCTGTGTGTCATCTGCATAGAGATGATAGTTGAAGCCGTGAGAGTGAATGAGTTCACCAAGGGAGTGAGTGTATATGGAGAACAGAAGAGGGCCAGGAACTGACCCATGAGGAACCTCAACAGTTAGAGGATGGGAGGGGGAGGAGGAGCCTGTGAAGGAGACCGAGAATGACCGGCCAGAGAGGTAAGAGTAGAACCAGGAGAGGACGGAGTCCGTGAAGCCAAGGTGAGATAAGGTGTGGAGGAGAAGGGGATGGTCGACAGTGTCAAAGGCAGCTGAGAGGTAAAGGAGGATTAGGATAGAGTAGGAGCCATTGGATTTGGCAAGAAGGACGTCATAGGTGACCTTAGAGACAGCAGTCTCGGTAGAGTGGAGGGGACGGAACGGAAGCCAGATTGGAGGAGGTCCAGGAGAGAATGGGAGTTAAGGAATTCTAGGCAGCGAGTGTAGACGACTCATTCTAGGATCTTGGAAAGGAAGGGTAATAGGGAGATAGGGCGATAACTGGAAGGGGAAGTGGGGTTGAGAGAGGGTTTTTTCCTTTCTCGGTTGAACACATAAAGACACACAGATAGACAGTAACATTGAAAAAGGGTTGAGGGGATGTGCTGAGATTGGGGGGTGGTATGTGAAGGGGCCAAGACAGGTCATATCAACAGGTAACCTTCCCCTGACAGATGGGCTATGCCATGCAAAAAATGACCCCTATGTGTCATGTGCTGCACACATGACACTGTTCCCCACTGAAAAATTCTTTATGGATATGGAGATGGGAAAATATTCTGTCCTCTACAATATAGTAAAAGGCAAGGTAACTAATTTTGTGATACACACTCAACTATCTTGAGAGACAACAAGTAGTGGTGGGAAAACCCCACAGAGAAATTGGAGGAGCTGGGTTCATTCATTCATTCATTCAATCGTATTTATTGAGTGCTTACTGTATGCAAAACACTGTACTAAGAGCTTGAGAGAGAACAATATAACAATAAAGAGACACAGTCCCTCACCACAATGTACTTAAGGTTCCCGTCCAAGCTCTTCACATGCCTGCTGGGTGACCTTGGATAAATCATTTAACATCTCTGTGCCTCATTTTCTTTATCTGCAAAATAAGGATAATAATACATAGCTTTCCCTACCTCACAGAGATCACATGAGGACAAAAATGAGCTAAGTAATGTGAAAGCATGTTGGGAATAAATGTTTTATATAGAATCAAGAGGCTAGACTATAAGCTCTTTATGGGCAGGGAACAAGTCTGCTAATTATGTTGTATCGTACTCTCCCACATACTTAGTACAGTTGTCTGCACATAGTAAGTGCTCAATAAATATTTCTGATTGAGTGACTGATTATTGAGGCAGGGAGCTGGACTATGTGACTTCAGGAGGTCCAAGTCAAATGATTTTATTCTCTGCCATGCCAGACAAGATTATATATTTGCTCTATTATACTAAATACAATTTAATTCCAATTGTGCTTTCGATGTCCCACCTTTACATCCCATTTGTGAGAAAGATTCATAAATAAAATACTCATTCTTTTGCTTTTGAGCACATCATAAGCTGTAAGAAATCCTAAAGGAAAATACATTACTTTAATAAAATATTTTGCCACATGCATACAGACACACACACTCCCGGTGAGCAACCTATCTTCTATTATCATTTTATATGTAAGATTCGAAAGGAATTTGCATCTAATTCACTTCTTCACTTACTCCAAACATGAAACATGACTGAATTGGACACAGAGTCATCCAATCGTATTTATTGAGTGCTTACTGTGTGCAGAGCACTATACTAAGCGCTTGAGCACTGTACTTAGCACTTGAGTCCAGATGGAGACCCTGCTAAAGGCAATTTTTGAAATCTTCCTTCTGGCAGTTTCAGAATGTGGAAGTTTCTTGGTGGGCTGTGTTGATTCTCAAAATCTCTATCTGGTGGGAGTGCCATTTATTAAGCACTTTCTATGTGTTGAAGCACTGTGCTGAGTGTTGGGGTAGATACAGGTCATACACAGGCTCACAATCTAAGTGGTGGTCTGAGCAGTATGAGATAAGAAAACTGAGGCTCAGAAAGGTTAAATAACTTGCCCCAAATCATAAAGCAGGCTAGCAAGAGAGCCAGAATTAAAACCCAGGCCTGCTGATTCCTAGGCCTGTGCTCTATTCACTAGGCAATATTGTCGAATGAAGGAGGAAGAGTTGATGTCTTTCCCTGAAAGTAGAGTCTTCTTTTTTGAGAAGGAAAACTTAGGGATTGACAGTGAAACAGGCACCCCCAAATTTAGACAGGTGTGCTAGCATGAGAAGTTTGGAATTGCTGACCAAGCTATTTCACAGAGAAGCTGTTGTCAGAAAGACCATTAGAAATGAAACTTTCTAACTCAATGTATTTTCTCTCCATGAGTCTGAGAGCAAACAAAGAGAAAACAAAGAAACGCTGGATTGAGCATTTGTTAGGCACAGCAGGAGCTGTAGGTGCTGTAATGAATACTCTTGAGTCAGCATTACATCTCTCTCGAAAATTGCATTAACCAAGTCAAGAAGCAATGTAGGATCCCAGATAGAAGCATCCCTAAACAACCACCTGCCTCATGATAATAATAATTATGGTACTTGTTAACCACTTACTATGTGTCAAATACATTCCTTCAACTCCACCCTCTCCACCAAACTCAACTTCCTTGCATTCCGGTCCTGCTGTCAATCTCAGTCCACCAATTCCCAGGCCTGGATTACCTCCACAGTGCATTTCCTCCTCTCCGGAGTTCATATAATGAAGTACTGAAGGTGGAAATTCAGGCAACAGCCCACCTTTGCCCATCCCCTGTTCTAACTCTTGCTTCTCTCCCACTCAGCTGTAATACTGCTCCTCCATCATGGACCCCCATGTCCATTGTTCCCACTGACTATTCCAGACTATTCTATTCCAGAGGTAAACTCAGTCAATCAGTCAGTCAATTGTATTTATTGAGCATTTAATGTGTGCCAAGCACTGTACTAAGCGCTTGAGAGAGTAAAATACAACAGACACATTCCCCGTCCACAACAAGCTTACTGTCTAGAGGGGGAGACAGATATTAATATAAATAAATAAAATTACAGCTATGTACATAGGTGCTGTGAGACTGGGGTGTGAATAAAGGGAGCAAGTCAAAGCAATGCAGAAGGAAGTGGGAAAAGAGGAAAGAAGGGCTTATCCAAGGAAGGACTCTTGGAGGAGATGTGCCTTCAATAAGGCTTTGAAAGTGAAACCTAAGGTCCTGAGGTTCTGAAACATCCAGAACCCTTACTTCTCCCCCACTCACCTATGATGACCTTGTCTGCTACTTTGTTGATGAAATTTAAATCCATCAGGTGTGAGTTCCCTAAAATCCCCAACTCACCCTCTCAGCTCCCTCATACCCTCCAACATTCCCTTTCTCTCCATCCAAATGGCCATCACACTGGTTCAGGCCAATGTCTTATTCTGGCTTGGCTATTACACCAGCCTCCTCACTGTTCTCCTTGACTTCAGTCACTCCTCTCTCCTCTCTATATTTCACTCTGCTATCCATATAACTTTACTAAAATGTTTTGCACATGTATCCCCACTTCCCACTCTTCTCCTCAATCAAACAGAAACTCTTGGTCATTGGATTTAAATCAACCGATCAGTTCTCTCCCTTCTTCTTAACCACTCTCTTCTCTCACTAGGCCCCTGCTCACACTTCCTCTCAAACTAACCTGTTTACTCTGTCTGGTCCTCCTACCACTTACCTCTCCTGCCACTCCTGCCTTTGCCACTCCTCTCTTCTGCCACTGACCTCTTGCTCATCCCCTCCCTTCTGCCTGGAATTCCCTCCCTCTTCACATCCAACAGACCGTTGCTCTCTTCGTCTTCAAAAACCCTTCTGGACTCACATCTCTTCCAGGAGGGCTTCCCAGGTGAATTTCTTGCCTCTCCACCCTATAGCCCTTCCCATCTGCCACTTCAGTACTTCTGTGTCACCTAAGCATTCAAGTACTCACAACCCTCTGTAGCACTTAGGTACGTACCTCTATTAATTAATCAACCAATCAGTGGTCTCTGTTGAGCGTTTACTGTGTGTAGAGCACTGTACTAAGCACTTGGGAGAGTACAATAAAATAAGAGTTGGTAGAAACATTCCCTGCTCACAAGGAGCTTTCATTACTTCCTCTTATTTAAAATTTTAGCATCTGTCTCCCCTACTAGATTTTAGGTTCCTTGCTGACAGGAATCACTCCTACTAACTCTATTGTACTCTCCCAGTCCTTTGCACTCAAGTAGGTGCTCAGTAAAAGTGTTGATTAATTGGTTGATTGACTGTGAGACACTGGAGTAACTAAGACCTGGAGGAGGGTGGCCAAGATGGCCTAGAGAAGATTGAGCTTGAGTCCATGGGCCATCTGTCTGGAATGGTTTTGGCACAGTCCTGGATGCAGACAGGGGAATTCTGGATAGTGTTTAGCCAACAGAGGATATGTCGTTAACACTAAATAGAAACCATGTGAAGTCAGCAGAGCACAAAGAGTTAACTTTTTGTGTCATAAACATAATTTCCTGGGATTAATATCCCAAATGCCCCAAATGGTTTCAGATGAATTTACTAAATGACCAGCAAGGAGATAAGCATTATCAACTGCAGCAATAATCAATTCTTAATCAAATATTCAAATCAGACTCGGGCTGAGCTGCTAGCAGGTCCCAACATAATTCTCCAAATTTGATCATAAATAATTGTTCTTTTCCTTTCTCTTTCTCCCCTCGTCTCTTTCTTCGCTTGTGTTTTTTTTTTTCATTGAGTATTGCAAATATCTTTTGGTTTTAAGAGTTCCCCAGAGAGGCCTTGCTCTAAATGAGGTGTAAAAATCTAAGATGCACAAAAAATAGCATGAGGCTGCGATCAATATTCTCTTCACAGCTACATCGATTAACAACCATATTCTTCATTTATTAATTATGAAGGGGAATTTTTGGTTCTGCCTTCTCCCTCCCTGTTTATTACATGGGGTATTTTCTGGTGTATTCCTTATTGGAAGACCCCTTTTCTCTCTCAGTTCCCACCCCTAAGAGCTAGTGGTATGATCCAGCTCACAGGGCCCCAGGTAGGAGGCCAGGTGTTTTCCTAGTACTTCCACTAGAATTATGTAAAAAAAAGTGTCCTTGGCTTGAAAAAAAACCTCCAGGAGTCAGTCAATCAATCAATCATATTTCTTGAGCTCTTACTGGGTGCAGAGCATCATACTAAGCGCTCTGCAAATGGAGCACTAAGCACTCTCCACTCCCTCGCCTCCAGGCAAGGTTCTTCAACATGATTATCAATAATATTTTCTGAGTGCCTGCTGTATGCAGACCACTTACTAGATACTTGGTGGGAGCCGGGGAGGGGAGGCAGGGGGGCCGGGGCATACAGAAAAAGAATAAGGTATGCTATCTGCTCTAGACCAGCTTTTAGTCTAATGGAGAAAACAATCCATCAGATATGAGCTGACCTCTACAACATTCTTTCCATGTGGGTTTATGGCCTATTCAAAGGATTCTGCTAACGTGGTTCTGCTAACCATTTTTAGTAACTTCTCCTACAGATAGTGAAAGTATTTACTGAGCACCCACTGGATGCAATGAGCTGTACTAAGTGCTTAATAAAATATAATAATGATAATTGTGGTATTTGCTAGTAGTAATAGAATTTATGAAGAACTTGCTGTATGCAGAGCACTGTTATAAGCACTGGGAAAGAGTAGAGGGGTGGGAAGTAGACACAGACCCTGTCCCTCAAGAGGCTCAAAATCTTTGAAAATAAGTCAGAGAGAAGACCGAAGACAGACACATCAGTAGCAATAAAACATCATAAAAGACCAAGACAAATACAAAATACACAAAATAAAAACAAAAGATAGTAAGGTGGTGTGGCCAGAGAAGCAGACTTTCAGGGTCCTCGTGGCTCAGAGTCCATGGCTCAGCCATAGCCACAGTAATCACTACTGCAGCCTCCAGTTTTCCCGAGGTTTTGTGGAGGCATCATGCTGCTGGTACTGTTCTCTTTCCAGCCAGTGTGATGGAAGACAGAATAAGATGGAGTCTCCTCGTTAGGGCAGAGGCAGACTGGTGCTGGTTCCCAGAGAGGCAGAGTTGCTGGCTGTCCTATGGTGGGGATACCAAGAATGCTTAGCTTTTATCCTCAGCCAGGTGTGCACAGAGCATGCCAGGAGAAGGGCCCCTGGGTGGTGGGGAAGGAAAGCAGATCACTCAGCCTTGGAGGGAAGGACCCCAGAAGGCTCAGCAGTTTCTTTTATTGCCATGGCCCAGTACACACAGAAAATATCAGAAGCAGGACCCTGGGTGACAGGGAGAGAGGCAGTTCACTCAGTTAAGCACTTATGTGCTAAGCACTATACTAAGTACTGGGGTAGGTACAATGTGATCAGATGAGACACAGTCCCTGTCCCACACTTTAAGGGAGAAAGGGAACAAGTATGTCGTTCCCATTTTACAGAAGAAGAAACTGTGGAGGCCCAGAGAAGTGAAGTGATTTATTCAAGGTCACATGGCTGGTGAGTGGGAGACCTGGGATTAGGACCTGTGTCCTCTGACCCCGAGGTCTGGGCTCTTTCTACTAGGCCATGCTGCTTCTCAACAGGAGCATGAGGCATGTTCCTTGCCCACAGAGAGCATATACTCCAATGGGGGAGACAACCAAAAAAAACATACAAATAATGAATAGATAATTAAATACACCCTCAATTTCACATATATACCCAAGTGCCAAGGAAAAGTGTAAATGAAGACCTAAACCCTAGAGGTAGTTGTTGGGCGCTTCATTCATTGCGACTTAATCCAGTATGTCCTCATAGTTCTGCAGAGTCACAACAGTCTCCTTGTGTCTTACCTGAATTTCTTTCTCTTTCAATTTAAGCCCATTTCACCTTGTTCTATCCTTGCTGGAAATGGAGAACATCAGCTTTCTTTTGTCGATGTGCCATATACTCAAATAACTGCATTAAATCTCTCCTCAACATTTCTGTCACCAAATTAAATAATCAAAATTCCCATTTTCCAACTCTATAATCTTATCTGCTGTTCTTCCTCTGGACTCTCTGTGAGCTTCACAGGTCTTTCTTAAATTGTAGCATCAGAGCTGGCAATGAGACTCTTATTCAGGCCTGGCTAATGCCAGCAGCTGGCCATTGCTCATCTGTTCCCAAGGGGCCAAGCAAGAATTGAGGTTGTTGAATAGCTAGGGCCAGCAAGAACCTCCCAAGTGTGGTTCTGAAAATGGGTTTGCTCTTTGTACATTCCAAGTGCTTAGTACAGTGCTCTGCACATAGTAAGCATTCAATAAATATGATTGAATGAATGGGCACTCTTCAAAGTTCTGGGGGGGAAGCAGCATGGTCTAGTAGAAAGACCATGGGCCTGGGAGTCAGAGGACCTGGGTTCTAATCCCAGCTCTGCCAGTTGTCTGCTTTGTGAATTTAGACAAGTCACTTCACTTCTCCGTTCCTCAATTACCTCATCTGTAAATGGGGATGAAGACTATGACCTACCTGATTACCTTGTAAGTGCCCCAGCGCTTAGTACATTTCCTGGCACATAATAAACACTTGACAAATACCATAAAAAAGGCAAGTCCCCAAGAAAACTTTAAGAAGTTAGCAAGGCTAGCTTTCCAACTGTTGATGTCCCCACCCCAGTACAGTCAATTCACCCTGCTTCATGCTGCCAGCAGCACCATTCTCTGAACTGCTAGTTTTCTCTGGTTACATTCTCCAGGGGCCCAGCTCTGTTAACTCATTTAATAAGCTGGTTTCATTTTACTCCTCTGATTCTCAAACAGCTAGCTACAAATATATCAGGCTTAATGTTGAAATATGAAGCATCTGTCAGCTGATCCAATCTCTGCACTATAGACCAGTTCCCTATGTCACTGGTCTCAGCCCTATATTTTTGTTTCCACCATTTTAAAGGTAGTTTCAAGAATCCTAGAATCCTAAAGTGGAAAAGGACTTTGTAGGGGCATCTAGTCCTGTCCCTTGCCTCCAGGGAAGATTTTAAGGAGATGAGTGAGGCTTTGTTCTTCCATGTTACCAGACTCCAGGGGCAAACAGGGGTCTGTCCCCATGAGATGAGGAATTCTATGGAGAAATCAAAGGAAAGAAATCTAAGCAGTAATGGAAGTCACCACCCTGGCCCCTTGATAAGTTTGGTTGCTGTTCCTTTGAATCAGAACTGCTCCATGAGATTTGAGAGCTGGAATCAATTGATCAGTCAGTGGTATTGGTTCAATACTTACTGTGTGCAGAGCACTGTTCTCAGTGCTTGGGAAAGTTCAATATGATAGAGTGGTAGGCATGATCCCTGCTCACAAGAAACCTACAGCCTACAAGGGGAAGCTATCTCTTCACCCCCTCCTTTCACCTCTTTCTCTTCATATTTATTTATCCTCTCCTGAAATAGACCTCACTGGGATCTTCATCCCCAAGACTTACAGCTGTGGGATAGTAAACAGATGGGATCTGGGGTGTTGATCTCCAGGTGGTTATTACCCATAGAACCCACACCATAGGGACTGCTCTTTACAATACACTAGGCTCTTTAGGGGGAGGCAGTATGGACTAGTGGAAATAGCATGGGGCTGGGAGTTGGGAGACCTGGATTCTAGTTCCAGCTCCATCCTTGGCCTCCTGTGTGACCTTGGAAAAGTCACTTAAACTCTGTGCCTCAGTTTCCTCATCTGTAAACTGGGAATAAAATACTGGCTTTCTCTCCCTCTTAAACTGTGTCCAATCTGACTATTTTGTGTCTGTCCTAGCTGATATACCCAGGGGCTTTTTTTTGGCTCTATGATTACACCAGAACAATTTGTAATAATATTTATGCTATCCATTGAGTTCTCACTGGATGCAATCATTAAATAAATGTTATTTATTGAGTGCTTACTGTATGTAGAGCACTGTACAAGGTTTTTGGAGAGTACAATACAACAGAGTTGGTAGACATGTCCCCTGACTGCAAGGAGCTTACAGTCTAGAGGGGGTCCAACGCATTACACCATGCATAATCCTCGGAATATTCAGGGAACTTATACTCTAATGGGAGAGGGTGACAAAAATATTTATGAATAGACTAATCAAAATAAATAATGGAGCATACAATTTAATAAATACATTTAAAAAGTGCTGAGACTGGGAATAAATAAGTTCCTAAGAGATAGAAATAACTAATGGATTTGTACAGCTTAGAGTGCTGGAAACTAACTGGGAAAGGTTTGTTGGAGAAGGTGAGATTTTAGGAGGGCTTTGAATGTGGGAAGTACATTCATTCATTCAATTGCATTTATTGAGCACTTACTGTGTGCAGAGCACTGTATTAAGCGCTTGGAAAGTACAATTCAGCAAAAGATAGAGACAATCCCTACCCAACAACGGGCTCACAGTCTAGAACAGTAGTCTGTCAGAAGTGGGGAGAGAAGGAGTTTAAAGTGGGATGAACAGCAAGAGTTACAGGACAAGTGAGAATGAGGTACAGTTAAGGAAGTTGACTTGAAGCAGAATGTGAGTCGGGAAATGATGATGATGACATTTGTTAAGCACTTACTATGTGCCAAGCACTGTTCTAAGTGCTGGGGTAGATACAAGGTAATCAGGTTGTAGCACTTGGGGCTCACTGTCTCAATCCCCATTTTACAGATGAGGTAACTGAGGCACAGAGAAGTTAACTGCCTTGCTCAAGTCCACACAGCAGACAAGTGGCAGAGCCAGGATTAGAACCCACAACCTCTGGCTCCCAAGCCCGTGCTCTTGCCACTAGGCTTTGCTGCTTCTCATAGCAGGAATAGCAGGTGAAGAGAGCAGATAGTTAAGATGGAGTGAGTTGGTGGAGAACCTGGAAGCTAACTGTGAGGGGGCTGAAGGGGTTTTTGTTTTTGTTTTTTGTTTCTGGGAGATGAATCAGCAGTATTTGGTAGTAGATTGAATGTGAGAATTGAAACACAAGTTGTTGAGTGTGAAGGTGAGGCTACAGACTTCTGTCTCCCCAGATGGAGTGTAAACTCTGTGAAGGTATGACTCATATCCATTTACTCTATTGTACTCTCCCAAGTGTTTAGTATAGTGCTCTGCATACACTAAGTGATCAATAAATATCATTGATCGATTGATTGACTAATAGCTTACTGTACCTCATTTTCATCTCTCTCATCACCAACTTATTGCAGATGAGCTCCCGAAGGGAGTAAATATAATGTGAGATAAGTAGGGAACCCAGAACGGAGCCTTGAGGGATCCCCTCAATTAAGTGGTGAGGATAGAAGAGGAGCCAGTGAAAGAGACTGAGAAATATCGGCCAGCGAGATAAGAAAAGTAGGTGAGAACTGTGTCTGTCAAACCAAGGTTAGATAGCATTTCCAGAAAGAGGAGTGGTTTACAGCATCAAAAGCAGTCCAGAAGTTTAGGGCTAAGGCATCATAGAATCCATTGCTTTTGCCTATGAGATCAGTGGTGACCTTGGAGAGCTTGATCTCAATTGAGTGCAGAGCAGAAACCAAATTTCAGGTGATTTTGAAGAGAGTTGGAAGAGAGAAAATGGAGGACACTGGCAAAGACAACTTGTGGGATGAGTTTTGGCAGCAATGGGAGCAGACAGATGAGGCAGTAATTGAGGGTGCAATGGAATCCAGAAGACTATCTTAGTATGATGAGAGTGTGAGCATATTTGAAGGCACATCAGAGAGTGAGATGGTGAAGATAGAGCTTAGGGAGGGAAGGTGGATGCAAATGTTTTTAAAAGATGAGAAGTAATCAGGTCAGAGGCACGGGGAGAGGGCTTAGATTTTAATAGCAGGCAGGAGCTTTCCTCTTAAGAGATGGCTGGGAAGGATTAAAGAGAGTGGATGTAGTGGTGGGAGGGAGTGGGGCTGGTCAGGGTCAGACTCTCACACCTGGTGCTTAGAAGCTTTTTGACAAAGTAGTTTGTGACATCCAAGGGCAAGACAAGAGGGTAGAGGGGGAACTGGGGATTTCAGGAGGGAGTTTTAAAGCTCTGAAATAATTGGTAGGGGCAATGGACATGGGAGTCATTGAGGGAGAAATAATTTTGCTGAGCAGAAGAAAGGGAAGAGTTGTAGCATGAGAGGGTGAATTTGAAGTGGCAAATGTCTGTTTAGTGCCTGGATTTCACCATTAGCAATCTTCAGCACAAGCACAGGAGCAGAGGAAGCTTACTGTAGAGATCCAAGGCTGAGAGCTGGTGGTGAGAGATTGAAGGAGAATGAATGAGAGAGGGTTTTGAGTTCAGGAGAGAGGCTATGGATTTGTAAATCGAGAGGGGAGGTTGGCTATGGAGTCCAAGTGGGGCAAGAGAGCTTGAAGTAAGCGGAGGGGGCCTAAAGACTGGAGGTCTCTGTGAGGGAGGAGAAGAGTTTTTTGTGGATGGAGGATGGTGATGAGATGACAGGTTAGATGGTTAGGGTCTGGGAATGGGATTTCAGAGCTTTTGGGGTTAGAAATGAGTGAATCAATGAAAATGATAGTGAGGGTAAGCAGCTGCCTGAAGACCTTGCATAAACAAAATCGAACATGGATCATCAACAGGGACAGGGCATTCAGGACAATTGTTCCTCATGTGATAACCATCATGAGATATCTTTCCAGATCGCAGCTGGGAAGGATCTAGCCAGAGTCATGTGAAACTGCCTAACTGACCAGCTGATAGAAAAAAAACACTTCCTGAAAGCCAATGCAGCTTTCAATCCAGCCATGGCAATATTGAATTTGCCGCTGGACAGCTTCAGACCAGAAAGGACCTATACATGGTCTTCATCAGTGTCACAAAGGCTTTGGACTCAGTAAATCAAAATGGCCTCTGGCTGTTCTCCACAAAGTTAGCTGTCCAGAAACATTTGTTAACATCGCAAGGTTGCTCCAGGATGAAATAGTAGTCAGATTTCTAGATCGAGACTTCTTTCGACACATGGCACTGAGCAAAGCTGTGTTTTTGCACCAGAGAGCTTTTCACCATATTGCTTACAGACTTGCTGACTGATGTGTTCAAAGTTGGGACACGTGGAGGTTACATGCAGTATTACCTAGGCAGAAGACTCTTGAATTTACAATGACTTTGTGTGAAGACAAAGCTGGCAAAGATTTCTCCTTAAGCTACTATTTATGGGTATTTCCACACTAGTGAATGGCTCTCTCCAAGGCATACTTACTAACTGTTTTGAACAAGCTGTTAAACCCACTGGGCTGACAATAAGCCTGAAAAAGATTAAGGTCCTGCTCTGAACAAAATCTGGTACCACAGCCCCTTCTCCCATGATATCTATCAATGGTGTACAACTTGAAGTCATTGAAATAGTCTGCTACTTGGGCAGTGTGCTCTTGCAAAATGCTTTTTATGATGACAAAAATCACAAGATGTATCAGCCTGGTCAATATAGCATTGGGAAAACCAGAGTATCAACTATGTAATGTTGGCATTATCCTTGACTCCTCTCTTTCATTCAACCCTCATATTCGATCTATCACTAAATCCTGTCAGTTCAACCTTCACGACATTGCTAAAATCCTCCCTTTCTTCTCCAACCAAACTGCTACCATGTTAATCCAAATATTTATCCTGCCTTGATTACCGTATCAGCCTTCTTGCTGACCTCCCCTCCTCCAGTGTCTCCCCACTCTAGTCCGTACTTCACTCTGCTGCCCAGATCATTTTTCTACAAAAATGTATTTGTTACTCTTTACTCTCCTACTACAACCCAACCCACACATTTTGCTCTTCTAATGCCAACGTACTCACTGTAACTCGAACTCATCTATTTCACCACCAACCTCTCACCCATGTCATGCCTCTGTCCTGGAATGCCTCCCCTTTTCATATCCTACAGACGATTACTTTCCCCAACTTCAAAGCCTTATTGAAGGCACATCTCCTCCAAGAGGCCTTCCCCGACTAAGCCTTCATTTCCCAGTTCCTTCTGTGATGCCCTGACTCACTCCCTTTACTCACCACCCCCCATCCTCATCCCCACAGCACCTATGTATATCTTCTTCAAATACTGTTGAATCATTTCCATGGACACGCCCTCTCCAGAACATCCCATCTTT
This sequence comes from Ornithorhynchus anatinus, assembly GCF_004115215.2. NCBI lineage: Eukaryota > Metazoa > Chordata > Mammalia > Monotremata > Ornithorhynchidae > Ornithorhynchus > Ornithorhynchus anatinus. Next base: position 12,391,929 of record NC_041750.1, read on the forward strand.
GGCCATAAAGTCATTCCAGTATGTGTATCCATAGAGTTTTCTTGGTAAAGAATACAGAAGTGGCTTACCATTGCCTAATTCCACACACTAAAAACTTGAGTCTCTGCCATTGTCTTTGGTCAACGTTTTGATCACTTGATCATCCACCTTTGACTCTTTTCCATGCCACTTCTACCCAGCACAGGTGAATTGACTTTGTCTGATGTTTCAGTGTAGACCTTTCCATTATGGGTAACCTTATATGGCATAGCTCTAAGCTTCATCCACGTATGTAAACTCTCCTGCCAAGATAAGGCATAGATTCATAGGAAAGACTTATGTATTTATCTGTAATTAATTTATTTATATTAATGTCTGTCTCTCCATCTAGACTGTAAGCTCACTATGGGCAGCCAATGTGTCTGTTATATTGTTGTGTTTTACTCTCCCAAGTGCTTAGTACAGTGCTCTGCACACTGTAAGCATTCAATAAATGTGATTAATTGATTGATTGGAAAGAAAGGGGAGTCAGCCTAAAGACAAAGATTGACATTTACTGTGTTGTCCTCATCACAACTGCAAGGCATGGACACCATACTGAAAGCACGGAAAACAACTTAACCAGTTTCATCTGCACTTTCTGAGATGCATAGCCGTCATAAAATGACAAGATCACATCCCGAACACCGAGGTCCTGTAACACTGCTGAATCACAGGCACTGAGGAAATGAGGACCTCAGCTCACCCATGATGGGGTTGTCATCTTCTCTGATTAGATAATAAAAAGATTCACAAGATAATGTTTTCTGAAGAGCTGAGCACTGGAGCATGTTCCAGAGGTGACCAGAGGAAAAAATACAAATATGTATTGAAAGCCTACCTCAAAACGTGTTCCGCTGATACCAATGCTGGGCAACACCAAGGCAGGTCCTTTTGGAAGTAGATTTGCCATTCAGCTACATGGTGGTGTTCCCTACCCTCAAGGAACTTACAGTTTAATGGGGGAGACACACGTAAAAATATTTACAGAGAGTGGAATCAGAAGAAAAACTAAATGTAAAATTGAATGTACATATATATCCTGTTGGAGAGACAACTGTTGGACTGGATATGGCTTCTGGGTACTGGAAACGGATTGCAGAAGACTTGCTGGAGGAGATGAGATTTTAAGAGAGCTTGGAAGGTGGTGAGATCTGGCAGAAAAGATGGAGGAGGGTGTTCCAGGTCTGAGGAAGAGGATGAACAAGGGGTCAGAGGCAGGTGAGGCGATAAGAGGATACAGAGAAGCAGCATGCCCTAGTGGAAAGAGCACGGGCCTAGGAGTCAGAATACCTGGGTTCTAATCCTGGCTCTGCCAACTGCTTGTTGTGTGACTTTGGGCAAGTCACTTCATTTATCTGTGCTTCAGTTTCCTCAACTGTAAAATAGGGATTAAATACCTGTTCTCCCTCCTACTTAGACCATGAACCCCATGAGGAACAAAGACTGTGTTCACCTGATGAACTTGTATTTATCCCAGGGCTCAGAACAGTGCTTGACACATTAGTGCTTAAAAATACAATAATAATAATAATAATACAGTTATGAGGTAATAGTGGTAGTATAGGTCGAAAGTAAAAATTGACTAGTACCATTTGGGGAACACAACTAAGGCCTTTAAAGGTGTCTGGCCATTCTGAGAAGACCATTTATGGTTTTTGAGGGATGGAATGGGGAAGGAAGGGGTAAGTAAGGCATTTTAAACTGGAAGCAGCTAGACTCCAATTTACCCTGCAGTCTGGTGTGGACAAGGGGCACTACACAGGTCTCCAGCCAGGGCCAGAGGCCATGTTCTGCATGCTAAAAGAGCAGGAGCAGCAGCAGAGCGGGCCACCTTGCCCACATCCCCACCCTTGAGCAGCCCCAGCGGCCCTGTCTGGAGCCAGACCAGCCTGCCACGGGAACTGACGGAGTTCATTCATTCATTAGTATTTATTGAGCGCTTACTATGTGCAGAGCACTGTACTAAGTGCTTGGAATGTACAAATCGGTAACAGGTAGAGACAGTCCCTGCCCTTTGATGGACTTACAGTCTAATCGGGGGAGACAGACAGACAAAAACAGTTGACAGTGGCCACCGGCTGCCTGACACACATAGCCCAGGATTTGCAGCCCCTGATGTGCCACGCCTGTTCCTTGGCAATCCCCACACCAAGTAAGGGGCAGCCCAACCCAGCCCAGCCCAGCCCAACCCAGCCCCCACGCCACCGAAAGAAAATAACATGTGCCTGCTCGGATGTGGCTGAACTTGGCCTTTCACCCAAGCCCCGTTCCTGACCATCCCGCCTTTCTCCCACTCCCAATTAAGTGTCTACTGTGTGCAAAGTACTGTACTGGAAAAAAATATTCAGGTGAGAATTAAACCCAATTCTTGGCCCTGAAGGGATGTGCCATCTAAGACTATGAGGGGAAGAGGAAGTTGTCAACAGACATGTCAGGAAAGATGGAACCATAAAAACACAAAAACATCATAAAAGTAAAAGACAATAATAAATACAATGGGAGCAAAAAGATACCATGACTAGAGGGGCAGTTTCAATTTCCTCAGGACTCAAAGTCCAGCTGTCAAAGCTACTGACTGCCAGAGCAGGCAGTAAGTTGAGGGAATGTATGGAGAAATCCAGATTCCTGAGGAACTTCAGCTTCCAGGCTGAATTCTAGGGAACTGTGCCTTCCCAGGGGTGTTGGCTAGGTGATGGGGGGAGCGGGTAGAGAAGGGACACTCAGCAGTCTTCAGAGCATCAGAAAACCACAGTTCTGGTGGCAAGGGAATGAGTGTGGTCCCAGAACTTCCCAGGGTGGTGGGTGGGGAAGGAAACTCTGCAGACCTCAGGGCATCAGCAGGCTGTAGCTTCAATGGTGAAGGAACGAGTGAGGACCCAGGCTTTGGATGAGCGAGAGAAGAGAACTGACAGGTAAAATTGCTGGTGAAACACCTAGATGCCTATAGTAAGGAATTGGAGTTTGATGCAGAGAGAAATGTGCAGCCATTGAAGGATTTTAAGCAATGGCAGCTGTAAGGCTGGAGAGGAAGAGGTGGGTCTAGGAAGTACTGTGGAAAAAAACTGGAAGCCTGTGAGAGATGAATATCAGCAAGAAGGAATAGATGATACCAAGGTTGTGGGCTGCGGGGATAAGGGGAATTGCAGTTTGGTCAACTGTGATGAGAAAGTTAGGAAGAGGATTGGCTCTAGGAAGGATGATGACTTCAGTTTTAGCCACGTTTAGCTTTAGGTGGTGACAAGATATCCATGTAGAGGTATCCTGGAGGCAGGTGGAAATGTGAGATGCTGGACAGGTGACAGGTGACAGGATGCAAAAGGTAGATTTTCAAATCGACAGAAGTGGTCGCTGAAGCTGTGTGAACTGATGAGCTACTTGAAAGAGTGAGTGTACAGTGAGAAAACATAGGGGATCCAGAACAGAACCTTTTTGGATGCCCACCTTTATGGGATGAGAGATGGAAGATGAACCAGCAAATGAGCTACTCTAACAGCTTCAACTACCACCAATACCCGAATGACTCCCAAAGCTAGCTCACTAGCCCTGACCTCTCTCCTTCTCTGAAATCTCAGCGTGGCTCAGTGGAAAGAGCCCGTGGTTGGGAGTCAGAAGTCATGGATTCAAATCCCGGCTCTGCCACTTGTCAGCTATGCGACTGTGGGCAAGTCACTTAACTTCTCTGTGCCTCAGTTACCTCATCTGTAAAATGAGGATTAAGACTGTGAGCCTTGCATGGGACAATCTGATTACCCTGTGTCTACCTCAGCGCTTAGAACAGTGCTCTGCACATAGTAAGCGCTTAACAAATACCAGCATTATTATTATTTCCTCCTGCCTCCAGGGCATCTTTACATGGATGTTCTGCTGTCACGTCAAACACAGTATGTCCAAAACTGAACTGATCTTCCCTCCCAATTCCTCTTTTCCGTCTAATTTTCCCAGGATAGTTGAAAACATCCCATGCCCCCCCCATTTCTCATGGCCAGAACCTTGGAATTATTCTTGGCTTTCTTCCCTCTGACCCCCATATTCAATCTGTCATCAAATCCTGACAATCTTCCTTCACAGGATCTCCAGAATCCCCCTTTCCTCTCCATCCAAAAGACCACCACATTGCTCTAAGCACTTTTCATGTCCTTCCTCGACTACTGCATCAGTCTCCTCGCTCTGCTGCCCAGATTATTTTTCTAAAACATCATTTTGTGTATATCTCCCCATTCCTCATAAACCTCCAGTGGTTTGCCATTCCTCTTTGCATCAAGCAGAAACTCCTGACCATGCTTCAAGGTACTCAGTTAGCACTTTCGACATCCTTATCCTCCCTCCTCTTCCACTACACCCCAGCTTGCATGTGTTGTTCCTCTCTTGCCAACCTACTCACTGTGACTTGTTCTCATTTCTCTTGCTGCCAAACTCTTGCTAATGCTTTCCCCACTGTCTGGAACTCCAGTACCCTTCCCATAGAGCAGGCCACAGCTCTCTTCATCTTGAAGGCCTTTCTAAAATGTTTACTTGTTTACCTGCCTGTTTGCTTGTTTTCATGTCTGTTCTCCCCGACTTCCCACTGAGACTGTAAACCCACTGTGAGCAGGGATTGTCTCTCTTTATTGGTGTATTGTACTTTCCAAGCACTTAGTAGAGTGCTCTGTACACAGTAAGCACTCAATAAATGCGACTGAATGAATTGAATGAATGAATGAATAAAATCACATCTCCTCCAGGAAGACTTCCCTGGCTAATCGCTCATCTTTCCATCCTGTATTCAATCATTCATTCATTCAATCATATTTATTGAGTGCTTACTGAGTGCAGAGCACTGTACTAAGTGCTTGGGAGAGCACAATACACTAAACAATAAAGAAATAAACAGATACATTCTGTTTACAACAATAAACAGACACATCCCCTGCCCACAGTGAGCTTACAGTCTAAAGGATGGGAAACAGACATCAATGCAAAGAAATAAAATTACACAGCTGAGGGGCTGGAAAGGAGGAAGAACAAAGGGAGCAAGCCAGGGTGACGCAGAAGGGAGTGGGAGATGAGGAAAGGTGGGGCTTATTCTGGGAAGACCTGTTGGAAGAGATGTGCCTTCAATAAAACTTTGAAGGGAGGGAGAGTAACTCCGTCAGATTTGAAGAGGGAGGGCGTACCAGGAAAGAGACAGTATGTGGGTGAGGGGTCAGCTGTGAGATAGGTGAAATCGCAGCACAGTGAGAAGGTTAGCATTAGAGGGGTAATATGTGAGGAGTGAGTTGTAAGTAGGAGAGTAGGAGAGTAGCGAGGTGAGGTAGGAGGAAGCAAGGAGATTGACTGCTTTAAAGCCAATGGTGAGGAGTTTTTGGTTGATGCAGAAATGGATGGGCAACCACTGGAGTTTTTTGAGGAGTGGGGTGACATGTCCTGAATGTTTTTGCAGAAAAATGATCTGGGCAGCAGAGTGAAGTATAGACTAGAGTGGGGAGAGGCAGGAGGTTAGGAGGTCAGCAAGAAGGTTGACACAGTAATCCTGGAGGGATAGGATGATTATATTAGCATCATAGCAGTTTGGATGGAGAGGTAAGGGTGGATTTTAGTGACGTTGTGAAGGTGGGACCAAGAGGATTTAGTGATGTCTGTCTCCCCCACTAGAGAAGTAGCATGGCCTAATGGATACATATCGGACTGGGGGTCAGAGGATCTGTGTTTTAATCTTGACTCCACCTTGTACCTGCTGGGTGACCTCAGGTAAGTCACTCAACTTCTCTGTGTCTCAGTTCCCTCATCTGCAAAATGGGAATTCAATACTTGTTCTTCCTCTTATTTAGAATGTGAGCCCATTGTGTAACCCAATTATCTTGTATCTACCCCAGCACTTAGTACAGTGCTTGGCACATAGTGAGTACTTAACAAATACCACAATCGTTATTATTATTATTATCATTATTATGAGCTCCTTGAGGGCAGGAATCATGACTATTTTATTATACTCTCTCACACACTTAGTACAGTGCTCTGTACATAGTTAGCACTCAATAAATGCTATTCATTGATTTATTGATGGGTAGAAAGAAAACCAGGAGAAAACATTGTCAGTAAAACCAAGGTTAAGCAGCATTTCCAGGAGAAGGGAGTGATTGGCTGTGTCAAAGACAGCCATGAGGTCAAGGAGAATTGGAACAGAATAGAGCCCCTTAAATCTAGCTGAGAAGAGATTACTGGTGACCTCAGAGAGTGTGGTGTCAGTGGAGTGAATCAGATGAAAACCAGATTGAAGTCATTCACGAAAGTTGGTAGAGAGGAAGTGAAAGTAGTGAATGTATTCATCTTGTTTGAGGAGTTTGAGTAGCTAAAAACTGCAGCGGGATCGAGAGGTTTTGTTTATGTTTCGTTTTTTAAGGATGGGGAAGATTTGAGCATGATTGAAGGAAGAGGTGAGATCTGAAAGTGAGAATTTAAAGATGGGGATAAAAAAGGGAAGGCAGGTGGGAGCAAGTGCTATTAGGAGGGGAGAGAGAATAGGGTCCAGGGCACAGGGGGAGGTAGGAGACCTCCTCCTGGGAAGGAGGAAAAAGAGGGTTTAGTGGGGGGAGAGATTTGAGGAGATAAAGGTGGGAAATGGGAAATTCATGCCTGAGAGTGTCTACTTAACCAGTAAAGTAACTGGCCAGGTCACCGAGGTTAGAGAAGGAAGAGCTGGGGGCATTGGAAGCTTCAGGATGGGGTTACAGGGTTGGAGTTTTTGGTGAGGGCTGTGGGCATTAGAATTAATGGGGGAGGTAAGTCTACATTACTGAACAGAGGAAGGGCAGATTTATAGCAGACCAGGGTGGATTTGAAGTGGCAGAATGCATAAGTGAGGAGATGAGGGTGTGCTGGAGGAGGTTGTGTATAAAGAAGAGGGGATTGTGCCAATGAGGCAAGGGTGTCGCTGCTCCCCAGGTCGATGGAGAGGAGCGAGACACAGACTTGTGGTTTGCACTGAATCCACAAAAATCACCGTAGCTTGAAAAGTGCTCAATATGGCTATTGATCAGCCCTTTTGCCTTGATCAGTTTGCCAGTATGTGCTGCCGCAGTGCTGCTTTCAGGAAGGGCGGGAGAGCATGGGGAAAGGGAGGAGAAGAGAGGGAGGAAGAACAAGAGGAAAAAAAGTCAAACCAACTTTAGATGTCACAAACTTTCCTTTCCACACTCTGCCCTGACACACCCCTTCCTCCACAAAAACTTCTGGATGGGTGAAGACCGCACCCCCTCTCCTTCCCGCCATCACCCCCCCACCCCCCCGCCAACCCCTGAACACACACACTTGACACCAGATGTTTCTGCTTCAATGAATTAATTTTGTACTATGGCTAGAGGGTTCCAAATATCTTCCAAACTCTCTCCCTACACCTAATTCTACCCCTCACTCCTGCAATGGGATCCATCCAAAACAATCACTCAATCAATAGTATTTATTGAGAGCTTACTGTGTTCAGAACATTGCACTAAGCACTTGGAAGAGTGCAATACAATAGAAGCAGCATGGTCTAGTGGATAGAGCATGGGTCTGAGAGTCAAAAGTACCTGCTTTCTAATCCTGGCTTCACCACTTGTCAGTTGTGTGACCTTGGGGAAGTCGCTTCACTTCTCTAAGCCTCAGTTCCTTCATCCGTAAAATGGGGATTAAGACTGTGGGACATGGACTGTGTCCAACCTGATTAACTTGTCTCTACCCCAGTACACAGTAGAATACCTGCCACACAGTAAGCACTTAACAAATACCATTAAACAAAAATACAGTTGGTAGACATGATCATTGCCCACAGGGAGCTTACAGGGAGTCTCAACTGAGTGATCCAGCCTAATATGGTAAACTGAGGGAGGCCTGAGCCTCATGTGAACCCAACACCTACCTCCAGGACATCTTCCTCTGCCCTCACCCATATGAACAGCCACCTCTCCTTCCACCCATGTCTGAAGGTGAAGGTGAGAGAGTAGATGCTACTTGCAGCCCTCAGGGAAGGGGGTGACCCCAGGAAGCCAGGAAGGCAGCCTAATGGTAAAACAGAAGTGGGTCACTCACTCTGCCTGGACATGGGTGTGGGTTTTGTGGAGTAGAACTCTGCCTGAGTTGGAGATTTGGGACCAGCCTTCTCTGGCCAGTGCCAATTCCAGAACAGGCCAACTCCAACCAACTTAGTATTGGTCCAGGTAGCCAAGCTCTGAACCAAATCAGAAGTGAGCCCAGGCTAAATCGGAAATGTGGCTTCAGCTTTCTTGCAGGTCAAGGGGCTGTCTAAGCCTGCCTTGGCCATGAGGACTTGGGCCCCATGGGCCACACCCAGCCCATGCTGGACACTGAGGCCTTGGATTCTGGGGCTCAGCAGTAGCATATTGGCCCATCTGGAGGATGGGACAACTCAACCAGATGAAGGAAAATTTTAGCAGTTCAGTAAAATAGGGTCCCATGCTGGCAAAAAGCATGGGCTGGAGAATCAGGAAGCACAGGTTCAAATCCTAGTTCTGCCTCAGCTTAGGCAAATTGCTCAACTTTCATGAGCCTCACTTTTCTGTAAAATGGGAATGAGAGCCCTGCTTTCCCTACCTCTTAGACTGTGAGCCCCGTGTGGAGCAGGCATTATAGCCAATCAAATACCCTTGTATCTAGCTCAGCACTTGACACATAGTAGATACTTCCAAAAATACGCTGTTACTATTATTATTATCATTGTTATTATCACTGACATCTCACCTTTGACCCCACATCAGTGGGTAATCATGGCAAGGGAGCCCCCAAAATGTCTTCTCTAACCTTCCACAGGCTGTTAGATCCCTGACCTCTGGATATGGTGGAATTGTTGCAAAACATTGTGTTCTCATTTGCCGGACATGCAATCTAACGTAAAGATGTCACAAGTGCCACTTTCTGGAAGTGTGCAAATTTTGGAAGATTCTAGAGTGCCTCTCCAGGGGGACCACTGAATGCTCACACTTGTTCTTGAGCTTTTGCACTCTCCTTCCAGCTCAGTACAAACTCTGGGGCAACCTCCGATCCATGGAAGTCGGTGGCAGGAAACACAGCAGAGGGAGACTCAGCACCAAAACACTGGACACAAAAGTGTCTTGTTCCCTATCGGTACCAGACGGAGAACAGGCCAAACTGAAAACCGGATGGCTGGCCACCCTACTGTCAATACTGCACATAAAGAGTCATAGCATTTTCCACCACTCTCCCTGCCTCCATCAAGTCAATAGAGTGTACGGGAAGTCAAAACCTTCTGGGTCTTGTGGGCCAAGGGGGGATGGATCAGGGAGAAGGCACCCTAAAGCAGTGAGTGAAACCTGGACCCACAAAATTTTAGGGCTCTGGTAGGCATTAGGTGCACAGATTCACATGCCTCAGAACCTGGCCCTGGCCCTTCTGTTCCAGCCCTCCTATAGAGAAGATGCTGAGTTTCCATGGCAGGACTAAACTGGGAGAGGTACAGGCTGCAGGAGGGTAGGAGAACAAAGAGACACTTTCCCAGAAAGGAGAGCAAGACTCAGAAGAATGGAAAATACCAGCGGTGGAGGGACCATCATTCAGAGGGGCAAGAAGGGAGAGCTGGAAGAATTAAGAAAGATATGGAGAGAGAAGGAACAAGAAACATTCTTGGGAGGAGGGGCAGGGGGAGCATGGGAGAGGAAGTGGGCTGTGGATGACACCAAAGAAGAAAATGTGAAATATGGAGGCCACAAATTGGGGCAATAAAATGCACATGCCCCAAACTCCTTTTTTTAATGGTACTTGTTAAGCTCTTACTAGATGCCAAGCACTGTACTAAGAGCTGGGATATATATGAGATAATTAGGTTGGACAAAGTCCTTGTTCCATGAGGGGCTCATATTGAATTTCCTTTTTACAGATGGAGGAACTGAGGCACAGAGAAGTTATGTGGCTTGCCCAAGGTCACACAGCAAGTAGTTGGCAGAGGTGGGATTAGAATCTGGTCCTCTGGCTCCCAGGCCTGCAATTTTTCCTGCTTTCTGCTGCTTCCTTCAGCCTCCTGCTAAGCTGAGGTTGGGAAGTTTCTAATCCTTCCATTGTCCACATGCTCTCAGGTCCCTTCAGGGCACCCTATTCTAGCCCCAAGTCACAGGGAGAGCTGATACTGCAGCTCCATGTCAGGTTCTGATTTTTGCTCCAGGAGACCAAGTTCCTCTGGGTGACCTTTTGCAAGAAAAGGGGAGGGAACAGATTGGAGTGGATCCAGGGAAGGGGAAAAACCCAACATTCAAAGGTCAAAGAGTTAATTTCACTCTCATGTATCTTTCTCACACCTCGCTGATTAATAATTGAAGAAAATGTATTTCTTTTTCATCTTGGTATAAATCAAAAATAAATATAGCATCCATATTCTGCCGGAGGGGGTTGTGTACTCATTACTGGTGCGGAGATGCTGAGGCTATCACATTGCAGCAGGGAAACCAGGGAAGGGGCTTTTGTCTCAGAAGGAACCAGGGGTTCCCTGTTTCACTGTTAGGCCAAGATGCTAGCTTTCGCTTCTGTGGCCTGCTTGTGAGCCTCTACCCAGTACAGCTTCTGCCAAGAGGCCTGACCCCAGGAGTCTGCCTCAGTTGGGACATAGAGGGAGCCATCCAGATTAGGAAATGGAGAAACAGAGAATTCTCTCCTTGAAACTGGTACTTACAATCTGGGCTATCATTTATTGGGAGGTGCAGTGCTCTCCTAAATCTCTATCCTGGCAGCCTTCCTGGCTTAAATAAAGACTTGGGATGGGCGAGAGCCGATTAGAGTCAAAGAGGAGACTGTGGGATTAAAATGTAGGCCAGCGGCCTCTGCAGAATGTGGTGGTGGTGGATCAATGGGAGATCAATACTGAGCTTTTGATGTGTGGGCTCTGGCCAAAGCCCCCAGGTGCTGCCAATTCCACCAATTTCCAGATGCCCTAGCCCCGCCCCACCCAATCTCACCTCATTCTTCCCTCACCCCCTAGGACACAGCTTTCCCTGCCCTGACCCTTAGTCTCCAGTCCACTCCAAGCAGCTCATCCCCTGAGGCAATGGCAGTGATCATTATGCCCATGAATAAGGTCTCTGCAAATAAAGAGTCCCTCTTCTAAACTGTTCCATCCACCCCAAGCCTAGCCTTGGCCTGTAGAACATGGGCCCTGCAACCCCTGCCTTGGGACTGCCTGCTGTGTTTCCAAAATCAACTCTGTGCTCTATGCCTAGAGCATCCTAGCTCTAGCTAACCATGCAAAGGTTGTTTTTGCAATTGCTCCTCAAACCGCCCATCATTCCACCAAGGGGATCCTGGGATTTCCTCAATCAGCTCCTGGGCCTCCACACTATTCCTGGCACCATTCCTGGAAGTGAGGAGGGCAGGCTCTCTATTCTCCAAATTAGACCTGGCGGGGACTCAAAGTTCCCACTGAATATTGCAAATATCAAATACAACAGCACAGCGAAGGACAGTGTCTATACGTGGCTAGATTGGAAAGAACTATCAGCTGAACGGAGGTGAAAGTAAGCCAGAATGGTACAACGATAAGTTCCGGAAAGTGGTCCCGGGATGAATTAGCCAGAAGCACAGAGCGTCCCTCCACCCCAGCTCCTGACACTGAGTTCCACAGCTGTATCAGGCTTCACCCTTACCTGGGAGGGGAAAGCAAAGGCTCTGAATCCACTGGGGGTGCAGGCACAGAAATCTCTGTGACATTGGCACAGATCCCCCACTACCCAGCACAGGGTGGTGATGACTGTGGAGCTGAAGGTGGGATGGCATGATGCAAGGCCTGGGTTTCGGTGTGCCAGTGCCTTCTGCTCCTGCAGCAAGCCCAACATGGCTCCAGGTGGGGGCAAGAGGACCACTTCAGTAGGGGGACTGGGAGAAACCAGCCCACTGGCCCCACTGCTACAGTCCTTTAACTGACTGATGAGAGAGGGGCAGCATCCAGCAGTAACAGCCACTCCATCAGGGATCAGTGTAAAGGAGGGAGGCAGTGGAATGACTGTGCTGGGCAGGGAAATGCATCTGCTTTCCAGCCCTGCTGCCCAGTTCTAGGTATTCAATAATATTTATTGAGCGCTTACTATGTGCAGAGCACGGTACTAAGTGCTTGGAATGTGCAATTCAGCAATCCCTGCCTATTGACAGGTTTACAGTCTAATCGAGGTGGTGGCAGAAATGGGAACAGCAGAGGAGGTAGAGTGGTTGGGCGGGGGGAGGGATGAAAAATCAACAACACAACTGGGAGAGTCAATTTGAATTCAATCACTCATTCAAACAGTGGTGTATTTTGAGCACTGAGGGCAGAGCACTGTACTATGAGCTTTTTGACCACCAGCAACCTTGCCACCTTCCCATGGCAACATCCAGGGCCCCTGGTCCCGACATGCCCTGTGCATGCAGGTCCGGGAGGATTTAAGCTGCAGTAATCATAATAATAATGTTGGTATTTAAGTGCTTACTATGTGCAGAGCACTGTTTTAAGCTCTGGGTAGATACAGGGTAATCAGGTTGTCCCACGTGAGGCTCACAGTTAATCCCCATTTTACAGATGAGGTCACTGAGGCACAGAGAAGTGAAGTGACTTGCCCACAGTCACACAGCTGACAAGTGGCAGAGGCAGGATTTGAACCCATGACCTCTGACTCCCAAGCTCGGGCTCTTTCCACTGAGCCATGCTGCTTCTCCTAGTAATATGCAGCTGCCATAAATTTTAGGAAGCTTTTAACCTGGCTGCCCTCTCAATGACCTAGGAGGCAACCCCCAAAGATCCCTACAGGTGCCCTTCTTCACTGGACTCAGTGGACTCTGTATTTTGATATTGTCTTTTATGTTGTTTTTTATTTGGATTATTTCATCTTCCCTACTGTGTCTGTCCCCACACCTTTTCCCATCTCATTTGTAAGCTGTGAGTCCTTGGAGGGCCAGGGACTGTTTCTAACTGTCTCTTGTGTACTTTTTTCTCCATGCTCAGTACAGTGCTCTGCACAAAGGAATCAATAAATACTATTACTGCAACAACTGCTACTATAATAGATGTAGTTTATGTGATACCTGTTTCCAAGGAGCTTACAATGTAATGGGAGACACAAAATACTTTACAAATGGAAGAGGAGAGAGCTGGTGGAGAGCCACTGGTCAGGAGATTTTCCTGGTTGTGAAGGGAAATGGATAGCCATTGGAGGTTTTTGAAGAGGACAGAGATATGTGCTGAATGATGTTTTAGGATGACGATACAGGCCAGAGTGTAGTCTAGACTGAAGACAGGAGAGGTCGGAGGCGGGGAGATCAGTCAGTGTACTAGTCAGAGATGAGCAGAGCTAGAACCAGAGAAGTGGCTGTTTGGTTGGACTCTAGACTGAAAGCTCATTATGAGCAGGAAACATGTCTGCTAATTCTATTGTACTGTACTCTCCCAGACGCCTCCTATAGTGCTCTGCACATAATAAGCACTCAATGACCATTGAGTGCTAAGGGATGAAGACCACCCCCTAGAAAGGAGTTTCTGGCACCTATTTCGGTGTGCTGCCTTCCCCAGGAAATGTCTTTCTTGCAGTACTGCCATATGGACTCCATATCTGATGAGTTCACATGCACTGAATGTTATCCTTAGAAGACAGTTGCCCTTCTCATAATAGGACAGCAGCTAACTATTCCATGATGTAGCTGTTCTCTGTAGCTTTGGTAGATTTTTGGTTGGTTTTGCATGGCCACTTAAGGGCTCACCAAGTGAAGTACTCTGATGACCCTAGCTTGGATTTGGCTAGGTCAATAATTCACCCTCTTCTCTCTCTCTCCCTCCTCCCCCTTCCCATATGTGTGTTTACTAGCATTTCAGAAAACTGAGACCATCTTGGGGAAATGATCTTTGTTCAAACAGCCCAGTGTCCGCCTCCTATATTTCAATGACCGGGTGTACCAATAAGAAAAAATTTTACTTTCACCCCTGGTATATCAATCTAGCCAGTCACGCTTGCATTCAGGGATAAAATTAATCATTACTAGCATTATTTTGAGCCCAAAGGAAAACCATGTGTGCATCGATGTGCATCTATGTTAGTTAGTATGTTAGTATGAACTGTTAGTATGAACACATAATTTACTTATTTTAATAATTATTATTATTACTAGTAGTATCATTATTGCATTTCTTAAGCATTTTTTATCCATTCATTCCGTCGTATTTATTGAGCACTTACTGTGTGCAGAGCACAGTACTAAGCGCTTGGAAAGTGCAATTCGGCAACAAATAGAGACAATCCCTACCCAATAACGGGATCACAGTCTAGAAGAGGGGGAGACAGACAACAAAACAAATGAGTAGACAGGCATCAGTAGCATCAATATATATAAATAGAATTATAGATATATACACATCATTCATAAAATAAATAGAACAATAAATATGTACATATATACACAAGTGCTCTGGGGCGGGGAGGGGAGTAGAGCAGAGAGAGGGAGTTAGGGCGATGGGGAGGGGAGGAGGAGCAGAGGAAAAGGGGGCTCAGTCTGGGAAGGCCTCCTGAAGGAAGTGAGCTTTCAGTAGGGCTTTGAAGGGGGGAAATGTGCTAGTTTGGCGGATGTGAGGAGGGAGGGCATTGCAGGCCAGAGGTAGGACATGGGCCAGTGGTTGACGGCGGAACAGGTTAGAAAGAGGATTGAACACTACTGGATAGAGAGCTGGGTACTAATACCTGTTCTGCCACTTGCCTGTTGTGTGACCTTGGACATGACCCTTAACAACTCTAAAGAGAAGCAGCTTGACTTAGTGGAAAGAGCATGGGCTTGGGAGTCAGAGGACATGCGTTCTAATCCCAGCTCCACCACCTGTCTGCTGTGTGACCTTGGGCAAGTCACTTCACTTCTCTGTGCCTCAGTTACCTCATCTGTAAAATGGGGATTAAAACTGTAAGCCCCAAGTGGGACAACCTGATTACCTTGTATAATAATAATAATAATGTTGGTATTTGTTAAGCACTTACTATGTGCAGAGCACTGTTCTAAGCGCTGGGGTAGATTTACAGGGTAATCAGTTTGTCCCACGTGAGGCTCACAGTTTTAATCCCCATTTTACAGATGAGGTAACTGAGGCACAGAGAAGTTGTCACTTGCCCACAGTCACACAGCTGACAAGTGGCAGAGCCAGTATTCGAACCCATGACCTCTGACTCCTGAGTCCGTGCTCTTTCCACTGAGCCATGCTGCTTCTCTGCAGCATATATTTGTATTCTCTTGTGCTGTGCAATACATTTATATTGTATTCTCTTGTATTTACCCCAGAGCTTAGAACTGTGCTTGGCACATAGTAAGCACTTAAGAAATGCCCTCATCATCTATACCTCAGTTTCCTCATCTGTAAAATGGGGATTCAGTACCTGGTCTCCTCCCTTTTAGACTGTGAACCCAGTGCGCAACAGGGATTGTGTGTGATCTGATTGTCTTGGCTTAGCTCACTGCTCAGGTATTAATAATATTAGAAGTAGGGATATCATCATTATTTTCATTGGAAGTTCAGAGGGAGAAGATGCAATCCTTGCCCTTGAGGGACCTACAGTCTATTGGGGGAGACAGTCTAGCTTCATTCACTTAAATCAACAAAAAACTCAAGTGCAAGTGAGCAATGCATGTTTAATGATGCAAGAAATAAGGGCACAAAGAATCGAAACATATGAACATACCCCATACATGGAACTTTCCCTCCATTTGAAAGCTGTTCATTTTGAGGGTAGTTGGGGTCGTGGGGGGGGGGGCGGGGGCAAGAAGGGAAAATTGAATGTTGGGGGGCTTATGGTTTTGTTCCCCCTTCCCTCAGTACTCAGGGTAGGTTTTGGAAAAGGCAAGCTTTGATGGGCATTTTTAAGTAGGTGGAGTGGCAAAAATGAGAAGCTGTTTGAGGGGAACATGGAGAAAGGGGAGGAAATGCAGGGACAGGGAGCAGGCTCAGAAAGAGCGTGAAAGGGCTTCATTAGCCCATTTATTTGTTCATCTCAGCTCCAGCCCAGCTCATGCTGTGACATGATCAATCAACTCTGAAAATTAATTATGATTACACTTTGTACTCTCGATTCCTATTGATTCATTGATTCTGCAGGTCTGGCAGCTGTAGTCTCTATGGGAGAAACCCTGCTTGTCTATCCCAAGCTCAGATCCTCCAAGAGAGATTGGCGGGGGATGAGGCCAGAATTCTGTTTTCCTTCCTGGAGACGTCTTACAATCCTCACTGTTTGTGTCCCGACCCCTTCACCCAGTCATCCAAATCAACTTCCTCAGACTAGTAAAGTGGAGTCAGGAAAGCTTAAGGACTCCAACAGGACCAGCCCATTTCTAAGCCCTGAGGCTAGTGGCTGGAACACAAAACTCACATCCAAGACCCAAATCTTAGTCTCGGCTCTACGACCAGGTGATTCTGGACAAGATTCTTTACTCCTCTGAACCTGTTTCTTTCTGTGAGAGATAGATAAGAATATCACCCTTTCCACACTTCATGGGAATCTCAAGAGAATAAATGACGCCAGCAATACCAACTCTACTGGGAGATCAGAGGGCCACTGCTCCTAGATTTCCGGCTTGGGGGGCGAAGCTGCTGTTTTCATCTCCCGCAGCTGTTTAGACCAGACTCCCAACCTTGCTCATCCCAAGAAGACTGGAGAATTTCCAAGCAGCCTGAAAGGAGCTGAGAGTTCCCAGGAGATGCTGAAAAGACTTCTAAATTGGGTCTTTCTGATCCATAGCCTGCATGCCATTCCCAAGCCCTATCCTGCTGGTCTCTCTCTACACCAACCCTACCTTTTCCCTACCACCTTAAATATCCCATCCCTTTTTGACTGTGCCTTCACAATGAACAGTCAGTTTCAACCGCCAAAGACTAAGAGTCATGTACAAAGCCTTGGAGCACTTGGGTGCGATATTAATTTTTATGTCTCTCCCAGGCTGGCAAATTGTCTCAAAGCCTCTTTTAAAGCCCAAGAGGTAATGGAGCTAGGGTACCCCAAAGGCCCAGATCTCATGCTTCTCTGGGATCTTCTCTTCTTCCATGCTCAGGGTCTTGGGCAAACTTGCCTCCCCTATCAGATGTCCTCCCCACCCTCCGCCCCAACAAGGCTTAGATCTAGCACCAGGAGAAGGGATGTGAGGTTAGTGGTGGGGAGGGATAGGAGTTGGGTTAAAGAGAGTGGGGTGGTAGGGCTGAGTGGAGGAGGAGGAATCTGGGGCAGTTGAAACAGAAAGGCACTGAGTTGAGGACCTTTATAAAGAAAGGAGAGATGGAATTCAGCACAGGGGCAGGGCCTATAGTCCCTTCCCCCAAAAATGGCCATCACTGTGCTTGGCAAGAAAAGGAGGGAATACTCAGGCTCTGTTGCCTCTTGTCAGTTCCTGCCCTCTCTCTCCTCTCCCCTGTTCTCCTTTCCTTGAATCCTTAGCTGTCCCTAGCCTCTGACTGCCCAGTGATAGAAGGAGTTGGAATGGTTCAGGGAGGTAAAAATTTTCCCCTAAAGTGTTAATAATGAATTCAGAAACAATCCTGGACCAGGGGTTTGGGGCAGGGACATTTTTTCTGAGGGTTAGACTTTCTAAGATGCTTCCAGTCAGCTTGGACTCTCTCTCCACTTCCTGGGCTGGGTCAGTTGGAGCTGACCTCTTACCCCCTAATAATAATGTTGGTATTTGTTAAGTGCTTACTACGTGCAGAGCACTGTTCTAAGCACTGGGGGAGATACAGGGTAATTGGGTTGTCCCACGTGAGGCTCACAGTCTTAATCTCCATTTTACAGATGAAGGAACTGAGGCACAGAGAAGTGAAGTGACTTGCCCACAGTCACACAGCTGACAAGTGGCAGAGCCGGGATTCGAACCCATGACCTCTGACTCCAAAGCCCTTGCTCTTTCCACTGAGCCACGCTGCTTCCCCACCTCCCAAGTATGGCTTAGTGGATAGACCACTGGCCTGGGAGTCAGAAGGACCTGGTTTCTAATCTGGGCTCTGCCACATGTCTGCTGTGTGAGTTTAGGTAAGTCGCTTAACTTTACTGTGCTTCAGTTACCTCATCTGTAAAATGGGGATTATTCATTCATTCAATAGTATTTATTGAAAGCTTACTATGTGCAGAGCACTGTACTAAGTGCTTGGAATGTACAATTCAGCAACAGATAGAGACAATCCCTGCACAATGACGGGCTCACAGTCTAAGTGAGTCCCAAATGGGACAGGGACATTGTCTAACCTGATCAACTTGTATCTACCCTAGGGCTTAGAACAGTGCTTGGCACTTAGTAAGAACTTAAGTTCCATAATAATTATTATTATTATTATTACTATTAATTATTATTATACCCAGGACTCCTGTCTTCTACCTGGCTGTTCTGGTGCATCTGAACCAATCCCTGACCTAGGCCTCAGTGCTTTCAGCCATCTTCGGCACCTTTCCAGCCACAATCTTCAGCTCCTGCCCCCTTCCCTACTCTGCCCCCTATCCTATGCCCCTTTTCTCCATCAACTAATCAATTGACAGTATTACTGAACATATACTGGGTGAAGAGCACTGTACTAAGCACTTGGGGGAGTACAATGTAGTTAGAAAACACAATCCCTGCCCTCAAAGAGCTTTCAATCTAGCAGGGGGGACAGAAACAAAATTGATTATAGATGGGAGGAAGAAAACAATGGAAAGATGGAAAATACAGATAAATACATGCTTAAATAGTAAAGTATATAAGCCTATATGTACAAAAGGGCTATGTCTGGCTGTGGGTGCTTAAGCCAAGAAGTGGCTCAAAAGTGCTAAGGTGTTAGTTGTGAGGGAGTGACTTGGGGCGAAGAATAACTAATCAGGGAGGTTCTCCTGGAGGAAGTAGGATTTCAGAAGGGCTTTGAAGATGGGGAGAGCTGTGGATTGGGGCACTTCAAGGAAGAGGGATTTTCAGGCTGGAGGATAAGGTGTGGGCAAGGGACAAAAGGCAGGAAAGATGAGAAAAAGGTACTGTGAGTAGGTTATCTAGAAAAAATGAAGAATGATTGCTGGGGTGCAGTGGGAGAAGACAGTGGATAAGTAAGAGAGAGATCTGATGGAGTGCCTTAAAAGTAAATAGCCAGGAATTTCTGCTTGCTCGTTGTGGGCAGGGAATGTGTTTACCAACTCTATTATACTGTACTCTCCTAAGTGGTTAGTACATTGCTCTGCACACAGTAAGCACTCAATAAATGCCATTGATTGATGTGAGATTGCAGAGAAGTAGAGAAGGTAGAGCTAGTGAGATAGATTTGGGAGTCTTCCATGTAGAGATGGTAGTCGAATAAATTAACAATAATAGTAGTATTAGTTAAGTGTTTACTATGTACCAAGATACAAGATAATCAGGTACTTAAGAGAAATGAAGTAGAGAGAGATCCTGCAGTTCCCTTGCCAAATGTTCTAGACTTCCATTCTACTGCTCCTACCTTTTCCTCTGTTATTTGTCTCATTTACCTACTTGACTGATTATTGCAGGAAGGAAATGTGGGAGAGAGAAGGCAGATATGTAGAATACAGTTGGAGAGTGAGATTTCAGAGGTACTGAGGTTAGAGATTACACAATGACTAGAAATGGTGAGATCCAGGTTGGTGAGTGGTGAGATGGGGTGGAGCAGGAGGTGGGCAGAGTTGAGGACTGAGGAAAAGCACACAGAGGTCATCAGGAATAGTCACATGGATATTGATGTTCCCTAGGATCTGTGTAAGGGTGGAAAATAATAGCAGGTAGGTGGAAAAATATCAAAATCACTCAAGAAATTGGAGGTGGAGCTAGGGGGTGGTAAATGATGGCAATTAGTAATTGAAGTGGGTGGTAGAGGAGGATGACATGGGCCTCAAAATATGAGAATGAGAGGAATGGAGGTGGTGGGATGGGGTGAAAATGACACTGAGGGAAAGAAACCCTTTTCCCAGTGAGACATGGGAGATTGAGAGAAAGTGAGGCCTCCATGGGAGAGAATACCTGAAAAGGAGTGAAGAATGGAAATGTCCAATAAAGTCATATGGCCTGTATCCTTGTAGCCATTCGGTTGATCACCACCATTTACTGACATTTACCTTGTGCTGTTCTAGGAATGGGGCAGAGGGAGGGTCTTTGCCTTCCAGGGACTGACAGTCTGACAGTCTGGCAGTCTGATGGGAGAGACAAGGCAGACCGAAGTGAAAAATGCAATGAAGCATAAATGCTTGCCTTTATAAAGGATATATAAACATGCAAAGCTATCTATGGCTATACAGAAATAAACAATTGTACTAATGAGGTTTGGGATGGTACTGTGTGGGATTGGGGGGAGTTAATGTGGGAAGACTTCATGGAAGAGGAGATTGTTAAACAGTGGTCTGAAGGAGGAAAAGAACATTGATTTAGTGAAGAGGAGGGGAGAAGACATTTCAAGAGAATCAAATGTCACAGACAATTCCAAGAAGAGGTGAGAAAATGAGGAAAATGAGCACTTTAGGGAGAAAGGTTTGAGGCAAAGAGGGAGATTAAAGGCAGCGAGGTAAAGTGAAACTTTGAAACTCATGGCAGTAGTGGGACAAAAAACAGGCTGGTTTAGGATTCTCTGGGGCCTTGTTTCATGGCCTCCCCGCAGCCACCTTCTAGAGACTGATGACTTGGAGTCATGGAGGCTGGAGGTACCGTTGGAGCCAGGACAAGGTTTGACCCACAAAACCCAGATTGAAGGGTTTTAAGAAGGAAAAAGGACAAGAAGCTTGTGGGAACCACTCTCCTATCACAACCTACTAACTAAAAATAATAATAATGATGGAGGTAGTAATAGTGTAGTAGTAATAACATTTTTAAGCTCTTACTTTGTGTCAAGAACTGTGGTGGATGCAAGTTAGAAACAGTCCCTGTCTTTCATGGGGCTCACAGTCTAAGAGGGAGGGAAAGCAAATATTTAATCTCCATTTGGCAGATGAAATTGAGGCACAGAGAATTAAAAGTGACTTGCTCAAGGTCACATAGCAGCCAAGGGGCAGAGGCAGGATTAAAACCTAGGTCCTCTGGCTCTCAGGACTGTGCTCTTTCCACTATTCCACACTGCTTCTCAGCTACACCCCACCCCTCCCTACTAAACTGTTCTCTCCAAGAGACTTTCTATCTTTAGATCCCCTCCACTTATCCTAAACCGAACTTGCCCACTTGTGCTTCCTACCCAACTCTGCCCTTTCCACTGAATTCAACTTCCCTGCCCACCTGTTTCCTCCATCAATCTCAAACCACCAACCCCTGTCCCTGGATCACCTCCACAGGACTCTTTCTCCTCTCATTTGCTTGTGCCACAGAGCACTGTTGGCAGAAATCCAGGCACCAGACAGACTTCTGCCACTTCAAATTCAACCGCTGCCTTCTCTTCCATTCAGCAATTCCCCTACCAATTATTCCAGACCTATAACTCCTTCCTGAAGCCTCCACTTCTCCCTTCTTGTCTCTAATAAACTTGCCAACTACTTAACTGACAAAATCAAAACTATCTCCAAAGTGTCCCCTTCACCTCTACAATCCCTTCCATTCCTACGTCCACTCTCTCATCCTTCCCAAGCACCTCTCAAGTGGAGATACCTGGGTTGTTTCAAATTCTACCCCTCTATCTCTGTCTCTCACTTCTCAGGGTCGCACCTGGAGGGTTTCCAGTACTCTACCAGTCTTGACTATGGGAGGGACAGTTAAGTAGAAGCATATTCATTCCATTCCTGGCTTGGGCAGTGGCTAACGAGAGGAAGGCAATCTATTACAAGTCAAAACTCCCCCGTGCTGGGCAGCAGCAGCATGGGAGAGAGTCGAGGATTCAGACTCGAGTTTACTGCGCGAAAAGAAGCAATGGTAAACCACTTTTGTATTTTTACCAAGAAAACTCTATGGTTGCGCTACCAGAACGATTGCAGATGGAAGTGGGGCATTCTGGGAGACGTGTCCATGGCTTCACTATGGGTCAGAGATGACTCGATGGCATAAGACAAGACCTCTGTCTCTGACCCCATTCATTCATTCAATCCTATTTATTGAGCGCTGTGTGCAGAGCACTGTACTAAGCACTTGGAAAATACAATTCGGCAGCAGGGAGAGACAATCCCCACCCAACAACGGACTCACACTCTAGAAAGAGGAAACAGACAACAAAACAAAACAAGTAGACAGGCAAGTAGACGTTCCCCCCCCAATCTTCTAAAAACATTGGCATCCACTCTTCTCCCTTCTCTGACTGCCATCTTCAACTGTTCACTCTCTGCTGTGCCTCCAAACATGCTCATCTCCCCTATATAAAAAAGTCTTTTCTTAATCCTGCTGCATGCTCCAACTATCACTCCACTTCCCTGCTCCCATTCCTATCCAAACTCCTTGAATGGAGTTGATACACCCAGTGCTTCCACTTCTTCTCCTTCAGCTCCCTCATTGACCCACTGAACTCTGGTTTTCACCCCCCTCACTCCACACTGAGACTCTAATCTCTAAATTCACTAATGACCTACTCCTTACCCAAACTAATAGGTGCTAAATTTAAGGTTATTATATTGAACATTCCATTATTTGATTACTTTATTTCTATTTTTATGTCTGTCTCCTCCATTAGGGTATAAGCCTCTTTTGAAACAGGGACACTCCAGGTTTTATTTGGCACTACATCCATGGGAACTGAATAAATCCCATTCATTCATTCATTCAATCGTATTTATTGAGAGCTTACGCCGTGCAGACACTGTATAAGCGCTTGGAAAGTACAATTTGGCAACAGAGAGAATCCCTACCCAACAATGGGCTCACAGTCTAGAACAGGGGAGTCAGACAATAAAACAAGTAGACAGGCATCAATAGCATCAATATAGATAAATAGAATTGTAGGCGTATAATTAATAAAATTAATTAATGTTATTGCATCATTAATAAAATGAATAGAATAAGCATGAACATATATACACAAGTGCTGAGGGGTGGGGAGGGGGTAGAGGAGAGGGAGGGAGTAGGGGCAATGGGGAGGGGAGGAGGAGCAGAGGAAAAGGGGGGCTCAGTCTGGGAAGGCCTCCTGGAGGAAGTGAGCTTTCAGTAGGGCTTTGAAGAGGGGAAGTGTGCTAGTTTGGCAGATGTGAGGAGGGAGGGCATTCAAGGCCAGAAGTAGGAGGTGGGCCAGGGGTCGACCAAGGGACAGGTGAGAACAAGGCACAGTGAGAAGGTTAGTGGCACCAGAGGAATGGAGTGTGTGGGCTGGGTTGTAGAAGGAGAGAAGGGAGGTGAGGTAGGAGGGGGCAAGGTGATGGAGAGCTTTGAAGCCAATAGTGAGGAGTTTTTGCTTAATATGAAGGATGATAGGCAACCACTGGAGATTTTTGAGGAGGGAGGTGACATGCCCGGAGTGTTTCTGTAGAAAGATAATCTGGGCATCAGAGTGAAGTATAGACTGAAGTGGGGAGAGACAGGGGGTTGGGAGATCAGAAAGGATGCTGATGCAGTAATCCAGGCGAGATGCACTGAGTGATTGTACTAACAAGGTAGTGGTTTGGATGGAGAGGAAAGGATGGATCTTGGTGAGGTTTTGAGCCGAGCTTTGCCACTGTGGAACACTCCCTTCTCCTGGAAATTCTTTCTAACCTAAGATTTAGCCATGCAGTTATCTTCTGACTCTCCTCTTACATCTCTGGATGCTCCTTTCACTGACTGTTTTTGCACCTTTCTTCCCCTAGCTGTGGGTGACCCTCAGGGCTCTGTTCTGGGTCTCCTCTTCTTTGCACTCACTCCCTTGGAGAGCTCATCTGCTACCATGACTTGAAGTACCATCTCTATACGGATGACTCCCAAATCTTTCTCATCTCACTCCCCATCTGCCATCTCGCATCTCCAAATGGATGTCCTGTCAGCACCTTAAGCTCAAATATACCTAATACTGAACTCCTGATCTTCCCTTCCAAATCCTCTCCCCATCTAACTTTCCCATCACAGTT
The DNA here is from genome assembly GCF_004115215.2 of Ornithorhynchus anatinus. NCBI lineage: Eukaryota > Metazoa > Chordata > Mammalia > Monotremata > Ornithorhynchidae > Ornithorhynchus > Ornithorhynchus anatinus. The sequence goes on from NC_041750.1 coordinate 12,415,877, forward strand.
GACAACTCCACCATCTTCTCCATCTCTCAAACCCAAAATTTTGGCATGACTTGTCTCTCTTTCAACCCCTATATTCAGTCTGTCATGAAATTCCATCAGTTTTTCCTTTGCAATGTCCCCAGAATCCACCTCTTCATCACCACCCAAGCTACCCCCAAAGCAAGTCCAGATACCACTCATGTCTTGACTCGACTACTGCATCAGCCTCCTTGCTGGCCTCCCTACCTCCAGTCTGTCCCTACTCCAGTCCATACTTTACTCTGCTGCCCAGATCGTTTTTCTAAAACATGATTCTCCTCCAGTCTCCTGTCTCCCCACTCCTCAACAACCTCCAATGGCTGTCCATTCCTTTCCACATCAAGCAGAAACTTTAAGGCACTCAATCAGCTCTCTCATCACTACTTATCCCCCCTCCTCTCCTACTACCCCATCCCACCTATTTCATTCCTCTCTCACCGTCAACCTTTTGCTCACTTCTTCTTTCTGCCTGAAACTCCTTCCCACTTCCTATCCAGCAGACAACTGCTCTCCCCATCTTCAAACCTTTCTGAATTCACTCCTCCTCCAGGATGCCTTCTCATTTCCCCATCTTATATGCCCTGCAAACTGCCACTTCAACACTTCTGCATCACCTAAGAATTTGGAGACTCAACGCCTCCTAGAATCGCATTTATGTACATGCCTTTGCACTCTATTGCTGTCTCCTTCCTGTGATTGATTTTATTGTCTGTCTCCCCAACTAAATCGTAAGCTCCTTGAGGGCTGGAATCACACTTAATAACTCTATTGAATGCTTTCAAGCGCTTAGTTCAGTGCTCTGCACAGATTAAGCACTCAATAAATATGATTGATTGACTGTGAGCTGTGATAGGGTTCTCCATGGTTTCTCCCTGCCCTGTTACTCTGCCTTCATCCAGTTTGCTCCCTAATCACACAGATAATTAATTGATCTGGAATTAAATTGGACATCTCCCAGTCTTAAGGAATTTCCTTTGTGACTTGACATGACTTTAAATCAAAGGTCCCTTAAATAAGCCAGTGAAACCTCTTGCACCTAGCACCCAACTGACCGACTGACCCCATTCCCATCTCCCAGTGGCGGAAGCATCTGGGAGAAGAGGAAATTGTTGTCTTGCTAGCTCTGTTTTCTGAGGGTTTATGCATTTCAAAGTAATATCAGAAGGCTAGAAGCTTAATCTTCATTACCCAGGAGGCTGTGGGAATCCGGCAAAAAGAAAAAAAAAACCTTAATCAATACAGCAGTATGAATTTACTCTCAGTAGAGATGGGGGCACCAAGATATTCATTTTCCTCTGTTAAAAGAGATAACATCTTTTTAATTTTCGGGGTTGGTGATTGCCTTAATTACAGTGGGCTTGGGAGTTGGCAGCATCTAGTCCTGAGAGCTAGAGATGGAGAGGGGATTGCCTTCAAAGCAAAGGGTCACTCCTCTCTCCCACCCCCACTTCCTCTTTCTCCCACACAACCAGCCCCCCTACCCAGTGCCCACACTTTTCAAATGTCAAGAGTGTCTGCTAGGGTGTCTCATTTTTTCCATCGTTTACTTTTTTTTTTTCTCACTGGACACCAAACTGTTTCATAAGGGAGTTTCAGTGGAGCTGGGGATATCATTACATTTGGCAAAAAAGCTAATCAGCTATCTGAGAAGCATAAGGCTAAGCAGTCTCCCCAGTGCAATTGGGAAGGTAGGTGCAGGGAAGCAAGGAGTCCACTAGTAATTTAGATGAGGCTATTTATTGTGAATGGAGAAGTGCTTTACTTATCCATTTTCTTGCCTCTGTTGCTCAGGCTTTCTTTCGAATCTCGGGAAGCAGTGAGGATCGGTCCCAGGCTCAGTGGTAAACTGGAAGAGACTATGTGGCTTAGTGGAATGAGCTTGGGGCTAGGAATCAAGAGTCCTGGGTTCTAATCCTGGTCTACCACTTTCCTCCTCTGTGATTTTGGGCAAGTCACGTAATCACTCTATGACTCAGTTTTCTCATCTGTAAAATGGGGCTAAAATGCCTGTCCTTCCTCTTAGACTGTGAGAGCCATGTGGGACAGGGGCTGTGCATAGAAGTATCATGGTGTAGTGGATAGAGCACAGGCTCGGGAATCAGAAGGACTTGGGTTCTAATCCTGGCTCTTCCATTTGTCTACTGCGTGACCTTGGGCAAGTCACTTCACTTCTCTGGGCCTCAGGTCTCTCACCTGTAAAGGAAGATTGAGACTGTGAACCCCACGTGGGACAGGGACTGTGTCCAACCTGATTTGCTTGTATCCACCCCAGAGCTTAGTACAGTGCCTGGCACATAGTAAGCACTTAACGAATACTATAATTATTATTGTAGTGCTAGACACTTAATAAATTATTATTATTATTATTCAGGAAAATCTGCTGTGTTTCCTGGAACAGAGCTCCAAAGGCCAGATTCTTCCTCACTATTTCCCTAAGTAATGACCACAAAATGTGGTCAGCCTTCATGAACTTAATCCCCCTCTCTCATTCACGGATCTTGATCCCTATGTAAGCTCTTAGAGAGTAGGGATCGCGTCGACAAACTCTGTTGTATTGCATTCTCCCAAGAGCTTAATGTAGCGCTCTGCACACGGTAAATGTTCCACACTATTGATTGATGAGGAAACTGAGGTACAGAGCCTTTTCTTAATGAAGTGTCTGACTGGGGTGGTGGGGAGGAGAGGCTGGGATGTCCAATAATTGGGTGGCCCTGGGCTGCTGGTTTCTTGTCCTTTTTGCCAAGGTGTTCAGTAACAAAGTAAATCAGGGGATGAGAAACTAGCTGGGTTGGAAACGTTTGAAACTGTCAGTTTTGAACTTTCCTGTGGCTGCTCTGTTTTCAGGATCTTGCTGGTCCTGCTACTAGGGAAGGGATTGTGTGGAAAAAGACCCCTGGCACTTATCTAGCGGAGAGAACCTTTTGCTCCAAAGTGGGCCACAGATCACATTCTTCCTTCAACAAATAGAGACTTTTGGGGTCAGACTACTTCTGTCATGATACTGGGTAGTGTTTCTGGAAGTGGAGTTTCTGAGGATCGGGGCCACTCTGTGTTGCATCCCTTATGGGGAGGGGTTGAAAATCAGTTTCCTCCTCCCCACTTCAGACAAGTATAGGGAAAGAACCGATTTGTTGTCTAGTTACCCGAACAACTGAGCCACCTAGGCGACGTCTGCCTTAGTAATAGCCTCTCAATAGAGTATGGGTGTATGAATGGTGTGGTGGGGATGGGGGTGGGGAGAGAGGAGGTGTGAAGAGGAGATGCTTGGAGAAGACAGTTTGTCCTTTGTTATACAAGAAGAGGAGAAGATGTTAATGACTCTTAATGATCTGGTACGACTCTGAAAGAAACTGGGCGCCAACACCCAGAAAAATCCCTGTTAATTAGCCCAGGGTCCGGGGAGGGGCACAGAGAGGCATGAGAAACCACATCATCCAATAGCTGGAAATCAATTATAATAACAATGATGATGATGGCATTTGTTAAGTGCTTGCTATGTGCCGAGCACTGTTCTAAGCGCTGGGGAAGATACAAGGTCATCATGTTGTCCCACGTGGGGCTCACAGTCTTCATCCCCATTTGACAGATGAGGGAACTGAGGCACAGAGAAGTCAAGTGACTTCCCCAAGGTCACACAGCTGATCAGTGGCAGAGCCTGGGTTAGAACCCATGACTTCTGACTCCCAAGCCCGGGCTCTTTCCATTATATCACGCTGCTTCTGGGACAAGACAATGGGAAGTAGCATTGTGTAGTGGATAGAATACAGGCACAGTCACGGGTCACAGGTCGTGGGTTCTAATACCATAACTGTCGCTTCCCTGCTGTGTGACCTTGGACAAGTTACTTCACTTCTCCATGCCTCAGTTTCTTCATCTGTAAAATGGGAATTAAGACTGTGAGCCCCATGTGGGACAGTGACTGTGTCTAACCCCTGTGTCTAACCCACCTTCACAACATCGCTAAAATCCGCCTTTTCCTTTCCATCCAAACTGCTACCACGTTAATACAATCACTCATTTTATCCCACCTAGATTATTGTATCAGCCTCCTTGTTGACTTCCCAACTTCCTGCCCCTCCCCACTCCAGTCCACACTTCATTCCGCTGCCTGGGTGTCATGTCACCCCCCCGAAAAGTCTCCAGTAATTACCTATACTCCTCTGTATCAAACAAAAACTCCTCAACATTGGCTTTAAAGCACTCCATCACCTTCCACCCTCCTACCTCACTTCACTTCTCTTCTTCTACAACCCAGCCTACCTACTTCGCTCCTCTGGTGCTAACCTTCTCACTGTGCCTCGATCTCGCCTATCTCCCTGAAGACCTCTGGCCCACGTCCTTCCTCTGACTTGGAATGCCCTCCCTCCTCAGCTCTGCCAGACAATTACTCTCCCCACCTACAAAGCCTTATCGAAGGCACATTTCCTCCAAGAGGCCTTCCCAGACTAAACCACACTTTTCCTCATCTCCTTCTCCCTTCTGTGTTCCCCTGACTTGCTCCCTTTGCTCTTCTGTCCCCCACCCCACCCCTCCAGCCTCTTAGCATTATGTATATATCTGTAATTTTATTTATTCATATTGATGTCTGTCTCCCCCTTCTAGACTGTGAGCTCGTTGTGGGCAGGGAATGTCACTGCTTATTGTTGTACTTTCCCAAGCACTAAATACAGTGCTCTGCACACAGTAAGTGCTTAATAAATACAACTGAATGAATGAGAATCACTCCCCTCAAGGACCTTGAAGGAAGAAGCCCCAAGACTGTCTGCCTTCTGAAATAGAGATGCAAGGTGTGAAAGACTCTAGTTCATGGTTTCTAAGGACTTAAAGGTGTGAATGCATGAAAAAGGACAGAGTGTGTATAAAAAAGGAGGGTGGTTTGAATGATCCTGGGAGCTTTTTCCCTAGTCCTGTCCGAATTGGAGGTGGAGGGACACTGAGTTTGCTGAGTTTAAGGCTCTTAAGAGAGGGTGCTGCCAGAATGGGGCAAGGGAAGTGTTTGTGATTTGCTCTGGCTCAGGGGCGCCTGTTCAAGGGAATATACTTTGATACAGATGACCCTTATTAAACCCCATCTGTGTCATGGATTGTTGTTCTTACAAAATTTATGAGCCTTCAAAATGTTTGTCCAGTTTGCCTCCCCAGCAGTAGGAGAAATGCTTGGTAAAGTTCAAAAAAGTGACAGCCCCATGAGCCCTCCAGGCCACTTCCCTTATATCTGACCTCCAAGGCCAAACTGCACGGGGGTGATGGTGGTGGCCACCATCAGGATGATGGAAGTCACTGGAAAATGTCACAACCAGATCAGTGGCGGAAACTTAAAGGTGCGCTAACTGCTTTTGTGTGGATTTTAATAAGGCTGGCCAAAAGCAGATAAGGAGCCTGTGATAGAGACTGGGAATGAGAGTCCAGAGAGAAACCAGCGTGGCTTAGTGGAAAGAACACAGGTTTGGGAGTCAGAGGTCGTGGGTTCTAATCCCTCTGCCACTTGTCAGCTGTGTCACTTTGGGCAAGTCACTTAACTTCTCTGTGCCTCAGTTACCTCATCTACAAAATGGAGATTAAGACTGGGAGCGCCACTTGGGACAACCCGAGAACCTTGTATCTACCCCAGTGCTTAGAACGTTGCTTGGCACATAGTAAGTGTTTAACAAATACCATCATTATTATTATACAAGGAGAACTAGGAGAGGACAGTGTTGGTGGTGAAGCCGAGGTTGGATAATGCTTCCAGGATAGTGGGGCTAACTCCAGCCAGAAAAATAGACACAGGCCCTCACGCCATGGCTTAAATGAAATAAGGCAGTGAGCCACCAAGAACAGGAGTAGATTCAGGCTCATCTTTTTATCCCATTTGACTTCGGTTTCATGGGAAACAGCTGTTTTCTGTAGACAAATCCCTGAATTCTGTTAGCCTACTAAGAAAGAAAGCTGGAGAAGTATCTCCCTCTCCCCACTACATTCAGCTGCACATCAAAACATCACTCCTCTCCTCAAGAACCTCCAAAGGCTTCCCATTCTTTTTCAAATGGGAGAAAGCAAAGCGAAGCCTTCTAACCATGGGCTTCAAGGCTCTTCACAGCCACCTTCCATTAGCCTCACCTCATGCACTTCATTCCTCCTAACTCTACCTCTTTCAAGACTCTCCTTTCATCATCCATGGCTCATACCTTCTCCAGTGCCTTAAACTCCCTCCGCCCTCAAATCCCCTAAACCATGTCCCACCCCACCTACTGCAGCAGTCATCCCCACCTTTCTGGTAATGCCATCCCATCAACCATCTCGGGGCTCTTGTGGCTATCTATTATCCATGTCTTTAATACATTATTTTTATTTTTTTTCATTTTCATTTCATTTTTTTCATTTCTATTTAATCTCTTTCTCTTTTGCTAATTGAATGCTCAGCATTGTACATCTTCTTGTCTCCTTCATTGGGTTGTTACCTCCTCCCTGGCAGAGACACTCAGTTCTTCCATAATACATGTCTTCATTCTGCCCTTTGGATAAAATTCTGTTAGGGAATTAGGGAAAGTTTTACTGAGACAGCATATCCATCTGGATAAAACACAGTGTGATGTTGGAAGAAAAGACTTTGCTCAAGACTGAGACAATGATCAAGCTGTGTGTACCATACTACGAGTTTTCCTAATGCAGATTTCAACAAGAATATAACCCCTGTGTGATGAAAGAACTGAATGTATCTTTATTGTTCTCTCCCAAGTGTCTAATACAGTGCTCAGCACTCAATAGGCATCAATAAATTGTTTTATTTTTGATGCTGCTGCTGTTGCTGATGCAAATAATTATAATGTGTGGGAAAGCCTGACTTCAATCTATCAGGCAGACATGTTGACACTCAGGCAGACATATTGACACCAGGGCAGAGAGTAACACCTTTACATCTCAAATACTGCGAGTGCAACTTTGGCAGTGGGTGTTACATTTGTTCCATATAAAGTTGGTGCTAAAATAAAATAAAATTACAGTTCTAAGTAATGACAACCTTCTGGGCACTGGAAAACCAGCTGCATAGCCCAAGTCCAGCAGAAGGTCATTAATTACACAGTGAATGGGGAGTATGGACACAGTCAGGCAATCAGGATCCTTCCAGACGTCAGCATTCTCAGACCTCTGTGAACTAGTTTGGGTGCGCAGACAGTCCCAGTACACTAGAGGGTGAACAGCAGAGTTCGTGCCTCCCAACAAGCTTGGACATACGTGCCCTTTTATTTTCATTTCATTTATTTATTTTATTTTTCTTTGTTGTTTCCTCACTTCCATCCTCCTGAGACCTGTCCTTAAACCTTTCAGATTCAATGAGGCCTATTTCATTCATTCATTCATTCATTCATTCATTCATTCATTCATTCGTTCAATCATATTTACTGTGTGCAGAGCACTGTACTGAGCGCTTGGGAGAGTACAGTATAACAATAGACAGACACATTCCCTGCTTACAATGAGCTTACAGTCTGCAGTCTAATCTATTCTTCACCCCACATCCTCATAGGCAAGGGATGGCCCATATGGAAAAAGTCACACTTGAGCAGAGTGGCCACTCTGCCTGTAGTACACAGCCTCAGCAGACACACTCTCAAAAGTGAGTGGAAATGGAGCCCGCTGGAGTGAGACCAGTGACCATCCCTGGCTGGAAGTCATGTCCAGAACCATCTCTGCCCATGATTGAGAGGGCCATGGGACAGGAGAATGAATTTCTTTGGCAGAAGCTAATTAAGAACTTTTGTAACCAGGAAGTGGTGAAGTTACTAATGACAGTAGGGACCTGATCTACCTCCTGCAAGGAGCATCCATTCGGCTCTCATATCCAGCAACCCTGTTTTTTCCAGTGGTCCTTCACTCTCTGCTCTAATCACACCACCACTCTCACCACAAGCTAATTGGAGGAACTAGTAGAGAGAGAAAGGGGGTCTGAAGGAGAGAGGAAGAGAGGAGTATCTTGCCACACCCTCAGAGATCCGGGGTGAGGCATGGCTGGTTGATCTGTCCTTTATGGTAAGGCCAAAACATCAGTATCAGAATCACCAACTGATTGAACTGACAACTACAATATGCAAAGCACGGGATTGGACCAACCTATTGAATGCCGAGAACTGCGTTGTGGGCCTAAAGGGTGATGCTGGAATCTCCCATCAGAAATGATGGAGGAACCTCCACCCCATCACTTCCAGCTGGGAGAAGATCTCAGGACCAAGAACCTGCATGAAAGACTTGGTAATAGTGATAGTGGTTTTGCAGCATTCTCCGTCAGTTAGAATAGAAAGGTTGGCTACATGAGTATGTGTGTATGCTTGTGCATAAAACACCTAGTGTGTTCCTAGCATTGTACTGAGTGCTACAGTGCGCAAAACACTGTACTGAGTGCTGTACTGATTATGGCATTTGTAATAATAAGAAGAATTATGGTACTTGTTAAGCACTTACTATGTGCAAGCACTTGTTCTAAGCCCTGAAATCGATACAAGTTAGTTGGGTTGAACACAGTCCTTGGCCTACATGGGGCTCACAGGATAAGTAGGAGTGGGTAGGATCTAATCCGCATTTTACAGGTGAGGAAACTGAGGCACAGGAAAGTTAAGTGACTTGACCAAAGTCACACAACAGACATGTGGAAGAGCAAGGATTAGAATCCAGGCCCTCTGACTCCCAGGTCTGTGCTCTTTCCACTAGGCAACACTGCTTCTTTATTCTTCTTTTAAAGTGTGTGCCCCAAGCGTGTGGTCCTCTACACAACACTGTTGAGACAGATTTTCCATCATCATGGTGTCTTTTTTTAAATTTTCTTCTGTATTATTAGTACTTACTCTGTGCCAAAGCCCTGGGGTAGTTAACAAGATAATTAAATAATGAACAATCCCTGTCCAACAGAGCGTTTACAGGCTAAGGGGTAGGGAGGCCAGGTATCTTATTCTTTTTTTTACATATGAAGTCACTGAGGTATAGAGAAATTTAGAAACTTGGCTTAGGTCACGCAGCAGGCAAATAGTGGAGTTGAGATTAGAGCTCAGGTCTCTTCAAGTCCCAAACTCTTTTTTTAAAAAAGTATTTGTTAAGCAGAGAAGCAGCGTGGCGCAGTGGAAAGAGCACGGGCTTTGGAGTCAGGGCTCATGAGTTCGAATCCCAGCTCTGCCACTTGTCGGCTGTGTGACTGTGGGCAAGTCACTTAACTTCTCTGTGCCTCAGTTCCCTCATCTGTAAAATGGGGATTAAGACTGTGAGCCCCACGTGGGACAACCTGATTCCCCTATGTCTACCCCAGCGCTTAGAACAGTGCTCGGCACATAGTAAGCGCTTAACAAATACCAACAAATACAAATACACTTACTATGTGCCAGACACTGTACTAAGCAGTGAGGTAGATACAAAATTACAAGATAGGATGGATACAGTCCCTGCCCCACATAAGGCTCACAGTCAATCCCCATCTTACAGACAAGGTAACTGAGGCACAGAGAAGTGATATGACTCAAGTTCGCCCAATAGGCAAGTGGAGTCAGGATTAAAACCCAGTTCCTCTGACTCTCAAGCCCGTGCTCTTTCCACTTGGCCCTATTGCCTCTCTGTAATGTGTGTCCAGAGGTGCTCACTTTTCATTTGAGAAAGGGGGTGAAAGGGGAGCAGGACTTTTAAAGGGGATGAGCACTGAGATGGAATGAGGAGCACCTCTTATATGCTCTGCTCTCTACTAGGTACATAAGTGTGTAGGTTTATATTACTACTAGGTGTATAGAACACTGTTAATTGCCTATTTTGTGCTGTGTACTCAACTGGGCATCTATTGTGTGAGGCCCTGCTGCTTTGCATTTTTCATGGCTCTTACTATAGTGACTTCTTCAATAACTGAAACAAATGCCACCCTTTTGCTAATTGGAAGGTTTTCTATGTTTTGAAGGTCCTCATCTTCAATCACAGAAGGTGTATAGTGAGTGCTTACTGAATGGAGTCCAAGTTACTGAGTGTTTACTGTCTGCAAAACACTGAACTGAGAACTCTTTTTGTACATAATAATGGTATTTATTAAGCACTGAGTATATAATAATGGTATTTTGTTAAGCACTTACTATGTGCCAAGCACTGTTCTAAGCACTAGGATAAATACAAGGTTGTCCCATGTGGGGCTCACAGTCTCAATCCCCATTTTACAGATGAAGGGCACTGCCTTTGTCAGTGACTTGCCAAGGTCACTCAGTAGTCAAGTGGTGGAGCCGGGATTAGAACCCAAGACCTCTGACTCCCAAGCCTGTGCTCTTGCCACTAGGCCATGCTGCTCCTCAAAGTATATGCTAAGCAGCGGGGTAGATACAAGGTTTTGAGATCAGACACGGTCCCTGTTCTGCATACCAGCGCACAGTCTCTTAACCTCATTTTACGGAGGAGGAAACTGAGGCCCAGAGAAGTTAAGTGACTTGCTCAAAGGCACACAATAGGTCATTGGTGGAGTTGGGACTAGAACACAAGTCTTTCAAGTCCTAGTCCTGTATTCTTTTCACTAGACCATGCTCCCTCCTCTATTCTGAGTGTCTACTATACTCAGAGCACTCACTATTCAGAACACTATACATGTGTCCCCACGATAGAGCAGGGATTATGTTCCTTGAAAATGTGGCTGTATCATGAATGGCTGTATTGTGCGATATGTTTTACCATAGACATCCATGTTATAAATTGGGTTGCGCTCCAGAATTCTGGAAAAATAATATGAAATTCTTCTATCTGCTTTAGACCCTTATGTTAAACGTTACTAAACTACTGTTTGATGTTGGTTAAAATCACTGAAAGCATAACATCACAATATTAACTAAATGAGGCATTGTAATAAGATTAAGAGTCTTTGCAGGAGGCTGTGGAACTAAAAGCTTGTTTCTCTGACATTGGATTTTCAAATTTTGTGAAAATTGTGTCCAATTTAGGTTGAACAATGGACATCTTCTTGGCTTCATAAAGTACTTTGCAGCGGGCTAACTCCTTCTGAACATCACTGCATACCTTTGAACTCCTCTCCCCATCAGAATTTTTACAAATTCACTGGCTTTATTGAAAATTGATGCACAATTTCTTAATCCCGAATTTTAGCTAATGGTGGAGAGACCATAAGTCCATCTTTGTTTCAACAACTTGCAATGGTGCATTGGATTGTCTAAGTTTGATGAGGTCCTCCTTGGACAATAAGTTCCTCTGAATGAGATGCAATTTAGTTACTGACATTGGCATCATCCATTTCTAAATGAAGTTGCCTCGAGTTGGACAGCTTCATTGGATATCTGCTCTGGGGTCTCATGCCTGGCATATTGTAAGTGCTTAACAAATACCATAATTATTATCTATGCCTTGAAAATCTGACACAAACAGGGCAAAACTTCCTGTAAGATCTATTCATGGTCAATAGCTTAATCTCAGCCCTGATGGGGAGGGATTTATTTACCCAGAGCATTTGGCTGAAGCATCAGGACAGTCATGCTTTTGCATATGATATGCTATTAAACAATATATATTGCACCACCCCAGTGGGATGTAAGATGAGGTAGCTATACCTGGGACATCAATCAGTAAATTGCATTTATTGAGTGCTTACTGGGCACAGAGCACTGTACTAAGCACTTGGGAGAGTACAATATTGACAGAATTGTTAGACATGTTCCCTGCCCACAATGAGCTTATATAATAATAATAATGATAACCATAGTAAAAATAACAATAATCTAAGTGCTAACTATGTGCCAGGCACTTACTAAGCACTGATCTGGATACAAGCAAATTGAGTTGACACAGACCCTGTCCCATGTGGATCTCACAGTCTTAACCCCTGATTCACAGATGAGCTATCTGAGGCACAGAGAAGTGAAGTGACTTGCCCAAAGTCCCACAGCAGACAAGTAGCAGAGCCAGAATTCCTCTCCCTGACTTTCCCATCACTGTAGACTGCACCACCATCCTTCCCATCTCACAAGCCCATAACCTTGGTGTTATCCTTGAGTCCTCTCTCTCATTCAACCCACATAATTCAATCCGCCACCAAATCCTGTCGGTCCCACCTTCACAGCTTTGCTAAAATCCACCTTTCCTCTCCATCCAAACTGCTGCCACATTAATACAGTCACTCAACCTACCCTACCTAGAGTACTGCATCAGCCTCCTTGCTGACCTCCAACCTCCTGCCTCTCTCCACTCCAGTCCATACTTCACTCTGCTGCCCAGATCGTCTTTCTACAAAAACGTTCAGAATGTGTCCACCCCTCAAAAAAACTCCAGTCATTGCCCATACATCTATGTATCAACAAAAACTCCTCACCATTGGCTTTTAAAGCACTCCACCACCTACCTCCTACCTCACCTTGCTTCTCTCCTTCTACAACCCAGCCCGCATACTTCACTCCTTTGGGTACTCACCTTCTTACTGTGCCTCCATCTCGCCTATCTAGCCTCCAACCTCTGGCCTGGAATGCCCTCCCTCCTCAAATCCTCTAGACAATTACTATCCCCCCTTTAAAGCCTTATTGAGGGCACTTCTCCTCCAAGAGGCCTTCCCAGCCTAAGCCCCACTTTTCCTCATCTCCCTCTCCCTTCTTTGTCAGCCTAGCTTGCTCTCTTTACCCTTCCCTGCCTCTCCCTGCCACAGGACTTATGCATATTTCTGTAATTTTATTTCTTTGTATTGATGTCTGCCTCCCCGCCCTAGAATGTGCTAGACTGTGAGCTCCTTGTGGGCAGGGAACATCACTGTTTATTGTGGCATTGTAATTTCTCAAGATGCTTAGTACAGTGCTCTGCACACAATCAGTGCTTAGTAAATACAATTGAATGAATGAATGAATAAATGAACCCATGACCTTCTCACTCCCAGGCCCATGCCCTATCCACTATGCCATGCTGCTTCTCACAGAGGAGACTGTTGTCTAAATGGGGAGGCTGACACTAAAATAAATTACGCATATGTACCTAAGTGCTGTGGGGCTGAGGGTGGGGTGATATCAAAGTGCTTAAAGGGTGAGGTGCAAGTTCAAGGGTGATGCAGAAGGGAGAGAGAGTAGGGGAAATGAAGGTTTAATCAGGAAAGGCCTCTTGGAGGAGATGCAATTTTAATAAGCCTTTGAAGGTGGGGAGAGTGGTGATCTGTCAGATTAGAAGGGGTAGGGAGTGTCAGGCCCTGAAGGGGACATAGGGTATTCCTTGAACTGAGCACCTCCTGCATGCATGGCTAAGTACTGTGTGAAAGTCATAAGCAGAGTAAAATACAGCTTTCCCCAGTGAATTCCTCAGCACCCTGAGTCATATCATCCCTTCAGCTAACTAGTACTTAGAAACTTTTATTTTCACCCTCCTATCCAAAGCCACTTGTGTATATGTTCAATTATTTATTTTGAATACTCTAGTTGTAAAAATAGTTATGTTTGTCTCCCAGAGCATGGTGCTGGGAGTCAGAAGGTCATGGGCTCATTCATTCATTCATTCGCGAATGGTTCTAATCCCAGCTCTGCCACTTGTCAGCTGTGTGGCCATGGGCAAGTCACTTCACTTCTCTGAGCCTCAGTTACCTCATCTGTAAAATGGGGGTTAAGACTGTGAGCCCTATGCGGGACAGGGACTGTGTCCAAACTGATTTCCTTGTACCCACCCCAGCGCTTTGTACAGTGCCTGGCACAGCGTAAGCTCTTAAATAAATACCAGAGGAATTATTATTATTAAGTCATTTTTTTTCCATACTTCCCAAATGCCTAGTACAGCTCCACTGCACCCAAGAGGGTGTTCAATAAATGCTATTACTACAACTACTACTATTAGGGAAGCAGCATGGCCTAATGGATAGAGCACGGGCCTGGGAGTCAGGAGGACCTGGGTTCTAATCCCGGTTTCACCACTTCTTTGCTATGTTACCTTGGGCAAGTCACTTCACTCCTCTGTGCCTCAGTTACTTCAACTGTAAAATGGGGATTAAGACTGTGAGCCCCATGTGGAACAGGGACAGTGTCCAACCTGATTAGCTCTATCTATCTATCTGATTACCTCAGCGCTTAGAACAGTGCTTAACACATAGTTAAGTACTTAACAAATGCCATCATCATTATTATTACTACTATTACTACTACTACTAGAAGCAGTTTGGCTCAGTGGAAAGACCCCAGGCTTGGGAGCCAGAGGTCATGGGTTCTAAACCCAGCTCCGCCAGTTGTCAGCTGTGTGACCTTGGGCAAGTCACTTCACTTCTCTGTACCTCAGTGACCTCAACTGTAAAATGAGGATGAAGACTGTGAGCCCTGCGTGGGACAACCTGATTACCTTGTATCTACCCCACTGCTTAGAACAGTGCTTGGCACATAGTAAGCACTTAACAAATGTCAACATTATCATTATTATTATTACTACTACTGAGTAAAAACTCTGCGCAGAGCAGTGTACCAGTCACCTGCTATACGAAGAATACTGTGCTGAGCACCCATTGTTTGCAGAGCACTGCATGGAGTGCCTACTGTATGCAGAGAACTGTACTGAGCAAATCATGTGTGCATAAAATAGTTCTAAGTTCTACTGTGTGACCAACATTGAACTGGATTCCTACAGAGCATTGTACCATGGGCTTACTTGGTAAAGAGCATTATACTGAGGGTATGCAGTGGGCAGTGAAGTGCACTGAGCACCTATTGTGTGCAGGGCACCATATGGAGGGCTAAATGTATACAGAGCATTACATTGGATGCCTACTGTATGCAGAATACTGTACTAAGGACGCTCTGTGTGCACAGCATTATACTGGGCACATCTTATATCCAGAGAAGTTCTGAACATTAGTATTATCAAACATAACAACACAACACCAGACAGTCTCTGTGTATGCACAATGAGGCTAGGTCCGTGAGTCCTTCATTGAACTTTTCAGTCACACATGCACCTCTAGTCCTTCACTAGACTCCAAGGGGATGTCACTCTTGTGCTGATATGTCTGATGATTGCAGCATTTGGGACTGCTTTCACTTTTATGTCCTAGTCTCTCAATCCTGACTGAGCTTTTGCTTCAAAAGAAAGGACACCTTTCTTGATTTTAGTGCACCATGCTGATCTATCTGCAGCAACTGACTCCCAGTTCTCAGAGGGGATGGAGCTTTGTCTGAGATTTTGTTGAATAATCATAATAATAATTATTGCACTTATTAAGCACTTACTATGTGCCAGGCACTGTACTAAGTGCTGGGGTGGACAAGTCCCTTATCTCACAAGGGGCTCACAGTCTCAATCCCCATTTTACAGATGAGGGAACTTAGGCACAGAGAAGTGAAGTGACTTGCCCGAGGTCACACAGCAGACAAGTGGCAGAGCCAGGATTAGAACTCATGGCCTTCTGACCGCCAAGCCCATGCTCTATCCACTACACCAGACTGCTTCTCTGTATCTTTAAAGCCTTCCCTTGGTCCTCATTATTTTTGGATTCCCAATTTCAGCTCTCCATGCAGCAGCTCCCTGGTTGTTGTGCTGTCATCCATTTTCATGTGTTCCACCCAGCACAGATGTGCTGCGGTGGGCATAGCTTCAATGCTAAGAGACTGAGTTTGTTTACTGCTTCATTGTTTGTGATCCTGCCTTGCTATTTGATGGTGAGTATAGCCCATAAACCCCTCTCAGGGTCGCACTTGGAGAATTTCCAGTACCACACTCTACCAGTCTCAACTATGGGAGGGAGAGTCAAACAGAGAACAGTCAAACCCATTCCATTCCTAGCTTGGGCAGTGGCTAGCGAGTGGAATGCAACCTGTCAAAACTCACCTGTGCTGGGCAGCAGCGGCATGGGAAAGAGTTGAGGGCAGAGACTCAGGTATACTACGTGGAAGGAGGCAATGGTAAACCACTTCTGTATTTTTACCAAGAAAACTCTATGGATACACTATTCATTTAATCGTATTTATTGAGCACTTACTGTGTGCAGAGCACTGTATTAAGCGGTTGGAAAGTACAATTCAGCAACAGATAGAGACAATCCCTACCCAACAAGGGGCTCACAGTCTAGAAGGGGGAGACAGACAACAAAACAAAACAAGTAGCCAGGCATCAATAGCATCAAAGTAGATGAATAGAATTATAGATATATACACATCATTAATAAAATAAACAGAACACCAGAACAATTGCCAATGGAGGTGGGGCCTTCTGGAAGAGATTTGTCCATGATGTGGCTAGGGGTCGGAGATGACTCGACGGCATAAGACAAGATAAATAACCCTTAAATGATGTTAATGGAACTTCTCAATTAGTCAAATGTGGCATTTGTGTGCAATCTAGGTCTCATGGCCTTGGAGGAGGCTGAACAGTTTGGTCTGAAGCCTGATACCTAGCTGCAGCCACACTGTCTCCCAAAGGATATAATGAGCACTACTCTGAGCCCCAAATACCTAGCACATGTAAAGTGGCATACTAAGTAACTACTTTGTATAAAGCCTACTGAATGCAGAGTGCTGTACTGAGCACCCACTGAATGTAGAGCACTGAACTGGGCATATATAGTGTGCACAGTGCTCTATTAAGCATTTCCATACGCACAGCAATGAACTTTGGGCAAAACATAGTGCAGGGAACTGTACATTGTCAAGGAGAGCTGAGTGTCTACTGTTTGCAGAGCAGTATACTGGATGTGTACTGTGTTCAGAGCTCTTTGTTGAGTGCTTCCTCTCTTCAAAGTCCATGTAATGAACACTTATCTGTGCAGAAAACTGAACTGGATACCTAGCATGTGCCTAGCACTGAACTGTTCACCTATTGTGTGTGCAGCATACTTTGTATCAAGCACTATGCAGAGAGCATGGTATTGAGTACTCCTGTGTATGAAGTACAGCTACTGTGTACAGAACACTTTGTAGAGCACTTACTCTGGATAGCGCAATGTAGTGTCTGCCATGTGCAGAGCACTGTACTGGGCATTCGTTACATGCAGAACACTCTACAGAGTGCCTACTTTATGCAGAGGGCTGTAACATACCTCCCCACTTCTCAAACATCTCCATTGATTTCCCATTTCCCTCCACATCAAGCAAAAATTCTTTATGATCAGCTTCAAGCCTCTCCCTCCAACTCTTCCCCATCTCACATATTAGCTCTTTTCACTCACTACACTCCATTTCATTTGCTTCACTCCTACTAAGTAATAATAATGTTAATAATGTTGGTATTTGTTAAGCGCTTACTATGTGCCGAGCACTGTTCTAAGCGCTGGGGTAGACACAGGGGAATCAGGTTGTCCCACGTGGGGCTCACAGTCTTAATCCCCATTTTATAGATGAGGGAACTGAGGCACAGAGAAGTTAAGTGACTTGCCCACAGTCACACAGCCGACAAGTGGCAGAGCTGGGATTCGAACTCATGAGCCCTGACTTCAAAGCCCGTGCTCTTTCCACTGAGCCACGCTGCTTCTCTACTAAGCTCATCTTATAATTGCACTTCCTACTCCATTTTCCCAAGTCCATCCCCTAACTCATGCTATGTCCCCAGCCTAGAACAACCTGACAGACCACACCTCTCCCCATGTTCAAAGCCCTCCTAAAATCCCACTTCCTGCAACAAGCCTTTCCCAATGAACTCTCAGCTTCCCAATCAATCAAATTTATTGAGTTTTTACTATGTGCAGAGCACTGTACTAAGCATTTGGGAGAGTACAATGCAACAGAGTTGGTAGACACATTCCCTGCCCATAACAAGCTTATAGTCTAGAGGGAGAGACAGGCATTAATATAAATTAATAAATTATAGATATGTACATAAGTGCTGTAGGACTGAGGGATGGGTGAATAAAGGGAGCAAATCAGAGTGACACAGAAGGGAGTGGGAAAAGAGGAAATGAGGGCGGAGTAAGGGAAGGCCTCTTGGAGGAGCTGTGCCTTCAATAAGGCTGTGAAGGTGGGAAGAGTCATTGTCCATCTGATATGAAGAGAGAGGACTTTCCAGGCCAGAGGCAGGAGGTGGATGAGAGGTCGGCAGCTAAAGAGTCGAGATGGAGGTACAGTGAGTAGATTGGCATTAGAGGAGTGAAATGTGTGGGCTGGGTTGTAGTAGGAGAGCAGTGAGGTGAGGTAGTAGGGGGCAAGGTGATGGAGTGCTTTAAAGTCGATGGTGAAGAGTTTCTGTTTGAAGTGGAGGTGGATGAGTAACCACTGGAGGTTCTTGAGGAGTGGGGAAATGTAGACTGAACTTTTTGTAGAAAAATGATCTGGACAGGAGAGTGAAACATGGACTGGAGTGTGGAGAGACAGGAAGCAGGGAGGTCAGCAAGGAGGCTGACACAGTCAGCTCAAGTCATATCAGCCCAGGAGCCTCTTCTAGCCTGCTGATAGTCCAGTGGAATCAAGAGATGTGGGGCCTGTTCTGACTGTGGCTGACTAAGATGGACAAAGATCACACATGTACTTCAAAGTGTGTTGCACTTTTACCCATCCAGTTGCATGTTGCACTCTGTGACTGACAAGGAAGTGTGATTGGCACCATGCAAATCACTATCACTGAAATTAATTCCTCTGTGTAGGTTTCTCAACTGCCATTCCTGTTAGGATACTGCATCATCTTTTATTTTTCATGTTACCCAGCACTTGTGCATGTATGTATTGTCATCCAATCATTTATTCTGATGACTCTATTTGTAAATATTTTTGTGACTCTCCCCCATTAGCATTTAAGCTCTCTGTGGGAAGAGAACAACTTTTGTACTTCTGTTGTATTTTCCCAAGGATTGCATCCAGTGAGTGATCAATAAATACTGTTTCTACTACTGCTATTACTGTGCACAGAACTTGGTACTCAACACGACTGCATACAGAACACTATGCTGAGTGCTTACCCTTTGTGGAACAGTGTAGTGAGTTTTTTTTTGTTCTGGAGCACGGTACAGAGCATATATTGAGTACAACTTGCTTTTCTGAGTGCTTATTCTATTATATCCAGGGCACTGTACTAAGTGCCTACTTTATGTAGATCAGTGTATTGTGTCTAGAACTCTCTGATGAACACTGTGGAGTCCTGAAAATTTGTATTTTTTTTTTGCCAGGTGCTTATTTTTGTGAAGTACTGCAGTGAATGCCTATTGTATGTAGGGCTCTGTTCTGAGTGTTGGCTGGGTGAACAGCACTGAAGCATCATGGAACATCAGCACACTTCTGAATAATGAAGGCTCATCAAATAAAAAGTGGTCCTTGATTATGGCAAATGGAGCAGAGTTCTAGGAGATCCTTGACTTGAGAAAGTATTGTTGTTCATTATTATTGGATCTAGTCCTGAAGAGGCAGATTTGGAGGGGCTCCTATTTGGATCTGGGCAGTTCATCACTTCAAGTTTTACCAACCCAACAGCCACTGCTAGGATTTAGGGAATTTATTTATGCCCACCCTCAGTATTGATGTATAAATATCAGTATTCATGCATAAATATACATGTAATAAATATCGCATTTGGTAAGCTCTTACTATGTGTCAAGCACTGTCCTAAGCTCTGGGTTAGATACCAGAGAATCAGGTCCCACACGGGACTCATCATCTAAGTAGGAGGGGTACAGGTAATGAATCCCCATTTTGCATATTAAGGAACTGAGGCACAGAGAAGTTAAGTAACTTGCCTGTGGTCACACAGCAGACAGGTGGCAGGGTCACAATTAGAACCCAGGTCCCCTGATTCCCAGGCCCATTCTCTTTCTACTAGGCCACACGGCTTAATGTATATTTGATCATCTTTTTCCACTGTTTGTGAATAACTTTTGATTGTTTCCACATGTCTTGTGTTTCTATTGTACTTTCTAAGCACTTACTACAGTGCATTACATCCAGTGGGTGCTCAATAAGTACTACTGCCACTATTATTACAGAACACTAGGTTGTGTGAGGGGCACTTTACTGAGCAACTATTGTATCCTTGTAACCCTAATGTAGCCCTTGTAACTATTGTAACCTTTGTATATACCCCAGGGCTTAGCACAGTACCTGACACAAAATAAGGGTTTAACAAATACCATTAAAAAAAAAAAACTACTGTGGGCAGAACAATTCCGATCTGTAATACATAATCTGGCAGTGGGAAGAGGTGCCAGAGGAGTTCAGAGATATATGCTTTATCCATCTGTATAAGAAGAAGTGCAACCCTACCTCATATTATAACCATCACGGGCCATCTCTCCTGGCCAGTGCTGGGAAGGTTCTAACCAGAGTAATTGGTTGGTGGTCTAACTGACCGGCTGATGGAAAAAATACTTTCTGGAAGCCAATGTGACGATCCATCTGGGTGATTGTTTCTGCTAGGCAGCAGCAGAAGTTGTCTTCAACAACTTTGGGGCCAGTTTCAGGTAGAAAGCCAAATAAGCTATTGCCTCAAGGCACTGCACAGTGGGGGAAGCCACACAACGAACCTTGAAAAGACTGTGGCTGTGTGGCTTCTCTCAAAGATGGCCACACCCCTCCCTAGCTCAGTGATGATGGTGGGATGCAAGTGACCCATGCAGCGTAATGCAAGGGTGTCATGCAGAACATGGGCCTTAGCCTTTTCAACCCTACCTCAAGATAGCCAAGTGGCTAATGCTGGCCCAGATGGATTTCACAAAGTCTTTCAACTCAATAAATTGAGATGGTCTGCGGGCCATTCTTTGCAGGTTTGACTGTCTGGAAAAGTTAGTTAATATCACAAGATGACTCCAGGGTAGAATTACAGTCAGCCTTCTGGATCAAGGCTGCTTCTCAAAACCCTTCATTATCAGAAATAGCATCAAGCCAGGCTGCATTCTCATGCTGCTGCTTCTCACCATAATGTTCATGGTCTTAGTCACTAATGGGTCCAAAGGTGTGGAACATGGCGATCTGCATTCAGGATCACCTAGATGGTGGACTCTTGAAACTGAAGCCACCTCATGCAAAGACAGAAGTGACAAGACACTCACTGGTGAGATACTATTTGCTTATGATTGCACTGTAGTGGCCAACACTCTAGGAGACATGTGATTTGTCACCAAATGTCTTGCATAAGCTGTTAGATACTTTAGACCAACAATTAATTAATTAATTAATTAATTAATTTGTATTTATTGAGCGCTTACTGTGTGCAGAACTCTGTACTAAGCACTTGGAAAGTACAATTTGGTAACAGATAAAGACAATCCCTACCCAACAATGGGCTCACAGTCTAGAAAGGGGAGACAGTCATCAAAACAAAAGAAATAGATAGGCATCAAGACCATCAAAATAGATAAATAGAATTATAAATATTCACATCATTAATAAAATTAATAGAATAATAAATATGTACAAATATACACAAGTGATGTGGGGCGGGGAAGGGGGTAGAGCAGAGGGAGGGAGTAGGGGCGATGAGAAGGGTAGGAGGAGCAGAGGAAAAATTAATCTGAGGAAAACCAAAGTCACATTCCAACTGAAATCCGACACCATAGTGACCTATGCTGGTGATTAGGCACATTGATGGTGCATGGCTTAAAGTTGTCAAAAAATTCTGCTACAATGGCAGTGAGCTTTTGCAAAATGCTCTTAGTGATCACAACCCCAAGAACGTATCAATATGACGAGTGCACCATTTGGCAATCTTGAACATTAGCTCTGGAAAGCCAGAGGTATCTGTCTAAAGACAAAGGACAACATCTGCCGTGCTTTGTCATCACAACGCTGCTATATGATTGTGAAGCCTAGGTTCCATACCAAAAGCATATCAAATTGGCTCAACCCACTTGGGCTGTCTGAGGTGGATAGCCCCCCAAAAATGACAAAATCACAACCTGAACATAGACTTCCGACAATGTTGTGGGATCGCAGGCACCGAGGTCATGGCAATGGGAGCTCTGAATCCCCATTTTTCAGATGAGGGAACTGAGGCCCAGAAAAGAGAAATGACTTGTCCAAGGTCAACAGCAGACAAGTGGCAGAGCTGGGATTAGGACCCAGGACCTCTTATTCCTAGGCCTGTGCTCTTTCCACTAGGCAACACTGCTTTTCTATTGTGACGAGAGCACTGCTCGGGGCACCTATTATATTTAGAGTACTGTACTGAATGATAATATGTGTAGAGCACTATAGAAAGTGTTCCTGTGTGCAGATCACTGTAATTCCCTTCCCTCCCAAATCTGCCAGACCACAGCTTTCCCCTCGGTCAAAGCCTTCCTGAAATTTCACCTCCTCCAGGAAGCTTTCTCCTAGTAATTCACAGCATCCTAATTGCATCAACCCAACAGCCACCCTTAGTATTTATGTACATATGTATATTTATTTGTATATTTCCATGTTAAATTACAGGGAATTCTGCTATAATGCAGATGTTCATTTTTTAAAGAAACTCATTTTGTGGAACATCACACTAGGGTAACCTTCAATTCAGTGGGAATTAATGGGTTATGGGGTAGGTAGTTCAAAGATAACACAGGGATTACAGTTTTTTATACAAATTCCTATACCACTGGTATGTCCACCATTAGCAGAGTGCTTTATAACCTGGCCTCTCATTTTTTATTTTATAGTATTAAGTACTGTAAAAGTTGCAAAAATACAAAGAAACACAAAATACAGGCAGTAAAGTACAGTACAGTAAAGCTGAGGCTGACATTGGGAAGCACCTTGCCTGATGTTCTATGCATTTCTTCCTACAACAAATCCACTTGTGTCAACTTGTGGTTCATTTTTTTAAAACAGATTCAGGTTATGGGAAGACTGTTCCCTAATCCTCTGATGGTGTTCTATTCAAATGTATTTATTCGGCTATTTCATCCGGATATATCTTTGTCTGTTATATCTTCATTCTTCTCCTTCTCCCACTATTTGTAAATATTTTTTTGTCTTCCTTTACTCATTAGATTGTGAAATCCTTGTGAGATCCTTGAGGGCATGAAATGTCTATCTTGCTTCTGCTGCACTCTTCAGGCACTAAGCACTCGGTAGGCACTCAATACATACCATTTGTTTACTGAATACTAACTACTATGAGGGTCTGTTATACAATAATAATAATTAATAATTATTTAGGTACTTATTAAGTGCTTACTATGTGTCAAACCCTGTTCTAAACACTGGGGTAGATACAAGTTAATCAGGTTGGACACAGTCCTTGTCCCACATGGGGCTCACAGTCGAAGTAGAAGGTAGTAGGATTTAATCCCCATTTTATAGATGGGGTAACTGAGGCACAGAGAAGTTAAGTGACTTGCCCAAGGTCACTAGCAGGCACGTGACAGAACTGGGATTAGAATCCAGGTCCCCTGACTCCCAGGCCCATGTTCTTTCCACGAGGCCATGCTGCTTCTCATGCTGCCATATGCCAAGAAATAAACTGGGTGCCTACTTTAGGCAGGACAATGTAATGGACATCCGTTGTATGCCAAGCTCTGTTATTAAGTACCTAAGGCACGGAGAACATTTTTCCTAATAATAATAATAGTAATGATAATAATAATGGTATTTATTAAGTGCCAGGTAGGAGCCAAGCACTGTGGTAGATGCAAGATAATCAGATTGGATACAGTCCCTGTCCCACATCGGGCTCACAATCTAAGAGGGAGAGAGAAAAAGTATCCTACCCCTATTTTGCAGATGAAGAAACTGAGACAAAGAGAGATGAAGTGACTTGCCCAACATGACACAGCAGGCAAGTGGCAAAACCAGGATGAGAGACTAGCTTTCCTGATTCCCACTTGGCCAAGGCAGAACATTGTTTTCTGTGCCTACTGAATACAGAGCACTGGACTTAAGGCCTACCATCACTGTACTGTACTGAGAGCTACTGTGTGCAAAGTATTCACTGAGAATGCTGAACTGAATAACTACTGTGAACTGGGAATCTGTTTGCAGAGCACTGAATTGAGTAGTACTGCATACAATGCAGAGTACTGTACTAGTGCTTGGGTAATGGACAGAGGAAGCAAACTATCCCTCTAAGACTAAAATCCCCACCCAACCAAAACACCTGTGAGTGTGAGAGAGAGAGTAACCCCATTTCCTCAGGGAAGAACTCTCCCCTTTCCCACTACTCTCCTTCCCTCATTCTGAATTTGGGCGCTCATCGACCAGTCTGGATTCACTTGGTGGAAAGGGACTTTCTTCTTCCGGAATACCTTTTCTCTCCCTGGGCCCACCCACCCTAGGCCTCTGGTTCACCCACCATCCAGAAAATTGAGTGGGCCATTATTCACTCCATGGCCCTTGAAGCTGGCTCCTCCCACTTTTCCCAGAATCACCTGGGCTTTTTTATTTCCAATAATCAAACCTTCAGCAGTATGCTCAGCTAGGAGGTGCCAGTGGTCCCAGGTCATGTGACTGGCAATCTGCAGACTAGTTCTTCTCCATGTTTTTTTTTTAATAGGCTGAGTCTAACCTTGTATGAAGTGATATTTTCGACTTTATTTTTCTATCAATAAACTTTATTGTCCTTTTCTCGCAAACCCTTCAGCAATTAAAAAAGATCGGAAGGAGCAGAAGACACAAAGGGAGTTGATGTTTGACTGCTGGGCTATCACTTAAGCCCTTGCTCCTGTTTACTGTGGGCTTATTAGAGCTCATTCAATGCCTAGAGCAGGACTGGATCAATAGCTGCTGGGAGCAAGTGAAATTCCACTTGGTCACTGTAGCCCATGTTGCAGAATTGATCGGCTTGGCTGTTGCAATCTAAAATCCATCTCCTCTGCTCTCTCCCCCCTCCCCTGCCCCGGCCCCGTTGCTAAGCAACGGGGGGCTCTTTTGGGCACTCATTGGTCAGTCTCTGCGAACAGGTTTCTGGGTCCCTCAGTGGTCAGTTGGTCAGTGCTGGCTGCAATCTGTCCTCCAGCATGGCTCCAGGCTTGGAGTGGAAAATAAAAAAAAATCAATATCTTCTCACATTTAACCTTTCCCTTTTGGTAAAAAAAAAAAATCTTTTAGAAAATAATATTGACCCATTCCTTATCATGGGGCAACATGGCTGCCTGAATGAGCGGGGAATTTGGCTTCCACAATCATTTCTCTAATATTACCCCTGCTTCCTTATGCCAGGACTCCCCATGTCTTCCTGGGAAGAACCCAAATGGGAATTCTGAGGGCTTCTCTCAGAAGATATCTCTGTTAGACTCCCGAAAGCTAACACCCTCTGACCCTTCACTGGAGCTGGATGGGGGTCTGGAGGAAGCAAAAAGATGATGGCAGTGTTTCCCCATCTTTGTGAGTTCCTTTCTTGTGTTTTTTATTGTTCAGAGGCAGCCATCTTGATGATAGGTACTCATTATAGGGCTATCTCCTCTCTGCCAACCTGAGGGACTCTGTAGGCTTGGGGCACTGCCTTTCCCTATAACACTTCAGGTCATGCAGGAGTCTAGAACCCGGCCCTATTCACGAAATTGCTAATGATGAGCCAATTTCCCTAACAGCACAATGGAGGCGATAATCCCCACTCTCTCAGCCTCAGAAGATTAGTTTGAGAATGAATGGAACTCCATGGGAGATGCACTTTTAATCTTCCAGAAAGACAATGCTATGGAAATTCAAGGTGCTGAAATCCTTTCTGTGCCCCAAACTTGAGAGACCCTGTCCTTGGACCCAACATGCAAATGAGTAGTGGCCAGACTGTGAGCCTAAAATCCACCAAGTCACAAATAACAATAAATTTGAGTAATAGTGGGGAATAGGAGTAGAATTAGAACAATGTAGCTAGAGGTCACAATCCCTACCCTGAAGGAGTTTACAATCTAGTGGGAGAGGCAGACATTAAAATAAATTACAGATAGGAGATAATATAACAATATGTATATGTATGGAACTGCTACCAAAGATTGTGAGTACTTAAGTGCTTAAGTGGTGCAGAAGTGCCGAAATGGCAGGTGGGGGGATGTCGGGTGAGGAGGTGAGAAATTAATCCGGACAAATTGCCATATCCAAATGCCTAATGACCAAGAATCCTCAAGGTCAGAAAACAGATATTGTCTAAAAGCTAAGTTCATTCATTCATTTATTCATTCAGAGTCAGTCAGTACTGTGCACTGTACTAAACACTTGGGCAAGTACAGTGGAAGAAAAAGACATGGTCCCTGCCCTCAGGAAAATTGCAACCTAAAGGGGGAGATAGGAAGATACAGATAGTAGGGGCACCCTGGGGGAAGGGAAGATATAGATATGCCTGGGAACAAGAGTATGGAAAAATGATCAAGTGAAAAAAGAAATGAAGTACATAAATTGGTACAGTCATTACATAAGGGCTAAGAGCAGCTTTTGGGATAACACCATCAGGGATGGCAGAATGCCTTGTGGAGGAGCTGGATGGCTTTGAAAATGAGAAGGCATGTAGCCTGGCAGATTGGAAGGAAAACAGAGTTCCAACAGAGTAATAGGGTAAGAGTAATAGTTCAAAGATGTGAGAGTCTAAAGTGAGGTATAGTAAGGAGGTAAAGCTTACAAGGAATTAATAATAATAATAAAAATGGTATTTGTTAAGGGCTTACTATGTGCCAGGTACTGTTCTAAGTGCTGGGGTAAGTACAAGATAATTGGGTTGGGCACAGTCCCCGTCCCACATAGGACTCACACTCTTAATCCCCATTTTACAGATGAGGGAACTGAAGCACAGAGAAGTTAAGTGATTTGTCCAAGATCATGCAACAGATGTGACTGAGCCAGGATTAGAACCCATTCATTCATTCATTCAATAGTATTTATTGAGCGCTTACTATGTGCAGAGCACTGTACTAAGCGCTTGGGATGAACAAGTCGGCAACAGATAGAGACAGTCCCTGCCGTTTGACGGGCTTACAGTCTAATCGGGGGAGACAGACAGACAAGAACAATGGCACTAAACAGCGTCGAGGGGAAGAACATCTCGTAAAAACAATGGCAACTAAATAGAATCAAGGCGATGTACAATTCATTAACAAAATAAATAGGGTAACGAAAATATATACAATTGAGCGGACGAGTACAGTGCTGTGGGGATGGGAAGGGAGAGGTGGAGGAGCAGAGGGAAAAGGGGAAAATGAGGCTTTAGCTGCGGAGAGGTAAAGGGGGGATGGCAGAGGGAGTAGAGGGGGAAGAGGAGCTCAGTCTGGGAACGCCTCTTGGAGGAGGTGATTTTTAAGTAAGGTTTTGAAGAGGGAAAGAGAATCAGTTTGGCGGAGGTGAGGAGGGAGGGCGTTCCAGGACCGCGGGAGGACGTGACCCAGGGGTCGACGGCGGGATAGGCGAGACCGAGGGACGGCGAGGAGGTGGGCGGCAGAGGAGCGGAGCGTGCGGGGTGGGCGGTAGAAAGAGAGAAGGGAGGAGAGGTAGGAAGGGGCAAGGTGATGGAGAGCCTTGAAGCCTAGAGTGAGGAGTTTTTGTTTGGAGCGGAGGTCGATAGGCAACCACTGGAGTTGTTTAAGAAGGGGAGTGACATGCCCAGATCGTTTCTGCAGGAAGATGAGCCGGGCAGCGGAGTGAAGAATAGACCGGAGCGGGGCGAGAGAGGAGGAAGGGAGGTCAGAGAGAAGGCTGACACAGTAGTCTAGCCGGGATATAACGAGAGCCCGTAATAGTAAGGTAGCCGTTTGGGTGGAGAGGAAAGGGCGGATCTTGGTGATATTGTAGAGGTGAAACCGGCAGGTCTTGGTAACGGATAGGATGTGTGGGGTGAACGAGAGGGATGAGTCAAGGATGACACCGAGATTGCAGGCCTGCGGGACGGGAAGGATGGTCGTGCCATCCACGGTGATGGAGAAGTCTGGGAGAGGACCGGGCTTGGGAGGGAAGATGAGGAGCTCAGTCTTGCTCATGTTGAGTTTTAGGTGGCGGGCCGACATCCAGGTGGAGACGTCCCGGAGGCAGGAGGAGATGCGAGCCTGAAGGGAGGGGGAGAGGACAGGGGCGGAGATGTAGATCTGCGTGTCATCTGCGTAGAGATGGTAGTCAAAGCCGTGAGAGCGGATGAGTTCACCGAGGGAGTGAGTGTAAATGGAGAACCCATGACGCTCTGACTCCCAGGTTTGTGCTCTATCCACTAGACCATGCTACTTCTCATAAAGCAGGAAAGAAGAGAGAAAGCTGGCTGGGAATAGCAAGTAAAGAGAGCAGATATGTAAGGAGAGCCTTCGAAGCAATGACCAGTGCCTTCTGTATGATATGGAGGGAGATGGGTAACCATTGGAGGTTTCTGAGGAATGAAGTGACTTGGCTGGAACAATGTTTTAGGAAGATGACTAGGCAACAGAGTGTATTACAGTCAGAAGAGAGAATTTGGAGTCAAGGAGACCAGTGAGGAGGCTGATCCAGAGGGCTACTTGGGTGACAAAAAGTGTTTGAACAAGGGAGGTGATGTTAAAGTTGGAGAGGAAAGGGTGGATACAGATATTTTGTGGAGATATGATAATGGAGCCTCCCACTGAAAACAATGAGCAAGTCTTAGCCTGGTCACCTGGGCAAGTTGGGAGAAGCATATAGAGGCCAAGGTGTGAGGCACACAGCCAACCACAAACAGTGCATGGGAAAGCCAGCACTGTTTGACAGAGATTGAAGCCACCTTTTGCCAAGCATATTTCCCTTTTGCTGTGGCGATGAATTATCTTCAGAAAACCAACTAGTTGAATGACTGATCTGATGTCATGAAGACCTGTCTAGTGCTGCAAGCTCCCAAGCACTAATGTCAAGGGAACATGTTTTGAGATTAGCCTTATTTATATTATCATTATTAGGAATAATAATGATTAAAAAGATAGTGATAATAATGGTATTTGATGAGCACTTACTTTATGTTGAGCACTGTACTAAGCACTGAGGTAGATACAAGATAATCAAGTCCCACATGGGGTTCACCATCTAAGTAAGAGGGGGAACAGGTGGGAGAAGCAGCATGGCCTAGTGAGAAGCAGCTTGGCCTATTGGAAAGAAAATGGGCCTGGGAGTCAGCGGACTTGGGTTCTAATTGTCTGTTGTACGATCTTGGGCAAGTCACTTAACTTCTCTGTGCCTCAGTTACCTCATCTGTAAAATGAGGATTAAGACTGGGAGCCCCATTTGGGACATGGACTGCATCCAATCTGATTAGTTTTTATCTACCCCAGTGCTTACTACAGTGCCTGGAGCAAAGTAAGCATTTATCAAATGTCATTCATTAAAAAGAAAAAAAAAAGGTATTGAATCCTCATTTTGCAGTTGAGGGAACTGAGGCATAGAGAAGTTAAGTGACTTTCCCAAATTCACATAGCAGACAAGTGGCAGAGCTGGAATCAGGACTCAGGTCCTCTGACTCCCAGCCCCATGCTTTTTCCACTAAGCCATGCTTGCTTCTCTTAAGTACTTTTTCCTCCATCTGCTTGCTCCAGTGCTAAGCTCTCCATAAAGAAATCATCTTGGGCATCCTTTTAGGGGGCATCCATACCAGATGGCTACAACATCACAACTGAACTCTGGTCAACATTGCCTCAGTGTCTGGAATCCTGTAATGTTTCTGGACCTCGGTTTTTCAAGTTGTGATCTTGCCATTCATTGAAAGCTATCCACTTCAGACAACCCAGCTGGAATTAGTCATATCATTCGATATGCTGCCTGTATGGGACCCAAGCCTCACAACCATACAAAAATGTTGTGATGACTTCAGTGCTCTGCACGTAGTAAGTGCTCAATAAATATGATTGATTGATTGATGGTGGCATGGTAGATGTGGATCTTTGTCTTCAGACTCACTCTACAAGAGCCGATGCTCCAGCTTTCCAAACACTGCACTAGCCATGCTGATATTTCTTGTGATATGGTCATCTATAAAATAGCATTTTGTGAAAGCAGGCTATCAAGTAATAGACATTTTTGATAACTTTTAGATACACACCATAACAACAATAATAATAATAATAATTGTGGTATTTGTTAAGTGCTTACTATGTACCAGACACTGTACTAACAATGAATACCATCGGAACAAGTGTCGTGATGTTGGGCTGTTGTTGGACAGTGACTTTGGTCTATTTCAAACTGACTGCGTATCCCAGTGATTAGCAGCTTGTGTGAAACTGGGTAATTGTATAACCCCAAGAGTGTTGACCACTATTATACCGTGATCCACAAATAGTAGCTCAGAGCTGAAAGTCTTTGCCACCTTTGTTTTAATAATAATAATGATGATGATGGTCTTTGTTAAGCTCTAACTATGTGCCAAGCACTGTTCTAAGCACTGGAGTAGATACAAGCTAATCAGATCAGGCACAGACCTTGTCCCACATGGAGCTTACAGTCTAAAAGACTGTGTTTTGGTATGAAATTGCTGCATACTCAAGAATCCACCTCATAGGTGAGCGTGCATGTAGACCACATATTCTACACCTTTGAGTTCATACTAATGTGAAGCAATTATATGATATTAACAAACTTTTCTGAAGAGTCAAACCTGTTAAAAAAGACCCATGGGCCATAGTGATTTACTTTATCATTCATTCATTCATTCATTCATTGAATCGCATTTATTGACTGTTTACTGTGTGCAGAACACTGTACTAAAGTGCTTGGGAGAGTACAAAATAACAATAAACACATTCCCTGCCCATAGTGAGCTTACAGTCTAGAGGACTGAGTCAAGTTTTCATAAAGTCAGGGAAGTCCTGGTTCTGCTCTCTGCATTTCTCCTGTAACTGCCTAATAGTAAAGATCACATTAGTTATACCATGTACGGCTTTGGCTTTCAAGAAGTATTTTTCCCACCAGCTGCTCAGTTAAATAGTTCAACATTATTTTCTGGCTAGAACCTTTCCAGCAATGGCCTGTGGTTATGGTTATCACATGAGACCACATAATGGTTATCACATGAGATATAACTCACCTTCTCCTAGCACCCATCATCACAGGGTTTTTGATGGGAATAGTCGAGGACTGAGAACATATGCAAGGAACTAATTATAGAGATGATGGTTTGCAACACCCCACCTGTATTGTCTCTTTCCTGCCATCTGTTTCTGCTGGGGCACAGAATGCAACAAGCTAGTAGCCAAGCAGGGGTACAGCACCTAGCGAGGCACACAAGTGTTTTGCATACAGAGCCTATCTAAGACCTAAGTGACAACAGCATAGGCCAATGCAGTGCTGCCATGCCATGAGCAACCAAACACCATGATCTTTGCCATCCATGTTTGTCATCAAGTGAGACATCCTAGCTAGTCCTACTCAGCCCGCATCGCGATGGGGTGTGAGTGGGGGAAATGCAGTGATGGCAAGTCTTGAGAAAGTCTCAAGAAGACCATTAACTGATTTTTTTTCACTTAGAGCTTGCGGCATTGACATGTCTGCTCAATATTTGACTAGGAATCCACTGACTCTGTCAAGAGCTGAGATCTGAGAAGTATCTCAGTGAAATATTCTTCTGTTGTTTCCCATCTCCCAGATTTCCACTGTAATCCAAATCGTGAATATCCAACTTTTCCAATGAGGTTGATTACTTACCTGAAAACTGGTGGCTGCTTCTAATACCTTCAGTGAATTCCTCTTCTAACTCTTTTCCAGGTTTAGCTGAGATTCTCAGCACCAGTTTGCATGCAAAGCTTCTCTTCTCTAGAAGAAAATGATAGAAGCTTTGTTCAATTCCTGCAGCTCTGAAGAAGAGGAACACAAGAGGTTGGCAGCTATTTCTACTCTGCCCCTGTTCAAACTGGAACTTGGGCAACTGCCTGTCTCCTTCCTCTAGCACGGCAACTGGCGTTCAGGACCGGGGACAGCTACACTCGCCCCACCTGTAGGGTTGTCCCTCCATTTGAAGATGACTCTGTTGGCCGTGTGACTCCATCCAGCCATCGGTCAATCAATCAATCGTATTTATTGAGCGCTAACTGTGGGCAGAGCACTGTACTAAATGCTTGGGAGAGTACAGTATAACAGAGTCAGAAGACACGTTCCCTGTTCACAAGGAGTTTACCGTCTGGGGGGGGGAGACAGAATTTAGTATAAATAAATAAATTATGGAAATGTACATAAGCATTGTGGTGAGTGTCTTTTAGAAAAACGCTCCTGCACACTTGCACACTTTTGTCCATGAAAATACAGTAGGGCACCATTTCTGAACTCCTGTCATTCTGGGGACCATTGCCCAGGCTCCTTCAGTTAAGAGGGGGAAAGGCAATAATAAAAATAATAATAATCTGTATATTTGTTAAACACTTACTATGTGCCAGGCACGATATTAAGCCCTGGAGTAGATAGAAGATAATTGGGTTGGACACAGTCCCTGTCCCACATGGGGCTCACAGTCTTAATCCCCATTTTACAGATGAGGAAACTGAAGCACAGAGAAGTTAAGTGACTTACAAGGTCACACAGCAGACAAGTGGCAGATATGCAATTAGAAACCAGTTTCTCTGACTCCCAGGCATGAGCTCTTTCCACTAGGCCATGCTGCTCCTGGCCTAGTATGTCCTACTTCAGCAAGATATGTGCTTAAGATTCTTTTCCAGTAGTGGTAATGGTTTATGTTGAGTCCATTCCTTTTTTTTAGCAGCACTTACAGTGTGGTAACTGGCAGGAAAAATAAGTGCAGTCTATGATCTCAACACACAACATCTCTGAGAACTCAACAACAGCAAACTCTTTTCCACTTTCTTGAGAAAATCATAATAATGGTATTCCACTTACTATGTGCCAAGCACTGTTCTAAGTGCTGGGGTAGATACAGGGTAATCAGGTTGTCCCACGTGAGGCTCACACTTTTAATCTCCATTTTACAGATGAGGTAACTAGGCACAAAGAAGTTAAGTGACTTGCCCAAGGTCACACAGCAAAGTGGCAGAGCTGGGATTAGAACCCATGTCCTAAATCATAAATCTGTATTACATAAAGAAGACCATCCATGAAAAAGTCAACCCACCGTTTGGATGTAATAGAGATAGAGAAGTTACAAAATAAAAATCAATGATTTCTGTCCCAACACATCCAAAAAAGAAAATTTCAACTCTATACCCCCAGCAAATCCAGATTACTGAGCTTTCAACATGGCTAGGTGGCTGCAATTTCCATGCAGGTCACCACACTCATAACTGCAAAGGGATATAGGGAGTGGGGCTCAGATTAGGAATAGTAAAAATATATATATATACAGAATTCCTGGGGGAACTTACCCTTTCCTTCTCCCTGCCTCAATTTCCATCTGGAAAATAGGAACCAAATTTCTGTCCCCATTTCTCTGCCAAAAGGCAGTGGAAATGAATAAGACAATGCCTAGAGAATATTTGTGTTCCAACTAGCATGCCCTATTTTCTAAGAAAATTCTTATCCCACTCCCCTCTGAAAGCCTCTAGAGAACTAGTAAAAGCCCTTTCCTTATGATTGTTTGTTCTAGAGAAGAATGTGCCCACAAAATGCTTCAAGATCCTTGCCCAAAGGACCTAGGTAAAGTCAATTTCTTATGATCAGGGAAAAGGCATTCCTGTTTACCACATTTGTCCTCTCACCATTCCTTTTCTCTTGGCTCCTCCAGTCCCTGGAAAAGCCATGGACTCAGGAGATTGGAGTGGGGGCGGGAGGGGGGTGACAGGCCCCCAAACCCAACACAGTCAGATTTCTTTGCTTCTAGGTATGCTTTACACTGTGGCCAAAAACACTGTTAAAGGAATGAGAGGTGTAAGTAGATGCAGAATAAGAGTAAATATATTGGGAACCCAAAGAGGGACTTCCCCTTTAATAGAAATAAGCTTGCTTCCTTTAGAAAGCTCCTTCTCACTTAAAATATCCCTAACCTTTTCTTTTCCCTAACCATTCTACACCTTACTGTGGTTTGACCTTTATGGAGAACCTCCCTCCCTCCCCCCACCCACTTCAAGGGGCCCCCATCAAATTTTCAGCCTGTGTCCAAGCCTTGATTTCCTCTTCCGTCCTAGAAGCCTCTGGAATCACAGCTACTCGCTTAAGTGTCAGAACCAGTCAAAGCCTGGTTCAAAG
Organism: Ornithorhynchus anatinus; assembly: GCF_004115215.2. Taxonomy (NCBI): domain Eukaryota; kingdom Metazoa; phylum Chordata; class Mammalia; order Monotremata; family Ornithorhynchidae; genus Ornithorhynchus; species Ornithorhynchus anatinus. Next base: position 12,449,752 of record NC_041750.1, read on the forward strand.
AACAACGTCTCCATTTCAGAGCAGCAAGTATCAGTCTGGCTCTCTCAACATAATAATAATAATAATGTTGGTATTTATTAAGCGCTTACTATGTGCCGAGCACTGTTCTAAGCGCTGGGGTAGACACAGGGGAATCAGGTTGTCCCATGTGGGGCTCACAGTCTTAATCCCCATTTTACAGATGAGGGAACTGAGGCACAGAGAAGTGAAGTGACTTGCCCACAGTCACACAGCCGACAAGTGGCAGAGCTGGGATTCGAACTCATGAGCCCTGACTCCAAAGCCCGTGCTCTTTCCACTGAGCCACGCTGCTTCTCCATACTCTGGGAGGCAGTGTGGCTTGGTGGAAAATGCACAAGGCTGAGGGTAAAGAGATCAAGGTTCTAGCCCCAGTTTTGCTACTAACATGCTGTGTGGTTTTGGGCCAGTCACCTAACTATTCTTGGACACTATTTCTTTTTCTGTAACATGGGAAATGAGAGCACCTACCGCTCCCTACATCACAGGGATTTTGTGAGGGCAAAATCCTACAGAAAGCAGTGTGGCCAAGTGGAAAGAACACGGGCCTGGAAGCCAAAGAAACTAGCTTCTAATCCCTGCTCTATCACTTGCCTACTGTGTGACCTTGGGCATGTCACTTCAGTTCTCTGTGCCTCAGTTTCCTCAACTCTAAAATGGAGATTCAATGCCTGTTCTCCCTCCTACTTGGACTGTGGGGCAAGGACTGTATCCAGCCTGATTAGTTTCTATATACCTCAACACTTAGTACAATGCTTGTATTGCTGTATTGTACTTTCCAAGCACTTAGTACAGTGCCCTGCCCACAGCAAGCACTCAATAAATGTGAATGAATAAATGAATGAATGGTGCATAATAAGCACTTAACAAATTCCATAAAAAAAGAGATAACTGATTTAAAAACAATGTGGGTAAATGAATAAGAGGTCCTATGCAAATTCAAAGTACACCTAGTTCTCCTATAATCCAGGGGTCGCATTCTTGCAAGAACTCTAAGGAAAACTCACACCATAGCAGTCACTCTTGTCAGATGCTACATGCAGGTGCTTTCTGACATCAAGTTTTATTGTGTGTTAAACAGGCTTGTGTTCTCCAAAAAAATTCTCCCTAATTCCCTAACACTGTTGGAAAAGCCAAAATGTTTAGTGAAAACATGCATTTTGAAAGAACTGTTTGATATTATCAACCCCCCTTTCTCTGGAATCTTGAGAAAGGGTTTGAGGATGACCGTGATGATGATGGTATTTATTAAGTGCTTACTAATGTGCTGAGCACAATGCTAAATGCTAAGGTAAATATAAAATAAGCAAGTGAGACAGATTTCCTGTCCCACAAAGGCCTCACAATCTAAGTGGAGGAGGACAAATATCTAGAAAAAGGAGTACAGTCATAAACAGTGGAGCAATTCAAACATAGAATTCAGAAATTAAGAGTATTACATGGGAGAACAGTTCCCAGATAATAATAATAATTGTGGTATTTGTTAAGCACTTACTATGTGCCAAGCACTAGAGTGGATACAAGCAAATCAAGTTGGACACAGTCCCTGTCCCAGATGGGGCTCACAGTCTCAATCACCATTTTACAGATGAGGTAACTGAGGCACAGAGAAGTAAAGTGACTTGTCCAAGGTCACACAGCAGACATGTGGCAAAACAGGGATTAGAATCCATGACTTTCTGCCTCCCAGGCCAGTGCTCTATCCACTACACCATGCTGTTTCTATGGGATTCCCCAAAAACATGAACAGCACATGGAGATGTTTAAAACTATTTGTAACACTTAAGGCCAAATGCTTTCACTCCTCCCTTCACCTCCTCACCCCTTCCCAAACAGGTCTCCGAATAAGGGCAGTGTGGGGAGAGCTAGAATGGTCACACACCCAAGTCACTGGCCCCTTGCCTGCTACCACCCTGGGCGGTGACCTGTCCCTGCTACCCAGTAGAGGTTGGACACCCTAGGTCATGGGGCCCTGGGAGCTTTCTGGACCTTTGCTTGGAGGACTGGGCTGGGGAGACAGCAGTGAAGTTTCATTTGCCGGGAAATGATTTGACTTCCCTGAACGGGGCCCTCCACCCCCTATGGATGTTCCTGGCTGAGAACCCCTGACCGGGCCTCAGTGGAGCTCTCCACTCCTCTCACCCCTCCCCTAGATGACTCTTGACCATCCTTCCGGAGTTATCCTCTTGAGGCTAGAGCCTGGCATTAGCCCAGCAGCTTCCAGGTTCAGCTCCCCCACAACGGGAAACAAGGTCAATTTGAAAAGAAGGGCAGAGTGTGGGGTATTTCCTGAACTGAGCAGGAGAAGAGCAGAAGCTCTAACCTGCTCACAGAAAAATCTTGTGTTTCCTAATTTGAGTCTTTCACTTCCCAGAGAGACTTGGTGTCTGGAAATTTCAATCCTTAGCTCACTGAAAAGAATCAAGACTTGAACTGTGAGCCTCCTCAAGCTTTCACATTCTCTCCTTGATTTTCACTAGACATCCACTGAGGGCAAGGAAAAAACCCTGAAAAATTATGTTATTAATTTTTCAGAAAAGAAAATACATTATATATTTTCAAGAGAAATATTGATAATGGGCTTAATGCTTTCTTCCTTTGCTCTTCTTTTGTGCTATTTCATCTATTGTTGTTGCTATCTCTCTCCCTTTCCACTGCCACCTGCACACAACACACACACACACACACAGACACCCCACCAGAAATATGCATTCTAATAGGCTTGCTTTCAATGCATTAGCAAATCCATTTCCAGCCAAATTGCTGCCTTTGTTTTTATAATAACTGTATGGGTTAATGCTATGAGTTGCTTTCTCTTTGCCTTCCTCGACTTACTTTGCTCTACACATCATATGCTCTGAATGATTTTATTAATCCAGGCAGGAAAAGCATAGGTAACTCCAAAGTCTGGAGGCTTTAGCATCAATACATTTTAAAGTTATTTTTAATTTTACTTCTCTCTGCTGAAGTATGTCAGCTGAAGTACTAAGTAATCAGAGCTGCAAAAGACCCAAATGGCTCAGAAGAAGTTTTTGTTGTTGGTAGTTCTGGAGATCTGTGTGTTTGGGTGTTGGGAGAAAGATACAATAGGCTACTGATTGGAAAAGTGAAGTCATGTGCCTTGCAGGAGGCCATGAGCAAATGTTTTCACTTTCAAAATCTATTGCACTGGGCTGTAGTTTCTATTTTAAAGAGATAGTGGCAGGAGATCTGGCCCAGAGTTTTCAAACTCCTATAATAATAATGATGATGATATTTTTAAGCATTTACTATGTACCAAGTACTGTTCTAAGTGCTGAGGTAGATTCAAGGTAATCAGGTTGTCCCACATGGGGCTCACAGTCTTAATCCCCCATTTTACAGATGAGGTAACTGAGGCACTGAGAAGTTAAGCGACTTGCCCAAAGTCACCCAGCTGACAAGTGATGGAGGCGGGACTAGAACCCATGACCTCTGGTTCCCAAGCCTGTGGTCTTTCCACTGAGTCACACTGGTTCCCATATGGGCCTATAGAACCATGAAAGTGGCATGGCCTCCTGAATCCAAGCTAGCTGTTCCTAACCCAGCACGGACAACTCAATGGCCAGCCTACTTCAAAAGATTGATTGACTGATTTTGTGCATGAGTGTGTGAGTGTGTGTTTGTGTCTCTGTATATGTGTGTCACACAGAGATGGAATAGGGGAGAGAGGGAGGTACTCCCAAGCTCCCTTAAGAATACAATATCCAGTAAACTTTGCAGGGGATGCTTAATTTAAAATCTTCTTGCTATGATTTAAGTTTATGTCTTGCCCTCACTAAAAATGGTGAACGAGCAGTCTCTGTCCTTTAAAGCCCATCACTAGATCAAGAGGACAGGATGGCTAATGATGTAGACATAAGGTATTCAATCCATTTCCCACTGTGGTACAGAGGTGCTCCTTGACCTTGAGCAAAGTGCCTCACTTGCAGCTGGGTCTGTCTCCTCATCAGGGAGACAAAACAGTCGTCATCAGGACCGCCCCCCTTACTGGATCACTGTCAGGGCTAAGTAGTTGATATTTTTAAGCATAAAGAAAATGCTGTTATTACCAGAACTTTACCTTTTCAAGCTGAAATCCATTTTTGGGAGAAGCATACTTTAGCTTGTAGGATTCAGGGGAGGAGAATCAGAATTGGTCCTTAACCAGTTGTCTTGTCTTATGCCATATAAACTAAAACACTGTGGCCCATTTCATTCTCTGACCCTGCAGTTTTACTTCCCAAAAAATGCACGGAAATGAACAGATGTAGAACATCACTGTACTGTCATTCACACACACACACACACACACAATACTTGTTTCACATTCAAAATAACAATAATGGTGTTTATTAAGGTTTTATCTGGTGCCAAACAGTGTGCTAAGCACTGAGGTAGATACAAGCTAATCAGATCAGACGTAATCCCTGTCCCGTACAGGGTTCACAGTCTTAGAGGGAAGGAGAACAAGTATCTTATCTCCATTTTACAGATGAGAAAACTGAGGCACAGGGAGGTTGAATGATTGCCTAAGGTCCCACAGCAGGCCAATGGCAGAAGTGGCATAGAACTCAGGTTGCCTGATTCTTAAACTCTTGCTCTTTCCACTAGGCCAGGTTGCCTCACTCAAGCAGCCAAATACCTACCCCCAACAAATGTGAGCATAATTCAAGAGGTGGGAATCATGTCTAAATACAGTGCACATTTAACGCACACAAACACACACACGCACACACACACATACACATATACACACACACATGCATTGATTTGTGGGCAGAACTTAAGTGCTGTTGCAGGAAAATGTGGTCCCATCAAGCATAATGAACCCTTTTTAATGAAATCCTAACACAAGACCTCAACAGACCCATCCCTCTAACTGATGATGAGAAATAGTAGCTCCATCGACCACTTAATTCTTCAGTATTTCCATTGGCAAAGTATGATGGCACTGTTTCTCTTTTATTCTTATTGTCACATCTAAAAATATATATATTGAGTCCTTGGCTATGCCTGGTTAAGCCCTACAGCAATTATTTTCATTAAACATTGTTTTATCATATTAAAAATGCTAATGAGAACTAAAATGCTATTTGTCTTGCCCCCAAAGCCAGACTGTCACTGGCCACTGAACTACACACACACACACACACACACACACACAAACACACAGGATAGGATAGCCCTCTCACCTGTTCCAAACTGTAGCTTTGTCAACTGAGATACACCACCAACACAGCTTCCAAAGGACTGAAGTAAATATTGCAGAGTGATGGGTTATCATCTTAAAACTCTAGGTTTCAACTATGGATCTGCAAGGAGGTTGACTGTGTGCTGTCTCTCTGGCTGAAGAAGAGACTGGACAGCTTGATTTCACTTTTGACAATGGATTGAGAAGAGTACAGATTAATGCAGAAAATATGGGGATCTATAAAAGTGAAATGAGCAAGAGATAAACAGTCCTTCTCAAATGAGAATGCTGCTAAATCCTTACTTGTGTTAATCTTGGGCTCATCCCAGGAAAAAAGATTGAACACTGACTCCACCTTCCGAGATTTGACCCCTGTTCTTTCTCCCTGGTCTGACTCTGCCTTCAGAGCCTCTCCCGAGAAATTAGCAGCTGAGAATAGAGAGCTGGATCCTTGGACCCAGTGACTATTCTCGGATCATTTCTTTTTTTCGGATTCCGTCCTTCCAAATTGAATCAATGATCAATCAGTCCCTATGACTGCTACTCAGGAGCTGTCTGCTGAGATCCGGACTTTCTTCCTCTTTGGATTGGGAAATTTGAGACCTCAGAGTCCAGTTCCACTCAATTTCTCTCCCTCATTCATTACTGCTTAGAAACTGGTCCTCTGCCTTGATTCTTACAACTCCAAAAGTAGCCCAAGTGGTAAATAAGTACAAAAAACTAACCTGTCCCAAGGTTGTGCCAGCCCCTCTCTTTTCTCCCCATTAACACAGATGGAAAAATACAGGAGACCAGCATTATATTATACTCATCAGGTGGGCATTTGGACTTGCCTTAGATAAGTAGGCTAGTGAGCAAATTTGTAATGCCACAGCTGGCATCAAAGGGGTTTCAAATTCCAGATCTGGGTGGGTAACTGAGTCCTGCTAGAGTGCTCTAACCAACCCTGAAGCATGTCCCTCTCCCCTGTTTGGGCTCCCCTCTCTGGATAGGAAGGGTGATTCTCCCAGCTGGACAGATGGGAAAACTAAAGCCCAGACAGATGAGATGATTGCTGAGGTCATTCAGTGAGTCAGCAGTGGATCCCAGGGTATGGGGATGAGAATTCAGTATGTCAAATATTCAACAACTACAGTAGTAATGAAAGCTGTCCGCTAGAAAAAGACTCAGACCACTCACATTTCTCAGGTTACCTGACCTCAGATTTCTTTCCAAAAACTGGGGTATTTCAGCATTGCAGAAAAGCAAAAAGAATTTACCAATCTGAAAATATGGAGAACCAGCAGCCAGAAGAAGAAAGAGAATTCACCTGAATATGTAATTTGGGTCAAAGAACATGTCATGGAGGACAAAGAGAAGTTTTACCTCTTTTAAAAATGGTATTTGTTAAGGGTTTACTATGTGCCAGGCACTGTACTAATTACTATGTAGATAGAGGTTAATCAGGTTGACACAGTCCCTGTCCCACCTAAGGCTCACAGATGAGGTAACTGAGGCACAGAGAAGTTAAGTGACACCCCCCCCACCAAGGTCACACAGCAGACAAGTGGCAAAGTTGGGATTAGGACCCAGGTCCAGGTCCTTCTAACTCACAGGCCCGTGCTCTATCCATTAGGCAACACTGCTCTTAACTGCTTAAAATTACCTGGTTTGACCAACTATATGTATTTAATCTATATGAATCAAATGTCCTGATGCTCATTCATGACACAGGGTAGTCATTGGCACAGGGAGGGAGTGAAGAAGTTAGAAAGAGGTTTATATCCAAACACCTCTGAAGAGCAGGAAAATTTCCAGGATAGAAACATCACTGGGGTTAAGATTAGTGGCTGCTGTTTCTCTTTCCCTCTTCTGTCCTTTCCTCCCTCCCCATGTAGAAAGAGTCAAGTTTTCCCACAAGTTCCTAGGCCAAAGCTTGACTACCACCTGGGTTGGTATGACCCCAAACCAAACCCAGAAGCCCTGGCTTTCAGCCCACGCTTCACCTGATCCCAAAGAAGAAAGAGGTCCTCGGCTATCCACCAACTTTCATGTTTTCTTGGAGGAAACTGAGCCAGAAAGATTCTAAGCCAACCTTGATCTACAAATCCAGGTGGGAAGATAAATTGGGCATCCCAGCCAATTGCTTCTTATCCTAATAGTATTGTCACCATCCTCAAGGCTGAAAGAAATCTGGGTAACCAGCTTCACCCATGGAGAGCAGAGTGTGCTGTAGACTGTGAGCTCATTGTGGGCAGGGTTTGTCACCCTTTGTTGCTGTATTGTACTTTCCCAAGTGTTTAGTTCAGTGCTCTGCGCACAGTAAGTGCTCAATAAATATGACTGAATGAATGAACACAGGGGAAGAGTGGAAGAGTGATTGTGCAAGGACAAACCTGCACACCTGGACACCTGGCATAAGCAGAAGTTTAGGTTTTAAAGTTCCATAAACCTGCCCAACCTGATAGTACTGAAGGTTTCAGACCCGCTGAAATTCCTCAGTAAAGAATTCAGTTAAGCAACTGTCTGGGGTCAGGGAGAGTGAGCCAGATTTGAGAATCAAGAGCACTATATATGGGTGAGGGAGCCTACTGAAATCAACATTTTCTAATTCTTCAGACCTAGAAACTAGTGGTGCATAGGGTCCAACTAATCTTCCTGCAGCCCCAGAACTTTCATCCACATTCTGAATGCTAACGTACCTCTCATCTTAGGAATCATGCTTTAGGCATGTAGTCCTCATCCTTCTCTTTATATTGCTAAATGTGGAGAGGAAAGAGGCAGGGACGAATTCCTTCTTTGAAAACAGAGTAGTATTCCCTGTTCTGGGTGCAGTGGGGAACTGAGTGTGGTCAGTTTTACCTGTCACTTTTCTGATTCAAGGCCAGCAGAGGGAAAAAGCCATCATTTCAAAATGGGAGGCTCGCCTGAGTGAGGAAAAGAGAAGTCCATAAAGAGTGGCAGGTCAGGGGCAAACAGGAAATCAGGGAGCCAAAGAGGAGTTAGACAGGCACCTTACAAGGGATGCTAAGGCTAATAACTAAAGAATCCTCAATTCTATCAAAAGCAATCAGCTAGCTAAGGAACTGATGAGGCCACTGGATGATTGAGAGATGAAACTGATAATAGTTGAGAGGTTCAGTGAATTTATTAGTTTGGTTTTTACTGATCAAGAAGTTAGAAAGATCATTACACCCAAACTGTTCCTTGTAGCAGACAGGTAAGAGGAACTGGATCAGATTGTTGTGACCATACAGGGTGTTTTTGACGAAAGGATAAACTGTACATAAACAAATCACCAAAACTGTATGGCATCCACTCGAAAGTTCTGGAGGAGCATGAAGGGGAAATTGTAAAGTTCCTGGCAAGAGTATGTAGCCACCCTCTAGTAGTAGTAGTAGACTGGTGGTGGTAGCAGTTGTAGAAATAATAGTAGTGAATTCATTTCTTTGTAATGATCCTTGGGGGAATTCAAAAGAAGAACAAGATCAATCTCTGTTCACAAGGAGCTTGTGTTCTAGTAGGGGAGACAGACATGGAAATATTCCCAAGTACTGGAATCAGAATAAATAAATTGACACTTCAATTAACATAAGTATATGCATAATGCTGAGGATGGGCATTAAAAGTAAATAAATACATAGGTTCAAGAGGCAGCTGAAGGGTTGATAAGATTCAGGTTACTGATAATTAGTCAAGGAAGGCTTATTGGAGGAGATGAGATTTATAGGGGCTTTGAAGGTACAGAGAGTTGAGGTCTGGTGGATTTGGAAAGGCAGGGACTTCCAGGACCCGGGGACAAGCATGAACAAGGGGTAGGAAGAGGGCAAGACAAGAGCAGGGTACAACCTGGGAGGAGTTAAGAGTGTGAACCAAAAAGGTGAGGAGAGCTGGTAAGTAAGGAGAAGAGAGGGAGTGAAGAGCCTTGAAACTAATAGTAATAGTAAGGAGTCTGCTTGATGTGGAGGGAAATCAGCAACCATAGAAGGGGTCTGATGAGAGGGGAGATGTTTTCTGAGATAAGCTTCAAATTGATGGTCTGGGCAGGAGCTTGGGGTTTATAATAAGCCATTATAATAAGGATACTCAGAGTAGGAAGTGGGAGGCAAAGGAAGAGTTGGCAAAAGAGACTAGAATTGCCCAGAGAAGTGGGATGAGAACCAAGAGAGAGGCCTGTGTTAGAAAAACCAAAATTATATTATCCCCAGGACGAAGGAATGATCCACAGTGTCAAAAGCAGCTGAGAGATTGAGGAGGATTAGGAGAGGGTAAAATCCATTGGATTTGGTAGAAGGCCATTGCTGACCATGAAGAGAGCTGTCTCAGTAGAGTGAAGAGGGTAGAAACCAAATTGTAGAGGGTCGAGAAGGGAGTTGTAGGGGAGGAAATGGAGTAAGCAGCTGTATGCAACTAGCTCCAGGAGTTTGGACAGAGATAGGAGGAGAGAGGGAGGGTGATTGTTAGCTGTTTGGTTTACTAAGGTCTAGAAAAGTTTGTTTTTGTTTTTGTTTTTTTAGGACAGGGAAGATGAGGAGGTGTTTGAAGGCAGAGAGGAAGGAACCATCAGAGAGTGAAAGGTTGGAAATGGTAGTCAGGGAGGAAAGAAGAGTGGGTGCAAGTGTTTTAAGAAGGTGTGAAGGCATGAGATCAGTGGCACAGGTCAAGGGCACTAGATTTGGAAAACAGACAGAAAATCTCCTCTCAAGAGCTGGCCCAAAAGGATGAGAGAGTGGATACAGGGATAGGAGGGAGCTGGGGAGTAAGGGGGAAATTATGAGGAGCTCATTCCTGATGGTTTTATTTTGTCAACAAAGTAGTTGGCAAGGTCATAAGAAGTGAGAGAGGAGGGAGATGAGGGTAGTGGTGATTTCAAGACAGTTATAAATCTGGAATAGTAGGTGGAAGTTGGAGGCATGGGAGTCAAAGAGGATGAAGTAGTGTTGAAGTAGAAGTAGCCCCACAGCACTGATGTACATATTTGTAATTTTATTTATTTGTATTGATGTCTGTCTCCCCCTGCTAGATTGTAAGATCACTGTAGACAGAGAATGTTACTGTTTATTGTTGTATTGTACTTTCCCAAGCGCTTAGTACAGTGTTCTGCCCACAGTGAGTGCTCAATCAACACGAATGAATGTATGGAGTAAAGGGGGAGTTGGCAACAGACACATAAGGAAAACTGAAAACATAAAAATAGAAGAGCCAAGGATGGAGATAAATACAGCAAGTACATCGGGTCATTATGGTGGAGGAGCAGAATCTCAAGCCCCTAGGGGCTCAGAACAATAGACACAGAAGTCAATAGCCACAATCTTACTAACCTTCTAAAAGTTAATAAGGCCACACCCCTGAAGGTTGGAGATAGCAGGAAATGGGGGAATAGTGTGGGTGAAAGTGTTTTTAAGAGAGAAGAGAGACTAGGGAAGTAGTTTGGCCTAGTGGATAGATCACAGGACTGGGAATCAAAGGACTTGTTTGAATCCCAGCTCTGCCATGTGTCTGCTGTGTGACTATGGATATGTTGCTTCACTTTTCTGTGCCTCAGTTTCTTCATCTGTAAAATGGGGATTCAATATCTGTTTTCCTTCCTATTGTGAGCTCAATGAGAGACAGAGACTGTGTTCCACCTGATTATCTTGTATCTGCCCCATTGCTTATTACAGTGCTTGGCACATAGTAGGCATTGCACAAATACCACTTTTTTATTATTATTATCATTGTTATTATTATCATTATTGTCAGAAACACCAATAGAGCTGATAGAGTTATAGAGCAGGAGGGAGATCTCTTCTTGAGGGATTGCCAGGAAAAGGAGAAAGAGAAGGAGGGTTAGTGGAGTGCTGAGAAAGAGAGGGAAGGACTGTGAGCATTCACACCTGATGATTTTTATTTTACAATAAAGTTATTTCAGGTCATTGAGAAGTAAGGAGAGAATTTGGAGTACTGGAACCTTCAGGAAGGAATTAAATGTTTGGAATAGTTGTTGTGGGTTGTGGACATGGAAGTCAATGAGGGATCCCATCCAATTTTCTCAAATCATCATGCTCCATTTAGCCTCCATACCCAAACCAGACTTCCTAGACTACCAAACTAGACTACCCTTCTAGACTGTGAGCTCACTGTTGGGTAGAGATTGTCTCTATTTGTTTCTGAATTGTACTTTTCAAGTGCATAGTACAGTACTCTGCACACAGTAAACGCTCAATAAATACAATCGAATGAATGAAACTATCTTCCCTTGATGACCAAATTGATACCCTCAACACCAACCTCTCTACTGAACACAACTCACTCACTCCCCTGCCCCTTCTTTGATCTCGTACCACTAACCCACAGCCCTGGCTCATCTCCACAGTTCACTCCCTTCTTTATTGTGCACAAACTGCAGAGCACTACTGGCAGAAATCTAGACATCAAGCCGACCTTGTCCACTTCAAATTCATTCTTGCATGCTTTAACTCTGCCCTCTCCCTTACCCAGCAAAATTATTTCTCCATCCTTATTGACACCCATGCTCAATGCCCTCTCTGGTTGTTTCAGACATTTAACTCTCTCCTCAAACCCCCTACCCCCCCACCTCCCCCATCTCTTGTCCCCAGTGACCTGGCCACCTACTTTATTACTTTACGTCAATTACTCTCCCCACCTTTAAAGCCTTACTGAAGGCACAATTCCTCCAAGAGGCTTTCCCTGGCTAAGCCCTCAGTTCCTCTTTTCCAACTCCCTTATGCATCATCCTGATTTGCTCTCTTTATTTAACCCACCCTCAGACCCACAGCACATATACACATTCATTCATGCATTCAGTAATATTTACCAAGTGCTTACTGTGTGCAGAGCACTGTACTTAGCGCTTGAGAAAGTACAGTACAACAATAAAGAGAGACAATCCCTGCCTGCAATGAGCTCACAGTCTAACGGGTAGGGGGGGAGACAGACATCAATAATAATAAACAGATATCAATAAATGAAATTACAGATATACACATTAGTGCTGTGGGGCTTGGAGAGGGGGAAGAGCAAAGGGACCAAGTCAGGGCGACGCAGAAGGAAGTGGGAGATGAGGAAAAATGAGGCTTAGTCTGGGAAGGCCTCTTGGAAGAGATGTGCCTTCATAATAATAATAATGATGATGGTATTTGTTAAACACTTACTATGTGCCAAGCATTGTTCTAAGCACTGCGATAGATACAAGGTTATCAGGTTGTCCCACATGGGGCTCACAGTCTTAATCCCCATTTTACAGATGAGGTAACTGAGGCACAGAGAAGTTAAATGACTTGCCCAAAGTCACACAGCTGAGAAGTGACAGATCCAGGATTAGAACCAACACCTTTGACTCCCAAGCCCATGCTCTTTCCACTAAGCCATGCTGCTTTAGTAAGGCTTTGAAACAGGAGAGAGTAATTGTCTGGTGGATTTGAGGAGGAAGGGCATTCCAGGCCAGAGGCAGGACGTGGGCCAGAGGCAGGACATGGGCCAGAGGTCAGTGGTGAGACAGGCGAGATTGAGGCACAGAGGAGCGAAGTACGCAAGCTGGGTTGTATAAGAAGTGAGGTGAGGTAGGAGGGGGCAAAGTGATGGAGTGCTTTAAAGCCAGTGGTAAGGAATTTTTTGTTCGAGTTTTTTGTTTGATTATGGAGGTAGATAGGCAAACACTGGAGATTTTTGAGGAGGGGGGTGACAAGTCCTGAACATTTCTGTAGAAAGATGATCCGGGCAGTGGATTGAAATATGGCCTTGAATGGGGAGATGCAGGAGGTTGGGAGGTCAGCAAGGAGGCAGAATAGGATGAGTGTATTAACTTGGTAGCAGTTTGGATGGAGAGGAAAGGGTGGATTTTAGCGATGTTGTGAAGTTGGGCCTGACAGGATTTGGTGGCGGATTGAATATGTGGGTTGAATGAGAGAGAGAAGTCAAGGGTAACATCAAGGTTACGGGTTTGTGAGATGGGAAGGATGGTGGTGCTGTCTTCAGTGATGAGAAAGTCCAGGAGAGGACAAGGTTTGGGTGGGAAGATAAGGAAAAGAAGATAAGACGATTCTAACAGTAGACCACCCCCTTCTCCTGGAAAAATTATCCAACTTTGGCTTCACCGACACTGTCCTCTCCTGGATCTCCTCCCATCTCTCAGGTCCTCATTCTCACTCACTTTCGCGGGCTCCTCCTCTGCCTTCCACTCTCTTACTGTGGGAGTACCTCAAGGTTCAGTTCTGGATCCCCTTCTATTCTCCATTTACACCCACTGTCTTGGAGAACTTATTCACTCCCATGGCTTTGACTACCACCTCTATGCAGATGACTCCCAAATCTACAACTCCAGCCCTAATCTCTCTCTCTCAGTGCAGTCTTGCATTTCCTCCTGCCTTCAAGACTTGGATGTCCCATTGACACTTCAAACCTTACTTGTCCAAAACAAAACTCCTTATCTTCCCACTAAAACTCTGTCCACCCCATGATTTTCACTGTAGACAGTACCACCATCCTTCCTCTCTTACTAGCCCATAAACTTGGCTTTATCCTTGACTCATCTCTCTCATTCAATCCACATAGTTGATCTATCACTAAATCCTGTCAGGTCAACCTTCACAACATCGCTAAAATCTGCCCTATCCTCTGCATCCAAACTGCTACCACGTTAATCCAAACACTTATTCCAACCCTCCTTGATCATTGTATCAGCCTCCTTGCTGACCTCCCTGCCTCCAGTGTCTCCCCAATCCAGTCCATACTTCACTCAGCTGCCCAGATTATTTTTCTACAAAAATGTTTAGTCTATGTTTCCCCACTCCTCAAGAACCTCCAGTGGTTGCCCATTCACCACCTCATCAAACAGAAACTCCTTACCATTGACTTAGAGAAGCAGCATGGCTCAGTGGAAAGAGCCTGGGCTTGGAAGTCAAAGGTCGTGGGTTCGAATCCCGGCTCTGCTACTTGTCAGCTGTGCGACTATGAGCAAGTCACTTAACTTCTCTGTGTCTCAGTTCCCTCATCTGTAAAATGGGGATTAGGACTGTGAGCCTCATGTGGGACAACCTGATTACCCTGTATCTACCCCAGCACTTACAACAGTGCTCTGCACTTAGTAAGCGCTTAACAAATACCAACATTATTGTAATCATTATTATTATTGACTTTAAAGCACTCCATCACCTTGCCCCTCCTGCCTCACCTTGCTGTTCTCCTTTTATTCATTCATTCAATTCTTCCAGTTGTATTTATTGAGCGCTTACCATGTGGAAAGTACTGCACTGAGCGCTGGGGAAAGTACAATACAGCAATAAAGAGAGGCAATCCCTGCTCACAACGAGCTCACAGCCTGAAGGGCAGGGCCGAGGTGGGGCGGGCAGGGTGGGGATGAGGGGGCGGTGTGGAGACAGACATCATACAAGTAAACAGGCATCAATATAAATAAGTAAAATTACAGATATGTACATAAGTGCTGTGGGAAGGGGAGGGGAGAAGAGCAAAGGGAGAAAGTCAGGGTGACATGGAAGGGAGTGGGAGATGTGGAAAAGTGGGGCTTAGTCTGGGAAGGCCTCTTGGACAAGATGCACCTTCAGCAGGCCTTTGAAGGTTGCAGGGGGGCAGGGGGCAGGAGGAAAGTGATTGTCTCATGGATTTGAGGAGGAAGGGCATTCCAGGCCAGAGGTAGAAAGTGGGCCAAGGGTGTGCAGCGAGACAGGCAAGATGGAGGTACAATGAGAAGGTCAGCACCAGAGGAGCGAAGTGGGCACCCTTGATTGTAGAAGGAGAAAAGCGAGGTGAGGTCGGAAGGGGCAAGGTGATGGAGAGCTTTAAAGACAATAGTGAGGAGTTTTTGTTTGATATGGCGATGGGTAGGCAACCACTGGAGATATTTGAGGAGCGGGGAGTGACATGCCCTGAGAGTTTCTGAAGAAAGATAATACGGGCAGCGGAGCAAAGTATGGGCTGGAGTATGGACTCTCCTACCACAATCCAGTCCGTACACTTCGCTCTTCTAATGCCAACCTATTCACTGTACCTGGATCTTGTCTATTTCACCACCAACCTCTTGCCCACATTCTGCCTCTGGCCTGGAACGTGCCCCCTCATCATATCCAATGCACAATTACTCTCCCCCACTTTAAAGCCTTTTTGAAGGCATATCTCCACCAAGAGGCTTTCCCTGACTAAGCCTTCATTTCCTCTTTACCACTCCCTTCTGCTTTGCCCTGATTTTCTCTCTTTATTCACTCTCCTTCAGCCCCACAGCTCTTTTGTACATACCCGTAATTTCTGTCTCCCCTTCTAGACTGTAAACTTGTGGGCAGGGAATGTGTCTACCAACTCTGTTATTTTTTACTCTCCCAAGCATTTAGTACAGAGTTCTGCACACAGTAAGACTTCAATAAATATGATTGATTGATTGAGTAGTAGAAGAATTGCTGAGCAGAAAAGAAGGCTGAAAAGAAGGCTGAGCAGAAAGGAATGAAGCTGAAGTGGCCAAAATTGATCTGGACTCTATAATTCCACCTTCAGAGTTCAGCTGTGTGAAGGCAGGAGTGGAGAAGCAGATTATGGGGATGACTTATGACTGGGAGTTTCTGGTTCAAGAATGAAGTGGGGATACTGGAGGGAAGGGAGTTGAGTTTGCTGTAAAGAGTAGAGTTGAGGGCCTGGACTTTAGTATCAAGGGAGGGCAGTCACTGTAGTGGAGGACTGATGGATTGCTTTTAAAATCCCCACCTATAAAAAGTGTTTCAAAGATGATTCTGGAAATTAAAGGTAGAAAAGTCTTATCTTTATACTGGGCAAATTTTATTTTAAGACTAGTAACCACAACTTGTTGGAGGAAGATAACATGATTTCTGGAAGGGTAAATCATGTCTCACTAATCTGCTGAATTTCTTGGAAGACGTTAGCAAGCATGTGAATAGAAGGGAACCAGTGGACATAAAAAATTTCAGCTAAAAAATAAGAAAACTAGGGGATACTCTGGGAATGAGAAAGTGGTTCTCTGACTAGTTTTGTGGAACATCTTCCCAAATAATCTGGAAGAGGAAGCTTGCAGTGAAATTCTCCAAGCCCTGCTGAAATGCCAGGCAGATAGGGATAAATGCAGGAAGACCCCTCATAAAGCTGAGCCAGCTACACAAATAATGTCAGGTAAACTTCAGGGTGAGCAAGTGCTAGGTAAAGCAAATAGAAAAAAATAATCCAAAGTACAACTACTTGATGATGGGCTCTGAGGAATGTGATCTCTAAGTTAGTGCTTGAAGAGAGGACAAAATAGCTCTGGCCCCCAACTTCACAAACTTCTTTGTGGTGAAGGTCAGGAAGACTAGGTTTGAAAAATGCTCTGAGATCAAGAGTCTTACCCATCTGGACTATTGTTCAGCACTCTGCACCCTCATATCTGAGTTCCTTTCAAGAGCTGGCTACAATAATTAACCATCTCCTTTTTACCCATTTCTCTGTTCATAATCCATTGATGTCTCTTCTACAGAGATCTCCTTTGATTTCATTTATACGGTATAAGCTGGATAAAAATATATTGACTTGCCATCTTCCTGTGGTGCCAATTTGCCTGGCAACATCATTATTCCAAGAGTGATCTAAATTTAAATGTTAGGTAATAGAGTAATTCACTTTCAACACCCCCCTCCCTGTCCCCCTATAAAAGAAAAAAGCGGGGAGTCGTGTTCAAGAAAGTGCTAATCAAGAGGGGAAGATAAAGATTTGTCCCAGAGGGGGAGTCATTCTCAAAGACCCGTTGACTCCCTCAGGTGGAACTGGAATGGACCTGGAGAGGCCATTTATACACTTTGTTCCCCTCTCCCTTGCCCACATTTCTCTTTTTTTCACGGCTGCAGAAAAGGCTGCTGCTCACATGCCCCCCTCCCCCTGTCTTCAATAATAAATGAAATGGTTAAAAAGAAGGAAAGAAAAGGCAGCGATTCATACCCGGGCAAAGTGTGGGGATTTATTATCAAGGCAATTACACTGAGGAGGCTTCCAGGAAAATAACTCTGAGGCATTTGCTCTCGTTATGTTGTTCTGCTAAACAACAATTACAGCTGTTAATAATGGCGCGGAGCAGAGAGAGCGAGCCCGGGAGGGAGGGGCCCCGTCTTGGGAGCCCTGCCCAAGGTGCTTATCAGCCCAGCTCAGGAGCCAGCGCCACTGCCAGCTCCTGGCCGGAAGACTGATTTCCACAGTTTGAAAAAGAAGGAAGGCCCTAGAAATACCATTAAAATGGTGGGCTGGGGGGAGGGGGCAGGGGAAGAGAAGGGGGAAGTTAAAAAGATCCTTCTAAATGTGGCACCGTATTTCCTTGCAGCTTCATGTGCTTGTACTCGCATCCTTTTTGGTGAATTCCATGTTTTCGGTTTTTCACCCTCCGAAACATTAGCTGTAGCTTTCGGGGGTGTGAACAGGAAAGACAACCCTGATTTATCCAGGTGGGGCAGAGATGAAGGCTCAGCTTTCCAGGCTAGGCTTTGGTCTCAGATGGCTGAAGAAAGAGAAGCGAAATCTGGATTTATTTTTCTAAATGCGCGGGAGTCTGTGTGTGCATGTGTAAATACAAAGAGGCACGTACGGAATTGTTCTGGAAGCAAATATTGCTTACCCTGGAGGGAGGGCGCAGGGACTGGAGAAGACCAACGAGATCCTCTTGCGTGGTTTTGCCCCGCTTCTATAGAACAGAGCTGACCAGGACTGCTGCAGACAGGGGCTCTCACCTATCCCCCAACCTGCCCTAGGTGCTACAGTGCCTATTCTGGGTGAAGGGGGCATGGCAGGGCCGGACAGAGCAGGGCAAGGCAAGGATTCCATCTTCTCCACCACCTCGCCCCAACTCTTCTGAGCAGCACAACATTCAAAGGAACACGCCCTAGAAATCGAGGTCCTCCAGGTGCTCCTCCTCCCTTCCCTCGCCCCCATAGCTTCATCCCGCACGTTGAGCTGTTGGGGGAGGGAAAGAGGGCCGAAGGAGATCGATGACCTCTGGATGCAAAGAATGGGAAACAGGAAACGGTATCTCCAAGATGCGGGCTGCGAGCATTGTGAGGGAGGCTCCAGGGCAGGGGGCGGGGAACCATGGTATGGGAGCTGAGGGCTGAGGGGTCGGGGTAGAGGGATTCCCCCCCGAGCTGAGGAGGAAGGAGCGGCCTTGCCAAAAGCGAGGCCTCTTTGAAGTCGGAAATTTGGACCTTTAAAAGCAGATGTTCCAGTGGCCAGAGAGATCTCCAACGGTCTCCAGCTGCAGCTTTCATCAGAAACTTGTGATCCTCTCGGCCCTTGGGAAGCCCTTATGGAACTCTGCGCTGGTGTGTGTGTGTGTGTGTGCGCGCGCGCTCTTGCTATTGTGTATGCTAGTATGTGTGAATATGGGGGGAAGGGTGTGGAGGTTATATACGCCGATACGATTGTGTTGTGCTCCCACGTCTGTAGGAGAGGAAAGATGTCGATGAAGAGAGGGGAAGGAGGTGAAGAGGTGGCAGCCGAGCAGACAGACATCTCAGGAAACGGTCAGGTGCCGCTCTCCAGGAAACCCTGGACCCTGATTTCCCCTGAGAAAGAGCAGCCCAGGGTATAAACTCTGTTATGTCCCCTTCGGGACGGCGCCCCGACCCTGAGCCCTCCCTGCGCAGTCTGGCAGGAGCAGGCCTGGAATCAGACCGGGACCCGCCCCCTGAAAGGCTCCTAAACCCCCTCCCTCATGTCCCTCCCCGGGCACGGGGGTGGGTTGGCAGAAGGCAAGTACGGGCTGCCGGGTGAGTCACAGCAGATGCGGAAGCGGGGGTCAGAGGACCGAATATCTTTAGAGTTGTGGCAAGTCACTCGCCTCTCCCCACTTGGAAATCTGGTTTATCCTGCGAGACTTCGCCCAGTTTCATTAATGTTTAACCGGCCCTGCTATCCCTCCGTCTCCCCGGCGTGTTGCACCGCGGAGTGGGTCCTTCTCGAGCTCCCGAAACCAGGACAAGGGGAGCCCCGAGGAGAGACAAGAGGAGCCGGCTCTGCTCCCATCTGCGTTGACCCCGCTCCCCAGTGGGAAGAGATAGGGCACTGGGGGAAGTGACCGGTCGATCCCGTTAACAGATGTGCAATGCCCGGGTAAACACGGGAAGCTGTCGCCCATCAATCTTCTCCTCGCCCCCGCCGCCCCCAAATCCGGGCTGGATTCCCCGCCCTCTCCCTCCTAGCTCCGGACTCTTCACTTGTCCGGCCTCTGAACCCCTCCTGAGAGCTCTTGCGGGACACAGATTTCCTTCTTTCAACCACATTTCTGGGAGAGGGAGAGAGACCCCCGGCCCCACCTACCCTTTTATCCGGGCGCTCCCCGATTCCGAACCCCCTCGCTTGCTTTCCGTTTTGCCCCGCCCCTGAGGGTCCCAGATTCCGGGGTTCCCTAACCAGCGGGGATAAGAATTGGGGGGACCGAGTGGCGGGAGTCAAGGGAGTAGATTCGCGAGGCTGCGCCTCTAGTGTGTGCCCGGAAGGTGTGTGCCCGCAAGGTGTGGGCCGGCCCGGGTGCAGAGAAAATGCGAATCTTAATCCTAGGTGGACGTGAATGGACAATCGATCTCATTTATTTATGTAACTGCAGTCATTTACAGAACTGAGCTCACATATCAGAGAAAATTCATTTAAATGCGAATTCTAGCTATAATCAGGGACATACTATATGTACGTCAAAACGTGGGACAATCATATATCGCAATAGCCAGAAATAGCATATAAGAGCGTGTCTATGAACAGACAGATGTGGGTCTGGGAATCCAAGTATAAATTCATATTACAAACAAGTTATATATAGAAATATCGGCGTTTATTAGGCATGTATCCCTCTCTAAGGATGTATACTGGGACTTTAACCTCTGGCCTCCCAACACTGTCCTCTCTTCCCCTCCCCATCCTACTCCTGTTCTTTTTTCCACTCCTCGCCCGACAACGACGCCACAGTTTGCCTTTAATCAGAGAGCCCAAAATAACTGCCTCTCCCCCACACCCCTTCCGCGGGCTGCGGATGAGAAGGCGAAAACTCGACCACAGAGAGTCGCCTCCCTCCCAGTTCAAACCAGTGTCTCACTCGGGAGAAGAGGAAAATGTGTATCGGAGCGGAGGGGAAGGAGGGTTCAAGCAGTTGGAATTGGCCAGTGGAACTGGCTCTTTCCCCCCTCCCCCATCCCCACCCCAATCCCGCAGTGGCCCCAGCGGGTGGTAAAGTTAGAAGTTCAAGGTGTGTCCAGAACGCGGAACTTTTCTAACAAATCGCTAATTAAAAGGAGTCTCGAAATTCCCTCCTTCCTCTTCCTCACCCCCACTTTTTCCACTTCTTCCAAGTACAGAAGCACGGTTTAGCAAGAGGAGGGGGGACCCAAACGGAACCCAATGGTGTCATACAGGTGACTTTGTCTTCCGGGGAGACCCAGCTAGTTTTTCTAGTGTTCCTTTTTTCAAAGATTTGGAGGTTGTTATTGATACTCTTTTTCAATTCCCAGAGGCTTTGAAAGACATAAAAAACCTCCGGTTAAACTTTTTCTGACCCGGGACGACGTGGTCCCGTTCATTTGATTACTCAAGTTTCACCTCCTTTTTTGATTTTGCTTTTTTTAAAAAAAAAAAATCCCCTCTGTTCCCACCTACTCTGTCTGGAAGTTTCTTAGAAAATCCAAGGGTCGGGAATTGACCCGATGCCCAGAGCCCGGGGTCGGGGAGGAGCGAAGGGGTTCGGAGCGAGCGGGCAATCCGGAACTTGGTTTTAGCAAGGCTCCCCGACCGTATCTTCCCTTCCTCTCTTGGCTCTATTTCTTGGTGAAATGTGATTTAAATAAGTTCTCACCACAAGTGAGAAAGAGTTTCATGAGAAAACGTGCAAAGAACGATTCCAAAGCTATTTGCTTCTTCAAAAAATGACAACTCCCTTGTGGGGAATAGGATGGGGACGAAAGGGGTTCGTTTTATTTAGGATCTTGCGTCAAAGAAGGTTTTTTAAAGAGTTTTAAGTAACTTGGAAAAGTAAGAGATAATAATGATTTTGATATGGTAGAGCAGATGAAAATCATCTAAATTCAAAACCAATGTCTTCCTCGAGTTTTTCTTTGTTCCGAGAACAAAATGATCTCCTCATGTGAAAACGATGAGTTAGAAAAACTTCTGTTAACCCAAGGCAATATCAGACGAACCGTTCGCGGTTCGTTTTGCCAAACGCAGCATCTCGCCGGGGAGGGCACCATTTCAATCCAGGGAAAAGGGTCCCAAAAGTTTCTCCTGTCTGGGGACAAGAGTGGACGAGGAGTCGGAGAGAGAAAAAGTACAGATACGCTTTCCCATCGCTCTTCACCTTCCCTTCAGTGGGTGGAAATCGGAAGGCCGTGGCCGTTGACTTTACCCCCTCCTTCACACACACACACAACACCCACACACACATGCAAGCTAGAGGAACCAGGCGCTTCTGTTTGGCTGCGACTATCAAAGTCACTTTTTATTTTGGTTCCCATCGACTGCCAAAGTCTTATTTAAACCAACACATTTTAGTTTCTCACATTTTAAAGCATCATCTGGGGCCCATTGTATAGAAAATCGATTCGCAGAAATTGCCACGGTATTTGCTTTACAGTTGATTGTTGTAAAAATCGAGAAATCTATAAGCAAAGCTGGGCTGGAGAAAAGATTTGGAACCCAGAGGCAAGCTGGCCCAGATAACTTGGGGCTTTTCCATACTGTAGTTGCTAAATAAATCACTTTCCGGGCGCTCTGGTCTTATAACGAGCTGGGGCCCCCTGGTCTCCGAAAGATGGCTGAGTCTATTCGATGTTTCGAATTGCGGCAACTTTAATAGACGCAGAACTTGAGGGTTTAGCTCTTCGGTTTGCAACTATCCATAAAAATGTTACTTGTATGTACCCCTAGAGGATTAGACCCCGCCGAGAATGGTGATTTGGGAAAAGGGAAGGGCGGCTACGTCCTCACCCTTTCCCTCTTCCTCCCTGCTCTTCCCCCCACCCCCGCACCCCATAACCCTGCCCCACTTTGTACACTTATTTCTATTTCATTGTCTGAGCTGAAAGAAAAAAGGAATCCCTAAAAGCCACGTGTGCCTCTCGTGTTCCCGCTTAGTCCGACCAGGACTGACCCCCTCCCAACAGCAGGAAGCCCAAATTTTATCCCCCCACCTACAACTACCCTTCCTGCTTGCCCCTCTCCCCCACTTCGCCGAGAGCTAATCGGCCTCCGAGGGAGGTGCCATATCTGGAGAAAGACTTCCCGGAGCCCCG
Source organism: Ornithorhynchus anatinus (assembly GCF_004115215.2). NCBI lineage: Eukaryota > Metazoa > Chordata > Mammalia > Monotremata > Ornithorhynchidae > Ornithorhynchus > Ornithorhynchus anatinus. The sequence goes on from NC_041750.1 coordinate 12,472,189, forward strand.
GGAGGGCGGGAGACGTAGAAGAACGAAAGTGCCTTCACGGTCTCCGCTCCTCTCCCAGTTATCGCCCCCAGGAGACGGAGCCCCTCCCCTTCTGCCTACGGAGGACGCGGGACCGAACTCGGGCACTGACGGAGAAGAGAAGCCAAATACGGTTCAAGGCTCCCTGGCTGGAATTCCACACACTCCCAGATAAAACTGGTACTAAACTAAAAACCACAGCTATAAAACAATGAACAATCGCATCATTGTCCTTTTGGCTCCCGCACAGGCTATTAAGCGAGTTCGAGTTGCTGTTGCTAAAATCAGTGCCGAGCCAAGTGAGAATCAAAGTTTCACTCTCCCAGCCCGCTGGGAGAATACAGCTGAATACAGTTTTAAAGAAACCTTTAAAGAAAACCCATCAGCCTTCTCGCCCCTTGTGTTGCTGACATGTCTGTACTGTTTCTGACCTCACCCAGGGTTCTGTCTCTCTCTCTCTTTCCCTCTCTTTTTCTCTCTCTCTCTCTCTATGTTACTTTCTCACTTTCCCCTCTTTTGTTCTCTCCTCCACCGGGTTTTGTTAAGGGAGAGGCGGGGGACGCCCAAACCTGAGCTGGTTCCCGATTTCCCCGTTGTTTGCCAAGTTGACTGCTTAGCTTTGGAGGACAGAGAGATGAGGATTAAATAGAGAGAGGAAGCTCAGAAAAAGACAGAGAGGGAGAGAAAGATCAATAGGGTACAGCTGTCGAATAGAGAAAGAGCAAAGAAAATCAAAATCGCCTTCAACAACTACATTCAAACTAATTGTTGAGAGGTTTCCAATGTCGGTTCCAAGCTCCGCGGGCTGGCGGGCTGGTGGGCTGGCGGGATGGCGGGCTGGCGGGCTGGCAGGTTGCTGCTTCCTCGCCTTTTGATTTTCTCTTTAGCAAATCTACTGCGGTTACAGTTTGAGGCTGGAACGAGGGTGTCAGAAGTCAAAACAGCAGATAAAAAGATGTAAACAAACTCTCTCCACTCCCGAAAATGGTCTTTACAAAAAAAAAAAAAATGTAGACCCGACGCATTGTGTGGTTAGATTAAATTTCGGATCCTTTCGATTTCGAGTTTTGGGGGGAGGGATCATGAATTCATTTTGAACCGAGGCTCGTGGTATTTTTTTAATTGCCACCATTTATTAAAATCCAGCTGTAATTAAACTCTGTGGGGAGTAGGGGGCTGCCGCTTAATTCCATTTACATGATAGAAATCTAATAAGGGTAGATTGCAAAGAACAGAGAACTGTGAATCTGGTTGGCTCACACTGTACCGAGGAGTCGCCTGGAAGGAGCGGGGAAGACTCGGATCGGGGTCGAGGAGGTGCAGGGGGTGGGTGAGAGCGGGGAAGAGGGACGGAGGGGAAGGAGGGATCAGGGTTGGGAACGGAGACCTCATCCAGAGAGAAGAAAAACTGAGAGGAAAAAGTAGCACATAAAAGGAATAGCAATCAAATAAGACAATTTCCACGTTTTTCGAAATGAGGTATTGGGCTCCTTGTTCAGGGTCACGCTGCATTCCGGGAGCCGAGTCGGAATTCGAACTCACATCCCTAGGGTTGGCTGGTTTCTCTTCTTCGTGCTTCTTCTCGGATAGAAATCTTCAGAAAGAAACAGGTTTATGTAGGCCGGGATTTCGGGAAAGGTGGAGCCCCCGTGGGGTTTATGTAATGGGCATAGGAGGAGACCAGTAAACTACATGGAGTTAGGGGGTTTGGGTCCCAAGAAGTAAATTCATTGCCGCCCGCACCCGAACTCCTGACGCCTGTCCTCCTCCACCCCACCGTCTACCACCGACTGCCTCGCTTCCTGAATGTACTAGCCCACCTCACTAAAGAATCCGTGCTCCGATTCTGGCCTCTCGGAGTCGCAGACCAGCCTCTCGCATTTTGGGGACCCTGATGCGTAGTATCCACGGCCCTGCTCCCTTACGGTCGTCCCGCCCCGTCCCGTCCCGTTCCCCTCCTCCTCCCCGCCCCCCCCAACACACATACACTCCCTCCCCTCCCCTTCTCTGCTCAGCACATTTGCCTGCCTTTTGCCTAATGATATTGCATCGATCGGGCAGCAGCGTTGGGGTGTTGCAGAGTGGAAGCGCGATCGCATTGCTCAATTATATTTTACTAATTACTAAAAGGCCTCTCGCCGAGCTTGGGGGAGGGGAAAAAACGAAGGGAGGGGCGGCCGGTTCGGAATAGATCCGGAGCATAAACCCAGAGACATTCAATGCGAGGAAGGGAATTTGGGGAGGGTGTCTGGATTGACCCAGCAATCGGGTGACCTTTTGTGTCCATGCCCTCACCAATATCCAAGTGCCAGTACAAGCCATCACAAACACTCACCAGATCAAGAAATGGAAACACGGTATACAAACGTATGCCAGAAAATGCATACAAAGCTGCAGTCATATACTCTCGCACAGGCTCACGTGTATATGAGCGCATGCCAGACAAGTTCAGGAACTACACATACAGCCCCAGTCCTTGACTCGCCCTCCTACTCAGGACGCCTGACTGGTGGCATCCCTGGCACCTGCATTCTCCTCTCAGCCCCACCCCCAGATCTGACAAGTGCCCTTCCCTTGATGCCCCAGTAAATAGCTAAGGATGGCAAGGGCTTCCGGCTGTGGGTGTCTGCTTCTCTGACTTAATAATAATAATAATGTTGGTATTTGTTAAGCGCTTACTATGTGCAGACCACTGTTCTAAGCGCTGGGGTAGATACAGGGTAATCAGGTTGTCCCACGTGAGGCTCACAGTTAATCCCCATTTTACAGATAAGGTAACTGAGGCACAGAGAAGTTAAGTGACTTGCCCACAGTCACAGAGCTGACAAGTGGCAAAGCCGGGAATCGAACCCATGACCTCTGACTCCGAATCCCAAGCTCTTTCCACTGAGCCACGCATGAATATCGTGTAGGGGCATTGTGCCGTTAGGCAAGAGTCCTGCGGGGCAGTTTGGGATTTAAGCAAATGGAGAGTTCGGGGGCTGGGGAGAGAAAGGAAATAGCAGGCGCTCATCTTGGAGTAAATTGGATAGATTTACTCAGGACGAGGTCCACGCGACATTGTGAGTTAAAAGCTAAAAGAGCTATGGGTATGGTTGTCCTGGCATAGATCCAGGCCTGACAGTTAACCCATTATATGTGCCAGCCTACCAGCAGCCAAGATTTACAGAGATCTGGGATGGATAGGGCCAGATCAAGATAAGACATGGAGCAGCACCAAAAATGATGGCTGTGAGAGGGACCATGACCCTTCAGAAGGTAAGGGTCTGGTGAGTTGGACTGAGCTGGGCCGGGCGGAGGCAGGGCCTGGTGCAGAATCCAAGCTGAGCCCTCTCCAGCCGAAGCCAGAAATTTCACTTCAGCTCTCATGCCTCCAAATGAGATTATGAAATCCACTGGATACAAAGATGGATTTTTTTCTACATAAATCACGGTGTATTGATAAATGAAGGGGAAAATCAACACCACCCTATCGGGATCCCGAGTATAAGCAACGAGAGACCAGAGAGAAGCCACTCTCTCTCTCTGCTTTTCCTCTCTGGTGCTGTCACATCCCTCAGCGAAGGATGCTCCCACGCCGAACTCCCCTCGCAAGTTCAGCCCCTAAAATATTCGAAAATTTAGTCCCGTCTCTACTATTGGAGAATAAGGCCTCACGTTCTTCCACAAGTGTAGAGAAGATGTGGGACTTACCAATCAATCAGTCAAACAATTAATGTTATTTATTGAGCGCTTACTGTGTGCAGAGCATAATACTAAGTACTTGGTTCGGGTCCAAAAGGAAGAAGGATCCAGGGACAATGCTCAGTTAAGCCTTTGGGGGAGACTTTGAGCCTGGGTCTGCAAACAGGCCCCGGATCGTGCGCCCTCCTGGTAGTGGCGGGCCGGAGCCTTTCGGGGGTAGACTGCCTCCTGCTGATAGGCCAAGTAATCCCTTCCTTCATTTTGCTCGCTCGTGCCTAGGCAGGAGAAGAGACAGGGGCCCCATCCAATCTGTCCCTCGCCAACCCTTCACCATCCGGAGCTCTGGGCCGCTCTGAGGGGTTGCTCAAGGACCAAGGAGCGGGAGGGAGGAGGGACTTCTCCAGCACGGAAATCAGAGTAAAAGGACCTGACTGGGAACTGCCGTGGAGTCAGCCAGGGGCCTCGGAGTTCTATGGCGGTCACAGCCTGCCCTCCCTGCCCCCCTGCCCTCTTTATTTCAAGTTCTGGCTGAAGGGGAGCGGGGGGCAGTGTTTTTACATCACAGATATCCACCCCTCCCCTCCAGCGGGAATGGAAGAGTTTTGTTAACTGAAGTTGCCAAAACTTTTCCATCTGTACATCGATTATTTTTGTCTCTCCCTTCCATTTCCAATCAGCCGGGCATTACTCTGTACTCGAGGATCAATCAAGCCAAGTACATTCATTCAATCATCTCTTGCTCTTGCGGACGAAACGTCTCCTCGTGGTTCACACTGCATCTCCCAGACTCTGCTGGGGTGGAGACGGGTACCGGGTAAGCGCTTCAGGCAGGGCTCCAGCTCCTAGCTCTAGTTGAGGAGGACATGGACAGGAAAGGGACCGGGGAAGGAGGAAGAAAGGGAGAGGCTCGTCACGACATTTCTGGGGCAGGTCAGGTTTCTCCAGCCTCAGTCTCTTCGGGGTAAACTAGAGCCCTGGCCTGAAACGCTGGAGTTTCCTCTGATGGAGTTCGAGCTGGAACAGGGTCCTATTTGATTTACATATTCAATATATTATTATATATCACTATAAATATATAGAGATATTCAGCTATTTCATCCTGAACCATTTGTACTATTTCCTGTTATAACCCTATTGTTCCACGGACTAAGGCTATTTGTAAATAATATTTGTCACTCTGTCTACCCAATTAGATGGTGAACTCCTAGAAGGCAATAATTGTGGGACTTGTGATCTATTGTACTTTCCCAAACGCTTAGAACAGTGCTTCGTATTCAAAAGTGGTTGACAGCTGCCTTGCTGATGATGATAAATGTAAGGCCTCTTTTCCTTCCTCTTTTCCCACAAAGATAGGGGACTTGTTCGAGTTCGTGTAAGGAAAATGAGGGAAATGTATTTATAACCGAGAGGACATCCGAGAGCTGTGAGCTCTGCCACTGAACTTGCTGTGTGACCTTGGACAAATTGTTAACCTCTCTGAGCCCCTATTCTCCCACCCCGGTCCCCTCCTTCCTTGAAATGGAGGTAGCAATACCGAGCAATGTCCTCGGGCTGCGGTGGATCAGAACACGTTCAAACAGTAGCAATAGCAAGGTGGTTTGCGGAAGGCGGGGGTGTGTATGAAGGGGGGGGTCCTTTTTTTAACCTGAACTACCCAGATAATCGACTGGATTTCATTTTACCTTTGGAAATAAAGCCAGAAGGGGGAGAGGTGACTAGTGACTAGCCAACAAAATCATTACCAGGCGATTTTTCTATGTGAGAACTCAATCTTTTCGGTCGGTATTTGCAATTAGCTTCGGCCAGACCAGAAACCTTTTCTCCCAGCCTCGTCAGTTCCCAGCTAAGATTCTTCAAAGTAATATGGGCCCCCTCTCGGGGCTTCTCCAGTTCTACAACTCTAAAAATCAGGAACACTTCGCAAAAGGCAAGTTATGGAAGTTTGGACCATCCACCGAAACTCCACAATTACCATTTGTGAGGATTTAGGATTAAGAAAATAGAGCGACCGTTTCAGAATCGATCCATAGTCTTTGCGATCCCCGAATCCCGCTGATTTCCCTTTTCTATTGGCTCTGAGAGTGGGGCTCTGGGATTCAGGGTGAGCTTCCTGAACTTGCCCTTTTTGATTTGAAATGCGTGTCAAAAAGGATCAGCTTTCTCAGCCTGCTCTACGAGCAAACTTCTCTGAAAGGAGTGAGAAAGAAAGAAAAATAAACCTCTTTCTGAATATTTGTCATCCTGTGTAGGTTGTTTAGCAGGCACATCTATCGACAGAGACACTACGCAGAGACTCACTGCCCACTTACATGGACCAGAAGTGTACCTGATACTCTATGGTCAGTTTATGCTTGCAAAGTGAAGTGGCTATCTAAGGCAATGATTCAGATTTTTTTTAAAACTTAACTTTTCCCTCCATTATGTGAATATTTTAGGCAAAAAAAAATGATTTTGGATTCTCTACTTCACTCCGTAAGAATACCCCTGGCGTTTGAAGGTATGAACTAATCCATACCATTTCTATTTTCGGATGTTCTTACAGGTATAAGGATGTAATGATAGCATAATATTGTATACATACATACCTAGACTGTTTCAGTAGACATGATGAATGCATGTAAATGTCAATTGTATGTACTTTTGAACACATAAATGTGTATGTATACAGACTAGTCACATATATTTTAGTTACATGGGAGGCAGCCTGATTAGGAGTCAGGAGACCCGGGCTCTAGTCCTGACTCTTCCACTCGCCTGCTTTATGCCCTTAGGTAAGTCAGTTAACTTCTTTGTGCCTCCTCAGTTTCCTCCTCTGTAAATTGGGAATAAGACACCGGTTCGCCATTCCTCTTTGACTGTGAGCCCCATATAGGACAGGGACTGTGTCCAACATGATTATCTTGAATCTATCACAGTGCTTGGCACGATGCGAGCACTTAAAAACCACCATCATCATTATTAGATACGCATTTACAGTATTTCGTATCAGGTTATACAAAATCTAAACACAGAGGACTGGACTACACGAGCCAAGCAGAGAATTGAGGCAACTATACAGAATAGTTGAATTCCCAGCACATAGCTTTTGCGTAAATTATCTGGATTCTCTCTCTATTTCAGATGAAGAGCCATCTATGGCTTGAGTTGTTGCTTCAGTTCTTTGCTTTATTTCGCTGGTGGTGTTCTGACCACAGAGGCATAGATGTATGGAAATATTTCTGCAAACGTATGCATACATAATATCCGTCTCTCTCTTCCCTTCCTAAAAACCCCATCCATCCAGCACCTGGGACAGGGAAACTTTCTGGCCCTGAAGGCTTGGAGGCCTGGGGGCTTAATTGAAGTGTGTCATCTTCTACCTAGTTTTTCATGGAATGGTCCCTGGGTCAAAGTAGGATCACTTTCTTGCTTGCGTTCTCCTCGGTATACGCACTTACAAACCCCTTGTCCTTTCAGTGTGCATGTGTGTATATTTATGTATTTGTGCATGTACATATGCATTTTTTGGTACACTGTTGCTCTCTAAAACAAACAAAAACCCCTTAACACATATGCATGCATCCACATGGACTAATTCAAGACTCAAACTGCATCCCTTGAACAAAGGTGCAGATATCCAATGAGACAAACACATGAGAACCCAAGTTTATATACTCTCTAAATACAACTATGAATTCAGAAAAATATGTAAATGTGCCCAGCCTTCAGATTATAGGGTCTAGAAATATGTTTTAAAGGGTGTAATTCTATAACTTAGAGTTGCACACAGACTAGGAAAAATCTATCTATCCGTGTGTTTAATGTGCATGTCTATATAGAGGTGATTATATATGAAAGATATGGTGGCGATGGGGACGACACACATATTGAGTAAAGCTAAATTTCTCTCTCGATCTCTCTCCCCTCGCCCTCTCCCCTCTCCCTTTTCTCTCTATTTCTCTTCTCTCTCTCTCTTCTTTGTACACAAGACCAACAATCTTCAACTCCAAAGACCCAGATTCAGTATAGTAATCAGTCGTTTTCTATTTTCCAGTGTACTAACTCGAGTCAGCCTACTGGCACACGCAGACACGCTCACACATTTACACACGCACACACACACATACACAAAAGCAGACCCATATGTCGGGTGCCCGGGAAAGGGGGGAGGGGGGAGGAGCCAAGAGCCAGCTGTGTCCATAAAATCCAGAAGTGCATTTATTTTCCACTTGCCTGTTGCCATCAAGTTCTAGTTTTGCTAGATAGACTGGAAGTTGGGGGGTGGGGGGCGGGGGGGAGAGCAGGTGCCAGTGGGGAAAGGGAGGGAATGGGGAGGGGGGGAGAGAGAGAGAGGGAGAACGAAGCTTGATGAGCCCGGGAGATGCTGACGTCAGGCTGTGCTGGCTGTGAGGCCGAGGCTGGCAGGAGGTCTGCGATTCCCAGGCAAAGCCGCAGCCTCTCTCAGCACTCGCGGCGTAGGGCGGCCACATCTCAGCCCGGGGAAGCCGAGGAGCCCGGCCAGCGGAGCGGAGCGTGCACTGGGGCGCGAAGCCACGGGGACGCGGGGGCGCGGCGACCGGGGCCAACCAAGCCGGCTGGGCCGAGGGAGGAAAAGGCTCCCGGAGGACGGGGCCGGGGAGCCGGTTGGGGGAGGAAGGGAACGAGGGAGGGAGGGAGAGAGGGAGGGAGGCAAGGAGAGACGGACGGAGCAAGGAGGGCTGGGGAGGGCTGAGGAGGGCTGGGGAGGGGAGGGAGCGAGCCCGAGAGCCAACCTCATCAAATCATGCTAGATTGACTGCAAGCAGGATAAATCGATGGCTCGGGCTCGGGATCTGAATTAATCTGGGAAGAGCGAAGGGGGGCGAGTGGACAGCGCCGGGAGCTGGCATGGAACTTACCATGGAGAACCTGGGGGGCCTCCACGGAGTGGCCCACTCCCAGGCGGGCGAGCTCATGAGCTCGCCCCACGGGCGGCAGGCTCCGCATCGGAACCTAGTGGCCCACGGGCGGCCGGCCATGGTGTCCAGCATGGCCTCGATTCTGGAGGGTGGCGAGTACCGGCCGGAGCACCCGCTGTCCGCCCCGCTGCACCCGGCCATGAGCATGGCGTGCGAGTCGCCGTCGGGCATGAGTTTGAGCGGCACCTACACGACGCTGACCCCGCTCCAGCACCTGCCCCCCATCTCCACCGTCTCCGACAAGTTCCACCACCACCACCACCACCCCCACCACCACCACCAGCGCCTCCCGGGCAACGTCAGCGGCAGCTTCACGCTCATGAGGGACGAGCGCAGCCTGACCTCGGTGGGCAACCTGTACAGCCACTATCCCAAGGACATGACCGGCATGGGGCAGCCCCTGTCCCCTCTCTCCAACGGCCTCGGCACGTTGCACAACTCTCAGCAGCCGCTAGCGCCCTACGGTCCCGGCGGCCATCTGGCCAACGACAAGATGCTGTCGCCCAACGGCTTCGAGACTCACGCGACGATGCTGTCCCGGGGGGAGGATCCCCTGGCTCGGGGATTGGGGGCGCCCGGCGCAAGCATGATGCCACCGCTCAATGGCATGCACCCGCACGGGCATCACCCAGGCCAAGGCAGCGGCTCGCTCCTGGGCGAGAGGGAGCGGCAAGCGGCCGCCTCGGGCTCACAACCTGGCGGCTCTGGCCAGGTGGAGGAGATCAACACCAAGGAAGTGGCTCAGAGGATCACGGCCGAGCTGAAGCGCTACAGCATCCCCCAGGCCATCTTCGCCCAGCGGATCTTGTGTCGCTCGCAGGGGACCCTGTCGGACCTGCTGAGGAACCCCAAACCCTGGAGTAAGCTCAAGTCCGGGCGGGAGACTTTCCGAAGGATGTGGAAATGGCTACAGGAACCGGAATTTCAGAGGATGTCGGCGCTGAGGCTTGCAGGTAGGGGGGGGTGTCTCACAGACCCCCCCAAAATCCCCTTGCCCCCTTACGAGCGGGTTATGGTGCAGGGCAGGTCCGGCTGGGGACACAACGGGTCGGGGGTGTGTGTGTGTGTGCGAGTGTGTGTGAGCGCGCGCGCGCCTCACGCTCCTCCCCTCACAGCTACCCCAGCATTCAGGTTTGGGGATGGGCAGGGGGCTAGGCGGGGGGCGAGGGTCCGCGCTCCGGATCCTTGATTCCCTCTCCCCCGGTCCCAGTCTTTGTGTCCCACGGAGAGAGGCCGAAACAGAGGCCTGCCCCGGCCAGGTGCCCCTTTCCGACCCCCTCCCCTTCCCGGGAGCCGGGGATCGGTATTGGATATGGTGATTCCGCGGGGGGGGAGGTGGGCCGGGGGTGGGGCGGGGGGCGAATGGAGGTGGGAAGGGGCGCGTCACGCGTTTCAAGTCTCGAGGAAAAAACTGCCGCCGAACAGGACAAACGAGGGTGCGGGATGGCAGAGGGAGCGTCTGTCTGTTTCCCCTGTTACACAAGGGACAGCTCCGACTCCCAGGAACAAAGGTCAGGAAGGAGGGCAGCGAATGCCGGGTCTGACTGGCCTTTGGACACCGCTGAATGATGAAAATGAATATCACACTTTCCGGTATTATTCCGGGGGGGGGGCGCAGGAGGCGGGCAGTATTAGTTCTCCACTCTGGGTTTCAGCAGCCCATTCCTACTCTTCCTGTTCCTTGATAGAGGCTCGACTGGGGCCAACTCAGCTGCTCTCCTCCCGTCCCCTCCCCCACGATCGATCCCATCGCTCCTTCATTTTACAAATGGCCCCGCCGATCAATTGGAGAAAAGGAAAGGAGAGGAGAGGAGGAAAGGGGGCGGGGGTGTGCAGAGGGAACGTAAGAAGACAGGAGGGCAAGGGAGCCGAGTAAAGGGGAGAGATGTGTGGAGAGAAAGGAGAGGAGAGGAAGGGAGTAGAAAGGAAGGGAGAGGAGAAAGAGGATTTGGGGTTTCCGTTGGTGGCGCTGGACCACCTATCCTCCTGCCTCGTGTCTCCGAGAGCTCCGCGACAAAGACGAGTCCTGCAGGCAAAGGTCTCCAAAAAGCCAAGGGCCCCGGAGAGTGATCAGCAGTGGTTGAGGGACAGCCACGGCGGGGAAGGAGAGAGGAAGAAATAGAGCACACAAAGTCTTTCTCATGCAGTCGCGTAGTCACAATAACACAGACTCAGTTTTACAAATACCCGGTGCACAGACAGACGGTAATCGCATACTCTGCATACACCTCTCTCTCTCTCTCTCTCTCACACACACACACACACACAGAGACAGAGAGAGAGAGTTCCGCTACCCTAGGGAAAACTCCCTGCCACTATCCCTCTAGCCCAGTTGGCCAGATCTAGCAAAATCGGCTGCAAAAATCCCACAAAGGCCCCCCCCCCACACACACACCCTCCTCCCCAGCAAAGATCTGGGTATGTTTTTCCCCCATCATGCCGAATCTTGCCAGGATTCAGGTGGGAAATTTCTGAGTCCAAATCCCAATTATATTGGACCCTATACTGGGGAAACCTCTCTCCCGCCATCCTTTACTCCAGGTGGGAAGATGGGGACCGTCATTCTGGGCCCTCCAGACAACCCGGGGCCGCTGAGCGGTCCGTGTTGGGCACAGGGTTCATTCAAACCCTCTTTTGGCCTTGCCAATTGGCTCCTTCTTCCCTGAAGGGGTAGGGGCTGGGGTGGGAGGGAGCTGGAGAGAGCCATCCTTCTTCCAGGAGGAATTTAGCCCCCTCCCCCCTTGCTTCCTTGCAAACCCGAAGACCATTGAAAATAAAGCACAGACGGATCTTAACGGCTCCGCATGGGGCGAGGATGAGAGGAGGGATCGTTTTGTTTTAACACGATTTTCCTCAATACTGTTTCTAAAAAGGATGATTCTTAGTCCCCGTTCACCTGAGCTGGAGCCTGACCCTAGCCGAGGATTTCTCCTGGGCGAGGAAGAACTCCGTCCTCGGTCCCCGACGAGTGTCCGAGCTTTATTTATGGAAGGATAGTTGTATTCATATGTATTTAGCACAATTCAGTTGCTCTTTAATTAGGGCTGGCTAGTGCCATTCTTTAGTCCCAGTCAATGCTCTATTGAAAAGCAGTTAATAGAATGCAAATCGTTCTTGGCTTTACAAGGTTCTGGTAAATAAAGATTTAAACACTGCCGCAATTGGCTTCTTAAGTACCCCGTTGTTCAATCTAATTGAGCAGTAGGTATTTTATTTCTGACTCGCCAAAATAAAATAAAATAAATAAATAAAGGGTAGGGAAAGTGAAGGATCCAGAGGGGTTTATTACAAATGAAATTCGGGGAGATTTTAAAAATTAAATAGATACCAGTAGAGAGCTATTTCTCAATCTATTCATGCATAGATAGGTTTAACACCTTCCCCCTCCCCCGGCACAACACCCTCCCGCCCCGCGCATTCCTAGCAGAATATTCAGGCTCCGGTTTAATCCGCCCACTCCAGCCTTCGTCCTCCCGTTACCATCTCTATTAGACAGTTTTCAAGGATGAAAGTTTGGAGATGAGAGGTTGACATTCAACGTTCAACATTCCTTGCACGAAACTTTCTTCCCGCCTGCGCACTAGGAGAGTTCGATCCGAACCATGTGTCGCTTTTCAGATCTTGTTCCCTTCTCCCCTCTTCCTCTCCTTTACCTGCCCCCGACCCAGTTGGTTTCCCCACGAAATTGAGGAGCTTCAAGTTGGATGTTAGGTCGGATTTTCTTCCCCTGAAACTGACTATCCGGCTTCTCTGGAGTTCTTTCTATCCATTTCTATCTTCTTTTCCCATCCTCCCCCAACACCGCCTGAGAACAAAAACGAAGTTTGTTTTCCTAGGGAAAGCCACAAATTCGCTGTTTGGGGAAGGGGGAAAGGGGAATACGAGTGGCCTGACCGGGGATAGGTTGATTTGCTTTTAGAAAAGTAGAGTGGCTTAGTGGAAAGAGCACGGGTTTGGGAGTCAGAGGACGTGGGTTCTAATCCCTGATCCGCCACTTGTCTGCGGTGTGACCTTAGGCAAGCCACTTAACTTCTCTGTGCCTCAATTACCTCATCTGTAAAATTGGGATTAAGACTGTGAGCCCCACGTGGGACAACGTGATTACCACGTATGTACCTCAGCGCTTAGAACAGTGCTTGGCACATAGTAAGCCCTTAACAAATACCATAACTATTCATTATTTTCCAAATCAAGAAAAATAAGGACCCAACCGAGCACATCCAAAACAAGGCCGATAGAGATGGGGCTGGGGAAGAAGCAGGTGGGAAGGGGAGAGAGGGAGGGTGGAGATGGATTTGGGACACTGATAATGGGAATATTCAAAGGAAATAGTAAGGAGATTTTTAGATAAAGAATTCTACAATATAGAGAAAGAGGAACTGGTAAAAATAGAAAGGGACGACGCAAATATTTTCACATTTCCTCACAGGAGGAAAAGTAGTATCTTAAATAAGCAAAACCGGGTCTACACAACACAATCTTGATCTTCATAAGTAAAAAGCACTTTTCCCTCAATGATCCGATCCGCATAATCTTGACAAAAGCAGGGTTGTTTTGGGTTGCTGTGTGGTTTTTTTGTTGTTGTTTTGTTTGTTTGTTTTGTTGGTCAGTTTCTTGTTCAAATCTCCTTTCTTTTACTAGGGTTATTCTGGCTATGTATACAAATCTGGCCATAGAGTTTGGGGCTAAGTGACCTCTTTACCAACAATCCCAGCCAGTGTGCGATTTTTGTTGTCAGTGATGTCAATTTTTGTGTGAACAATGCAGACACCCAAACCCAGGCAGTCTGAACACCATAGGGAGACAGGCGTTAACTATACACATCAATGTGCTAGATAGACGGCTTTGTAGACAGGTCCCGTCGATGTGAACACAGACACCTTAACCCCAGTCTCTCTCGGGGGCCCACTTATTTTCTTCAAAGCCAATATGCATATTCCTTGCATATACTCGGAACACATCTCCGTGATTACATTTAAAACAGTAATTATATGGAAAGTGGAATTGGTTGGGGGAGAAGGACTCCTTCAAACACAGAAATCGATCAATTCGAATTACTATCTCTAATTCATCACAGTCACTCGGATCGATTGCTTTTTGCCTTCTTCAAATATTGTTTAAATTGCAACTCCAGAGTAAAACTATTTTTGTAACTGATTAATAAATAAAGTGGGGGTGGAGAATATGCCAGGATCCACCTTCTCTTCACCCAAATAGCCACCCCTTTGATCCAGGCACTTGTCACATCCTGCTACTGCATCACTCTCCTCGGTGACCTTCCTGCCTCTAGTCTCTCCCCTCTCTAGTCCACACTTCACTCTACTGCCCGCATAATTTTTCTAAAACATCGTTCTGCACACTTCTCCCCACTCTTCCAAAGTCTCAAATGGTTGCCATTCCTCTCTACATTAAGAAGAAACTCCTAAGCATTGGTTCCCTCCTTCTTTCTTTATCTACTCTGTTTTCCCACACTCATTGTTTCTCTCAAACTATTAAGTGCACCTCAAGCTCACTTCCTCCCTTGTGCCTGGAACTCCCTCTCCCTTCATACCTGACAATCTACAGCTTTCCCCATCTCCAAAGATCGTCTGAAATCACACCTCCTCCACGAGGCCTTCCTCAGTAAATTTCTAATCTCCCCATTTATATCCAACCAACTACCACTTCAGCACTTTTTGCACCACCTAAACACTTAAAAACCCCCCTACCTCCAGTAGCAATTATGCTCCTCCTACCTGTAGTTTATTTTAGTATCTCCCTCCCCCTTTAGATTGTGAACTCATTGAGGGTAGGTATTGTATTTACCAACTTTATTGCACTCTCCCATGCACTTAGTATAAAGCTCTCAATAAATATTATTGACTGATTAATTGAGTGAATATGTGAATATTATTGCCTTATCCCCAAGACTGGAACCCAGGAATCAATCACAGAGCCGAATACCAAACCCATTCTGATTTGGAAAAATGAAGGTCATGTGAAGAAATGGGAGGATATAACATTCAGGCAGTGAAATGTAATTTAGAAACCGTAATTCAGTACTAATGTTCCTCAAAAGCTATCTACATTCCTCCTTCTCTCTTCCTTTAGATACATGCGCATATATGTTTTGGGACATTCGTAAAAACAGATTATTAAATTCAACATGTCATATATCCAAGATCACACCTATCTCATATGCAGTTACACACACACACACAGACACACACACGGATGAGTTCATTTGGGGCACTTTCTGACCCCTTCCAATGATAGTTTGTCATGGCTGGGGAGAGATCCCGCGAAACGAGGTCCTAACTGGCCTTGACATCAAAAGGCAGAATAAAACGTGATAAGAGAAAGGGGAAGGGGAAAAAATGACAAAGAAAATCGAGAGGAGAGGACAGAAGGAGGGCAACAAGAGGGGAAAAAAGAGGGAAGGGGAGAAAGGAGGGTGTGAGAGAGAGAGGCACATTTAGATTGAGAGAGCATCCTCTCTCAATTCCTCCGTAGTCAACGGCCCAGTGGAGCACTGGGGCAATATGCGTCTTCCTCCAACCTTCCTTCCAGCCGAGTGATCTTCTTCCAACCTCAAGCGCTACCCAATCCTCTCCAGCCCATTTTGGCATCAGGAACCGGAGATCGAGTCCAGTAGTCCCCCTCCCCTTCTGTGTGTTTGAGCTAATTCCCGAACCCAGACACCACAGACACCACCCCACTTCCCTGTTGCCTGGGACCGGGAAGAGGGCACTCAGCCTTTTTCCCCCAAGTTGCGGCTTTTAGGGTGGGTAGCCCACCCTAACTGATTAACTCGGAGCCCACTGTTCATGCTGTAGGGGATCAGGGCACGCCTGGGACTGACCAGGTCCGGACTGCAGGGGCAGGAATCTGCAAACTAATCCCTTGGGGAAAAGGGGACGAACCCTACGACTTTCCGGAACGAGTCCAGGGCAGGGTAAGAAACGAAGGGTCCAACTCCCTTACCAGGCCACTCTTTCAGCTCCCCTTCTGATATCTAACCCTGGAAATGGGACTTTCTCCTTCCCTGGTTCCCCCTTCCTCCCGCCGCAGACCTCCCTCCGACTCCGATGGATTAATCAGGGTGAACAAATAGATATGTTAACACGCCGATTCCTCACCCTGCCGTCCCACCCCCCTGCAACTTCCCAGCCGGTGGCTCGATCTCCCTCTGCAGTTCTCCTCCCTGCCTGTAAGAGAACCAAACACCTATCTGTATCTTTCCACACACTCTCAAATTCCCCGCCCTCTGTCTGCTCCCCTACACACACTCCATATCTCTTCCTGTAACGCCCGGGAGTATAAACCGACTCGAGTCCCCTAGATCTGAATCCCCACCCCCGCCATCTCCCATCCCCAACCAAAATAGGGCTCTCCCACAGAAGCGGTTTAGAGCGCGCACAAACACACAGACACACACATACCATAGACCTATATTCGCACAGAAACAAGCACGACCTAGAAACACTTGTACATACACACACAAATGCGGTATTCACTTTTCGTTCGTTCTTCGGGCAGGACCTTTCTCGAGGCTCCTGTAAAACGGGGAAATGCGAATGTCCGATCCAAATCTACGAGCCCGGGGTGTGGACTGAGTGCAGCATAAACAATCAATCAATCAATTAATCAGTGGTATAGAGACAGTTACAGACAGACTTTCAGATACCGACATTTTCCCTTCTCCTTTCTCTTTTCCCACCCCCAAAACTGCAAGGGGTCGTCCTTCCCTTCATAACTGGGGAATGCTGCATTCGACGACCTTGCCCAAAAGACTCTGAGCGGTTCTCAGACATTGGAGCGGGAGAGTCTCTGCGGTCCTCCACCCCTTCCCCGGTTCTTGCCGCTTTACCTATGGGCAGGGAAGGAAGGACGGGGAGCCACGATTGCTCTTTCCTGTTCGAGCCTTCAAGAGACGGGTTGGAGAGAGGAAAAAGCTTAGAGGCAGAGTTCCCCTCCGCTAAGGCCTGTTACAGTTAAGTGAGCGTTGTACAGGGCGTGGGTGACTATGTACATGTGTGTGTATGAGAGCCTAGAAGCATATGGACACTGTGAAGGCAGGGAGGAAAGGGAACCGGGCTTTAGGGTGGGGATATCAGACAGGTAGAATTCGGAGGGCGAACGGAGCAGAGAGATCCAGTTTGGGGTCTCTTCA
Source organism: Ornithorhynchus anatinus (assembly GCF_004115215.2). Classification (NCBI taxonomy): domain Eukaryota; kingdom Metazoa; phylum Chordata; class Mammalia; order Monotremata; family Ornithorhynchidae; genus Ornithorhynchus; species Ornithorhynchus anatinus. The sequence continues at coordinate 12,488,980 of NC_041750.1, forward strand.
GCCTGCGTGGAAGCTTTCGGGTCTTGTTGGCTTAGTACAGTGCTAAGAGCTTAGTACAGTGCTCTGCACACAGTAAGCGCTCAATAAATGCGATTGAATGAATGAATGTTGGAAATTTGGGATGAGCGAGGCTAGAAATCCAGCCCAAAGGGATGAAGAGGACGGCCGTTGATCCCTGTGGAGTTGGCACCTATGAATATGTGGGTGGGTGCGCGCGTATGTGCGGTGGGAGAGCAGAGTGTGAATGTAGAGAGAATGTGAATGTAAATGCGGTGGGAGAGCAGGGAGTGTGAGTTTGTACGGGAGACTATGAAAAGGAGGTATGGGAGAACTAGGTATACGAGGGGAGGGACGTGAGTGTGGATTCATTCATTCATTCAATCGTATTTATTGAGGGCTTACTGTGTGCAGAACACTGTACTAAGCGCTTGGAAAGTACAATTCGGCAACAGATAGATCTCCTAGAGGTAAAGCGTCCATGTGATTCTGTGATCACGTGGGCAACGGGCCTGCTACAGTGATGGACGTTTCCGACCAAAGAACCACCTCCATGGGCAGAAATCCTGAAAATAGCTGGCTAACTTGAACGGCGAAGACCGCAGCGACTACTGAACCAATCTTCTGCCCGGTTATGGCGCTACGACACCACATCCGCACCTTGCTGCTGTGGTCATTTCAGCTGTAAGTGGGTCCTGCACGTAAAATACCTTTGCAAGCAACTTGCAGTCGTGCTAAACCTCTGCCTGCCTACTCCCTCGTTGCATTCAGTACCCTAAGAGAACAGTGTGTGTGTGGAGCGGTGCAAGCACCGGTATCAATTCCATTGCGCAGGCTCTCGTCCGTCTTCATCATCATCATGTGGCAGCGGAGCATATGCGTGGAGGTGGTTGTGTGAGCGTGTGTCTGTGTATGGGCTTTGTGTGCCAGCCAGAAGGGTATGCGTGTTTGTGTGGGGATACGGGTTCGGGGCTGAGAGACAGCGCTATGCTCGGCTGGGCGCTGAGAGAGTTGAGCCCGCTGGGCTGGAGGCTGCGGCTTTCCCGGCCCTGAGGCTGCGCTGCGACTTCAGAGAGGGCTGATCTGTAGCTGGTTTGAACCGAATCTGTATCGATCTCTTTCCCTGCCTCGCCTTTCCTGCGGGTAGATGCCCCTTTTCTCCTCTCTCTCCCCAGCTCTTCCTCCCAAACCCCGCACCCTTCCTCCCCCTTAACTTTCCCCCGAAACTTAATGTTCAGAGGTGATCACAAAGACCTTTCCCCGGCCACCTGTTCTGAAATGACATTAGCCAGCGAGAGGGCATCTCAAAACCCGGGCAGTCTAGAAAAATGTATCAGGCATCAGGGTTGCCTCATTAAGAAATGTCGTATTATTTGCGCGAGGGAGGAAGGGATATATATGAACGGGTGCGTTTGTATTTGATTAAAAATGGCACGGCGATATACAATATAAACCTCAGGGTCCACTGAGGCATATGCGCAGCATATACGTGTAGGACTTCGACAGAGACCTGCGGGAAAACAGGTTGAGAAGTCGCATGCTTCTCTCCGCCCCGCCCGGGACAAGCAAGGGAACTAGGCTGGGGGCGAGAAGGGCCAGTCGACGTGGGAGCGCTGGAGCAGGGCTCCTATGCTGTGCCCCTAATCCGAATGCAAACGGGAGGAGAAATGAGGACCAAATTTTTTTCAAGTGCGGGACGGGTAGAAGCAGACACATAAACACTCGCATGCACACATACATACACATATACACATACAGCGCTGCGTTAGAGAGGCAGTCGGTTATATCCATCTCGCCACACATTGAAAGGTGTCAGAGATGCAGTTTTTAATTTCGAGTTTAATGGCAGCAGCTGATAAAATTAATATTACCCAAACCATCAGGATAAGAGGCGAAAGCTGCGAGGGAAGAGTGCATCAAAAACCCATTCCCTCCGAAGATTTATTAATAGATACATAATTAGAAAATTCACTTGCGATGATTATTGCAAAAAAATGAGTCAATAACCCAGTTGTTTCTGTTGAACAACACAATCACTCCACCATCGTCTCATTCGTTTGTCGTTAACTTGAATTAACACTCATCTAATAAATCATGTGCTGTTTTCTTCCCTGCTCCTAAGAGATGCACTCACTTGCAAGAAATAAAAAAAAAAGACTTTATAAGGCATTTGATCTGGAGATCAGATTTATGAGCCGGTCAATAAAATTCTTTCTGTGAAAAAGCCAGCTCTGAAAACAGATATTATGGACTCTTCCGTGGGCTCTTTCATTGTCGAACAGTTCGCAGTTTCATACGGAGATTCCTGAAGCCCGGGAACTGGCCGAAAAGAAAAAAATGATATTCGGTGCCTAGAAAGCCGTTTTTGGAGACTAAAAGGAGTTTCCATCGGGGCCAGGATGGAAATAGCTAACAAACTCTACCCGAGGACAAATCACTATCGCGCTCTGACTCCAGGGACGCAATCTTCCCATTCGGGATGCGAGACATTTATTACACGCGTTCGGGAAGCGTTTTCCCCACGTTCGCATAGAATATCCTCCATCGACGGTATCCGTAATAGCTCCTGCCTGCGAAGCCCGTGTAATAATAATAATTGTGGTATTTGTTAAGCGCTTACTATGTGCCAGGCGCTGTACGCTTAGCTGGGGTAGATACAAGCAGATTGGGTTGGACACAGTCGCTGTCTCATGCGGGGCTCAGTCTTAATCCCCATTTTATAGATGAGGTAACTGAGACACAGAGAAGTGAAGTGACTTGCCCAAGGTCACACAACGGACAAGTGGCGGAGCCGGAAAATAGAACCCGTGACCTGACTCCCAGGGCCAGGCTCCATCCGTTACACGATACTGCACTCCGGGGCCAATCACTTCCAGATCACACAGCTCTGCCAAAGTCTGGGTCTGCGCCCGGCTGGGTCTGCAAAGGCAGGCAGCTGAAATGGATAGTCCTGGCAGCCTGGCCCTGGAGGGTCGCCTCCAACCCTCTACCTTAAGGAGGAGTTGAGGGCGACTCGTGTCACCGAAGACTGTGGAGTTTCCGGCAGCAAAGCGGGGGTGGGCAGTTGGAAGCGTTGGGTATATATTTCGCCTGCTCCCAGGGCGCGTTTCTCGCGCGTCCCACGCTAATGCTCGGTTATCTCATCTTTGCCCGACTCTGTAACGAAGTCTCCCCTCTTTGGACATGGATTATCTGCGGGACCGGGAGCTGCTCAATAAGTAAGCGCTCAATAAATACGATTGAATGATTGAATGAATGTTCGGTTGGGGCAGTCACAACAGCCAGAGCTGTTCTTTCACTTAAATCTTCCAAAGGGGGGAAAATCCGCTTCCGGAGGAATTCCCTAGCTCCACCTGATGTCTCCAATAACTTCTAGACAGCCTCAAGCAGAATCGCACATACACTCACATCACTGAACATAAGGCATTCATGTTTCTACTCAGATACACACAGGCGTAACTTTGAAACTTGACATCGATATTCACACAGAGCTTCATACGCACAAATAGACTGGCACCCCCACACCTCGCTCCCTCAGATGGGCAATACCGTGATTCATTGACAGCACATATGTTTGTTACCTTGAATGTATACACTTATGTCTGTGCTGATGCGTATGTATGCATTTCTAGCGGGAAACCAACATAAGCATCTAAGGATTTGAAGCGTGGATATACTGTCCACAGCTGTTCATAAATATAGGATACACAGATATATTTGACTATAATGACTACTTTGTGGGAATATCTAGGCTTGGTTTATGTATTTGTAAAAGAGGTTTAATCAAGTTAGCCCAATTCATATTTTGCAATTCGCTTTTAATTAAATAGGGTTTCAAATCAATATTTCCTAAAGAGCATCAATATATCCGTTGAATTTCCTATGATTAAATAGATAGGAGTACTGGAGCATGTTTGGCAGTCGGAAAGGCTCTTGTTTCTGTCCCTGAGACAGACATTTAGGTACCGCAGAGTTAGCTCTCAGGATTTGAATCAAAATAAAGTCTTCAGCCCGAACGGCACGTAGCTGGGGGTGGGAGGTGGAGGAAGAGTCGTTCCAAGACGCCCTCTTCTCCAGCCCCCCGGCCTTCGCTTTCCCCAACTGATCATTTTCCATCGGGAATATTGCTACAGGTGCCTTTGACTTTCCTAATCCTCCCCGGCCAGCCCAACCGTGTCCTCAAGAATGGTTCCCTCTTCCAGACCCTGGGATACCTCGTAGCAGCCACCTGGCCTGTTCAGAGGTTTGCGACGACAATCAATCAATCGCATTTATTGAGCACTTACTGTGTTCAGAGCACTGTACTAAGCGCTTGGGAGAGTGCAAACAACAATAGCACACACACATACACACAGAGTCGGTGCGCCCAAAGATATACGCAGAGACACCCACCTGCACATATACAGACCTACCCACTCACACACCCACCCTTGGGTCAGGGTCCGATTAAGATGTCTCAGGGTGAACAGAGAGTTCACCTCGAACTTCTGGCCACCTTGCTCGGGAGCGGCAGGATGTCCCAGGAGAAAGAAAGGGTTTAGAAAAAGCCACTCGCTTTCTTGGCGACGGCACAACTGCCGACAAGAGATTGGCGGGCTCATTTTCCTCCTCGCGTTGCTAATAAAATCCCCACTCCTCCCCCGCGCCTCCGCCTAGGTGGCTCCCTCTCCTGCTCCCCTGCGACTCCTTTCATTCAGTAGTATTTATTGAGCGCTTACTATGTGCAGAGCACTGTACTAAGCTCTTGGAATGAACAAGTCGGCAACAGACAGAGACAGTCCCTGCCGTTTGACGGGCTTACTCCTTATAACCCAGAAGCCAAACAGGTGCTAATGAAGTAGGGTGAAAGTTAAATAAGAAACATTTTCCAACAAGAAATAATAATCTTAAAAGACCATCTGATTTGACCTTTCTACTTCCTCTCCCACACCCAATTGTTTTGTGAACAACAATAAGGAGCATGAATTGCTTCATTGGAATTCAGCCAGAGGGCAGGGCTCCGCTTTCTGGGTGACCCCCTCCTTCACTCTTATTCACACCCTTGTCCCCCCACCCTTATCCCCTCTGGATTTGCAAACCAGGTGTAACCTCTCCGTTACGGAAATAGAGGGACGAGAGCCCCTCCTGCTGGCCTCACTGCCGGAAGGACCTCACTCCTTTCAGATGGGAAGACAAAAAGGAGAATTTTAAAAATAAGAAAGGGTATCCAGAGAACGGAAGGAGAGTGAGAGAGGAGAGAAATAAATACTGGAGGAATAAAAACAAAGAAAAAGAAGACAAGGATATATAGAAAGAGGAAAAAAAATCAAAATTGCATGCATTTTCCTGGATGAGAGCATTCCTGGGTGTGGGTTGTTTGCCTCTCTCTCTTTCCTTCTCTTCCCTTTCCCCACCTTTTTTTCCCTCTCCCATTATTCTCACATCCATCTGAAGCTGTTTTGTATTGTTACTCTTTAACTTTTCATGGAAACCAGTGTGTGCATGTGTGTTGTGCAAGTGTGTGTGTGTGTGTGTGTGTGTGTGTGCATGCTTGCACGGCCTTTTTTGTGCTTGAGGTTTCTTCCCCCTCCCCATTTACCAATTGCCTGAGCAACTTTAAGGGAGAGATAACAGAGAAGGGGGAAACTCTCCAGGTGACCTTTGGATCAATTGGGAAAAGCTCATTTAACTGATAAGTCTTGAAAGCCACATAACTAATTTGAAAATGCATCTATTAAAATCTCATTCTTAGGGCCCAAGTGGTGCAAGGGGAGTTATACAGCAGACTACAAGGTGTCTAGTGAGAGTAGTGGGAAGAGCTGGGCAAACAGCAAGCCTAAGACAAAGCTCACTTTTCAGCAACAATTCTCCTGTAGAGAAACTGATTTGTGGGTGAATTGGGTTGGATTCTGCTTATCCCACTAGAGAGTCTCCTACCTCCATCTTGACATTGCCTCCAGGCTTTCTGAATCACCACGGCCTTTAAAAGACACAAACACACTAACATTTGGATAGTTTTAGGATAATTTGCTAGTGGGGCCCTGGCCAGTGCTGCCCCTACCCCCATCCCCTCCTCCCATCCCTCAATAATAATAATAATAATTATTATTATTATGGTTCTTGTTAAGCACTTACTGTGTGCCAAGCACTGTTCTAAGTGATGGGATGAATACAAGTTAATCAGTTTGGACACAGTCCCTGTCCTACATGGAGCTCACACTCTTTATCCTCATTTTACAGGTGAGGTAACTGAGGCCCAGAGAAGTTAAGTGACCTGCCCAAGGTCATGTAGCAGACATGTGGCAGAGCCAGGATTAGAGCCTAAATCCTTCTGACTCCCAAGCCTGTGCTCTATCCATTATGCCACACTGCTTCTCTGGACCCCTGGGCCATGTCCTCCCGCGGTCCTGGAACGCTCTCCCTCCTCACCTCCGCCAAACTGATTCTCTTCCCCTCTTCAAAACCCTACTTAAAACTCACCTCCTTCAAGAGGCCTTCCCGGACTGAGCTCCTCTTCTCCCTCTACTCCCTCTACCACCGCCCTCCTTCACCTCTCCGCAGCTTAACCCTCTTTTCCCCTCATTTCCCTCTGCTCCTCCTCCTCTCCCTTCCCATCCCCTCAGCACTGTACTCGTCTGCTCAACTGTATATATTTATTACCCTACTTATTTTGTTAATGAAATGTACATCGCCTTGATTCTATTTAGTTGCCATTGTTTTTACGAGATGTTCTTCCCCTTGACTCTATTTATTGCCATTGTTCTTGTCTGTCCGTCTCCCCCGATTAGACTGTAAGCCCGTCAAATGGCAGGGACTGTCTCTATCTGTTGCCGACTTGTTCATTCCAAGCGCTTAGTACAATGCTCTGCACATAGTAAGCGCTCAATAAATACTATTGAATGAATGAATACTTTGTATTTGCATCCAGAGACAAAACTTCTGAATCATGATAATGATAATGATGGCATTTGTTAAGCGCTTACTATGTGCCAAGAACTGTTCTAACCACTGGGGTAGATACAGGGTAACAGGTTGTCCCACATGGGACTCATAGTCTTAACCCTCATTTTACAGATGAGGTAACTGAGGTACAGAGAAGTTAAGTGGCTTACCCAAGGTCACATAGCACACACACATTCTCTGACTCCCAAGCCCGTGCTCTTTCCACTAAGCCATGCTGCTTCTCTGCAGTCATGGTGAGGGAAGTGTTGGACAGGGCGCTGCACTACTCGCAACTTATATAGATCGATCATATCCAGAGTCTTAGAGAGGTAAAGTTATGGACCAAAGTCAAACAGCATAGTAGTAGCAGAGATGGGATTAGATCCCAGAATTCCTGACATCCCAACCTAGGATTCTCCCCACTAGACTGCATTGCCTCAAATTTTTAAGGGTAGTGTTATCTGCAAGACTAGTGTGGGAAAATTTCAGGCAGAATATTGAATTTTTCTTTCTAACTAATCCATTCGCTCATTACTCTACTAAATACAAAAGACTGTCCCAACACTTAATAACTAACCACTGCTGACCACACATGCTGGAAGGCAGATACCAACAGGAAGCTTGGAATAAAAAAGGTAACCAGTCAGTATTTTTGGCCTGAGCCATGTCAATAGGAATATAAACTGCCCTCAAATCCTCTAAAATGTATCCTCCACCTGGCGTTGCTCCATGATAAAAGAATGGACTGACAGAAGAATGGAATCTGCAGTGTCAGAGGCTGTAATTGGTCTGAGTGGGCTTGGTGCCTTCATTCAGTAAAGAAGAGAGATTACTAGGGATTGAAAAGAATTCTGTGAGAAACCAAAGCAAGAGAGGAAAGATGGGGTATATAATTTGCAGAGGCCAAATCAGGTAGATGCTAATAATCTCAAACATGGGACATTTTGGTGAGTGCAGGAAGAAAGAAAGAAAAGGATTCTTGACTGGGGTTGGGATGGGAAGGGGGATAGTAAAGTTGGGGGGTGGGAGGGAGAATGGGGAAGAACCACATTCTTCTCCTTCCCAGCTCTCTCCCAAAACAAGATCTCCAGCCAGCTATTAAAATGGAACCCTCTGCCTTTGCATTGGGTTTTATCCCCTCCTTTCTTAAAAATGCTTTCCCACCTCACTCACCTCTTTCATTGCGATTTTTGAGTTTTAACTGCATTCTGCATCCTTTCTATCTACCTTTAAACAAGCTCAAGTGTCCCTCATCCTGAAAAAGCTCTTCCATGACTCCACCATCAAACCCTTGAGCTATTGCTCCATTATAGTTCAAACTCCTTGACTGGGCTCTACAAATACTGCCTTTGTATCTTCTTCTCCAACTCTCTTCTCGACCTTCTACAATCTGGATTTCATCTTTTCCATTCTTTTCCACATCTCACACAACACAGGCTCCAAAAATGTTCTTCTGGCCAATTTAATGGTGCCTACTCTGTCCTCAGCTTCTCAATGACCTTAGACACCACTGCCCACACTCTCTTTCTAGAATCTTGATCTTGGTTTATAGCAATGCTATAGTCTGCATCTGATTCTCTTCCTACATTTATTATTGCACTTTCTCAGTCTCCTTCACTGGCTCTTCATTCTCCCCCATACATTAACTGTGGGTCTCACAAAGTTCTCTTCAGAGTCCTCTACTCTTCTTGCTCCACACCTTCTCTCAAGGTGCTCACCCAGAGAAGCAATGTGGCCTAGTGTAAAGGGCATGGACCTAGGAGTCAGAGGACCTGGGCTCTAATCCCAGCTCTACTATTTGCCTACTGTGTGACCTTGCGTAAGTCACTTAACTTTTTCATTCATTTATTCATTCAGTTGTATTTAGTGAGCACTTACTGTGTGCAGAGCACTGTACTAACTGCTTGGGAGAGTACAATACAACTACAAACAGTCACATTCCCTGCCCACAATGGGCTAACAGTCTAGAATGGGGGAGAGAGACATCAGTACAAATAAATAAAATTACCGTTATGTACATAAGTGCTGTGGGGCTGGGAGGGGGCGAAGAACAAAGGGAGCAAATCAGGGGGAGCAAGTCAGGATGCTGCCAAAGGGAGTGGGAGATGAAGAAATGTGGGGCTTAGTTTGGGAAGGTCTCTTGAATGAGATGTGCCTTCAATAAGGCTTTGAAGGAGGTGGGGGGGAGAGTAATTGTCTATCGGATTTGAGGAGGGAGGGCCTTCCAAGCCAGAGGCAAGATGTGGGCTAGGGGTTAGCACTGAGACAGACAAGATCAAGGCACACTGAGAAGGTTAGCACTAGAGGAGCAAAGTGTGTGGACTGGGTTGTAGAAGGAGAGAAGGGAGGTGAGGTTGGAGGGGGCAAGGTGGTAGAGTGCTTTAAAGCCAATGGTGAGGAGTTTTTGTTTGATGCAGAGGTGGATGGGCAACCACTAGAGTTTTTTGAGAAGCAGGGTGACATGTTCTGAACGTTTTTGTAGAAAAATTATCTGGGCAGCAGAGTGAAGTATCAGCTGGAGAGGGAAGAGACAGGAGGCTGGGAGGTCAGCAAGGAGGCTGATGCAGTAATCCAGGCCAGGAAAGGATGAGTATTAATGTGGTAGCAATTTAGATGGAGAGGAAAGGGCATATTTTAGTGATGTTGTTAAGGTAGGACTGACAGGATTTGGTGACAGATTGAATATGTGGGTTGAACGACAGAGAGGACTCAAGGATAATGCCAAGGTTACAGGCTTGTGAGATAGGAAGGATGGTGGTGCCATCTACAGTGATGGGAAAGTCAGGGGGAGGAAAGGGTTTGGGTGGGAAGATAAGGAGCTCTGTTTTGGACATGTTAAGTTTGAGGTGATGGGAGAACATCCAAGGACATCCTCCCCTCAGCTAAGCCCCTTTTCCCCCCTTTTGCCTCTGCTCCTCCCCCTCTCCCTTCCCCTCCCCTCAGCACTGTGCTCATTTGTATATATTTTATTACTCTATTTATTTTGTTAATGAGGTGTACTTGATTCTATTTACTGCTATTGTTTTTGTCTGTCTCCCCCCATTAGACTGTAAGCCTATCAGTGGGCAGGGATTGTCTCTATCTGTTGCCGAATTGTACATTCCAAGCACTTAGTACAGTGCTCTGCACATAGTAAGCACTCAATAAATACTATTGAATGAATCCTAGTAGAGATGCCTTGAAGGCAGGAGAAGATGTAAGACTGGAGAGAGGGAGAGAGAACAGGGCTGGAGATGTAGATTTGAGTATCATCCACATAGAGGTGGTAATTGAAGCCATGAGAGCGAATGAGTCTCCAAGGGAATGAGTGTAGATGGAGAATAGAAGGGGGCCCAGAACTGAACCTTGAGGGACCCTCACAGTTAGGGAGTGGGAGGCAGAGGAGGAGCCCATAAAGGAGACTGAGAATGAGTGGCCAGAGAGATGAGGAGAACCAGGGGAGGACAGAGTCAGTGAAATCAAGGTTGGATAACATTTCCAGAAGCAGGTGGTCCACAGTGTTGAAGGCAGCTGAGAGGTCAAAGAGGATCAGGATGAAGTAGAGGCTGTTGGATTTAGCAATCATTGGTGACCTTTGAGGACGGTTTCTGTGGAGTGAAGGAGATGGAAGCTAGTGAGTAACTGATATTACTGTACATTATTCCACCTTTTCTTTTCCTTGGAGAACCGGGCCTCTCTTAGGGGCTGCTCTGTTACCCAGAATTTGGTCAGATGTCTCGATGAGGAAAGGGAGAGGATTGGGAAGAGTCGAACTAGGAGGAAAGAGCTCAAACATCGCGCCCTGTCCTACCTCACCTCGATGCTGTTCTTCTACAGCCCAGCCCTCACACTTTGCTCCTCTATTGCCAACCTACTTACTGTACCTCCATCTCATCTATCTCACCACCGCCCTCTCGCCCACATCCTGCCTCTGGCCCGGAACGCCCTCCCTCGTTCCGACAGACAATTCCTCTCCCCACCTTCAAAGCCTAATTGAGTCCCATCTCTTCCAATAGGGCTTCCCTAAGTAAGCCCTCATTTCCTCTTCTCCCGCTACCTTCTGTGTTGCCCTTGCATTAGGATTTGCATCCTTTACTCACACTTATGCACTTATGCACAACCCCTGTTCTCTCCCCCTCCCTTCAGGCTCATACCTCCACCTGCCTCCAGGACATCTCTACCTGGATGTCTGCCCGCCACCTAAAACTCAACATGTCCAAGACTGAGCTCTTTATCTTCCCTCCCAAACCCTGTCCTCTCCCTGACTTTGTTCTTGTCTGCCTGTCTCCCCCAATTAGACTGTAAGCCCGTCAAAGGGCAGGGACTGTCTCTATCTGTTGCCGATTTGTACATTCCAAGCGCTTAGTACAGTGCTCTGCACATAGTAAGCGCTCAATAAATACTATTGAATGAATGAATGAATAGATTAGAAGACAGATTAACTGTGCCTCTGTTTCCTCATCTGTAAAATGGAGATTTAATACCTGTTCTCCCTCCTACTTAGACTGTGAGCCCCATGTGGGGCAGAGACTGCCTGACTGCTGCCTGCTTCTAATCTGATTATCTTGTATGTACCCTAGCCCTTTAAACAGTGCTTTGAACTGAACTAACCCAGCCCTTTGAAAAGAGCATAGTAAGCACTTAACAAATGAAATAATAACAGAAATCTTATTTTAACTATTACAATTGCTGGTCAGCATGAATTAGAGAGGTCAGTTTATCTTCTATGCAGTATCTAGATCAGAGGAAGTAAAATAAAGCTCTTGAGCCATTTACCGCTCTCCTGGAGAACATATAAGATGTGGCTTTCCACTGACCAGCGGATGGTGTTCATTGATTCATCACTCCCAAATGGTTGGTTTCTGTGATGGTGTCTGGGAGAAAGAAGAGGTCTCATATGCGATTAGACTGTGAGCCCATCATTGGGCAGGGATTGTCTCTATCTGTTGCCGAATTGTATATTCCAATCGCTTAGTAAAGTGCTCTGCACATAGTAAGCGCTCAATGAATACTATTGAATGAATATGAATTCTCTCTTCCCACCCCTGCCACTCATGCTTTGTAGATCACAAATTTCTAAATATTACCATGTGGGTCTCCCAAGGCAGGCTAGGAGTACCTTGGGTAGAAAAGCTGTGTCATCTCTGAATCCCACTGTACCCTTCAGGTATTGCCCTATCTCTCTGCTCCCTTGCCTGCCCAAACACCTTGAATGAGTTGTATATATTTACTGCCTTCACTTCCTCTCTACCATCTCTCCTTTTGACCCATTAAAATCAGGTTTTTGGTCCCTTCACTATTTTAAAAAAATGGCATTTGTTAAGCACTTAGTCTGTGCCAGACACTGTACTAAGTGCTGAGGTAGATACAAAGTAATGAGGTTGCACACAGTCCATGTCCCATAGGAGGTTCACAGTCTGTGGAAGGAGAAGGATTTAATCCCCATTTTACATATGAGATCACTGAGGCATAGAGATGTCAAGTGACATACCCAAGGTCATACAGCAGAGAAGTGAAGCAGAGAAGCAGCGTGACTCAGTGGAAAGAGCACGGGCTTTGGAGTCAGGGGTCATGAGTTTGAATCCCAGCTCTGCCACTTGTCAGCTGTGTGACTGTGGGCAAGTCACTTAACTTCTCTGTGCCTCAGTTACCTCATCTGTAAAATGGGGATTAAGACTGTGAGCCCCACGTGGGACAACCTGATTCCCCTGTGTCTACCCCAGCACTTAGAACAGTGCTCTGCACATAGTAAGCACTTAACAAATACCAACATTATTAAGTGGTGGAGCTGGGATTAGAAACCAGATCCTCTGACTCCTAGGCCCGTGCTGTTTCCACTAGGCCATGCTGCTTCACTTCACTCTACAGCACTCTCCATGAGGTCATGGGTTCTAATCCTTGGTCCACCACTTCTCTGTTGGGTGACCTTGGGCAAGTCATTTAACTTCTCTGTGCCTCAGTTACCTCATCTGTAAAATGGGGATCGAGACTGTGAGACCCATGTGGGACAGGGATTGTATCCAACCCTATTTGCTTATATCTACTCCAGTGCTTAGTACAGTCCCTGGCACATAGTAAGCTCTTAAATACCATAATTATTATTATTACTATTATTATTATTATCACTAATAACTTCCTCATAGTTCATTCCAGTGGGCTCTACTGTCCTAATTCTCTTTGACTTCTCCACTGCTTTTGACACTTTGGATCATTCTCTCCTCCTTGAGACACTTTCAAACCTTGGTTTCCTTGATGTGGTACTCTCCTGACTCTTCCTATTTCTCTAAACAGCCCTTCTCAGTCTTGTTTGCTGGCTCCACTTCCACCTCTCATCCCCTAACTGTAGATGCCCCATAAGGCTCTGTTCTGGTTCCCCTACTCTTCTCACTCTATGTCCACTCTCTCAGGGAGCTCATCTACTCATATGGCTTCACCTACCACCTCTTCTGTGGATGACTCACTTGCCCTGACCTCTCTCCTGTTCTATAATCTGTCATTTTCTCTTGCTTCCAACACATCTCCACTGTATGTCCTACTGGTGCCTCAAAAACGACTATCTAAAACTGAATTCATCTCCCCTCTAGACTATAAGCTCCTTCTGGGCTGGGAACATGTCTACCAACCCAGGTGTACTTTACTTGCCCAAGTGTTTAGTACAGTGCTGTGTACATGGCAAAAGCTCAATAAATGCCATTGATGAGTGATTGATCTTTCTTCCTCAATGCTTTCCTCCTAAATTCCCCATCTTTCTCACTACCATCTTCTCTTTTCCAGAAGCTTGCAACCTTGATGTCATCCTCAACTCCTCACTGACTTTGAGCTCTGGCATTCAATCTCCTGCTAAATCCTGCTGGTTTTTCCCTTGCTGTATTTCCAAGATTCACACTTTTCTCTCCACCCCTAAAACTCTCACCTGGGAGTCATATGTCATATCATGCTTAGACTATTAGATCATCCTTCTTACTGATCTCCCCAACTCCAGCTTCTCCCCAGTTCAGGTTATTCAACATACTGTTGCACAAAATCATCTTCCTGAAGCATCATTCTGCACACATCTCTTCTCTCCTCAGACACCTATAGTGGCTACCCATTTCCCATTGCATAAAGCAGAAGCAACTTATCATTATCTTAAAGCTTTCTCCATTTTACCTTACAGCTCTCTTCAACCGCTCCCCTCATATTAACTGCACCTCATTATTGACTTGCCCTCCTCCAACCCCTCACTCACGCTGGTTCCCCAGCCTGGTACTTCCTTCCCTCCAAAATCACACACTCAAAGCCCTCCTAAAACCCCACTTCCTCCGGGAAACTTCTGATTCATTCACAATACTCTGTCATATAAACCTCTCATTCCAAGTACATACATATTCCATTCCTATCCACAGCACTTATGAGCCTATATTTGTATATGCAATTATTTCCTTAGCTATATAATCTGAAACATTTTTCATTCCATTAATTTGTAAGCTCCTGGAAAGTAATGATCATGTGTTTTGCTTCTTTTGAGCTCTCCCCACTGCTTAGTGAGTACAATACTTTGCATTCAGTAGGTGCTCACTAAATCCCACTGAGGTTGACAATGATGATTTTCCAAATTTTCCAGAAGCCAGTACTCATAGAGACCAATAACACCCCTGGTCTGCCCTTATCCTCATCCCTGAGTGATGTCATGCCCTTATCCTCATCCCTGAGTGATGTCATGCACAAAGTCACCAGTCCCCATGAGTTTCAATCAATCAGTTAGATTTATTGAGTGCTTACAGTGTGCAGAGCTCTGTATTAAGAGCTTGGGAGAGCACAATATAACAGAATTGGTAGAAATGTTCTCTGGCCACATGGAGCTTACAGTCTAGAGGGGGAGACAACCATTAATATAAATAAATAAATTACATAGATGCTGTGGGGCAGGGGGTGGGGTGAATAAAGTTACAGATTCAACTGTGACAGAAGAGAGTGGGAGAAGAGGAAATGAGGGGCTAGTCAGGGAAAGCCTCTTGGAGGAGGTGTGATTTTATGAAGGCTTTTAAGGTGGGAAGAGTGATTGTTCTGTCAGATATGAAGAGGGAGGGGGTTCCAGGCCAGAGACAGGATGTGGGCAAGGGGTCGCTGTTGAGATCGAGATCGAGACAAGATCGAGGTACAATGAGTAGGTTGGCATTAGAGGACTGAAGTGTGCCAACTGGGTTGTAGTTGGAAATCAGGAAAGTAAGATAGAAGGAGGCAAGGTGATTGAGTGCCTTAAAGCCAATTGCAAGGAGTTTCTGTTTGATGCGTAAGTGGATGGGCAACCACTGGAGGTTCTTGAGGAGCTGGGAAACATGGACTGAATAGTTTCACTCCTGAAAGTATCATTCAGTCAGGAGTTTTATTCCTGAAAGTTTCTCCCAGTGGCCTGGCATCCCAAAATTTACTCAACCTATTAGGTGGAGGTATCCTAGGATAGGTTTGCCTCTCCCCTCCCCTCCCCACTCCAGTTATACTCCCCTCCATTTAGCTTATGGATCCTATTGCAGGTAGCCCACTGAAAGGCTAAGGAATGGCTCAAGGTTTCCCAGAATTGGAAGTAAGACTAGAGCTTCTGCCTCCTTTTTTCAGCCTGCTATGCATGTTGATAGAGGAATTTCCACAGGATATTTTCTCCAGCTGCTTATTTTGAGAGACAGGGCTTCCAATTAGTTTTAAGAAAGGTCTGTTCCCCACCTATCAGAACAAGCCTGGTGGATGAAACTGCTGTAGCTTGCTTTTGATGAAAGCATTTTTGGTTACAAAATCATCTATATTGGCCCCAGGAATATAGTGGATAGTATCTTCATCCAAACTTGGCTCTGTATGATCCTGACCAAGTCACTGAACTTCTCCGGACCTCAACTTCTATCTGCAAATGAGGATTTTAACTCCTGTCCCTTCTGCTTCACAAGGCTGTTGTGGGGCCAAATGAGATTGTAAATATAAATGAACTCTGAATTCCCTGGAGGAAAGGTGCTATGGGAATGCTGCATTCAGGCCTGCTATTTTCCCTTGCTTGCACACTGCTTGAAGCTGCCATTTCCTTTTGGTTCATTCAATCGTATTTATTGAGCGCTTACTATGTGCAGAGCACTGTACTAAGTACTTGACTGAGTGCTTGGTTGGACTTCCTTCTTGTCCAAGAAAGGAAAACTAGACAAAACCCACCAGAATACTGTTTCTTTCCCCCTGCAACTCCACCTTAATCCAACTGGGCAGGGGTTAGACACACCACATGACTCAGCTGGGACCATACCTACATAATAATAATAATGTTGGTATTTGTTAAGCACTTACTATGTGCAGAACACTGTTCTAAGCGCTGAGGGAGATACAGGGTAATCAGGTTGTCCCACGTGAGGCTCACAGTCTTCATCTGCCTCAGAGGTAACTGAAGCACAGAGAAGTTAAGTGACTTGCCCACCATCACACAACTGACGAGTGGCAGAGCTGGGATGCGAACCCATGACCTCTGACTCCCAAGCCCGGGCTCTTTCCACTGAGCCACGCTGCTTCTCAAACGTGGCATAAGGTGGGTAGGAACAAGCGGAAGAGGAAGCTGTCCTCAGTTACTGACATCTCTGTACTGGTGGGTTTGATCACGAAGGTGTTCTTGCTCAGGGTCCTGTGGGCGCTTGGGTGGGAATTCTCAATCAATCAAAGGCATTTATTGAGTGTTTACTGTGTGCACAACACTGAGCTAAGAGCTTGGGAGAGTACAATACCATAGAGTTGGTAGATACAATCTCTGCCCACAGGGCACTTACATTAAAATGTTACAGATAGGGGAAATGGTAGAGTAAGTGCTTTGGGGCTGGGGTGAGTATCAAAGTGCCTCAATAAATATCACTGATTGATTGTCATGGGCTCTAATCCCAGCTCCGCCACTTGGCAGCTGTGTGACTTTGGGCAAGTTGCTTAACTTCTCTGTGCTTCAGTTACCTCATCTGTAAAATGGAGATTAAGGCTGTGAGCCCCATGTGGGACAACCTGATTACTGTGTATCTAGCTGATGCTGACAACAGTGCCTGGCACATAGTAAGCACTTAACAAATACCATAATTATTACTAATATTATTATTGTTAAGGGGTTCACAGCCAAGTACATAGGTGATGCAGAGGGGAGGGCAGGGAAGGGCAATGGGGGCTTAGACAGGGAAGGCTTCTTGGAGGAGATGTAATTTTAGGAGGGGTTTGAAGGTATGGTGATCTGATAGTGGTGGACAATCAGATATGAAGGGGGAAGGAGTTCCAGGTCTGAGAGAAGACCTGGGCAAGGGTCGGCAGTGGGATAGATGAGATCGAGGTACAGAGAGTAGATTGGCATTAAGGGAGCAAAGTGTGCAGGCTGGATTGTAATAGAAAATCAGCAAGGTTAGGTAAGAGGGAGAGAGTTGATTGTGTGCCTTAAAGATAATGGTAGGCAGTTTCTCTTGGATGTAGAGATGTTTGGACAACCATTGGAGGCTTTTGAGGGGTGGGGAGCTATGAACTGAACGGTTTTTCAAGAAAATGATCTGGGCAACAGATTGAAGTACGGACTGGAGAAGGGAGAAACAGGAAGCAGGGAGGTCAGCATGGAGACTGATGCAGTAGTCAAGATGGGAAATGATGAATAAGGAAATAATAACTCTGTAAACAAAGCAAAACCCAAGGATACATGCCTTACTTTCATCTGTAGGTGGCTCAGACCAGGATATGCTCAGGAGTTGAAGTCATCCTGCCTCACTCTCCATGCCATCAACCTGGGATCACTTTCCAGCATTCTCTGAGAGTTCTGAATTGTCAGTAGGGACACACAGGGATGTAGCCTCTGGACTAGAGTGCCCAAATAAAAAGAAGGCCCTGCAAGCCATGATCTAGCACTGCTTCCAGCCAGAGCAAACTCTCATAGCCCTAGGCTACCTTGGAGGGTTCCTCCTAATTTTTCCTTATGTATCTCTCACCAGCCCCCTCCCTTTCCCTTATTTTTAGAATGTGAGTCCCTTGGGGAACAGGGACTGTGTCTAATTTTGACCCTTGTATTTTTTCTCAGTATAGTGCTCTGCACAGGGTAGGCGCTCTTGGAAAGCAGCATGGCCTAGTAGCAAGAGCACGGGTTTGGGAGTCAGAGGACTTGGATTCTAATCCCAGTTCCACCACTTTGCTGTGTGAGCTTGGGCGAGTAACCTCACTTCTCTGTGCCTCAGTTAGCTCATCTATAAAATGGGGGATTAAGACTGTGAGCCCCATTGGAACAGGGACTGTGTCCAATCTGATTACCTTGTATCTACCCCAGCACTTAGAGCAGTGCTTGGCACATAGTAAGCGTTTAACAGATACAATTGAATGAATGAATGAATGAATGCTCAATAAATACCACTGAATGAATGAGTGAACAAATTTTAAAATGGCAAAATGGGAACTGAGAGGTTCCTGGAAGAGAAGGCTGAGCCTAATAGTGGCCATCAAACTCTGAAGGGTCTAGAGAAAGTATCAGCCACCAAAAATGGTAGTTGGACCAATCCACAGTGGTCCTCTCTAGGGCCTTGGTCAGAGAAGCAGCGTGACTTAGTGGAAAGAGAATGGGGAGTCAGAAAGACCTGGGTTCTAATTCCAGCTTTGCACTCATCTGCTGTGTGACCTTGGGCAAGTCACTTAACTTCTCGGTGCCCCAGTTACTTCATCTGTAAAATGGGGATTAAGACTGTGAGCTCTATGGGGGACAGGGACTGTGTCTAACCTAGTTGTCTTGTATCTACCATAGCACTTAGTAAAGTGCCTGGCACATAGTAAGCACTTAACAAATATGTTAAAAATAAAATAGCACCCTTGCTCAACTAAGCAAGAATGAAAGTGGGAGTTTGGGAAAGAGGAGGGCTGTAAGGTATATTAGTTGAGGCTGGGACAAAAGATTGCTCAGGTAAGAAACAGGCCCCTGGGAGGTAGAACTAGGCTCGATTTCCAGGACAGGAGTGGAAAGTTCCAGTAATGGGCAAAGATAGTAGGGTGAATTAGCAGAGCCTATCCACTTCGGACAGACAGAGAGCCCTGAGAGAATTGGACTCAGATTTGTTTCTTAAACCACAGTGTTAAACTGCTGCTTCATGATCAGCTTGTAGTCCACTCTAACCCCTAGCTCTTTTTCGGTTGAACTCACTTAAAACCTATCCTTTCCCATCTTATATCTGTGCCATTCTTCTCTCCTCCCCAGGTGGACTACCCTGTCCGGTTCCATGACAGCAGGGACGACTTTTACTCCTACCAGAAGTAAAATTGTCATGTCATCCCACGCTGGCATCCCTGGCTGGCAACCAGGTAAGCCTGCCCCTTCCCCGGCCCCTCCTCGTCCCCGTCCTCTCCCCACCCCCGCTCCCCCACCCTCCCGGCCCCTCTTTAAAACTCCCCACCCCCACCGCAGCTTCATACATTTTTTTTCCCGTTTCCCCCGCAGCTCCTGTGTGCCCCCGTCAATCCCTGGGCCCCCGAATCCGCTCCCCTTCCATCCCCTCCGCCACTTTTTTTTTTAACCTTGTTTCACTGCCTCGACCGCAGATGGCTCCTTCCCGGGAGCCTGGCTGGGCCAGGGGAGGAGACCTGGGAGGGGATTGCCACCGCACTCCCCTTCCCCCATTTCACCCCAGTCCACCCCGGTCCCCGTGCCTGCGGTGGTCCCGGAGGCCGCGAGCTGCAGCCAAGGAAGGGCCCAGTTGCAGCGAAACAAGGTATTAAAAAAAAAAAAGAAAGAAAGAAAGGAAGAAACGGAGACAGGCGGGGTAGGGAGGAGGGGCTAGAGCGGGGACCATGGGGATGGGAGGAGCAGACTCGAGGGTGCAGTGGCGGGGAGTCTCACGGGACCCTTGGGGAAACGGAGAAAAAAAACCGTTAAAAGCTGCGGTGGGAGAGGGGAGGAGGAGGGGGGAGTTTTAAAGAACCGCGGGGAGGGCGGGGCGGGGGGCCGGGCGGGAGAGGACAGAGGGCGGGGACGGGGCAGGGAAGGGTTGGGCTTACCTGGTCGCCAGCCGGGGACAACAGCGTGGGACGACATGACAAATTGACTTCCAGTAAAAGTCGGCCACGCTGTCCTCCCTGTTTTTGTCCTCGTTCATGGAGCTCAGTCCCCCAACTCTGTGCCCGGGAGGTTTTAGCAGTCTGGACCTCAAAGTGTAGGAGGGAGAGGAGAGAATTAGGGACACTGAGGTCCCCAGAGGGGAAGTCTAAATTGCTCAAGGTCACCCAAGATATATAACGGGTTTCCTGGTAGAACTCCATCATCCACTCCCAGAATCAAGACCTTGGGCCACAAATCGCTAGCATCCATAGCACTGCTTGCAGGGGTATTTGGACATTTGCCCAGGGGCCTGAGGGAAGGGGTGGAGGCGTGTAAGAGCCCGCAGTTTTCTGGAGCCGATGAGCAGTACCCTCTGCTCTGCCTCTAGCCTGCACCCCCTCCCAGTGACACCCCCAAGGTATCATCGATCCCCAGAAGTGCAGCTCCCTGAAAGCTCTCCTCAGGGGCCAGCATCATTCAGATTTGACCAGCCGGCAAGACAGAAGCTAACCTAAATCAAGGATGCCATTTTCACCTTTCCTGAATCAAGAATGCCTTGCTACTCTTCCCAACCTCACATCCCTTCCTCCCTCCCCCACAACATGCCTACAGAATCCGTGGCCTTGCCGAGACTTCATTGCGGCCACCCTACAATCTCTGGGTATGCAGACCCCATAGTGCGGGAAAGGGATGAGAACTGGGATGATGGAAGGCCACTCTAAAATAAGGGTGGCCTAATGGATAGAGCACGGGTCTGGGAATCAGAAGGAACTGGGTTCTAATTCTGGCTCTGCTACTTGTCTGCTGTGAGACCTTGGGTACATCACTTAGCTTCTCTGTGCCTCAGTTCCCTTATCTGCAAAATGGGGAATAAGACTGTGTGTCCCATGTGGGACATGGACCATGTCCAAGTCGATTAGCTTGTATCTCCCCCAGCGCTTAGTACAGTGCCTGGCACATAGTAAGTGCTTAACAAATACATTAAAAGAAAAAATGAAATAAGCACTTGCTCACCTGCTCAAAGCCTAAAAGAAATCAGATGGTGAACTGAAAGGAAATAGAATGAGCTCAGTTTTTCCTTAGAATTCCTTTCTGAGGAGATTGCCCCAGAAATCTGGAGAATTTGGCACGTTTGGTGGAATAGGCAAAGGTTTGGGATGCAGTAGCTCAGGATGCAAAGAATAGGGGGCAGCATGAGGATCTGGGAGGAAGCAAGGGTAGAGTCTGGTGAATGCTATCAGGATCAGAGTGGGTTCTTAAATGAAACTCCCAGCATTTACTTTCCATCTTCTTGCTGGTCTGGACCCTTAGATCAGTCCTCAAAGACTAAGTAGGTAAGTGGCAGATTGAGAGAAGGAGTACAGTATATAGTACAAGAGAAACAAAAGATAACAGTCCTTGCTTCTGAGAAGCGGCATGGCCTAGTGGAATGAGCACAGGACTGGGAGTCAGAAGGCCTGGATAAGAATCTATCATTCTATCACTTGTCAGCTGCATGACCTTGGTCAAGTCACTTAACTTCCCTGTGCCTCAGTTTCTTCATCTGTAAAATGGGGGTTAAGACTGTGAGCCATTCATTCATTCATTCAATTGTATTTATTGAGCGATTACTCTATGCAGAGCACTGTACTGTTTGGGAGAGTACAATATAACAATAAACAAATTCCCTGCCCCATGTGGGACACGAACCGTGTCCAACTTGATTAGCTTGTATCTACTCCAGTGCTTAAGACAGTGCTTGGTACATAGTAAGTGCTTAACAAATACCATAAAAAATCCTTTACCTTCTCTGGGCCTTGGTTTTCTCGTTTGTAAAAATAGGGATAAGATACTCATTCTCCCTTAGAATGTGAGCCCCATGTGGGACAAGGACCTGATTATCTTGCATCTATTCCCATTATTATTGCCCTCGAGGAGTTTTCAAGCAACTGGGGAAGACATGCAGTCACAAAATGATTTACACAGTGGTAGCTGAAGGAAGAACATCAACCTAACTGGTAAAACAAGAATATGTAAGGCTAAAATAAATTAATAAATAATTGGGGACAAACACACACACACATACACACACACACACACACCCAACAAAACATACACAAATATAGATATTGAAGATAGATCTAAGTAGCAAGAGTGCCTAAGGGGTTGGCCAAGTTGTTGGGAACTACTTTGGGAAGGCTTCCTGGAGGAGGGCTTTAGGAAGGGAGAATCCATCAATCAATCAATTAATAAATCAATCAAAGATATTGATTGAGTGCTTACTGTGTGCAGAAAACTGTATTAAGTGCTTGGGAGAGCCTAGATTGCAAACCCCTTGAAGTCAAGGATCCCATTTCAAACATGGTCAAAGATAACTGAGAGGTCAAGCAATTTTATGAATTGAGCACATGCAGTGTGCAGAAAACGGCACTAAGCATTTGGGAAAGTACAATGCAGCGGAATTGGTAGACGTGTAAGCTCCACAAGGAGCTTACATTAAAATAAATTACTGATAAGAACTTAAGTGCTGTGGGACTGAGGTTGGAGTGAATATCAAGTGCTTAAAGAGTACAGAGCCAAGTGCATGGACACATGGAAATGAGAGGAAATAGGGGAAATGAAGGCCTACTCTGGGAAGGCCCCTTAAAGAAGATGTGATTTTAGTAAGCCTTTGAAGGTGGGGAGAGTGGTGGACTGTCAGATATGAAGGGGAAGGGAGTTCCAGATTAGAAGGAGGAGGTAGGCAAGGGGGTTGATTGCGAGAAAGACGAGATCGAGTTACAGTAAGTAGGTTGGCATTAGAAGAACAAAGTGAACGGACTGGGATGTAGTAGGAAAATAGTGAGTAGGAGGGGGTGAGCTGATTGAGTGTTTTAAAGCTGATAGTAAGGAGTTTCTGTTTGATGTGTAGGTGGATGGGCAACCACTGGAAGTTCTGGAGAAGTGGGGAGACATGAACTGAATGTTCTTTTAGAAAAACGATCTGGGCATCAGAGTGTAGTAAGGACTGGAGTGGAGAGAGACAGGAGGCAGAAAGATTAGCAAGGAGGCTGATGCAGTAAATCAAGGTGGGATACGATATGATAAGTGCTTGGATCAGTGTGGTAGCAGTTTGGATGGAGAGGACAGGATGGATTTTATCGATGTTGCAAAAGTAGAACTGACAGGATTTGGTGACCGATTGAATATGTGGTTTGAGTGGGAGAGATGACTGGAGTATAATGCCAAGATTATGGGCTTGTGAAATAGAGAGGATGGTGGTGCTGTCTGCAGTGATGGGAAAGTCTGGTGGCAGAGTTTGGGTGGGAAGATGGGGAGTTCAGTTTTGGACCCATTAAATTTGAGGTGTCAGTGAGACATCTAAATAGAGTTGTCTTGAAGGCAGGAGGAAATGTAAGATTTCAGAGGAGAAAGGTTGGGGCTGGAAAGGTAAATTGGGAAATCATCTGCAGTTGAAGCCATGGGAGCAAATGAGTTCTCCAAGGAAGAAGATGTAGATGGAGAATAGAAGGGAACCCAGAACTGAGCCTTGAGGGATTCCCACAGTTAGAAAATGGGAGACAAAGGAGGAGCCTGTGAAACAAACTGAGAAAGAGTGGACAGAGACATAGGAGAAGCAGGAGAGGACAGTGTCAGTAAAACCAAGGTTAGATAGTGTTTCTAGGTGAAGGATCAGTCCATAGTGTCAAAGGCAGCTGAGAGTTTGAGGAGGATTAAGATGGAGTAGAGGCTGTTGAATTTGGCAAGAAGGAACTCAATAGTGACCTTAGAGAGGGTAGTTTCCATGGAGTGAAGGGGGAGGAAGCCAGATGGGATGGGGGTCAAGGAGAGGTCAAAGATTATGAAAGTATACAACCCAAAAGACTTGACTAAAGGAGGTCATTGGTGACTTCGGAGAGTGCGGTCTCAGTGGAATGAAGGGGAAGAAACTAGACTGCAGTGGGTAAAGAAAAGAGTCGGGAAGGAAGTGAAGGCGGTGGATTTATGTAACTTTTCTGAGGAGTTTGGACAGGAATGTTGACTGTTGACTGTCTTTGTATTCTTTTCAGACAGTGTTGCAGTTTGTAGTGGGTCTTATGAGGACACCCACTTGTACACAAAACATTCAGAAGTACCCAGCTTATGTCTACAGAGCACAAATGTAATGGAGTTATAATTATCTGCTGAATTGATTCATGGTGACGACCATAATTCACGATTCAAAGTGAATTTTTCTTTCCAGAATGATCTGGTCTGGCTGTCAACATGGATCAAACTGACCTGCTAATTGCCAATCTCCAATTTACATTGTGTGTGTGTGTGTGTGTGTGTCCCTCTGGCCATGCTCACACATACAGCTATGCTGTTCACATCAGGCAAACCTGGCAATGGTGTGTCAAAGATAAGACTATGAGAGTCGCTTGTCTGTTACTTAATGGCCAGTGAAGCTCCAGTTTCATATTTAACTCAGTGAAAGAGGCAGGGGTAACCATTATTTTTTTGTTGCAAATTCAGCTCAGTTCACCTGGCAAAAGCTAGATTGTGCTCAAAGAGACAAGGCAGTAGGGCCAGTGATTACGCTAGACATCCACTGGATTGACCCTTGATACCCAGGAGTTCGAGGAGCCCTGCCATCCTTTCTGCCACCTATCATTCCATGACATCTTTTAACTTCCTGATAATACACTAGACTTTCTTTACATTCCACTCCCACTATGTAATTTATTTTTATTTTCTTGCCCCACCCTTCCCTCTCCCATTCCCCACTTAGATTCACCCCACCATCTCTGAAGCTCTTTTAAACCTTAGTTGCTTCTTAACTGTGCTGCTCCCACATGGGAATTCATTACAGCTGGCACCTCCTGGGACCCTGTAAATCATGAAAACAGGATGGGGCTTAGTGGGGGAGGAGACCTGAATTTGAATATGTGGGTCGAGTGAGATAGATGAGTGGAATATAATGCCTGGCCTCCTCCCCCACTGCCATCCTGGTCCCCATCCTTCCTTGCCTGGATACAAAACAATCTATCTTTGATATATGAATGTACAACCACACTCATAGCTTGTCCATCTGAGTTTGGAGAGATTATTTTTCAGTAGAATCTGTGGTTCTGGCCATCATCTGGTCATGGGACAAGCCAAATGCTCAGCACCAAATCTTCCAGTCCTGGCTTTAGGTAAGATGATTAAGTGGTTTTGGAGGTATTTACAACTAATTCCACCTCTGAACACCCCAAAGGACCTCAACATTAGCATTTTGATCTTTCAGAGACTCCCCCCACCCCCCTGCCCAGAGCTTTTGTTCTTCCTCATTCTACTGCTGCCCTGATTGATTTTAAAGGTTTCCCCAGAGTCCCATATCAGCCAGCAGCAGGCTGGGGGGCAGAAGGGCAGAGTTGCCTGCACCCCAGGACATTAATCAATCAATCAGTCCTATTTATTGAGTGCTTACTGTGAGCACACAGTAGCTTAGTTGGTTAAAGCACCTGTCTAGTAAACAGGAGACCCTGGGTTTGAATCCCAGTGGTGCCTCAACTTCTGAGAAGCAGTGTGGCTTAGTGGAAACATTCTCTTCCCCTCTTCAAAACCCTACTTAAAGCTCACCTCTTCCAAGAGGCCTTCCCAGACAGAGCTCCCCTTTTCCCTCTGCTCCTCCCCCTTTCCCTTCCCCTCCCCCCAGCACTGTACTCGTCCGCTCAACTGTATATATTTTCATTACCCTATTTATTTTGTTAATGAGATGTATATCACCTTGATTCTATTTATTTGCTATTGTTTTAATGAGATATTCATCCCCTTGATTCTATTTATTGCTATTGTTTTTGTCTGTCTCCCCCGATTAGACTGTAAGCCCGTCAAAGGGCAGGGACTGTCTCTATCTATTACCGATTTGTATATTCCAAGCGCTTAGTACAGTGATCTGCACATAGAAAGCGCTCAATAAATACTATTGAATGAATGAATGAATGAATGAATGAAAGAGCATGGACTGGGGAGTAAGAGGCCGTGGGTTCTAATTCCAGGTCTGTCACTTGTCAGCTGTGTGACTTTGGGCAAGTGACTAAACCTCTCTGTTCCTCAGTTCCCTCATCTGTAAAATGGGGATGAAGACTGTGAGCCCCACCTGATTACCTTGTAACTACCCCAGCTCTTAGAACAGTGCTTGGCACATAGTAAGCGCTTAACAAATACCATCATTATTAAGCACGTAGGAGAATACAAAAGAGATGGGCATTCTCTGCCCACAAGGAGCCTATAGTCTAGAGGGGGAGACAGACATTAATATAAAAAAAGGATATGTACATAAGTAAAGTGGAGCTGAGGGTGGGGTGAAGAGCACAGATCCAAGTGCATAGATGATGCTGGATCTAGAGGAGTAAAGTGTGTGGGCTGGGCTGTAGTAGGAGTTGAGTGAGGTGAGGTAGGAGGGGGCAAGCTGATTGAGTGCTTTAAAGCCAGTGGTAAGGAGTTTCTGTTTGATGTGGAGGTGGATGGGCAACAACTTGAGGTTCTTGAGGAGTGGGGAGATGTGGACTGAACAGTTTTCATTAAAATGATTCAGGAAGCAGAGTGAAGTATGGACTAAAAGACTGGAGGCAGGGAGGGTCAGCAAGGAGGCTGAGTCAGTAGTCAAGACAGGACAGGTAATACTTGGATCAGCACAGTAGCGGTTTGGATGGGGAGGAAAGGGCTTGGTTTAGTGGCTAGAGCAAGGTCCAGGGGGTCAGAAGGACCTGAATTATAATCCAGGCTCTGCTGCTTGTCTGCTGTGTGACCTTAGGCAAGTCACTTAACCTCTCTATGCCTCAGCTATTTTAGCTGTAAAATGGAGATTAAGACTGTGAGCACCCATGTGGCACAAGGACTGTATCCAACCTGATTTGCTTATATCCACCCCAGTGCTTAGTACAATGTCTGGGACATAGTAAGCACTTAACAAAAGCTATAATTAAGGGGAGATTTTAACGATGTTGTTGAGGTTGAGCTGACAGGATTTGGTGACAGATTGAACATGTGGTTTGTAGGAGAGAGATGAGTTGAGGATAATGTCAAGGTTGCAGGCTTGTGAGATAGGGAGGAGAGTGGTATTGTTTACAGTGATGGGAAAGACAGGGGGAGGAAAGGGTTTGGGTGAGGAGCTAAGGAACTCTCTTTTGGACATGTTGAGTTTGAGCTGTCAGCAGGACATCCAGGTAGAGATGTCCTGAAGGCAGGAGGAAATGCGAAACTGTAGAGGACGAGAGAGATCAGTCCTGGAGAGGTAGATTTGGAAATCATCTGTGTAAAAATGTTAGTCGAAGCAATGGGAACAAATGAGTTCTCCAAGGATGTGGGTGTAGATGGAGAGTAAAAGAAGACCCCAAACTGAGCCTTGAAGGACCCCCCCCCCACCTGCCACTGTCAAAGAGTGGGCAGCAGAGGAGGAACCTGCAAAAGAAACTGAGAATGAGTGGTCAGAGAAATAAGAGGAGAAGCAGGAGAGAACAATGTCAGTGAAGTCAAGGTAGCGTGGCTCAGTGGAAAGAGCCCGGACTTGGGAGTCAGAGGTCATGGGTTCGATTCCTGGCTCTGCCGTATGACTATGGGCAAGTCACTTAACTTCTCTGTGCCTCAGTTACCTCAACTGTAAAATGGGGATTAAGAGTGTGAGCCTCAGGTGGGACAACCTCCTTATCCTGTATCTACCCCAGCGCTTAGAACAGTGCTCTGCACATAGTAAATGCTTAACAACTACCAACATTATTATTATTATAACGTTTCAAGGAGAAGGGAGTGGTCCACAGTGTCTGAGTAGCTGAGAGGTCTAGAAGGATTAGGTGTAAATTAGGTGTATATTTACTCAGGTGTAAATCAAACAGAATACCAGGTCAATTATTGCACACCCAAGGAGTAATAGTGGTATAGTAGTGGTAATAATTGAAGGAGCATTTATGGAGAGCCCATTCATTCAGTAGTATTTATTGAATGCTTACTATGTGCAGAGCACTGTACTAAGCGCTTGGAATGTACAATTCGGCAACAGATAGAGACAATCCCTGCCCAATGATGGGCTCACAGTCTAAACCCATTTGGTGCAGTGCACTGTGCTGAGCCTTTGGGAAGTACAGAATAACAGTGACAAGCTCCCTGCCCACAAGAAGCTTACACTCTAAAGAGGGAGACAAACATCAAAATATTTATAATTTGAGCAGTCAAAATTAATTGAGCAGAAATGAGTGCTAAGTAAACAAGTTCAAGTTCAATTGCCTGGCCCCCTCCTACCTCACCTTGCTACTCTACTACTACAATCCTGGCTCCACCTCTTGTCTGCTGTGTGACTTGGGGCAAGTCACTTCACTTCTCTGGGCCTCAGTTCCAGAGCCAGTAAAACAGGGATTGAGACTGTGAGCCCCACGTGGGACAGGGACTGTGTCCAACCCAATTTGCTTGAATCCACCTCAGAGCTTAGTACAGTGCCTGACATAACAATAATAATAATAATAATAATAATAACGGTATTTGTTAAGCAAAGCACTGTTCTAAGCTCTGGGGTAGATACAAGATGATCAGGTTGTCCCCCGTGGGGCTCACAGTCTTAATCCCCATTTTACAGATGAGGTAACAAGGACACAGAGAAGTTAAGTGACTTGCCCAAAGTCACACAGCTGACAAGCGGCTGAGCCGGGATTTGAACCCAAGACCTCTGACTCCCAAGCCCGGGCTCTTTCCACTGAGTCACGCAAGAACTTAACAAATGCCATCATCATTATTATTATTATTATTACAACCCAGCCCGAACACTTCGTTCCTCTAATGCTAACCTTTTCACTGTACCTTGATCTCATCTATCTTGCCGCCAACCTCTCGTCCACATCCTACCTCTGGGCTGTAACGTCCTCCCTCCTCATATCAGACAGATAATTGCTCTCTCTGACTTCAAAGCCTTATTGAAGGCATATCTCCTCTAAGAAGCCTTCCCTGATTAAGCTTTCCTCTCCTCTTCTCCCACCTTCTTCTGCACAGGTCTTACTTGCTCCTTCATTCATCTTCCCTTCCAACCCAACAGCACATATGTACATATCTGTATATATCTGTAATTTATTCATTTATATCAATGTCTATCTCCCTCTCTAGACTGTGAGCTCATTGTGGACAGGACTATGTCTCTTGTTATATTGTGCTCTCCCAAGTGCTTACTACAGTGCTTTGCACACAGTAAGCACTCAATAAATATGATTGAATGAATGAAAGCAAGCATACCACTGATTCCCTGCCTTTTCCCTATAAACTCAACCTACCATTTGCCAGGGGAACACAAGTCCTAGTTACCAATCTCGCTTTAGCTATAATAATAATAATAATTGTGGGATTTGTTAAGAGCTTACTATGTGCCAGGCACTGTACTAAGCGCTGTAGTGGATACAAGAAAATTGAATTGGACACAATCCCTGTATCACACAGGGCTCACAAGTCTCAATCCCCATTTTACAGATGAAGTAACTGGGGCACAGAGAAGTGAAGTGGCTTGCCCAAGGTCACACAGCTGACAAGTGTCAGGGTAGGGATTAGAACCCATGAGCTTCTGACTTCCAGGCTCATGCTATATCCACTGCACCATGCTGCTTCTCTGAAGGCAAACTAGACTGAGACTGTTGATGTTGCAAAACAGCAGACAGTATCTGTCCACTTGTTGTTGTTGTTGTTTGGTTGTGGGGGTTTTTCAAATGGCTCTGCAGCTCCCCTCGTGTTAGCACAATCCTTTCTGAAGCTTCCTACTTCCACTTTGCCTTCATGAAGTGCCTTTCCGCAGAGCAGTCTGGTCTGGGAAAAGGTCAGGGGATAAGGACTAAGGCTGTGCCATTAGGACAATCAGAAAATTTATCCTGATCTGCTGATGGGTGATTGAATCAGAGATATCAACACGCTCAATTTCCCAACAGCCCAGACACCACGTCCTCTATGTTCCAGGCTCTGAGAAATGAGGAAAGCCAAAGCCCTGGGGTAATTGTAGGGGGTGAACTAATGGTACTACAAGAATGCCAGAGTTATTTAGTTAACTATTTATGGTATTTATTAAGTGCTTATTCTGTGCCAAACACTGTGCTAAACTCTAGGGTTGATACAAGATAACTGGATCAGATACAGTTCTAGCAAGAGATACTCTTCTCATCTCCCCAGGCAAAGCAGGCTACAGTTTTAACTCCTTTCAAATGGATGGAACAACCAAAGAACAGAGGGTAAGGCAGCTCAGAGTCACACAGCAAGATAAAAGATTCACTTACCTACTTCTGCCTGCTGTGTCTGCGGGTAATCTGCTAAACTATGCTGCACCAGGTGAATACACTAGTAGAAACAACCTTGTTTACCTGCCCAAAGTCAGGTTACATAGGTGTATGAGAGGGATTTTTGAATGACAGGCCCCTAAGGTTGAAAATTATTTCTAGAGGTTGTTTAGGCTATCTCTACGGCTACCTTACTATTACGGGCTCTCGTTATATCCCGGCTAGACTACTGTGTCAGCCTTCTCTCTGACCTCCCTTCCTCCTCTCTCGCCCCGCTCCGGTCTATTCTTCACTCCGCTGCCCGGCTCATCTTCCTGCAGAAACGATCTGGGCATGTCACTCCCCTTCTTAAACAACTCCAGTGGTTGCCTATCGACCTCCGCTCCAAACAAAAACTCCTCACTCTAGGCTTCAAGGCTCTCCATCACCTTGCCCCTTCCTACCTCTCCTCCCTTCTCTCTTTCTACCGCCCACCCCGCACGCTCCGCTCCTCTGCCGCCCACCTCCTCGCCGTCCCTCGGTCTCGCCTATCCCGCCGTCGACCCCTGGGTCACGTCCTCCCGCGGGTCCTGGAACGCCCTCCCTCCTCACCTCCGCCAAACTGATTCTCTTTCCCTCTTCAAAACCTTACTTAAAAATCACCTCCTCCAAGAGGCCTTCCCAGACTGAGCTCCTCTTCCCCCTCTACTCCCTCTGCCATCCCCCCTTTACCTCTCCGCAGCTAAAGCCTCATTTTCCCCTTTTCCCTCTGCTCCTCCACCTCTCCCTTCCCATCCCCACAGCACTGTACCCGTCCGCTCAACTGTATATATTTTCGTTACCCTATTTATTTTGTTAATGAATTGTACATCGCCTTGATTCTATTTAGTTGCCATTGTTTTTACGAGATGTTCTTCCCCTTGACGCTGTTTAGTGCCATTGTCCTTGTCTGTCCGTCTCCCCCGATTAGACTGTAAGCCCGTCAAACGGCAGGGACTGTCTCTATCTGTTGCCGACTTGTTCATCCCAAGCGCTTAGTACAGTGCTCTGCACATAGTAAGCGCTCAATAAATACTATTGAATGAATGAATAGACATAAAGTTCTCCAGGCACGTGGAAGTGAGGAAAACATCTTATGCCATTCTTAAAAGAGCTGCACAACCTCTCTCTGTTATCCCTCTGTGTGAACCCAGTTGGGAAGCTTTTTCTTGCATCCAATATAAATCCTTCCTGCTGCAAAGCCAGTTCTTTGTGTTGACCTTGTAAGTAGTAGAGAGCTCTGGTCTTTATTCTCTCTGTATTGATTTCATTCAAATTTGACAGTTTACAGGGGGCACAGGCAAGATAGGTTACTACTGTCTGGCTGGGTCTACCCTAGAAAAAATAATTAAGGCAGAAATCCAGATCATTCTGATTTTTAAAACCTGCTATCAAGGAGAAAGAGGGTTTGATTTTTGTATTTTTTTTGTTTTGTTTTTTTTTAATTTTTGGCTTGAATGATCCAATTTGGTTGGTAAAGGGGAGGAATGGAGTGATTCCCTAGATCCCTGAAATGCTGTTTCCTGATCCTTTCCTCTGACCCCCTCTCTTCCTCTTCATCACTCTTCTCTCCATCATCACCCCATCAACTAATTGTAGTTTGAAGGGGGAGGTTGAAAGAGATGGCCAAAGGAAGGATGAAACAAGGTTTGGAGGTGTAAAAGGGGTGAAGGTAAAGGACTTCTCCCTGGGAGCCCCCATAGGGGAATCAAAGGCCACTAGGTGAAGGTAAGGGGTCTCCAAGGCACCTGCAGTGCTGTTGAAACATCTTCTCTGGCCCCCACTTCAGCCACTGGGCCAAGTCAGAAGGTCTCAAAACAGTGGTCAGAAATCAGCAATGCTGAGTGACATACTCAGAAGGAACCAGCCTAGCTGGATGGAACAAAGCAGCGTGGCTCAGTGGAAAGAGCACGGGCTTTGGAGTCAGGGCTCATGAGTTCGAATCCCAGCTCTGCCACTTGTTGGCTGTGTGACTGTGGGCAAGTCACTTAACTTCTCTGTGCCTCAGTTCCCTCATCTGTAAAATGGGGATGAAGACTGTGAGCCCCACGTGGGACAACCTGATTCCCCTATGTCTACCCCAGCGCTTAGAACAGTGCTCGGTACATAGTAAGTGCTTAACAAATACCAACATTATTATTATTATTATTATTAACAAGGACACTTACTGGGAATGGTTTGGCCATCTGCCACACCCCCAGGAAACATTCAGTCAGCTCATGTGATGATTGGAGTCAGTGGCAAATCTTGCCCTCAGTTGAGGTTCAGGCCTCCTCCTCTACCCTTCACCCCAGCCCTGCAGAGCACTTTCTTCACCTTTTCCAACCTCCCTGGGGGCTCCAGGAAGGAAGGCACCTGTTCCAGGGGCCAAGCTTCTGGCCCACGCAGCAAGGCAGGTGAGGAATGTATGATTAGAAATTCATGATCCACCCATTTTTTAACGAGAGAAAGCCCATCAGTGCAGGAACAAATAGCCAAGCCAAATCCCTTCTACTTGGACTGTGAGTCCCATGTGGGACAGGGACCGTGTCCAACCTGATCATCTTGTATCTACCCCAGCGCTTAGTACAGTGCTTGACATATAGTAAGTACTTAACAAGTACTGTAATTATTATTATAATTATTATTACTATTAGTGCCAGTGAATCAGTGACCAGTACTGGCACCTGTGTGTTCAGCTGGGATTCTTCAGTCCTGTTGTGCTGAGTTCAACCACAAAACCTGCCCGTAGATGAAGAGTAATGTCCTCTCCAGTGTCACTGGTTGCAAAAATATGAGGAGAAAATATGTGGGAGAAACAAAGGGTAGAGGTGGAATGGTGGAATTGTTTTGGTCTGGAGACGTATTCCCAGAAATCCCAGAGAAATCATCACTGATGTGCGTAAGTGAGTTCACTGTGGGCCAAATGCCAGAAATTTCTGGCCCCTTAGCATGTCAATGGGAAAGGAGCATCATCATGATGGTATTTGTTAAGTGCTTACTATGTGCCGGGCACTTTATTGTGGGAGATTGGGAAAAGGGAGAACACTCACATCTCTTCTGGGACTCTCAACTGATGAGTATAGACCTAGTCTCAATTATATAGTAATTGAGGCAGATTCAGGATAAATGCATCTTTTAAATTATCTAGATAATTGTGGTTGTGAGGGGCAGAAGGGGTTCTCCCACAAAAATCATAGATGCCAATAAAAATGGTCTTAACTTTTTTCCATGCCCATTATTTCTTGGAGATTTCTGTGACTCTGGGGTACAGAAGCTCCAATCTTATTTAACTCTACAGTTCTGTATCCAGGTGATCAGGCCAGTTAAAGCTGACAGTAAATGGGCTATGTAGCTGTCACTCTACTGGAAAGGCAGCATCACAAGACCCATCACCACACTTGCCCCAGGCAATTTGAAGCTAACCCATTGGCCTGTTAGACAGCTATTGCTTCAGGTGCTTCCATCCCTGCCCTTGAAGTAGTCCTTAGATTCTAGCAAATCAACAGTGGCTGTGGCAAGGGGAGCTCAGAACCCCCAGTTTTCAGATTTGGCAATTAGTTCTCCCAAAACGCTGGAGTTACAAGAATCCCATATTAAGGAAGTCTCATGATGTAGAAGTGATGATATTTTATTGAGCATCTTACTGGATGCAATGCACTGCATTTGGGAGAGTGCAGTGGAAGTCAAGGCACCTTTTTTCCTGCCCATTAGGAGATTACACTCTAACAGGAGAGACAGATGTAAAAATATTCATAAATACTGGAATCAGCATAAAATAAATACAAGTACTTAGGATGGGAAGAAATGTATAGGTGCTAGAAGTAGCTGTTGTATTGATATAACTTGGGGTGTTGGGAATTAATTGGGGAAAGTATGCTGAAGGAAATGGGCTTTTAGGAAGGCTTTGAAAATGGGGAGAGCTGAGGTCTGGTATTGTAGTATGTACATGTTGACAAATCCCATGCCCATGCACACAACAGTTTCTTCCAACATCATATCAAATTCTATCCAGGTAGATATGCATTTCCAGAAGATCATTTCCTAATTCCCCTACAACATTTTAACCCAAACACATAATGAATAAACATGCTATGGGAGAAGTAACTATATCTGGGTGTTTTTTTTTAAATGGTATTTGTAAAGTGCTTACTATGTGTCAAATATTGTTGTAAACGCTGGGGTAGATACAAGTTAATTAGATTGGACACAATCTCTGTCTCACATGGGGTTTACAGTCTAAGTAGGAGGGAGAACAGGAAAACTGAGACACAGATAAATTAAGTGACTTGCCCATGGTCGCTCAGCAAGCATTTGGCAGAACCAGGATTAGAACCAGGTCCTCTGACTCCCAGAGCCGTGCTCTTTCCATTTA
The DNA here is from genome assembly GCF_004115215.2 of Ornithorhynchus anatinus. Classification (NCBI taxonomy): domain Eukaryota; kingdom Metazoa; phylum Chordata; class Mammalia; order Monotremata; family Ornithorhynchidae; genus Ornithorhynchus; species Ornithorhynchus anatinus. The sequence goes on from NC_041750.1 coordinate 12,523,505, forward strand.
GGCCATGGGGGCTTCTCTTTGTTGTATTCTCCTGAGTGACATGGTTAGGAATCCCAAAATAGGATGGATACACATTATGTTATAATATTATTCAGGCATTTCCTGAGAACTTTCTATGTGTTAAGTGCTGGTAAAAACAATTAAGCTATGGTCCCTTTTCCACAAGGGGGTCACAATCTTAATGGGGGAACCCAGACATATAGAACAATAAATTATAAATAATAAGAGCAAATTAAAATTAAAACTGCCCAAATTAGAAACATTACAATAAGCAGCTACAATAGTCCTTGGAGGGAGCCATCATCCTAGGCAACAGTCCTTGGTAAGAAACTCCCACAGCTGACTCAGCAATATGAAGGTTGTTGTGGGCTTCACTCTCATGGTGTTGGACAGGTGGAAGGAGGCTGCCTTGGCCCTCAAGCAACCCCTCTAAGGACCCTTTGGCTTACAGTCTTATGGGGACCTAGGGCCAAGAGGTTCTCAATTTCTGTTCCCGTGGGGATGGGATTACACTTCCACGGTGGAGGACAGGAGTATGGCCTAATGGAATAAGCCCAGGATTGGGAGTTAGAAGACCTGAGTTCTAGTCTCAGCACCACTACTTGCCTGCTCTGTGACCTTGGGCAAGTCACCTAACTTCTCTGGGTCTCAGTTTTCCCATCTGTAAAATGGGGATTAAATACTTGTTCTCCCTCCCCTTAGAATGTAAGCCCCATGTGGGACAGGGATTGTGTCTGTTCTCATTGATTGTATTTACCCCAGTGCTTAGCACATAATAAGTGCTTAAATGCCACTGTTATTATAGGAAGAGGGCGGCTCTGGAAGTCAAAGTGAAAATAACATAATTCTGAATTTGGTTGGAGTTAAATGACGACACAAACTTTAAGCAAGAGTCAGAAATGCCTTCGTTAAAAGGATTAAGATCACTGATTTCCAATTCATCTTATTCTTTTAACAAGCTCATCCACACTACCACAGGATTGGGCATTTCTCCAGAACAACATCCACTCTACTCTATGTCCCCCTTAAAACTCTGCCCTCACCCTGCTGCTCTTGCCACCTTCTTCAGGTTAAAATGCCTAGAAATCAGTCCATAAAACACGCTCTGGTTTAACAAGCCCAACCCCCATTCTATTCTTCATGTCCAGTATGTAATCTCTTTCTTAAGGATGATAATTTGGTATTCTTATAAAGCATGAAAACATTCCTTTAAAAGTTACATAAAAACAGATCCAGGAACCAGTCTGTTATGACTGACATTTAAAACCATCGGGACAAAAACTGCTCAATCTCACTGTAGTCCAGTTTTGTCCATCTTTGGACTTCTTCCAACTTTGCTCCCCCATTCTCATTTGCCTTATCTTGCCCTGTGAACACAGGCTTCTAAAATCATAGCTGGCTGGCTTTCAGTTCTTATCCTTCTGATCTCTTCCATGCCCCAAGCTTGCAATTCATCATGTCTCTGCATTCACCCTGGTGCCTGGCACTCTCCCATCATCTTGGTACTCCTCTAAGCAGGGTCTCCTCCCACTCCTCCACTACCAATGGGACATTGTCAGCATAGTCCAGAACCCACTCCAGGTGGCATTTGGTCCTGCTTCCCTCCTCCTCATTCATTCGATTTATTCAATTGTACGTATTGAGCCCTTACTGTGTGCAGAGCACTGTACTAAACACTTGGGAAAGTGCAGTACAGCAATAAAGAGAGACAATCCCTGCCCACAATGAGCTCACAGTCTAAAGGGGGGAGACAGTCATCAATACAAGTAAACAGACACCCTCCTCTCGCTAGGATCAGTGGCCAAGCCAACGGCTGAGGCATGGGGATGTCCACCTCTCCCCTTCCTGACCTTTATCTCTTCCCCGACCTGCCCATTCATCTTGAGGAAGCTCAAAATGTCTTTATACACTGAGACTGCAAGTCTGCTCATCCCTTTGACATGTCTTAGGCCTCCAATACTTACTCTATCAGAAACCTTCTCCCAGTCCAGGCTCACAAGGTACCACTCCACCTCCCTTCCTTTTCGAGGGCAAAGATGGCTCTAATGTGCTCCAGGCAGTCTCCCTCTCTTGGGCCACCCAGCCCTGCATTCCATAGAACAGCTTGTCCTCCAGTACCTCCAGCCATCTTGGTATGACACACAGAGATCTACCTTATGGTCCGAGCTTAGCCTAGCCAGCTGCCTCCAGCTCCTAAAGTCCTCCTTGTCACCCTTCTCATTCAGGAGAGGAAGGATACCAACATCTTACCCTCCCCTCAGATCCTGCTCGAAACTCTGGCCAGTGGTTGCAGAAAACATCCACGCACCACAAATAAAATTCCACCCCTGGTCCTTGTGAACCCAAAGTGTGACTGCATTAAGCTCCTTTCCCATGCTAGCCCCTTTGCTTCTGAAATCTCTCCTTCGGTTCATCTGGTAGTTTAGCTTGGGGCAGATGCCTTTCCAGCCCCTCCTGCAGCAGCTCCCCATCACTATGAAGTTCTACATAAAAAATAGTGATGCTGTCCACGGCCTCCTTCCTGTCACTCTTCTCTGGCCCTTGGTCCACCAGGTCTACCATCTTCCTTCCTCCTCCTAGCTCATTCTCAAATATGGTTGTGGTCTTGGCCTCTTTGCTCTTGGCCTCTTTATTTTTTCTTTGCAGACTTCTCTCATTTGTTTTTCAAAGTCACTTCTCTGATGGTCTTATAGTATCCAGTATCTGTTTCCTTAAAAATACATATTTACCTTTCCCATTAAAATGCCTTGTTTCTTCTCTCCCTCACCACACCAATTCCCCACTGAAGACCTCCTTCTCCTACGTGCTGATCTCCATTCCTCCATCCTCCTTCCTATTCCCGCTCTACTCCCACCATGCTTCTTCTTTTTTTCTTCCCCCTTTTCTTCCTCCTCCTCCTTCTCTCAGTTCAATACACCCGGAGAAGAGAAGGCCGAGGCAGACTTAATCATTGCCTTCAAGTGTGTAAAAGCCTTTTCTAAGGACTAAGACTAGTTGTTTTTTCTGTCCATAATGTGCCAAGCAGGAGGAAATATGATTACATTACAGCAAGAGACAGTTTGGTTATCTTGACTATCAGGATGGTTTAACTCAGATTATCAAGAAAAGTTGTAGAGCTTTCATCCTTAAAGATCTTTTAAATCACAGTTGACACAGCGTGTCCTGAATGGTAGTCAATCACCTGCTAGGGCCCAGGGGGTTGGATCATTTACCCTCTCAGGGCCCCTTTCAACCTTAGGTTGCTGTGAAATTATATTCTATAGTCAATCAACAAAACTCCTGATTTTATCAAAGAACCTGTTTAGGCATTAACCTGAGTCTACACTCAACTCATATTAGCAAAATATTCAGAAAATTCAGGCCTAAAAATACATTTTTGCCTGAATTAATTAGTCTAGGTTAAAGGTACCCCTCTCAGGGTCGCAACTGGAGAGGTGGGAGAGTCAAGCAGAGGCATATCCATTCCATTCTTAGCTTGGGCAGTGGCTAGTGAGTAGAAGGCAATGTGCCACAAGTCAAAACTCACCCGTGCTGAACAGCTGCAGCAAGGGAGAGAGTCGAGGGCAGAGCCTCAAGTTTACTGTGCAGAATGAGGAAATGGTAAACCACTTCCATATTTTTACCAAGAAAACTCTATGGATACACTAGCGGAACGATTGCAGATGGAGGTGGGGCATTCTGGGAGAGATGTGTCCATGGCATCACTATGGGTTGGGGATGACTTGACAGCATTCATTTGTTCATTCACTGAATCATATTTATTGAGCTCTTACTGTGTGAGAGCACTGTACTAAGTGCTTGGAAAGTACAATAAAGCAATAAAGACAAGAGTTTAAAGGTACCATCAAAAGTAGTGGGAAGCAGCATGACATAAGTGGATAAAGCATGGGCTTGGGAGTCAGAAGGTCATGGGTTCTAATCCCTGCTCTGCCACATGTCTGCTGTGTGACCTTGGGCAATTCACTTAACTTCTCTATGCCTCAGTTACCTCATCTGTAAAAAATGGGGATTGAGAGTGTGAGCCCAATGTGGGAAAGGTTTGTCCAACCTGATTAACTTGTACTACCCCAGGGTTTAGAACAGTGCTTGGCACATAGTAAGTGCTTAACAAGTATTATTATCATTAGTAGTAGTAGTATTAATAAAAGTCAGTGTGGTAACTCAACTTTTCCAGCCTCTCCCTGGTCTCCTCCTCAAACTGGGGGAAGCCGCTCCCAGCTAGCCTCCCCTGTTGCCACTCCCCTCTAAAGTCCTCCTGACTGACCTTCTCCCTGGGCCTTATGAGAGTAGCAGTAGAAAGGCTGCTGATTAGTTAGAAGTCCATGATGCAAGAATTTCTAATAACCAATGCCCTTGCTTCATTGAAGGGCCCAAGGATAGCTTTCAGACCTTAAAGCTGAAATATTGCATCAATCTCATTGCTAGTCTCCCTGCCTCTATTCTCTCCCCACCTCCAATCTATATGGTTCATTGTCGAATGGATCTACTTTAATCTCAACCAACTTTAAGTATCACATCTCTCCACTCCTCAAAACTCTCTTCTAGCTTCCTGTGTCCCTCCATATCAGACAAAAACTCCACACAGTCAGCTTCAAGGTCTCCACCTTACCTATCTGCTCTCTTCACCCGCTACTCCCTATCTCTATGCCAACCTCCTAGCTATACCTTACTTTCAATTCTCCTGCCTCTATCCCTTTAGTCACACTGTTCCCCTGGCTTGGAACTACCTCCCTTCCTAAATCCAACAGACCTCAGCTCTCCTAAAATCCCACCTCCTCTGACAAGCTTTCCCCAATTCATTTCCCACTCCCCAAACAAAATAACCCAACAATCAACTCTAGCACTTAGTAATTGATTTATACCTATCTTCAGCACTCTTGTATATGTGTCTATTCAATTGTGTATTAAATTATGTACTTAGACTACTTCTATAAATATTTTTTATCCGACTGGTTAGAGTGTAAGCTTCTTGTGGACAGGAAATATGACACTTCTTTCTTCTGCACTTCACTAGCATGGAGTGCAGTGCACTGCACCAAGTGGGTGCTCTATAAATACTAATACTATTACTATTAGATAATTTACAAGCATAAGCCCAGCCTAAATCATCCTTATGGAGCATTCCCCAAAGTCATAAAACTAACAAAATCCCAAACCTGCAATCCTCTTGTCATTTTTAATCCATCAATTTAGCAATAAATGGTATTTCTTAAGTGTCTCCTGAGTGCAGCAGTATATTGAGCACTTGGGAAAATACAACAGAAGCAAGGCAGGTTCCCTGCCCTCATAGAGAGCAATCTAATGTGGACAAAAATTATTTACAAGTAGTGGGAGCAGGAGCAGGAACAAAGATTTAGCAAGAGGTAGTATAAATAATATCAGGATAAAATAGCTCAGGAAATAACTGAAGGTATAAATTAATATATTCATTCATTCATTCAATAGTATTTATTGAATGCTTACTATGTGCAGAGCACTATACTAAACGCTTGGAATGTACAATTCGGCAACAGGTAGAGACAATTCCTGCCCAATGACGGGCTTACAGTCTAATCGGGGGAGTCAGACAGACAAAAACAAGACAACATAATCACGATAAAGAGAATCAAGGGGATGTACAACTCATTAACAAAATAAATAGGGTAATAAAAAATATATACAAATGAGCACAGTGCTGAGGGGAGGGGAAGAGAGAGGGGGAGGGAGCAGAGGGAGGGGAGGGAGCAGAGGGCGGAGGGGGAGCAGAGAGGGAGCAGAGGAAAAGGGGAAGCTCAGTCTGGGAAGGCCTCTTGGAGGAGGTGAGCTCTCAGTAGGGCTTTGAAGAGGGGAAGAGAGTTAGTTTGGCGGATGTGAGGAGGGAAGGCATTCCAGGACAGCGGTAGGACATGGGCCAGAGGTTGATGGCGGGATAGGCGTGAAGGGGGGACGGTGAGGAGGTGACTGGCAGAGGAGCAGAGCATGGGGGTGGGCAGTAGAAAGAGAGAAGGGAGGTGAGGTAGGAGGGGGCAAGGTGATGGAGAGCCTTGAAGCCCAGAGTGAGAAGTTTTTGTTTCATGCGGAGGTTGATAGGCAACCACTGGAGGTTTTTAAGGAGGGAAGTGGCATGCCCAGAGCATTTCTGCAGGAAGATGATCCGGGCAGCAGAATGAAGAATAGACTGGAGTGGAGAGAGACAGGAGGAAGGGAGATCAGAGAGAAGGCTGACACAATAATCCAGCCAGGGTATTATGAGAGCTTGTACCAGTACGAGAGCCATTTGGAAGGAGAGGAAAGGGCGGATCTTGGCAATACTGTAAAAGTGAGACCGGCAGGCACTGGGGACGGATAATAATAATAATAATAATGTTGGTATTTGTTAAGCGCTTACTATGTGCAGAGCACTGTTCTAAGCGCTGGGGTAGACATAGGGGAATCAGGTTGTCCCACGTGGGGCTCACAAATTGGAGAAGCAGCGTGGCGCAGTGGAAAGAGCACGGGCTTTGGAGTCAGGGCTCATGAGTTCGAATCCCAGCTCTGCCACTTGTCGGCTGTGTGACTGTGGGCAAGTCACTTCACTTCTCTGGGCCTCAGTTCCCTCATCTGTAAAATGGGGATTAAGACTGTGAGCCCCACGTGGGACAACCTGATTCCCCTGTGTTTACCCCAGCGCTTAGAACAGTGCTCTGCACATAGTAAGCGCTTAACAAATACCAACATTATTAATCCCCATTTTACAGATGAGGGAACTGAGGCACAGAGAAGTTAAGTGACTTGCCCACAGTCACACAGCCGACAAGTGGCAGAGCTGGGATTCGAACTCATGAGCCCTGACTCCAAAGCCCGTGCTCTTTCCACTGAGCCACGCTGCTTCTCTAGCCACGCTGCTTCTCTATTGGATGGACGGATTGGATGTGTGGGGTGAATGAGAGAGCTGCGTCAAGGATGACACCAAGGTTGCAGGCTTTAGAGATGGGAAGGATGGTCGTACCGTCCACAGTGACAGGGAAGTCAGGAAGAGGACAGGGTTTGGGAGGGAAGATAAGGAACTCAGTTTGGGACATGTTGAGTTTTAGGTGGCAGGCAGACATCCAGGTGGAGACGTCCTGGAGGCAGGAGGAAATACGAGCCTGAAGGGAGGGGGAGAGAACAGGGGAGGAGAGGTAGATTTGGGTGTCATATGCAAAGAGATGATAGTTGAAGCCATGGGAGTGAATGAGTTCATCAAGGGAGTGAGTAGAGATGGAGAACAGAAGAGGGCCAAGAACTGACCCTTGAGGAACCCCTTACAGTTATTGGATGGGAGGGGCCATCTGCATCAGGGTGCCTATAAGGTTCCACAGGGCTATGTCTGTAGGATGGGGGAGACATGGGCATGTTTGAAGGCAGAGGAGAAGAGGCCATTGGAGAATGAGTTGTTAAAGATAGAAGTTAAGGAGGGGAGGAGGGAAGGGGCGATGGTTTTTATAAGGTGAGTGGGAATGAGGTCCGAAGGACAGGTGGAGGGGGTGGTACTTGCGAGGAGGGAGGAGATTTCCTCTGCGGATACTGCAGGAAAGGATGGGAAAGTAGGGGAGAGGGTTGGAGGGGGAAGTGGAAGGGGGAGGGGTGACTTTGGGGAGCTCAGACCTGAATAATGTTGGTATTTGTTAAGCACTTATTATGTGCAGAGCACTTTTCTAAGCACTGGGGTAGATACAGGGTAATCAGGTTGTCCCACGTGACGCTCACAGTCTTCATCCCCATTTTACAGATGAGGGAACTGAGGCACAGAGAAGTTAAGTGACTTGCCCACAGTCACACAGCTGACAAGTGGCAGGGCCGGGATTCAAACCCATGATCTCTGACTCCCAAGCCCGGGCTCTTTCCAAAAAATCAATACAAATATTCATATGTCTATAAATGCTCAGGATAGGAATAAAATATGTAAATGCTAAGGGTTGACATTGGTTGTCATGACTAAGGTGTTTTGAATTGATCAGGGAAGTCTTTTTGGAGGAGGTGGAATTTTAGAAAGGCTTTGAAGATGCCTTCAAAGAGAACTGGGACTCTAGTAAATTTGTTGCGGGGGGGGGGGGGGGGGGATGGTGCCTGGATGAAAGAAAAGCTTGGGGGAGTCCAGAGGGAGGTACAGTTAGAAGACAAGCTTGGGAGCAGCAGAGAGTGCACCCTGGAGAGTAGCAGGTGAAGAGAGCAGATAAGGAGCAGATAACATGAAGAAAGCTGCTGGTTGGCAAAGCCAAGGTTTAAAATTGTTTCAGAGAAAAGGGTCCACAGGATCAAAGGCAGCAGAGATGTCCAAGAGATTTAAGACCAAGTAGAACCCATTGGATTTAATAACAATTATTATTATTATGGTATTTGTTAAGTGCTTACTATGTACCAAGCACTGTTCTAAGCTCTGGGGTAGATACTAGGTAATCAGTTTGGACACAGTCCCTGTCCCACAGGGGACTCACAGTCTTAATCCCCATTTTACAGTTGAGGGAACTGAGGTCCAGATAAGAGAAGTGACTTGCTCAAGGTCACGCAGCAGACATGTGGCGAAGCCGGGATTAGAACCCAGGACCTCTGACTCTGAGGCTCTTGCTTTTCCACTAGGCCATGCTGTACTGTGGGCCCCTCGAGAGCATGGACCGTGTCTCCTGCCTTATCTGGCCTCGCCCAAGTGGCCTGTACAGTGTTCTGCACACTGCAGGCACTCAGTTGACCCTACTGACTCCCCTCATCCTCATCTTCCAAAGGCTGCTGCTGCCTCCCCCCTCCCCCAGCCCACCTCATTAAGTTCATCTATTCATTAATCAGACAGTAGTATTTATTTAATGTGCACCTACTATATATAATGCACTGCACTAAGTGCTTGAGAGAGTACAATATAATTTAGTAGACAAGATCCCTGCCCTGGAGGGTGCAGTGAAAGGGTCAAAAACTGATTGTAGTGGGTCAAGAAGAGAGCTGGTGGAGAGAAAGTGAAGGCAAAGGATATGTATGGTGAATTCAGGGAGTTTGGACATGAATAGGAGAAGGGAGATGGAGTGTTAATTGGATTTTGCAGTGGACACCAGATTAGTTTGGGGGTTTTTTGTTTAATTTTGGGATAAGAAAAATGTGGGCATATTGAAGGTAGAAGGGGGAGTCATCTTAGAGTGAAGATGGCAGTTGAAGATGGCAATAAGGCAGAGGAGAAGTTTGGGAGGAAGTGTTTTGAAAAGGTGAGGGAACTGTGTTAGAAGGCAGACAAAGTTGGATAGACTTAGAGAAAAAGCCTCTTGAGAAGGAGGAGAAAGAGAAAGAGAGGGTTGTAGAGTGGTGAGAGGTGATGAAGAGGTCAATCCAACAAATGAAAAATTGGCAAACACCACATTATCAGAGTGTTTCAGGATGAGCTGAGAGTCTTTGGTTTCAGCCTGTGCAGTCTGGGATTTTGGATCTGGAGTGCCCTCGGTATCTCCCAAACAGCTTAAAGGTCTGCCCAATTGATTGATTGATTCAGTCAATCATATTAAGTGCTTACTGTATGCAGAGCACTGTGCTAAGTGCTTGGGAAAATACAATATAACAATAAAGAGTGATGATCTCTGCCCAAATGGAACTCACAGTCTGGAGTAGTGGGGGGATAACTGGTGATTCTGCATTGCCCCTGTCACTCTGTGCTATTTTGCCTAGATGTCACTTGTTGACTTGACCCTCTTCCTGAAGTGTTGGTTTGATGCCCAGAGGGAGAGTGCCATATGAAAATTTGGTAGCAAATTTTATTCTATAATATCCATTTGCCCATGCAGTTTTGTCATTGACTGAACCACATAGCTCAGTGATCCAGATTGGCCAAGGTTGAACAAGGTTAAATGGGCAATCAGGAAAATATCCAAATGGAACTTGAGCTTCCTGAGGACTCACCCTAGGCCAAGCAGCATGGGCTGGGGAGTCAGAGAACCTGGGTTCTAATCCTGGCTCTGCCTGTTGTATGACCCTGGGCAAGTCACTACCCTTCTTTCCCAGAGCAAGCAGCGTGGATAGAGTGAGAAGCAGCATGGCCTAGTGGATAGACCACAGGCTTGGGAGTCAGGAGGTGCTAGGTGCTAATCCTGGCTCTGCTGTTTTTTGCTGTGTGACCTTGGGCAAGTCACTTATCTTCTCTGTATCTCAATTACCTTATCTGAAAAGTGGGGATTAATACTGTGAGCCCCATGTGAGACATCCAGTGTGTCTAATCTGATTAGCTTGTATCTAGCCCATTGTTTATTACAGTGTCTGGCACATAGTAAATACTTAACAATTACCATTACAAAAAACCCAACAAAACTTGCTCTGCTTGTGTGGTTGACAGAAATCCAGACATCAAGTGTACTTTGGCCACTTCAAAATCATCCCTACTTGCTAAGGCTTTGCTCTCTCTTGCATTCAGCAATATGACTTTTTCTCCTTCATCAACTCCCTTCATCAACAAGTAGAGGAGAAAAGCTGACTGAGTGCCAGCAAGGTGGCAGTTGAGGTGGAGAGGAAGGGACAAATCCTGTAAATGTTGTGGAGGAAGAACTGGCAGGAATTGGTGACAGGCTGAATTTGAGGGTTGAAAGAGAGGGAGAAGTTGAGGATAATACCAAGGTTACAGACTTGAAAGATGGAGAGGATGGTGGTATCAACTGTAATGGGAAAGTTAAGCAGAGGAGAGGATTTGAGAGTTCACTTTTGGACATGTTGGGCTTGAGGTACAAGTAAAGCATCCATCTAGAGATGTACTGAAGGCAACAGGAATTTCAAGACTGCAGAGGAGAGGGATCAGAGGTAGATTTGGGAGTCATTCACATAGAGGTGGCAGTTGAAGCCAGGTGAACAGGTGAGCTCCCAAAGGGAGTGAGTGTAGATTGAGGATAGAAGGGGATCCAGAACAGAGCCTTAAAGGTTACCCACAGTAAGGGAATGAGAGACATTCATTCATTCAATAGTATTTATTGAGCGCTTACTATGTGCAGAGCACTGTACTAAGCTCTTGGAATGTACAATTCGGCAACAGATAGAGACAATCCCTGCCCAATGACGGGCTCACAGTCTAATCAGGGGAAACGGACAGCAGAGCAAAACAGAATGAAACAAAAACAAGACAACATTATCACGATAAATAGAATCAAGGGGATATACACCTCATTAACAAAATAAATAGGGTAATAAATAATATATACAAATGAGCACAGTACTGTGGGGAGGGGAAGGGGGGAGGGGGAGGAGTACAGGGTAGGGTGGGGAGGGGAGGGGGAGCAGAGGAAAAGGGGGCTCAGCTGAGGAGAGGTAAAGGGGGAAGGGGGAGGAGCAGAGGGTGGAGGGGGAGCAGAGGGAAAAGGAGGGAGGTCAGTCTGGGAAGGCCTCTTGGAGGAGGTGAGCTCTCAGTAGGGCTTTGAAGAGGGGAAGAGAGTTAGTTTGGCGGACGTGAGGAGGGAGGACAGCGGGAGGACAGCGGGAGGACGTTGGGCCAGGGGTCCACGGTGGGATAGACGTGAATGGGGGACAGTGAGGAGTTGAGCGGCAGAGGAGTGGAGTGTACGGGATGGGCAGTAGAAAGAGAGGAGGGAGGTGAGGTAGGAGGGGGCAAGGTGATGGAGAGCTTTGAAGCCAAGAGTGAGGAGTTTTTCTTTCGAGGGGAGGTTGATAGGCAACCACCAGAGGTTTTTAAGGAGGGGAGCGGAATGAAGAATAGGCTGGAGTGGGGAGAGACAGGAGGAAGGGAGATCAGAGAGGAGGCTGACACAATAATCCATTCGGGATATTATGAGAGCTTGTACCAGCATGATAGCTATTTGGATGGAGAGGAAAGGGCGGATCTTGGTGATATGATAAAGGTGAGACCGGCAGGCGTTGGTGACGGATTGGATGTGTGGGGTGAATAAGAAAGCTGAGTCAAAGATGACACCAAGGTTTTGGGACTGTGAGATGGGAAGGATGGTCGTGCCATCCACAGTGACAGGGAAGTCAGGAAAAGAATAGGGTTTGGGAGGGAAGATAAGGAGCTCAGTTTTGGACATGTTGAGTTTTAGGTGGCAGGCAGACATCCAGGTAGAGATGTCCTGGAGGCAGGAGGAGATACAGCCTGAAGGGAGGAGGAGAGAACAGGGGAGGAGATGTAGATTTGGGTGTCATTTGCATAGAGATGATAGTTGAAGCCGTGGGAGTGAATGAGTTCACCAAGGGAGTGAGTATAGATGGGGAACAGAAGAGGGCCAAGAACTGACCCTTGAGGAACCCCTAAAGTTAGTGGATGGGAGGGGGAGGAGGATCCTGCGAAGGAGACTGAGAATGAACGGCCAGAAAGATAAGAGAACCCAGAGAGGACAAGTCCGTGAAGCCAAGGTGAGATACGGTGTGGAGGAGAAGGGGATGGTCGACAGTGTCAAAGGCAGCTGAGAGACAGAAGAAGAGCCAATGATAAGTCAAGGATAATGCCAAGGTTGTGGGCTTGTGAGACAAGGAGGATGAAGGTGTCAACAGTGGTGGAAAAGGCAAGGGGAGAAGGTTTGGATAGTAAATTGAGGAGTTCAGTTTTGGACATGTTGTGTTTGAGGGAGCCTGTGGGTCATCCAGGTAGAAATGTACATAAGACAGGAGGAAATGTGAGACTGCAGAGGAGAGAGGTCAGGGCTTGCAGAGGTAGATTTGGGAATTATCCACTTAGAGATGTGGACACATTGGAAGGCAGAGGAGAAGGAGCTCCTTCTCAGCCATAAATATGGTATTTCTTAAGCGCTTATTCTGTGCCAAGCACTGTACTGCGTGCTGGGGTAGGTACAATATAAGCAGATCAGAGATACAGCACATAATATATACAATATAAGCCATCTCTCCTGCCTGTTTTCAAAATCTGCCAGTACCTTAGACCCCATCCATTCACACTTAATCTTCTTCCCTCCCTGACCTCCATCTTCAATCAGTCAATCAATCAATGGTATTTATTAAGCACTTACTCTTTGCAGAGCACTATATTAAGCACTTGGGGGAGTAAGTGGATATGATCCTTGACCTCAAGGAGTTTACAGTCCAGCAGAGGAGATAGATACTGATATAGATATCCACATTACAGGTAAGGGAAGCAAGTGACTATAAAGATATGAACATAAGTGTTGTGGGGATTGGGGTAGGGGGAGTCCCTAAGTATTTAGAGGGCACAGACTCAATGCATAGATAACACAGTAGGGAGGAAAAATTGGATGGGGTATTGAGAGATTAATCAGGAAAGACTTCCTGAAGAAGACACCTTCTGATGGATACTTCCCCTCTGCCTTCAAACATACTCAAGCCTCCCCTATATTTTAAAGAAAAAAAAAGCTTTGGATCCCATTATGCCTCCAGCATTTACCTCATCTCCTTACATCCAATTCCTTGGGGAAATCATCTGCTCCCATGACTTCAACTACCACTTCTAAGAGGATAACTCCCAAATCTACCTCACCAACCCTGACTTCTCTCCTTCCTTGCAATCCTCACATTTCCTCTTGTGTCCAGGACACCTCTTCATGGATGTCCCACCAGCATGTCAAGATCAACGTGTCTAAAAGTGAACTGATGATGATAATTGTGGTATTCGTTGAGTGTTTACTATGTGCCAAGCACAGCGTTAAGCCCTGGTGTAGATACAAGATAAACAGATTGGACAAAGCCCCTGTCCCACACAGTGTTCACAGTATAAGCAAGAGAGAGAACAGGTATTGAACCTCCATTTTACAGATGAGAAAACTGAGGCACAGAAAAGTAAACTCATCTTCCCTTTCAAATCCTCTTCTCCAATCTAACTTTCCCATCCCATCCTCCCTATTTCTCAAGCCCACAACTTTGGCATTTTCCTCAGCACCTCATTTTCTTTCATCTCCCATATTCAGTCTGCCACCCAATCCTATTGATTTTTTCATCTTCATTTTCAGGATCTGTCCTTTCCTCTCCATCCAAATGGCAATTTTGCTAGTCCAGGAACTTGTCATGTGCCAACTTGATTACTGCACCAACCTTCTCACTGGTTTCCTTGCCTCCAGTCTCTCCCCTCTCTTGTCCATAATTCATTCTGATTCCCAGTTCATTTTTCTAAGATGTCATTCCACATACACCTCTACGCTTCTCAGAAACCTCCAATGGTTACACATCTCTCTCCACATCAAGCAAAAACTCCTAACCATTGTATTTATGGTTCTCCATCAGCTCTCTTCCTCCTACATTGGCCATTCTCCTCTTTCACTGCACCCCAGTTCACATTCTTCATTTCTCTTATTCATTTCTAATCTCCCCATATTACATCCATCCCCCTCAATGCCACTTTAGCATTTCAGTGCCACCTATGCATCTGTGTACAAACGGCCTCTGGAAGCAATTTACATCTTACAATACTATTGATTGAGCTTACATATTCTATTACTTAAACACATATTCCCATCTTGTTCTTCCTCCTAAATGCATCCCCCTGTAGACTGTAAGCTCCCTGTGGGCAGGGATCGCTTCTACCAACTCTGTACTTTCCCAACCACTTAGTACAGAGCTCTGGACATAGAAAGCACTCAGTAAAGTCCATTGTTTCACTGATTGATGTAAATTATTTTAGGATCTGTTTCCCCTACTAGAATGTAAACTCCTTGATGACAGGAATCATGTCTCTTAAGCCTACTGCATTCTCCCAAGTGTTTAATAAAGTGCTCTGCCCACATCAAGAGCTCAGTAAATACAGTGGATTTATAAATCAGGAAATTAAAGTCACGAGACCATAAAGATTCTTTCAGGAACCCTTCTGAATATTTATCCTTACTCTCTGGTCAAAACTGATGCTCTTGGTCTGTTAGTCTAGCCTCCCTGAAGAGGGTCAGGAAGTCCTTCAGAAATGGTGGAGAGGAAGTGGTCTGCCAGATGTGAAAGGGGAGGGAGATCCAGGCAGAAGGGAGCAAGAGGTTGACAGAGAGGCAAGAGAGAGGCACAGTGTTAGAGGAGTGAAGTGTGTGGGCTGGGGACAAGCACCAGTCAACCATCACCACTTTTAGAAATTATCCTCAGCTGCAGGACCCAGGATTTCACCACATCCTCCTCCACCCCACCCACCTCACAATGTCTCTGTTTCCTCTTGCCACCACCCCAAACCACCCGTCCCCAGCAACATACCCCATCATTCATTTCCATCCAACCTCTCTCCATCCTCATGCCATCTCCTCCCTGGTTCCCAGCCGCACAACCCAAGGACACTGGAGCAGACAAAGGCACCATGGAATGGGCCTAGAAAGACTGAGGAATACTAGTAGACCAAAAGCCAGATAAGAGTGTTGAGAAGCTGTGTGGCCTAGTGGAAAGAGTACAGGCCTGGAAATCAGGGGATCTGGGTTCTAATCCTGGCTCTACTAACTGCCTACTGTGTCACCTTGGGCAAGCCATTTTAGTATGCCTCATTTTCCTCATTTGTAAAGTGGGGATGAAATAGCTGTTCTTCCTCCTAGATTGTGAGCCCCATGTGGAACGGGTGTGTCTGGCTCTCATATCTACCAAAGGGCTTACTTCAGTGGTTGAAACATAGTAAGCACTTAAGGAATACCACAGTTATTATGTCAACAGCGTAGTTCCAGGCTCTGAGCCCCAGAGTATGCCCATGGTCAACCTGACCCCAGAAAATGGGGGTTAAGAAGGATAAAGCAGTGAGTAATGGACTTAGGACTTATTAGCATTCCCATTCATCAATCCAAACATTGAAGCCAAGTCTACATTGCACAAATAATCTAAGTTGTTTATCAAATATACTACCCAGTTAGCACTTCAGAAATCCTGGGAATTCCCTTGAAAAGGCACCTAAAAGACACTGGCTATTTTCAGCAAAAAAGGGGAGATATTGGCAACAGAACTGTTCTAAACTCGGGCTGAAATGATGGGTAGGGGAAAGTCAGACCAGGTTCAGACAATGGACCTCATTTGGCCAATTTGAGGTTGGCAAAAATTCCCCACCCCCTCACATTCCATATACCATTATTCTGTTACTCTGCAAAGTGCTCCATTCCAAGCCCTGAACACAGAGTATTTTTTGTGGGGATTCTGATCCATACTTCCTTGTTCCAAAGCCTTTGTATTCCTCTCCCAGGCCCCTGTTCGCAACAGACACTGCTTCTAATGGACTGGGAACTTTTAAATTTTTAACTGCCACTGGGCTCCTGCCACCTCACCCCCACCCATAACCCTTGCCACACCACAGTGACCTCCCTGGTGGTGTAGCATGAGGCAATTTTTTCACTCCTTTGTCCGTTGCCAGCCCTGGGGGAAGGGCAGCTCATTTGCCATAGTCACTTCAGCCCTCAGCTTCTGAGCCAGGACTCTGCCAGTGTAGCCTTTCTGTCCCATGGGAACAAAGCAATTGGACTCGGAGACCACCAGATTCCTCGAGGCTACTGCCTAGCTGTTTGCCAATATGGACTGAATGACCTACAGTTAAAACCATTACTGAGGAGATGCCAGGAAACCCAAAGCATTTGCATCAATACCAAAGCACAGTTTCTCACTCTGTCCATGCTGAGTACCTATGACGTTGTGTCTATGGGTAGTACCTACAGGAATCCTCCCAGAATATATTGAGAATCGAATGAATGGGGAAACAATGAATGCACATTGGAAGGGAAATTATAGTAGGGATGTCTGGAGGAATGATGGCTACCTTAAAGTTGTGGTAATAGTAGTAGCAGTAAATCCTGAATTAAGTCCCACAACTAAGTCCCATCTTCACAACATCATTAAAATCCACGCTTTCCTCTCCATCCAAACTGCTATTACATTACTGCAATCACTCATTCTCTCCCGCCTGGATTACTTCATCAGCCTCCTTGCTGACCTCCCCGCCTCCTGCCTCTCCCCACTCCAGTCCATACTTCTCTCTGCTGCCTGGATCATTATTTTATATAAACATTCAGGACATTTTTCCCTACTCCTTAAAAAATGCCAGCGGTTGCCCATCCACCTAGGCATCGAACAAAAACTACTCACCATTGGCTTTAAAGCACTCAATTACCTTGCCTGCTAAGCAGCGTGGCTCAGTGGAAAGAGCCTGGGCTTGGGAGTCAGAGGTAATGGGTTTGAATCCCGGCTCTGCCACTTGTCAGCTGTGTGACTGTGGGCAAATCACTTAACTTCTCTGAGCCTCAGTTCCCTCATCTGTAAAATGGGGATTAAAACTGTAGGCCCCATGTGGGACCACCTTATCACCCTTTATCTCCCCCAGGGCTTAGAGCAGTGCTCTGTACATAGTAAGCGCTTAACAAATACCAACATTATTATTACTACAATGCAGCCGACACACTTCACTCCTTTAATGCTAACCGTCTCAATGTGCCTCGATCTCATCTATCTCACTGCCGACCACTCACCCACATCCTACCTCTGGCCTGGAATGCCCTCCCTCTTCAAATCTCACAGGCAATTACTCTCCCCCTTCAAAGTCTTATTGAAGGCACATCTCTTTCAAGAGGCCTTCCCTGACTAAGCCCCCCTTTCCTCTTCTCCTACTCCCTTCTGCCTCACCCTGACTTGCTTCCATTGTTCATCTTCCCTTCCATCCCCACAGCATTTATGTACACATCTGTAATTTATTTTTTCATATTAATATCTATCTCTCCCCCCAGATTTTAAGCTCACTGTGGGCAGGGATTGTGAATCTGACTGTTTATTGTTGTATTGTACTCTCCCAATAGTACAGTACAATGCTGTGCACACAGTAAGTACTCAATAAATATGATTGAATGAATGAATGAATGAATGAATGAATGAATGAATGAACGGTAGCAGTAGCAGCAGGATTTATTGAGCAACCACTCGATGCAGTGCACTGTACCCTGTGTTTGTGGAAGCACAAAATAAATGACATGTTCCTGTTGACAAGTAGCTTTGTAGTCCTGAGATACAAAGGTTGGTCTCACCTGGGCTAAAAACCCACGTTCATGGAACCAGATTTTAACCTTGTTGTGTGCACCAGTCTCGATAAATACCATTAGTTGATTGATTGGCCGAGTTCTCAGAAACACAAACCTTTATTGGAGCTGCATGTTCTGACCATCTGTAGTAGTTTTCGGGAATTCAAGATGGTGGGATGAAGTGACCAGCAAACTGCTGCCATCTGGAGGTTGGAATTGTGTCTTCCAGGATTTGGATCATCCTCTAGAAGCCATGGCCCGGAGAGATAACAGTCTCTAAGAGTGCTGTGCAAGCTGGAGGAGAGGGTTCACAGGACAGTAGTAGTAGAATGTAGTAAGTTCCTACTGTGCACAAAACACTGTAGCAGATGCTGGGAAAATGTCCATGGATGAGAATTAGAAAAAGGGTCACAACCTAAGAATAATGGGGAGAAGTTGGCAATGGACATATAAGGGTAGAGGCTAATGCTTGGTGTCCCAGCACCTGAAAGTTCTCAGTGCCTCCTTTTCCCACCACTCCCTATTGATGGCCTCAAAGAGGCCAGCGCGAGCCACACCACTTACAGCTGGAAATCCTTTTTGCATAGTTGTATCCACTGCTCTCTCCCAAGGTTGGCTTCTGGTGGATATTGAGTGTATTGATTCCCCTCCTGACCTACACACACCAGAAGGAGACTAAAGCCCTTGACATCTGAACCAGTTAACTACCAGCTGCCACATTTAATCAGTGAGGAAGCCCCCAGCCCCCAGCACTTTCTGCCTGGTGGCTAGTGGCAGCCCTCCTGTTACTTTGCTCCTCTTTGGCTTCTTGGTTGGGAAATCTCTGAGGCTTTGGATCAGGACTGCAAAGAAAAACAAGCTTAAAGGCAAAGGTTTCTGATCATTTCTCCCAGGGACCTGGTGAGCCCCAGCTGTCGGGGGCCTCACCATGCTGCATTTAAGGCCTATTTAATATACCCAGAAACCAATTTGCTATCATGAGGGGTCAGGCTTCTTAATTTCAATTAGTTGCTTGCCATCCAAGGAATGCCAAGCAAACTAGTTGCTCTAACTGCTCTGAGGTTCTTGGGTGCTGGACAGTCTGTTGGTAAATAACCAAAGCCACATTGATTTGTGATGCAGACTTGGGCTGTTTCCAGTTGGTGATCAGATTTGGCAGGCCTGAATAGAGAGATTCCTCCTCTGCTAGATGTTGTGAGTTGCATAGGAAGTTTCTCAATCAACCTCCCAGGGATCAGGCAGCTCACTGAGAGAACTTTCAATATTTGTTTTTACCAACATCAGTTCCATTTAGTGGAGAGCGGGAGCCACTTGACCCTTTTTCTGTTTTATATCATGAAATAGGTCCCTGGGGGTGCCTAGGGCTTGGGCACTCTGGGGGTCAATGCCCCTGGCACTGTGAATGGATCCCTTGTGAGTGGTTGAGGTCAGGCTGCAAAATGATGCCTTGAGCCATGACATTCAAGGGCAAGTTTCAGGTTAACTGAACAGTCACAACTATCCAAGGCTAGCATGCTAAAGGAGGCAGTCCCACCATTATGCCATGGTGCATTCTCTTTCAGGATCTCCAGTGAGCTAGCAAATGCAGGAGGGTGGAGATGGCCACTCCAAGGAAATCAAAGTTGAAATCCTGGGCTCATCTCCCCAAAGCATTCTGCTGCCCTTCACCAGTGAATTCCCTGGTGAATTGGAAAAAGGAACATAGGCTAGTGGGAGAGAGTTGCCATGTACATTGGATAGAGCCATCAGTAGTGGGAATGGGGGTGAGGTGTGAGAGGAGAGAGATCAGTTAGACTGTACTGAGGACCCATTCTGCACAGAGTTCTGAAGTAGGAGCTACTGTGGCAAGTGACAGATGAATGAGAAAACACCATCCCTACCTTGAAGAACTTTCTATATAAGGGGGTCAATAGACTTAGATAATGCTAGAGCCAGAGGCCATTTGATCCAAAACCCTTCCTCCAAGCAGATGAAAAAAAAATCTCCATGGATGGAGGCCTGTTTTCCTGGGTTTTACCACCCACTTACCATCAGCAGGAAATTATTCCTTTCACCCAATAAAATCTTTCTTGTTAAAATTTCTTTTTTGGTCCTTTGGGAAAATGGAAATAGAGAATAACTGCTTATCCTCCTCATAAAATCTTTTCATAATAATAATAATTATGGTATTTGTTAAGCACTTACTATGTGCCAGGCATTGTTCTAAGCGCTGGAATAGATACAAGGTAATCAGGTTGTCCCACATGGGGTTCACAATCTTAATCTACACTTTACAGATGAAGTAACTGAGGCACAGAGAAGTTGTGACTTGCCCAAAGTCACACAGCTGACAAGTGGCGGAGCCGGGGTAGAACCCACGACCTCTGACTCCCAAGCCCATGCTCCTTCTACTAAGCCACGCTGCTTCTCCACTGCTTCTTCTTTTCATAGACTTTAAAGACTGTTACAGTATTAAGAGTGCACTCAACTTCCTCTTCTCCAAGCTAAACAACCCAGTTCCTTTAACCTTTCCTCTTAGAACTTAATTTTCCACCATCTCTTTCTCCATTTTGTCCCTCATCCTTGAAACATTTTTGAAAATGCAGCAACCAAAACTGTTCACAGAGTGAGAGAGAAAGATTATTTTCCAGCTACTATGTGTCATAGACCAATTTGTCCCCTTCCCCCACTCCAGGGATCATGTGTGTCCCTTGCTTCCCAGGCACCCTTCCCTCCCAGGCACTTCTGGAATTTTTTAAGGTAGAGTGGAAAAGGTGCAAGATGGCACTTGGGAATTCCTAAGGGTGTAAGCAGCGAGTTCCTTCCAGGTGTGGACCCTAGCAAAATGATGATTTTACCTATTGGTCAAAACAGTTTGGAAAACCACACTGTATTGCTGACTCATTGTCTGATGATGGTTGACCACCCCACCACCCCCCTCCCCAAGTCTTTTTATTCTCTTTATGCCTTCCCTGATTCATTCCCAGCACTCCTAGTCAACTAAACCCATCGGCCTCTTCTAGTTAGCACTTAGGCACTTATTTATACCTATCCTCAATTTTATGACTATACGTGTGTTTTATTGTACCTTCAATTATTTATTTGATTACTCTGTTTATATATGCCTCTATGTTTGTCTCCCACATTAGAGTGTTAAGCTCCAAGCTGGTAGAGAATGCATCACTTGCTTGTTTTGTATTTTCCAAGCCCTTATTACTTATAGTACACTGCACCCAGTGACACCCAATCAATGCTATCGCATGGCTCAGTGGAAAGAGCCCAGGCTTGGGAGTCAGAGGTCATGGGTTCTAATCCCAGCTCCACCCCTTGCCAGCTGTGTGAATTTGGGCAAGTCACTTAACTTTTCTGTGCTTCAATTATCTCATCTGTAAAATGGGGATTAAAACTGTAAGCCCCATGTGGGACAAACTGATCACCTTGTATCCCCCCCCCAGCACTTAGAACAGTGCTTTGCATATAGTTAAGTGCTTAACAAATACCATTATTATTATTATTATTATTATTATTCTACTCCTACTATTTCTACTATGGCTGATCTTGTGTCTCCATCAACCATTCCCCCTTCCATATCTATGTTTGGCTTCTCCCCATCTTGTTTTTATTGGATTGTTTTTCCAATTTATGAGGCTCAATTTGAATTTTATTCCTGGTTTCCAAAGGGTGAGCCACCTTGCCTAATTTAGTGTTATTCACAAACAGAATGACCATACTCTCAATTCCCTTATGCAAGTCATGGTTAAAGATGATGAGTAGAACAGGTTGTAGGGCTGACCCCAGGTGGGACATATGTCCCTCCTAGTTGACACAGAACCAGTGATATAACTTTTTAAGAACCACCTTCAAGCCAGTGTGGTCTAATTTAGGTTTTCCTATCTTGTCAATGGGACTGTCAAGGGAGAATAAAATAAATTTTAGATCAATTCCATCCATTGCTCCCACTTCTGTACATGACTTGTCAATCTGAGAAGGAAATTAAATTGTTCTGGCACAACTGATGACTACCCTGTAGTCATATCATCTCTTCAGCCATCTCCAGCACTTCTAAGTTTTCTTACTCTTTCCTTAACACTCGTGCTCAATTGAATTTATTTTGATAGTGTTGTAAATATTATAATAATTTTTTTCCACTTTTAGAGTGTAGGCTCCTTGTGGGCAAGGAATTTGCCACTTCTGTATTCTGTACTTCCCAAGCACCTGTACCAAGTGGGCACTCAATAAATGCTCTTACTGCTGCTGCTGCTGCTACTTATGGTCTTCTAGGTAGCTGGAAATTGTTTGGAGGAAAATCACATAAGTAACTCTAAAAACACAAGTAACAGAAACATACAAACCTGGACACAGCCAATTACAAGGCATCAGAGATATATGAAGGTTTCCCTGGCTTTAAACTGTGACTGGATTCTGAAAAGTGAAGTTTGTGGTATATAGGTGGAGGAGATGAATTGTCTACCGTGAGTTACTTGACTTCTGCCACCTCCCTTACTCTCATGCCCTTGCCATATCTACCTGCCACTTCTATTTCAAACAAGTTGGTGAGTGCTCAAGCCCAGGGTTGAAGAAAACCTTGGGAACTTTCACCAGGTAATGACTACTTAGTTGTGGGGTGGCACCAGGTAGCCCTCAAATACTTGGAAATCTTTCTCTGAGCAACCACCTGCCAAGCAGTCACCTCTGAAGTGAGGCCAGGGAGAACACAGCAATGCTACTCTTCTTTAAATGCCGTCGAGTCACTTCTGACCCATAGTGACTCCATTGACACATCCTCTTCAGAACATCCTATCTTCTGTCATCCTATCTTCTGTCACTGTCTTCTATAGTAGCTGGAAAATAAAACACATCCATAGAGTTTTCTTGGTAAAGATACAGAAGTGGTTTACCATTGCCTTATTCCATGCAGTAAAAACTTGAGTCTCTGCCGTTGTCTTTGATCACTTGATCATTCACCTTTGACTCTTTCTCATGCCGCTGCTGCCCGGCACAATTGAATTGACAGGTGCTACAGAAGATGGAAAACTTCACCCAAGGCTGAGGGAGAAAGTTCTTATGATTAGGCACTCAGGAGGCTCTATGTGCAGCTGAAGTAGGACTGAATAAGGTCAGACTCTCCTTTTTGAAGGCAGAATCTGCCAGATCCTCGTACCCCCTAGCTGTCTAGGTCTCCCTGAATCACCTCTGCAGTAGCCCAGGTCCAGCCGCTTTTATGGGAGCTGGTTCTAGTATGTCAGGAAACCTCAAAAGTGATACTTTCTGTAGGCTGCTCAGTCAAAGATAGGCATACTAATTTGATTGCCTTTAGCAAAGGGCCCTTTTAGCAGGCATGTGTTGTTATCCTTACAGATACATTTTAACCTTCCACCAGTGAGTCTAAAGATGGGAAACAGGATGTCTGTGGAATCAAGGGGGGGTTAGACGTAGGATGGGGAGGAGAGAGGAAGCGGGTCCCAAGATGAAGATAATTGAGAACTAAAGCCTTATGTTAGTTCAAACCTAGGCTCTAGAAGACTGTTGATGCCCAGGCCTAGCCACTAGAGGTTTTAAAGACCAAGCCAGAAGTCACGGAAATTTTTTCAAGAGCCCTAATGGTCTGGGTACTAGCAGGTACTGAATATACCTAAGTACATTGAGGAAAGCACCCATTCTTTTTCAAAAAACACAAAAGATGTTCAGATTTGTAGCTGTTTTAACCACATCCACTCTATGGATTTTTTGGCTCTCTGAAAGATCTATCATTCCCTGGAGTCTTCAAGAAAAGGGTCTTCTGCCAGCATGAGAAGACCATATACCATAGTGCTGAGATGGGGTGGCTGGGGGGATGGGGAGAAGATCTGCTAGACTGAAGAGATTCCAGTTAGTAAGGATTTTAAAAAAGAGAAAGACGTGCAGAAAGATGTAGTTTGCTCCTCAGGCTTGTACTTTGTAGTACTGTTGATGAGATTGTATTTGCTTTCTCACACTAAATTCAGGTCTCTTCACTCTTGAATCACTCAACCAATGGTATTTATTGAACGCTTACTGTGTATAGCACTGTACTAAGAGCTTATGTCCCTGCCTTCTTTGTTCAGCTCTGAGGAGCGGCTTTAGGGCAACATATAAATGCCCACTAGCTTTCAGCCCCTGTGTCGTAGCCAACCTCATGGACAGACCCTACAAAATATGGGAGACTAAAATCATCACCAACCTCTCCCTCACTGTTGTCAGCTGCAACTGCAGGGGCAAGGATCCGTTCACTATTGTGCTCAGAGAAGTCTCACGCCTGGGAGTGCTAGAGGTAAGAAGCCCCAAAGATGTCCTCACCACTTAGAGGCAACCCCCCTGCTCTAGTGCTTACTTCAGCTTCCTCTTCTTCCTCTTCTGTGAGTCATCAAAGCCCAAGAAAGGGATCAAGCTTATCTGTGACTCGGCCCTGAATACTTTGACCTCTGGCCTTGAGAAAGTTCTCCCCTGCTCTGGCAAAGGAAATGGGATGGAGGAAGTGTGGGGAGGCCCACGAAAGCTGGGGAAACAAGTTCTGAAAACTGTCCTTGCCTGACCTAAGCCTCTTGAATGGACCTCCTCTCCTCTCTTCCCCCTCCCGAACCTTCCACCCATAGGCCCAGGATAAATGACTTATCCAGAGAGCCCTTTACTGATTGGTGGAGGAGTTTGCTCCCCAGGTCTCCCCAGGGTCCCTCCTCTACCTATCTATTGGTTCCAGCCCCAGCCCCAGCCCCCAATTCTTCAGCTTCTTGGAATCAGGACTCTCCTTCCAGGGTTCTTTGCCCACAGTTCATGACAGCTCTGGCAAAAGCAGCAAGGTAGCCAAACCTATCAGTTGGGTTCCAGGACTGATACTGACTGGAGGATTAATACAATGCCTCAGGTCAGGTTGGAGGCCAGCATAATTTTCCTCTGAGAAAATCCCATCCCCTCTCTGGGCACTGGTTTAATAACAATAATAATAATAATGATGATGGTATTTGTTAAGCACTTACTATGTGCCGAGCACTGTTCTAAACACTGGAGTAAATACAAGGTAATCAGGTTGTCCGACGTGGGGTTTACAGTCTTAATCCCCATTTTACAGATGAAGTAACTGAGGGACAGAGAAATTAAGTGACTTGCCCAAAGTCACACAGCTGATAAATGGCAGAGCTTGGATTAGAACCCATGACCTCTGTCTCCCAAGCCCATGCTCTTTCCACTAAGCCACACTGCTTCTTGCAGTTGAGTTTCCCCCTCCTCATAGCTAAGATATTTGAGGGTCTGTGGTGAAAGCCTAGAGGGGCTATGATCCAGAGGGGACTGGGATTGGGGGATGGGGGGAGGGAAGGTCAGGTACCTACCTATACTGGGGCTTCCACTACAGAAAACTCTCTTACTGGGCTGGGCTGGAATCAGGCACTGGGAGACATAGGTCTTCAGGACACCAGTGAATTGAGCTTAATGAGGAGTTTAAATTCCTCTATCTCATTCCCAAAGCTCCAGGATCTCCACTGAAGAGTGACCAAAACCCTGAAGACCTATCCATTCTGACTGCATTGCATGATTCTATTAAATTCAGCTTTGCTCAGCCCATTTTTATGCATTGGAAAATAAACAAACTCACTTTCACTGCTGCTGGCAGCTGTTGCCGAACCAGATGACATTCTCATTTGTTACAGATAATTAATCGAGTGGAATTTTCATTACCAACGAATCAAGTCAGGCTAAGCATCTGAAGTTTTGTTTGCCTTTGGGTCCTACCCAAACAAAATCTTCATTATGAGTGAGCATCCTCTGGGCAGAGGAAGGGAGGGCAGGGGGAGAATGGCTTCTATGGTTTGTTAAGTCCTGCTACTGGGCCAGTGGAAAGAGCATTGCTCTGGGAATCAGGAGATCTGGGTTCTAGTCCCAGTTCTTCATGCAGCTGGCTAATTATAAGATAATAGTACTCGTTAAGTGCATATTATGTGCCAAGCCCCGTACTAAGTGCTGAGGTTGATACAAGAAAATCAGGTAAGACACAACCTCTGTCCCACATGGGACTCATGGTCAAGGTGAGTTTGTTCAGGCATTCCCTGCCCACCTAGTCATTCATTGCACTCTGTGCCCCAGAGGAGACAAAACTAGCACCACTAGCACTAGAATCAATTTCTCTCCTCAGGTTCCTGATCCTAGAGCCTTAGGATCCAAGTTCATACACTGTTTCTGAAGTAGTGTGGCTTAGTGGAAAGAGCCTGGGCCAGGGAGTCAGAGGACCTGGGTTCTAATCCTGGCTCTGCCATTTGCAAGTTATGTGACCTTGGGCAAGTCATTTAACTTCTCTGTTAACTCACCTGTAAAATGGGGATTAAATCCTAAGAATAAGAATAATAATTATTATGGTATTTGTTAAGAGTTTACTATGTTCCAGGCACTGTACTAAGCACTGGGGTAGATACAAGATAATCGGGTTAGACAATGTCCCTGTTTCACATAGGATTCACAGTCTTAATCCCCATTTTACAGATGAGATACTACTCCCTTCTATTTAAACTGTGAACCCCACGTGGGACAGAGATTATATCCAACCTGATGATCTTGTATCTACCACAGTATTTGGCATATCAAGCACTTAAGTACCATAATCATAATTATTTTTATTATCATTATTGCATGTTTGCAAGGAGACCCTAGGGCAAGTCAGGATGTCAGTCTTCTCACCTTCCAAATGGGAAAAGTAGAGTTGTGGGCAGGAATGGCAGACAGAAATTGGGAAATGGAGAAGATTCAGTTGGGTACATGGAGAATGAAGCTCATTGGGGACAAGTACTGGGAGGAAAGGGCACCTAGGGCATTAAAACAAAATTTGCAATCCAAGATGGGAAGGATGGCTCTAAGCCAGTGTGTCTCAAAAATGTCTTGAGCTCAGAATGGATCACAGGCTGAAGGCAGCAATGAAGTCTGGAACCACCAATATAGCCCGTGCTCTCATTTTTGTCAGTTTTCTTACACAACTGTTAAAGTTGCACAAGAAAGCAACATCGTCAGGGGGCATGGCAGCTACCAGCATAAGGGGCATGATTCTTCTCTGGAACTGGCCACATGGGAAGGGCAGACACAGGTTTCCAACACTCTATGCCCCTGTGTTACTTGTGTGGAAGGAGAATTGACAGTCTAAAGTAGCTCACAAATGATGCAGTAATAAGTCACAGGCATGCAGAGAACCATAGAAATACTCAAAAAGTATGAAAATAAAATAAATGTTTCCAGGATAAGAGTGTCCTCAGTGTCAAAGGCAGCTGAGAGGTCAAGGAGCATTAGGATGGAGTAAAGGCTATTGGATTTGACAAGAAGAAGGTCATTAGTGACCTTAGGGCAGTTTCCATGAAGTGAAGGAGGCGGTAACCATATTGAAGGGGTCAAGGGGAGAATTGGAGGGGAGGAAGTGGAGACAGTGGGTGTAGACAACTTGCTCAAGGAGTTTGGAGAGAAATGTTAGAGGTATTACTCCCTCCTATTTTGACTGGGAACCCCATATGGGTCAGGGATTGTATCCAACCTAATGATCTTGTATCTACCACAGTATTTGGTACATCAAACACTTAATAAGTGCCATAATCATTATTAGTAGTAGTAGTAGTAGTAGAGGGAGATAAAGGCAATAACTGAAGGGAGCTGTGGAGTCAAAGGAGGGTTTTTTTTAGGATAGGGGAGACATCAGAACGTTTGAAAGCAGTGGGGAAGTGAACAATTGTTTCTCACATAAAACAGAAACTCCTGACCATTAGCAACAAGGTTCTCTGCCAGGTCTCTCCCTCTTATCTTTCCACTCTCTTCTCCCATTATGCACCAGCTCTGACTCTCGCTTCTTACAAGTCTTACCTCTCCCAATTCTAATGCAGTGCTTACAGCTTTTTGCTATGTGAAACTCCCTCCATCCTCAAATGTGCCAAACCAAGTGCCTCTTTACCTTCAGAGCCCTCCTGGGAATGCACCTCTTCCAGGAGGCATTCATTCATTCATTCATTCAATCTTTTTTACTGTGCTGGACTGCCCTCCCTCCTCACCTCCGCCACACTCTCTTCCCCTCTTCAAAGCCCTACTGAGAACTCACCTCCTCCAAGAGGCCTTCCCAGACTAAGCTTCCCCTTTTCCCTCTGCTCCCTCTCTGCCCCTCCCTTCACCTCCCCTCAGCACTGTGCTAGTCCGCTCATTTGTATATATTATTACCCTATTCATTTTGTTGATGAGATGTACATCCCCTTGATTCTATTTATTGCTATTGTTTTTGTCTGTCTTCCCCGATTAGACTGTAAGCCTGTCAGTGGGCAGGGATTGTCTGTATCTGTTGCCGAATTGTACATTCCAAGCACTTAGTACAGTGCTCTGCACACAGTAAGCGCTCAATAAATACTATTGAATTTATTGAGCGCTTACTGTGTGCAGAGCACTGTACTAAGCCCTTGGAAGAGCACAATATAAGAGTTGATAGATATGCTCCCTGGCCACATCAAACATACAGTCTAGAGGGTTAGACAGACATTAACATAAATAAATAAATTATGGATATGCACATAAGTGCTGTGGGCTGAGGGAGCTAATTCAAGAGCAAGAGCAATGCAGAAGGAAGTGGGAGAAGAGGAAATGAGGGCCTATGAATAGGCCTCTTGGAGGAGATGTGCCTTCAATAAGCCTTTGAAGGTGGGGTGAGTGATTGTCTGTAGGATATGAAGAGGGAGGGCATTCCAGGCAAGAGGAAGGACATGGGCAAGAGGCCGGCGGTGAGATAGATGAGATCAAGGTATGGGTGAGTAGGTCGGCATTAGAGGAGAGAAGTGTGTGGGCTGGGTTGTAGTAGGAAAACAGCAAGGTAAGGTAGGAGAGGACAAGGTGACTGAGGGTACTGATGGAAAGGAATTTCTTTTGATGCAGAGATGGATGGGCAACCATTGGAGGTTCATGAGGAGTGAGGAAACATGGACTGAAGGTTTTTGTAGAAAAATGATCTGGGCAGAATGAAGTATGAACTGGAGTCGGGAAAGACAGGAGGCAGGGAAGTCAGTAAGGAGGCTGATGCAATTATCTAGGAAGGATAAGGTAAGTGGTTGGATTGACATGGTAGCAGTTTGGATGGAGGGGAAAGAGCAGATTTTAGCAGTGTTGTGAAGGTCAAATTTATTGATAAATTGAATATGTGGGTTGAATGAGAGAGATGGATTGAGGATAGCACCAAGGTTACGGGCTTGGGAGACAGGAAGGATGGTGGTGCTGTCTACAGAAGCCGGGAAAGTATTGGGGAGAACAGGGTTTGGGTGGGAAGTTAAGGACTTCTGATTTGGACAAGTCAAGTTTGAGGTGTCTGTGCGACATTCAAGTAGACATGTCCTGGAGGCATGAGGAAATGCGAGACTGCAGAGGAGGAGAGAGATCAGGACTGGAGATGTAGATTTGGGAATCATCCACATAGAAATGGTAGTTGAAGCCATGGGAGCGAATGAGTTCTCCAAAGGAGTTGGTGTAGATGGAGAGTAGAAGGGGACACAGTACTAAACCCTGAGGGACTTCCACAGTTAGGTGTTGGGAGGCAGAGGAGTAGCCTGTGAAAGAGACTGAGAATGAGGGGCCATAGAGAGAAAGAACCTGGAGAGATCTAGTTTATAGTCTAATCTGCCCAGTTTCCTTGTGATGCAATCCTATCAGGCAACTCAATGCTAATGTGTATTTCTGGCTTTTTTTATATTTGTTTATTGACTTGCTTGCTTTTGTTTGTTGTTTTATTCATTTATATCTATTCTCTTATTCTTTTATTTATTGGCTTTAAAGTAGTTAATCAGCTCTCAACCTCCTACTTATCTACTCTCCTCCCACTACACCCAGTTTACCCTCTTCAATTTTCTCAAGCTAATCTACTTGTTGGGCCTTGTTCTTGCCTCTCATGCCACCAACCCCTTGTTCACACCCTCCCCACCGTCTGTAACACTCTGCCTCTTCAAATTCAACAAACCATAGCTTCCCCATCTTCAAAGCCCTTTTGAAATCACATCTCCTCCAGGAGGCCTTCCTCAATTAATTTCTAATCTCCACCCCTGGCCCCACCCTCCTGTTACTTGAGCACTTAGGTAATCTCAACCTCCAGTCTGAAGTTTGTTTTAATGCCTGTCTTTTTCACTAAACTGTATATTCCTTGAAGGTGTGGTTCTTGCCTAATAATTCTACTGTACTCTCCCAAGCACTTAGCTCAGTGTTCTGCACACAATAGGCGCTTGATAAATAATATTGCTTGGTTGGATGAGTACATTTGTCAATTTCTGTTTGCTTGTCTCCTCCATTAGGCTGTGTGTTGCTCCAGGTTAGGAACTGCATTGTTCATCTCTACTTTAGGCTCCCACAAACGCAGTAACAGGCTCTGCACACAGCATTCAAGGAATACTGGAGATGATGATGACAAGCAGTCTGTGAATAAATACTCCCTTCTTCTTAGGAAAGCAGCATGGCCTAGTGTAGAGTCCAGACCTGGGAGTTAAAGGACCGGGTTCTAATCCTGGGCTGCTGTGTGACTTTGGACAAGTCAGTAAACTTCTGTATGCCTCCATTACCTCATCTGTAAAATGGGGATTTAAAGTTGTGAGCCCGGTGTGGGACAGGGACTCTGTCCAACCCGATTAACTTGTATCTACCCCGGCGCTTAGTACCTGAATACCACAGTTATTATTATTCTCTGGGCTTCAGGTTTCTCATCCCTCCTACTTAGACCGAGAGGCCCGTGTGGTATAGATACTGTGTCGGAAATGGTTATCTTGTATCTACCCCAGAGCTTAGTGCAGTGCTTGACACATAATAAGTGCTTAACAAATATCACAGTTGTTTATTGTTCTCCAGCTCCCTCAGATTTGTGACAGAAGGGTGGGAATGCCTCCAGGCCCCCCACTTTTTAATGGTGTTTGTTCAGCACTTACTTTGACTAAGGCATTGTACTAAATTCTGGGGTATTCATTCATTCATTCAATAGTATTTATTGAGCGCTTACTATGTGCAGAGCACTGTACTAAGCGCTTGGGATGAAAAAGTCGGCAACAGATAGAGACAGTCCCTGCCGTTTGACGGGCTTACAGTCTAATCGGGGGAGATGGACAGACAAGAACAATGGCACTAAACAGCGTCAAGGGGAAGAACATCTCGTAAAAACAATGGCAACTAAATAGAATCAAGGCGATGTACAATTCATTAACAAAATAAATAGGGTAACGAAAATATATATAGTTGAGCGGACGGGTACAGTGCTGTGGGGATGGGAAGGGAGAGGTGGAGGAGCAGAGGGAAAAGGGGAAAATGAGGCTTTAGCTGCGGAGAGGTAAAGGGGGGATGGCAGAGGGAGTAGAGGGGGAAGAGGAGCTCAGTCTGGGAAGGCCTCTTGGAGGAGGTGATTTTTAAGTAAGGTTTTGAAGAGGGAAAGAGAATCAGTTTGGCGGAGGTGAGGAGGGAGGGCGTTCCAGGACCGCGGGAGGACGTGACCCAGGGGTCGACGGCGGGATAGGCGAGACCGAGGGACGGCGAGGAGGTGGGCGGCAGAGGAGCGGAGCGTGTGGGGTGGGCGGTAGAAAGAGAGAAGGGAGGAGAGGTAGGAAGGGGCAAGGTGATGGAGAGCCTTGAAGCCTAGAGTGAGGAGTTTTTGTTTGGAGCGGAGGTCGATAGGCAACCACTGGAGTTGTTTAAGAAGGGGAGTGACATGCCCAGATCGTTTCTGCAGGAAGATGAGCCGGGCAGCGGAGTGAAGAATAGACCGGAGCGGGGTGAGAGAGGAGGAAGGGAGGTCAGAGAGAAGGCTGACACAGTAGTCTAGCCGGGATATAACGAGAGCCCGTAATAGTAAGGTAGCCGTTTGGGTGGAGAGGAAAGGGCGGATCTTGGCGATATTGTAGAGGTGAAACCGGCAGGTCTTGGTAACGGATAGGATGTGTGGGGTGAACGAGAGGGACGAGTCAAGGATGACACCGAGATTGCGGGCCTGAGAGACGGGAAGGATGGTCGTGCCATCCACGGTGATGGAGAAGTCTGGGAGCGGACCGGGCTTGGGAGGGAAGATGAGGAGCTCAGTCTTGCTCATGTTGAGTTTTAGGTGGCGGGCCGACATCCAGGTGGAGACGTCCCGGAGGCAGGAGGAGATGCGAGCCCGAAGGGAGGGGGAGAGGACAGGGGAGGAGATGTAAATCTGCGTGTCATCTGCGTAGAGATGGTAGTCAAAGCCGTGAGAGCGGATGAGTTCACCGAGGGAGTGAGTGTAAATGGAGAACAGAAGAGGGCCAAGAACTGACCCTTGAGGAACTCCAACAGTTAAAGGATGGGAGGGGGAGGAGGCTCCAGCGTAGGAGACCGAGAATGATCGGCCAGAGAGGTAAGAGGAGAACCAGGAGAGGACAGAGTCCGTGAAGCCAAGGTGAGATAAGGTATGGAGGAGGAGGGGATGGTCGACAGTGTCAAAGGCAGCAGAGAGGTCAAGGAGGATCAGAATGGAGTAGGAGCCATTGGATTTGGCAAGAAGGAGGTCATGGGTGACCTTAGAGAGAGCAGTCTCGGTAGAGTGGAGGGGACGGAAGCCAGATTGGAGGGGGTCTAGGAGAGAATGGGAGTTAAGGAATTCTAGGCATCGATTGTAGACGACTCGTTCTAAGATTTTGGAAAGGAAGGGTAGTAGGGAGATAGGACGATAACTGGAGGGGGAAGTGGGGTCAAGAGCGGGTTTTTTTAGGATGGGGGAGACGTGGGCATGTTTGAAGGCAGAGGGGAAGGAGCTCTTGGAGATTGAGTGGTTAAAAATAGAAGTTAAGGAAGGGAGGAGGGCAGGGGCGATGGTTTTAAGAAGGTGAGAGGGAATGGGGTCCGAGGCGCAGGTGGAGGGGGTGGCACTTGCGAGGAGGGAGGAGATCTCCTCTGAGGATACTGCAGGGAAGGATGGGAAAGTAGGGGAGGGGGTTGTTGGGGGGGGAGGGGAGAGGCGGAGGGGTGACTTTGGGGAGCTCAGACCTGATCGTGTTGATTTTCGTGAGGAAATAGGTGGCCAGATCATTAGGGGTGAGAGATGGGGGAGGGGGAGGAACAGGGGGCCTAAGGAGAGAGTTAAAGGTCCGGAACAATCGGCGGGGGTGACGGGCATGGGTGTCGATGAGGGAGGAGAAGAAGCTTTGCCTGGCGGAGGAGAGGGCAGAGTTAAGGCAGGAAAGGATAAATTTGAAGTGTGTGAGGTCGGCTCGGTGCTTGGACTTTCGCCAGCAGCGCTCAGCAGCTCGAGCATAGGAGCGTAGGAGGCGGACGGAGGAGGTGATCCAGGGCTGTGGGTTAGTGGAGCGAGAGCGGCGGAGGGAAAGGGGGGCGAGAGAGTCGAGATGAGTAGAGAGGGTGGAGTTGAGAGCGGAGACCCGCTCGTCGAGAGTGGGAAGAGAGGACAGGGCGGCAAGGTGAGGCGAGATGCTATTGGAAAGACGGATGGGATCGAGAGAGCGGAGGTCTCTGTGGGGCAGTAGCGAAGATTTGCAGGGGGAGGGAGTGTGAGAGATGAGGCAGGTGAGAAGGTTATGGTCAGAGAGAGGGATTTCAGAGTTGGTGAGTGAGGAGATAGTGCAGCGGTAGGAGATGACGAGATCGAGGGTGTGACCGAGTCGGTGAGTGGGCGCGGTATGGTGGAGGAGGAGGTCGGCAGAGTCGAGGAGGGATAGCAGGCGGGCGGCAGAGGAGTCGTCGGGTACATCCGTATGGATGTTGAAGTCTCCAAGGATCAGAGTGGGCAGAGAGAAGGAGAGGAGGAAGGTGACAAAGGGGTCAAGGTGGTTGAAGAAGTCGGAGGTGGGACCGGGAGGGCGGTAGATGACGGCGACACGTAACTGGAGTGGGTGGTAGAGGCGAATGATATGGGCTTCGAAGGAGGGGAAGGAGAGGGAGGGGGGAGGAGGGATAGTGCGGAAGCGGCATCGGGGCGAGAGGAGGAAGCCGACGCCTCCTCCCTTACCGGTGAGTCTGGGGGAGTGGGAGAAGGAGAGGCCTCCGCTGGAGAGAGCGGTGGCGGAGACCGTGTCTTCGGGAGAGAGCCACGTTTCCGAAAGGGCGAGGAGGAGAGAGCGGGAGAGGAAAAGGTCATGGATGAAAGGTAGCTTGCCTGTAATAGAGCGGGGATTCCAGAGGCCACACTTGAAAGTAGCTGTGGGTGCAAGGGGAGGAGGGGGGGAAGGGCGGGGGGGAGGGGAGGGTTTGGATGGGAAGGAGGTGGCGGGGCCCTGGACGAGGAGAGGGGGATGAGGGGTGGCGGTGGGACAAGAGGACTGGGATGGGGCATGGGTGGGGAAGAGAGAAGGGGGGAGGGGGTGAAGAGGGGGTTTGGTGGGGGGAAGAGTAGGGGGAGGGGGAAGAGGGGTAGCGCTGGTAAAGTGGGGTTCTAGGGCGGGGGGGGGGGGGAGGAGACAGAGGAGAGAGCGGGAAAGAGCTGAGCGAGAGAGGGGAAGGGGAAGGGGAGGATAGGAAGGGGCGGGAGGGGGGAGGGGGGGAGGAGGGACATGGCGAGGCCAGAGAGGTGGGTGGCAGCACTGACAACAATAAACAGTAATAAACGAAATCGGTAATATAGCAACATGATACAATATGATACAATACAGTGGTGCTAATATAGCAACATGATACAGTATGATACAATATAGTCGTGTTAATAAAAGGGGTGATGACCAGGGTCGGGGGTAGACTCGATTAAGGGGCGACCTGATCAAATTCAAAATCTGACGACAATAAACAATAAAAAGCGAGATCGCAAATATAGCAACATGCTACAGTAAGGCACACTACAATAGTGTTAATAAGCAGGCGATGACCAGGGTCGGGGGACGAGCCGACCCTACCCGATCAGACTCAAAGTCAAGCGGCCAGCGGCCGAGAGAGTCCCAGAGCTCATGACCAAATAACCCTGTGGCGGCGGGGGGGGCCCTGAGGTTGTCCGGGGTGGGTGGCGGCCGTAGGCGGCGGCTAAGGTAAGGTAACATGGTGAGAACAAGGACGTCGTCGCCCGGGGCGGGGGCGGGAGGGATGAATCACCTCAAGAGGGAAGAGGGAGTGAGGCCTTCCCAAAATGGCCGCCTCAGGCAGAGTGGGGGCTTCCTAAAATGGCCGCCTCGGGCGGAGTGGGGGAGCGGTTGGGGAGCACAATGTCCCCGGGCCCGAGCAGGGGGACACAATGTCCCCCGAGGACACAATGTCCTTGGGGCCGAGAAGGGGAGCACAATGTCCCCAGGATCGAGAAGGGGAGCGCAATGTCCCCGGGCCCGAGCGGGGGCGGGGGGGGGTGGACTGGAAGCTGGTGGCTGGGGGTCTATGGGGGCGAAGATCCGTAGTGTCGGAGTTCCCGAGCGGGGGTGCGGAGATCCAGGTTGTGAAAGGCTGAGGCGGGCGCGGGTCCGGACGGTCCGAGGCTCAGCTCCCCGGTGGAGGCGGAGGAAGCGCAGATGAGTCAGCGAGCGGTAGGCGAAGGGGGGCTTGTCGGGAATCGGGGTAGGGGCCGGGTGGGCCGAGGCTGCGCCTCAGGGGAGCAGAGATCCCGAGCCCACGAGGTAATGGCTCCAAGGGTCCGGGCGATGACAAGGCTCAGCTTCCCGGGAGAGGGGGGGTGGTCTCGGCGTGGATGAGTCGGCGGTCGGCGGCCAAAAGCCGCTAAAGTCGGCGGTCGGTGGCCAAAAGGCTGCTAAAGAGCTAGGCTGGAAACGGGGGGCAGGCAACCCAAGGAACCACCGCTTGGGAGGAGAGCTCCAGAGTCCATGTGGTGGTCGATTCGGCTGGGAAGAGGGGGCCCGGCGGTCTGAGACTTACCCCCAGGTAGATACAAGCTAATCATATTGGACCCAATCCATGTCCCATGTGGGGCTCACCCTCTAAATCCCCGTTTTGCAGATGAGGAAACTGAGGCACAGAGGAGTTAAATGATTTGCACAAGGTCACACTTCTCTTAGGGAAGCAGCATAACCTAGTGGAAAGAGTACCGGCCTGGGAGTCAGAGGACCTGGGTTTTAATACCGGCTCTGCCACTTGACTGCTGCATGACCTTGGGCAAGTCACTTCATTTCACTGTGCCTCAGTTCCCTCAACTGCAAATGGAGATTAAATACCTGTTCTCCCTCCTACTTAGACTCTGACCCCCATGTGGCACAGGAACTGTGTCCAACCTGATTATTTTATGTCTACTGCAGCTCTTAGAACAGTGTTTAACACATAGTAAGCACCTAATAAAGATGCTCTTCATTTCTCCAGAATGCTTCAGAATAAAAAAGGTTGGAAAGTGCCTGACTAGAGTGAATTTCCACTCCTTTGAAATGTGTCATTTGCAAGGAATTGGGCTTTAGTGGTGAGAATCGTTTCTGTTTGGGCTGAGACAGTGCGGACTGGGAATATTTGATCTGAGAGACTATAAACAGATGTGTTACAAAGTGGCTTAAACATTCTAATTGTTCAGCCTAAGTGACTGTAATGCCTCATCTGAACTTACTGACAAACTACTGGAGATGAAATTCTGCCAACTAGAAAGCTGAATGCTCTGAGTGTGCCTTCTACTTCTGGCTCTGTAGGTGCTACTCTGACTCTGGAGACCAGAGAAGGTGGCCAACCATCCAGTTCTGTATTTGACCAGTGATTTTTCAGCAAGTCTGTCCCTGTCCGGTACCTTTAGGTCCAATATTTTTTATCCAAAGCACCCAGCTTCATTCCACCTCAGCTCCTGCCCCTGAGTGCCCTGACTCAGAAACATCCCCATGTTCAGAGGAACTTGAAAGGGAACCAAAAAGACGCTGGAACGAATGGTGGGGGTAAGATCAGGGGTCCCCAATCAATCAATCAAGGACATTTATTGAGTGCTTACTGTGTGCAGAGCACTTGGGAGAGAACAATACAACAGGGTTGGTAGACATATTCCCTGCCTACAATGAGCATACAGTCTAGAGAAACGATCTAGGGTCTGGTGAACTTGTGCAAAATGTTCTGTGTGACACCATTATTGTGTTATGTGGGGTGCCTGGCATAATACACCTGACATCACGTGTCTGGGTTTCCATCTTTCACAAGTGCCATCACTGGTGTCCCTAGTGCCAGACCATTTATTCTTAGGGTGGCGTGCTTCTGGGATAGCCACATTTTTCCCAGGAGTTGGGGAGGGAAACAGCAGAAGTATCCCTCTGGAGCCCTGCACAGGTTCAGGGAAGTCCTCGGATCCATCGGCTGCAGCCCTCCAGGGCCAGGTTGAACTAATACAAAGTCAAACCTGGCTGGGTTTGCAAAGCCTCTCCAGTCCCTTGTTCAAGTGGGATGCCGTTGTTGCTGGTATCAGGTCAGACTAGACTGGGCCCCAGAATTTCAGCCCTACACGTTTCTAGGCTGCCATGCCAAACCCTGTACATAAGGAAGTATCACATAAAAGGTCACCAATCCCCAAAACTCTACCCTGAGAAATTCCACTCCAGAAGCCCAGTCCAGGAACAAAATACCCTGCTGCTGAGTTTAATGTCATCTGACCCCACACGTGGTGTTGTCTATGATTCCTAACAAAACCCAACCCTGGCCTCCATTTTGGGGTTTTTTTTTTTTAATTTGATAAGCACTTATTATGTGCAAGGTACTGTACTAAGCTTTGGGGTAGACACAAACTAATCTGCTTAAACACAGTTCATGTCCCACGTGGGGGTCACAGTCTTAATCCCCATTTTACAGATGAGGTAACTGAGGCACAGAGAAGTTAAGTGACTTACCCAAGGTCAAACATCAGACAAGTGGTGGGGCAAGGATGAGAACAAGGTCCTTCTGACTCCTATGCATTTCCATTCCACAAGCAGAGCAACTCAAGCCTTGAATTGATTTGCCCAAACAGACCTCCTCATTTAGTAGATGTGTTCAGGACTCTGTCCCAACTCTCCTCTTGCCAGAGCAATGGAACCTATATAAGTCCAGGAGGTGCTTGGTAAAGTGGTGTTTGTGATGATGACAAGAGAACCAGCTGGCACAGGGATTTGAAGCCAATAGTTAAGAACTTGAGGATTTTTTTAGAGGAACCAATAAGAAGCCACTGTAACTTTTTGAGGAGAGAAGTTGTAATTGCAGATTGACATTTGGGGAAGCTTAAGATCACTGGCAAAAGGACTAACTGCATAGAGCACTGCATCTGGAAGCGGCATGGTATAGTGGTTAGAACATGGGCCCGGGAGTCAGAAGGTCATGTGTTCTAACCTTGGCTCCGCGACTTGTCTGCTGTGTGACCTTGGGCAAGTCACTTCACTTCTCTGGGCCCCAGTTACTTCCTCTGTAAAATGGGGATTAAGAGTGTGAGCCCCATGTGGGACAGGGACTGTGTCCAACCTGATTACTTGTATCTACTCCAGCACTTAGAACAGTGCTTGGCACATAGAAAGTGCTTAACAAATACCATAATTATTATTGATTATTATCTCATCTTGCTACTCTCCTACTACAACCCAACTCAGCCCACACACTTGGTTCCTCTAATGCCAACCATCTCACTGTACTTCAGTCTCGTCTATCTCGCCACCAACCTCTAGCCCATGTTCCACCTCTGTCCTGGATCGCACCCCCTCCTCAAATCCAACAGCCATTACTCTCCCACTCTTCAAAGTCTTATTGAAGGCACATCTCCTCCAAGAGGCCTTCCCTGAATTAAGCCCTCTTTTCCTTTTCTTCAACTCCCTTCTGCATCACCCTGACTTGCTCCCTTTATTCATCTCCCCTCCCAGCCCCACAGCACTTATGTACAGATCTGTAATTTATTTATTTATCTATATTAATGTCTGTCTCCCCCTCTAGACTGTAAGCTCATCATGGGCAGGGAATGTGTCTGCTATATTGTTATATTGTACTCTCCCAAGTACTTAATACAGTGCCCTGCACACAGTAAGCGCTCAATAAATAAGATTGACTAACTGACTGATCCCAGCACTTAATACAGTGCCTGACACATAGTAAGCTCTTTAAAAAAGGTGCCAGCTGAAGGGGTTATTTGTGAGGCTTGTCAATCAATTAATCAATCAATCAACATATTCTACTGAGTGCCTACTGTGTGCAGAGGACTATACCTATCATTAAGCACTTGGGAGAGTACAGTAAGAATAATAGATCCGATTCCTGCCCTCAAGGATCTTACAATCATGTGAGGGAGACAGATTCTAAAACATATTACAGGTAGGTGGAAGTGATAGAGTACAATGATAATAATAATAAAAATTATGGTATTTGTTAAGCACTTACTATGTGCCAGGCACTGTACTAAGTGCTGTGGGGATACAAGCAAATAAGGTTGGGTCCAGTCCCTGTACCACGTGGGGTTTACAGTTTCAATCTCCATTTTACAGATGAGGTAACCAAGGTACAGAAAAGTGAAGTAATAATAATAATAATAATAATAATAATGGCATTTAAGTGCTTACTGTGTGCCAAGCACTGTTCTAAGTACTGGAGTAGATACATGGTAATCAGATCATCCCACGTGGGGCTCACAGTCTTAATCCCCATTTTAGAGGTGAGATAACTGAGGCATAGAGAAGTTAAGTGACTTGCCCAAAGTCACACAGATGACAAGTGGCAGAGCCGGGATTAGAACCCACGACCTCTGACTCCCAAGCCCGCACTCTTTCCACTATGCCACGCTCCATTTTACAGATGAGATAACTGAGGCACAAAGAAGTTAAGTGACTTGCCCAAGGTCACTCAGCAAACAAGTGGCAGAGCTGGGATTAGAACCCATGACCTTCTGACTCCTAAGCCCGTGCTCTATCTGCTACACTATGCTACTTCCTAATAATAATAATTGTGGGATTTGTTAAGCATTTACTATGTGCCAGGCACTGTACTAAGTGCTAGGGTGTATATAAGCAAATTGGGTTGGACACAGTCCCTGTCTCACATGGGACTCACAGTCTCAGTTCCCATTTTACAGATGAAGTAACGGAGGCCCAGAGAAGTGAAGTGACTTGCCCAAGGTCACCCAGCAGACAAGTAGCAGAACTGGGATTAGAACCCATGATTTGAATCCCAGGCCTGTGCTCTATTCACTACACCACACTGCTACCCCATAATGATATGTAGATAATTTTATCCCACTTCTCAAAAACCTCCAGTCCACTTCGAACTGAAACTTTTCACCATTGGACTTAAAGACTCAATCAGCTCACCCCCTCCTACCTGACCTCACTCATCTTTTTTGTTTTTAATGGTATTTGTTAAGTGCTTACTTTGTGCCAATCACTGTACTAAGTGTTGGGGTAGTTACAGGATAATTGGTTTGGACACAGTGCCTGTCCCACAGAGGGCTCACAGTCTTAATCCCCATTTTCCAGATGAGGTAACTGAGGCACCGAGAAGTTAAGTGACTTGCCCCACTTCATCTTCCCCTACAACCCAGTCCACACACCTCACTCCTCTAATGCCAACCTACTTACTGTACCTCAATCTCATCTCTCTTTCACAGAAGCAGCATGGCCAAGTGGAAAGAACACAGGCCTTTGAGTCAGAGGACCTGAGTTCTGATCCCAGCTCTACCACTTACCTGCTATGTGATCTTGGGCAAGTTACTTGGCTTCTCTGTGCCTCAGTGTCCTCATCTGCAAAATGGAGGTTCAGTACCTCTTCTCCCGCCTAATAATTATAATAATAATTATGGTATTTGTTCAGTGCTTATTATGTGCCAGGCAATGTTCTAAGCATTGGGGTGGATTTGAGCAAATTGGGATGGACACGATCCCTGTCCCACGTGGGGCTCACAGTCTCAATCCCCGTTTTATAGATGAGGTAGCTGAGGCACAGAGTAGTGAAGTGACTTGCCCAAGGTCACACAGCAGACAAATGCAAGATCTGGGATTAGAACCCATAACCTTCTGACTCCCAGACCCGTGCGCTATGCTGCTTCTCTTAGGCTATGGTTTTAGACTATGCTCTTACTTAGGCTATGTGCCCCATGTGGAACCTGATTAGCTTATATTCATCTTAACAGTACATTGCTTGGCATACAGTAAGTGCTTAACAAATACCACTATCATTATTTCAATAATGACTCTTTGTTCATGTCCTCCTCCTGCTTGGCCTCCCTCCCACTTCAGATCTGACAGACCACAGCTCTCCCTATCTTCCAGGACCTACTAAAATCAGACCTCCTCTATGAAGTCTTCTCTGACTAGCCCTCTGATACTTATCCCACCCTCATCCCCACCCCCACAGCACTTATGTACATATCCTTACACTCTGCTGGTTTCCCTACCTGTAATTTATTTTAATGTCCATCTCCCCTACTAGATTGTCCTGCTTGGTGCTCCCTCCCTCTTCATATCTGACAGACCACAGCTCTCCTTATCTTCCAGGCCCTACTAAAATCAGACCTCTTCTACGAAGTCTTCTCTGACTAGCCCTCTGATACTTATCCCACCCTCATCCCTACCCTCCACCCCCAGCACTTATGTACATATCCTTACATTTCACTGCTTTCCCTACCTGTAATTTGTTTTAATGTTCATCTCCCCCACTAGATTGTAAGCTTCTTGTGGGCAGGGATCATGTCTACCAACTCTATTGTAGATTATATTTGCTTAGTGCAGTGCTCACCCATGTCCTGTCTCTGGCCTGGAATGCCCTCCCTCCTCATAACTGACAGACAATTACTTTCCCCACCTTCAAAGTCTTTTGGAAGGCACTGATTAAGCCCCCTTGCCTCTTCTCCCACTCCCTTCTTCATCACCCTGACTTGATCTTTTTATTCAACCCCCTCCCAGCCCCATAGCACTTATGTACATATCTGTAATTTATTTATTTATATTAATGTCTGTCTCCTCCTCTAGACTGTAAACTCTTTGTGGGCAGATAGTGTGTCTGTTTATTGTTATTTGTACTCTCCCAAGCACTTAGTACAGTGCTCTGCATAAAGTAAATGTTCAATAGATACAGTTGACTGACTGACTCTGCACACAGTAAGAGTTCAATAAATGCCATTGATTTATTTATTGATTGATAAATAAATAAGTCTTTGGGGATTGTGAGTAGTTAAGTGATTAAGTGCCATGGAAGTACTGAAGTGGCAGATGAGGGAATATAAAGTAGGGAGATGAGAAATTAATCTGGGAAGACCTTCTGGAGGAGATGTGATTTCAGAAGGGCTTTGAAAATGGTTAAGCTGATGGAATAGGAGAAATCTATGTCTGAGTTGGGTTAGGTACATTCCTGCCTGTAGGCAGGGGTAGAGGTGGAGTAGGAAGCCACATAGCCTACTATAAAGAGCACACAACTGAGTCAGGACACCTGGATTTGAATCTCAGCTCTGTCACTGGTTTGTATGACCTTGGGCAAGTCACTCCCTGTGCCTCAGTTTCCCCATATGCCAAATGGAGGTAAAATAGATTATGAGGCTTTTGTGGGACAAGGGACTATGACTGATTTAATAATCCACCCTAGCACTTGGTAAATAATAAGTGCTTAATAAATGCCTTATTATCATTCTTATCATTGTTCTTATTATTATCATTATTATTACCTTTAGAGAGCCTTTCCAGGTCAAGGACTTGGTGATTTTAGTGCTTTTGCACCCTCATAACACTCCCATCTGCTATGAAGGGTAAGAGAAGAGATTATTCTTCCATTTTCCAAGTGGGAAATAGGTCCAGCAGTCAGTGCTTGAACTGGTAATCAAACCCAGGTTTCCCAGTACCCCATTCCAGGTATAGTCTCTCAGCCTTGCCTTTCTCCCTACACCAAGATTTCCCTCTCTAAGCCACCCACTGGAGATTTTCTCTTTTTGCTCTAGACTGTATATTCGTTGAGGGCAGGGAATATGTCTGCTAATTCTGTTGTATTGTACTTTCCCAAGTGTTGAGTGCTCTGCACATAGTAATTGATTGATTGATTGCTTTGCCTTACAGAATGAGCTGAGGCCCAGCCTTCTCCCTCCTTGGTTAATGAGAAATTAAACCCAGTCAATCCTGGCACTACCAGGCCACCTTGGCTGCCCTCTGGGCATCTAGGGAATCCTTAGTGGACATGTATGTCCATCCTGCCTAGAAGTCTTATTTCATTTCAGTGTGGTTACCCTCCCCTGGGGTTCTACCCTACCTTGGCCCAAGAGTCAGGGATATTTGATGAAGAGGCTATAGGCAAAGAACAGGTTAGGGCGATCCAGCTCCTGGCCCCTACTCTTCCTCCTCCCTGGGCTCTCCTCCTTGCCTCTTGAAATCTTTGCCACCAGCCTCCTCTTTTAGGTATCCATCATTACTCAACAAGTGGCAGTGCCTTGATTTCCTGAGTTTTATTTCTGGCTCACCAGAGGGGACAGCCTTTAGGACCAGGCCAGAGTCCTGTCCTGGGAGTTCTGTGAGGTGTCTGGAGACGTATGGAGACGTGCCTGTACAGGTACAGCTGCAGCTTAAACTGAGCATCTCCTGATGTGGCTGCAGACAAGGAAACTCCTACTGACCTCTTCCGTTCACACTCAGAAACTGCAATCTCCTGGAGATGGGCCCGCTGGCAAGGAGGCAGAGGCAGCCAAGGGCTGCCCAGCCTACCCAGCAGCAGCCTTACACTGGAGCAAGTGGAGCAAATATTCTCGGTTCCATGGCTTGGAGGAAGCCCACAGAACTACCCTTGAACAGGCCCCTTTCCTGGATTTGGAACAGTTGCAGGAATATGGTGTAGATGAGGAAAGATGAGTCGGTCAGTCTGGAAAAAGAGGGACCGGTTCAGTAATCAGAACCCCTGACCCTGTAGTTGCTACAGTAGCAGGTAGAGTGGGAGCTGTGGCAGGAACCAGGGAAAGGGAGGCATGAATCTCCTCCCACCTGGAGCTGCTGTAGCTGCTGCCCAACTGGGCATCACGGTTGGAAAAATTTCATTCATTCATTCAATCATATTTATTGAGTGCTTACTGTGTGCAGAGCAAAGTACAATTCAGCAATAGAGACAGCCCCTGCCCACAGTGGGCTTACAGTCTGGGGTCGGGGGGGAGACAGACATCAAAACAAGTAAACAGGCATCATTATAAATAGAATTATAGATATATACATATAATCATATATATGTATACATATACATATATGTAAGTGCTGTGGGGGGGGGGATGGAGAGCAAAGGGATCGAATCGAGGGTGACACAGAAGGGAGGGGTAGCTGAGGAAAAGGGGAAGGCATCTTGGAGGAGGTGCACCTTTAATAGGGCTTTGAAGTGGGGAAGAGCGATAATTTGGCAAATTTGAGGAGGGAGGACATTCCAGGCCAAAGGTAGGACATGGGCCAGGGGTAGGCAGCAAGACAGGCAAGATAGAGGCACAATGAGAAGGTTAGCACCAGAGGAGTGGAGTGTGTGGGCTGGGATGTAGGAGAGGAAGGAGGAGAGGTAAGAAGGGGCAAGGTGATGGAGAGCTTTGAAGCCAATAGTGAGTAGTTTTTGTTTGATAAGGAGGCTGATAGGCAATCACTGGAGATTTTTGAGGAGGGGAGTGACATGCCCTGAACATTTCTGTAGAAAGATAATCTGGGCAGCAGAGTGATGTATGGACTGAAGTGGGGAGAGGCAGGAGGTTGGGAGGTGAGAAAGGAGGTTGATGAAGTAATCCATTCGGGATAGGATGAGTAAGCCTGTCAATGGGCAGGGATTGTCTCTATCTGTTGCTGAATTGTACATTCCAAGCGCTTAGTACAGTGCTCTGCACATAGTATGCGCTCAATAAATACTATTGAATGAATGATTGTATTAATGTGGTAGCGGTTTGGATGGAGAGGAAAGGGCAG
This sequence comes from Ornithorhynchus anatinus, assembly GCF_004115215.2. Lineage (NCBI taxonomy): Eukaryota > Metazoa > Chordata > Mammalia > Monotremata > Ornithorhynchidae > Ornithorhynchus > Ornithorhynchus anatinus. The sequence continues at coordinate 12,568,104 of NC_041750.1, forward strand.
ATCTTGGCGATGTTGTGAAGGTGAGATTTGGTGACGGATTGGATATGAGGGGTGAATTAGAGAGTGGAGTCAAGGATGACAACAAGTCTGTGGGCTTGTGAGACGGGAAGGATGGTTGTACCGTCCACAATAATGGGAACGTTTGGGAGAGGACAGGATTAGGGAGGGAAGATAAGGAGCTTTGTCTTGTACATGTTGAGTTTTAGGTGGCAGGAGGACATCCAAGTAGAGATGTCCTGAAGGCAGGAGGAGATGCGAGCCTGGAGGGAGGGAGGGAGAACAGGGGAGGAGATATAGATTTGGTTGTCATCCGCATAGAGATGATAGTTAAAGTCATGGGAGCGAATGAGTTCTCCAAGGGAGTGAGTTACTCGAGGGATGGTGAGTGAGAAGATGGGACATCAGAAGGAAATTGCCATAGTCACAGCTTCACTCCCTGGCATGGCCATCTGCCAGCCCTGGTCATAATGCTGAACATTTGGGGGTTGCCCAGTCAGGCAGAGGACTAGTGAATTCTTCTTCCTGGTGCAGAAGAAGCTGGCACTTTAAAAAGTGGGAGAGCAATTAGCAGACTGAACTTTGGGTGCTTCTGCTCCTTCAGTAAGGCCTTCTGAGGGAGCCAGCAGCTGACAGTCATGCCAACCTCAACTGAGAAACTGATAGCCCACTTTCCTGGGGTTCAGCGCTAAGGTAAGTTCACCCCAAAGTCAAGCAACTCCATAATAAATCCTAATTTGGAACACTGAATCTGCCAGCTCAGCCGTCTGTGTGTGTGTGTGTGTGTGTGTGTGTGTGTGTGAGAGAGAGAGAGAGAGAGAGAGAGAGAGAGAGAGAGAGAGAGAGAGAGAAAGAGAGAAAGGACTCAATGGCCTAGTGCTTTTCAAGGATTGACTCCCTTGTAAATGAAAGGCTTTTGATCACCTTGGAGACTCCAAGGAAAGATACAGGTTTGTGGTCTGCTCCTTCTGCAGAATCCCCTCCCAACTTACAACCAACCCCCAGGCAAGTCATTTCTGAGGTTTGCAGTAGACTAGGAGCCATGACAATCATTGCATCAGGGAAATTTAACAGGCAAAAGGGTCTCTTATTGATCAAAGTTGTCCAGGGTGCAGATGTGTGTGTGAGAGACAGAGAGACAGCTTGAGGGCCTGAGTGTATGTGCCTATGTGTCTGAGGGAATGTATCTATGTATATGATGCAGTATTGGAACTGAAGTCCCTGAAATGAGTGAATGAAATGAATGACTCTGAATCTGGGGAAGACAGATAGGGGCCAGTGGAGGCCTTTTTGTCCTCTTGCCTCCATCTCCCTAAGGGTGTTTCAGAGAAGGTAATGCCCTCTTTCCTGAACCTGTGGGAGTTACCCATCACCACAGAAAAGTTTGCTGGGGTGGGAACCCCAGAAGTCACCTACCCATCCTCTTTTCTGTTGAGATATGTAACCCCAGTCCCACAGTCCCACTTTCCTCCCTAGTTCCTACAGCTTTCCAGCTCCCTGTACCTGCCCTCTGTCTCTTTGGTCCCTTCATCAAAGCAGAATGGCTTAGGGCATAGAGCACAGGCCTGGGAGTCAGAAGGACCTGGGTTCTAATCCTGCCTCTGCCATATGTCTGCTGTGTGACCTTGGGCAAGTCACTTCACTTCTCTGGGCCTCAATTCCCTCATCTGTAAAATTGGGGTTAAGATTGTGAGCCCCATGTGGGACAACTCTGTCCAACCTGTTTAACTTGTATCTACCCCAGCACTTAAAGCAGTTCTTGGCACATAGTAAGCACTTAACAAGTACCATCATTATTATTCACCCCCACCCTTCAGTCCTCCTATAGCTACTCTTTTAAAACTGATTTATTTTTATAATAGATCCACCACTGCTGGGTTCTATCACGGACCTTGCTGCTTCTGCCACTGTCTCCATCACATCTATGGGTGGTGGCCCCCACCTTCTAAGGACTACAAAATAATAATTATTATTATTATAGTATTTGTTAAGCACTTATTATGGGCCAGGCACTGTACTAAGCACTGGGCTTACAGCTAATCAGGTCAGACACAGTCCCTGTCCACATGGGGCTCACAGTCTCAATCCCCATTTTACAGATAAGGTAGCTGAGGCACAGAGAAGTGAAGTGATTTGCCCAAGGTCACACAGCAGACAAGTGCAAGACCTGGGATTAGAACCCATAACCTGACTCCCAAGCCTGATCTCTTTCCCCTGAGCCATGCTACTGGGGGCTATTTTGTCCTGAAGTGTTTGCAGTGCTTTCACCATGTGTAAATAATTTTTGTCTGCTGTCTTGCCCATTAGATTGCAACTTTGAGGGGAAAGAGCAAATGTCTTGCTTCTCTTCCAAGTGTTTAGTACAGTGAGTAGCATTCAGCCGACACTCAATAAAAGCTGCTGCTGCTGCTGATGATGGGAGCTAGAGTGAAGCCAGAAGAGCCAAACTCCAAAGCTGGGTCTCTCACTAGCTCTCCTGCCACTACTCCTCTAACCTCTCTTAGACCACCACGTCTTTCCAGTTTTCTCTCCTGCTGCCCCTACCAAGGCTGCCAGCAACCCTACCTCAGCTTCTTCCTCCCCACCCACAACTATTATGGAATAGGACCTGAAGGCCAGTGAGGTTTATTCGCAATTAACAGGGTACCCTTAGTTACCTATGATGAATATTAATACACAGGCAGGCACTATGTAGGATGGAGGGAAAGGATTAGATGTTGCAAGACACGAATCAAGGCAGTTGCCTCAAATCTAAGATGAAGGACACAACTAGGGAGGCCAGTCAGCTGATTTTCACCTGTCTTGTCCCCTGTCAAACTCCAACACAGAGCCAGATGCTTTTATGTCTGGCTTTTCATTTTCAGCGCTGAGACTCGTCGCTGAATTCCACAGCTTCACACTAGCCTGGAAGGGAAACATAAAGACTCTGGAGCAATTGGAGAGGGGTTCAGGGTTTCCTCAGAGAAATGGTCTAGGATGACCTCAAATCCATAGTTCCACAAAATGGCAACCCATAACACCCTCCTGCTATGTTTTATACTGATGAGGGACAACCTCCACATCTATTCATCCCTTTGGGACCTGGCCAAGGCTCTATTCACCTGACCTAGGGAACACTACTAGTTTACAGATCCTAGAAGGCACACCAGGGATTCTGAGAAGTCTATTTGCCACAAAGCAAATGATGATGAAATCTCCCCCCGAACTTGTTACACGGGAGAGGAACACAGCGGAGGGAGGGAAGGGGCAAGCATGTTGCATGTGTTGCATGAATGGGCTTGTGCAGCTTGATGCAAGTGGGGTGTAGGAAAGTAGCATGGCGTAGTGGATGGACCAGGGGCCTGGGAGTCAGAAGGTCATGGTTTCTAATCCGGGTCCTGCACTTGTCTGCTCTGTGACTTGGGGCAGGTCACTTCACTTTTCTGGGCCTCAGTTCCAGAGCCAGTAAAATGGGGATTGAGACTGTGAGCCCCACGTGTCCAACACAATTTGCTTGTATACACCCCAGGGTTTAGTACAGTGCCTACCACATAGTAAGCACTTAAAAAATACCACAATTATTATTATTCATTCAATAGTATTTATTGAGGGCTTACTATGTGCAGAGCACTGTACTAAGTGCTTGGAATGTACAATTTGGCAACAGATAGAGACAATCCCTGCCCATGGACGGGCTTACAGTTTAATCTAATTATTATTACTAGTACCTATGTGTCTATAGGGAGGAGCCCAGTTGCCTGGGGTATTGAGTTGCTCAAAGAGGTGTGACTGCTGTTGTTGCTGATGCACCTGCCTGTGTTGGCCTGGAGAGGAAATAGAAACCTGCACAAGTAATATTTTATATATAGTACCTATACCAGCCCTATAATTGCAGACTGCCCACATCTACTTGCAGAACACCCACTCATACATGCCCCAGACCCACAAAAATAGTTTCCTTGTCCAGTCTGACCTGCAAATTTGCAGCCAATACCCATGAATACCTGCAGATGGGGCTAGGTAAACTGCAAGTCTTTACTACAGGATAGCTACTACGGGGGATGTACAGGAGGAAACGTATGCACGTGGCAAAGTGGTGCTGCCTGGGGTGAGGCTAGAGGGAGCAGACAGAAAGAGATGTGACTAGAAAGGGGAGAGATGAGGGGAAAAAGTACGGCAGGGAAAGGGCAGGCTCATTGTGGGCTGCAGCACAGTCCTAGTCAACAGACATCCTAATAGCTACTCTTTGATTCATTCATTCATTCATTCACAGCACCCCCCTGACCTGACCCACACACAACCTGAACATGTACCCTGACACTCAATGATTGACCCAACCCGCAACTTTGCTGTGTGTGTGTTGGATTGGGTAAAGAGCAGATGTGCAGGTCTATAAGTGAGGAATGTGCATGTGAGCATGGCATATTGGATAGAGCATGGGCCTGGGAGTCAGAAGGTTATGGGTTCTAATCCCGGCTCTGCCACCTGTCTACTGTGGGACCTTGGGCAAGTCAGTTCACTTCTCTGTACCTCAGCTACCTCATCTGCAAAATGAGGCTTGAGACTGTGAGCCCCATGTGGAACTCATGTGGGACAGGGACAGTGTCCAACCTAATTTGCTTGTATCCACCCAGCACATAGTACAGCGCCTGGCATATATTAAGTGCTTAACAGATGCCATAATTATTATTATTACAATACAACAGAGTTGGCAGAGTTGACATTCCTTCCAATAATGAGCTTATAGTCCAGAAGAGACAGGGATCTCTTGGGAAAGTAAGGAGAGAAACCTAAGCAGCTCTGGTCAGAATTTGCTTGTCACTTACTTAGGAATCTATTCTCCTTGGATATTCTTTATTTTCCTTGTTAGAGTAAACCTTCTTTTACCCACTCGCCCGGTTTTCTGTTCATCTGTTGGGGCGAAGGGATGGTAACCAAGCTCCACAGAAACACGTGACAATAGAGGAAGAAGAAACAAGTGACACTGGTGATCTCCCTAGGCAGAAAGCCTCAGCCTCAAGGGGCTTCTTGGGGAGGGCTGCACCCCATCTTGTCCCACTCACCTAGAGATCAAGTGATACTCTGATAGAAGTGATCCAAGGGGACTGGCTCAAAAGGGCAGAGGGGCTCTGGACTTAAGAAGAAAGGGAAAATAACTTCAAGGGATTTGAAACCTTAAGACTTATCTGGAAGTCTTCTCAAAGTGAGCCATCAGCCTTTCCTCAAACCAGGAAAGGTACAAGGGAAGCCCAACAGATCACATGGTCACTCAGACAGAAAGGTAGGGAAAAGGTCTTTTGGCCAACACCTGTATGGAGACGGAAGGGCTGAACCCGGGAAGGGAACTAAAGTGCAGCTGAGCAGAGGCCAGCCCAGGTACATCCAGCTGGGATTTAGTCCCACCAGGGGGGCTGCTTCTGCCAGAGCTCTGCCCTGGGCCACTGGTTTGCAAATGCCAACTCTTTCAGGAAATTACCATTCTCTGAATGACTTATGATTAGAAAAGAAACATGGGGCAAAATTTTTAATTAGGGTCTGTTTGGGGCACAGTCTCACTCTTACAAACCATAAAAGATGTAGGCAAAAAAGGGAAGTTGTTTTGCTCACTATTTACAGTGTGAATAGGAGACTTCTTCCACTTTCATTTACCTACTAACTACCACTTCCCTTCCCTTCTTTCCCTTCTAGTTCCTGGGCCAGGCCCACAAGTAAGTAGTTGGGTAAGGCCTAGAACCAAGGCATCTCACTTCCAGAGACCACTTTTCCACTCAGCAACATAGCTCAGTGTCCAGAGACCTGTTCAAATCCATCTCTTCCAGGCTTCTCCCTTTACTCAATCAAATCTGCTTGATGGGAAGAAGAGAGGAGCCAGGTGTTTTGCAAACAGCATGTGGCTGCTGAAAGCTTCTGGCTGTCTTTTGTGATTTCAACAAATCACCAGCACTTAAGCAAAGTGGTCAGAAAATTACAGGTTGTATTGCAGAGGAAGAGAGTGAGAATGCCAAGGGTTGAGAAAACTGAGGTTTTTGTGGCTGTAATACAGAAACCACTACTTGACAAGCCCTGGTGGCCTGGAAAGCATCAGATATTAGTTAAATGCCTGGAAGATTTCATGTTGGATGGCATAATCGAGCACTCTCAACAACAGCCACATGATTTTCCTTATTATGTCCCTTCAGGGATGGTTTGGTTGGTATTTTATTTTGTTGCCAAGATTAAATCCAGGGAAAAGAAGCTTCTCGGCAGGACACTCACTCTGGGGCTAACAGGCACAAGGACTTCAAAGCCGTCTGGTTCTTTGCCAGGACAGAGAGGGTTTAGTCTCTCGGGTGAGGTTACAAGGCTTTCTGGGAGATCACCAATGTAGGTGGGGGAGCCCAGCAAACTGTTGATGTGGGGCTATTTGGCCCGGCTCCTCCTTGTTCATACTCAGTAACTACCAGAGGGAGCTGAGCTTCCACTATGCCACAGCAGGCTAGGATGGGGCATCCTGGTTTCCAAAACAGTTTGAGAGAGAGACCGGCAAACTCCTAATCAATCAGTCAATCAATCCGTTGTATGGTGGGGTGGAATCAATCACTGTGTTCACAAAGTGAACACTTACTGTGTGCAGAGCACTGTCCTTATAGCTTGGGAGAGTTCAATGTAACAGAGTTGCTAGACACTGCCCATAACCAGCTACTTTGAAAGACTTCAAGTTCAGTCCTATTGTGGTGGTGTGGGGTGAATCTAGAACAGATTAATGGTAGGTTTATGTTCTCAACCCCTTAATCAATCAGTGGCATTTATTGAGTGCCTACTCTGTGTAGAACAATATACTAAGCACTTTCCCCAGTGAATCCTTGAGAGGTGGCATTATCTGCCCTTCCAAGTGGGCAGAATGGATTTTCTTGGTTCTGACCATTATCATCGTTAATTGTATTTCTTGAGTACTTAGTGAATACCAAACCTTTGGTATTCACTAGTATTCACCAGTCACATGCTGCCTACAACAGAAGCAAGACACATAAGCATGCCCTCCAGGAGCTTACAGTCTAATAATACTATGTTTCAAGTACTGTTCTAAGTGCTGGTGATAGATACAAGATAATCAGATGTAGTCCCTGACCCACATGGGGCTCACAGTATAAGTAAGAGGGAGATGAGGAAACTGAGGAAGAAAGAAGTTAAATCACTTGCTCAAGTTCATGCAGCAGGCAAATGGTGAAGCCAGGATTAGAATTTAGACCCAAGCTCTTTCCACTAGGCTACATTACTCCCCAAGTGGAGTGATCAAATAAAAATTATATATGAACAGTGAGAGCAGAAGGAAGAACAAGGATATAACAGAAAGTACTACTATTAAATCGGGATGAAATACCTGATTAAATAGCTGAATATACAAATAAAGCTATACATAGTATATAAATTCACATTGTATATAAGTTCCAAGTATAAGAATGAAATATAGAAATTCCATGAAGCAGGGTGGTCTTATGGGCAGAGCACAGGCCTGGGAGTCAGAAGGATCTGGGTTCTAATTCCAGCTCCACCACTTGTCTGCTGTGTGACCTTGGGCAAGTCACTTCACTTCTCTGTGCTTCAGGCCCCTCATCTGCAAAACAGAGATTAAGACTGTGAGCACCCTGTGGGACTTAGACTGTGTCCAACCTGATTAGCTTCTATCTACCCCTGTGCTTAGTACAGTGCCTGGCACATATAACAAATACCATAAATAAAGGCTTGATGTGATTGGAGTGTTATGCATTAACATGGAAAAGCTTCCTAAAACAAGTGGGATTTAAAGAGGTCTCGGAAGATGGGGAAAACTGTGAGCTAGTAGAGTCTTGAGGGCTGTATGGGAACTTCAGGATTGGAGAACAATGTATGTGAGAGGCTGGAGGTAAACAAACCAAGAGCAAAGTGCAGTTAGAATCTGAGAATCTTCCAGGTTCCCCACAGGGCCTCACAATAGCAGTGAACACTGAGGAGAGTCTTGAAGGAGGGGAGAGAGAAGCTTTGCTTTCAGGACAGTGATCAGTTACTCCAGGCCTGGGAAGCATGGAAACATATTCAGAGTCAGGAGTAGATGAGGGGAAGGACACCACTGAAAGAAGCTGAGCCCCCTAACAGACTGCCTTCTTTGGTTGCAGATCTTCTAAGCAGGGAGGTCTTTGGGGATTCCAGTCACCATTATTGACTGGAATGAAAGTCTGCCCCTCTAGACTGTAAGCTCGTTGTGGACAGGGGATGTATCTACCAACTCTGTTGTATTATATTCATTCATTTATTCAATCATATTTATTGAGTGCTTACTATGTGCAGAGCACTGTACTAAGCACTTGGAATGTACAATTCGGCAATAGATAGAGACAATCCCTGCCCAACAATGGGCTCACTGTCAAAACGGGTTGACAGACAACAGAACAAAACAAAACAGAACAAGTAGTCTGGCGTAAATATCATCAAGATTAATAGAATCATAGATATATACACATCATTAACAAAATAGAGTAATAAATAATATATAAAAATATGCACAGTGCTATGGGGGGGGGAGGGGGAAGAGCAGAGGGTGGGAGAAGAGGGAATGGGGAGGGGAGGAGGAGCAGAGGGAAAGGGAGGGCTCAGTCTGGGAAGGCCTCCTGGATGAGGTGAGCTCTCAGTAGGGCTTTGAAGAGGGGAAGAGAGTTAGTGAGAAGCAGCTTGGCTCAGTGGAAAGAGCCCGGGCTTGGGAGTCAGAGGTTATGGGTTCTAATCCCGGAACCACTGCTTGTCAGCTGTGTGACTTTGGACAAGTCACTTAACTTCTCTGTGCCTCAGTGACCTCATCTGTAAAATGGGGATTAAGACTGTGGGCCCCACAGGGGACAACCTGATTACCTTGTATTCCCCCCTAGCACTTAGAATAGTGCTTTGCAAATAATAAGCACTTAACAAATACCATTATTATCATTATTATTATTATTTGAGGAGGGAGGGCATTCCAGGTCAGCGGTAGGACGTGGGCCAGGTGTTGACAGCGAGACAGGTGCGAACAAGGGACCGTGATGAGGTGAGCAGCAGAGGAGTGGAGTGTACAAGGTGGGCTGTAGAAGGAGAAAAGGGAGGTGAGGTAGGAGGGGACAAGGTGATGGAGACCTTTGAAGCCAAGAGTGAGGAGTTTTTGTTTCAAAGTGCAGTGCTTTGCACATAGTAAGTGCTCAAAAAATATCACTGCTGCTGCTGCTGATGTTGCTTGCAGAGAGGAGAAGATGAAGCAGGGGTACACAATAAATGAAGAGTCAGTAAATGACATCAATGAAGAGTCAATCACCTGGGGAGATATACAGAGCAATTGAGCAGGGATGAACTTGCTTTATATTAAATTTGGTTTGACTGTCCATCACCTTCAAAGATTCTACCCCCAACCCCAGCCCAATCAAGTCCTAGATGCTGATTCCCCAACTCCAGACCCCAAGAGTCACTTTCTCAGAAGGAAAACCTTGGTTGAAGTGGAGTCCCCCAAGAGATGGTATCTAGAGAACACAGTCACAAGTGAAATAGAGAATGGTATGTGAGACTCAGGGTCCATGCACCATCAGTTGTTATATTCACCAGCTCTTGAGCCTCATGACATCAATCAGTCAATCAATGGTATTTATTGAGCCCTTACTGTGTGCAGAGCACTGTACTAAGCTCTTTGAAAAGTACTCTACAACAGAATTAGAGAAGCAACATGGCCTAGTGGAAAGAGCACTGACCTGGAAGCCAGAGGACCTAGGTTCTAATCCCAGCTCTGCCATTTGTCCGCTGTGTGACCTTAACTTCTCTGAACCCCAGTTTCCTCATCTGTAAAACAGGGATTAAATCCTACTCCTTCCTACCTAGACGACCCATGTGGGATGGGACTGTGTCCAACCTGATAACCTTGTATCTAACCCAGAGCTTAACTTGTTTTATGCTGTTGAGTCATTTCCGACCCATAGCAACTCCATGGACACATCTCTCCCAGAACACCCCACTTCAATCTACAATTGTTTTGGTAGTGTATCGATAGAGCTTACTTGGTAAAAATACGGAAGTGGTTTACCATTGCCTTCTTCCACGCAGTAAACTTGAGTCTCCACCCTCGACTCTCTCCCATGCTGCTGCTGCCCAGCACAGGTAAATTTTGACTTGTAGCAGATTGTCTTCCACTCACTAACCACTGCCCAAATTAGGAATAGAACTGGTATGACTCTGCTTGACTCTCCCTCCCATAAACGAGACCGGTAGGTACTGGAAACTCTCCAGTTGTAATCCTGAGAGAGGGGAGTAAGCGCTTAACAAATCCCATAATCATTAGACACTTTCTTTGCCCACATTGAGCTTACAGTCTAGAGGGGGAGAATATCTTTCCAGTCAGTGGTAGTGACTGGCATCCCCAAAGACTTCCCTGCTTGGAAAATCTGCAACCAAAGGAAGGGGGGCTGTTAGGGGCCGCAACCTTAAAGGTTCTCTCGTGATAGAGGCTCTACAGCCTTCCTTGGCAACCTATTCCAATATGTTATCAATCAATCAATAGTATTTATTGACCACCTTCCATGTGCAGAGCACTATTCTAAGCTCTTGAGAAAGTACAATAGAGTTGGTAGACATGATCCCTGCCCTCAGGGAATTTATAATCTAATGGGAGAAGCAGATGCTAAAATAAATTTCAGATAGATGGAAGGAAAAATGGGTATGTACATGAGTTAATGCTACAGGCAACTGTTCAGGTAATTGTGAATGCACTAGTGTGTAAATGACCTAAAATGCCAAAGTGGCAGTTGGGGATATAATTTGGAGACTTCAGAAGTTAATAGGGGCAGACCTCCTGAAGAAGATGTGATTCAGAAGGGCTTTGAATATGGGGAGACCTGTGGTCTGGCAGAGTATAATGGGGAGGAGTTCCAAGCGGGGGAAAGCATGTGAGCAAGAGTTTGGTGGCTGGAAATACATGGATGAGAGACAAAGAGAGTAAGTTAGCTTGAGAGGAATGAAGAGTGCAAACTGGGGTGAAGTAGGAGAAGAGAGTGTATAAACAGGAGTTAACACCCTCGTAGTCTGGAAGTTCTTCTTTATGTCTATCTGGAACCTCTCCTACTGCAACCTAAGTCCATGTCTTAGTTTTTAGGCCTGCATGAGCACAGATAACAATGGTCAGCACCCTCCTCATACACTTGAAGACAGTTATAATTCCCCTCAGGTTTCTCTTTTACAAGCTAAGCATCAATTTTTTAAGTCTCCTCTCTTATGATCTCTTGTCCTTCCCTTTAAAAATCCTTCTCCAGTTTCTCCACATCCATTCAAAGTACAGTGACCAAAACTGGATTCAAAAGTATACATATGTGTGTGTGTATGTGTGTATATCTCTCTATATAATCTAGGTATGTATACACTTACACACACACACATACACTCACACCTTGCTTGTGTATCCTCCTGTCATCCATTCTCTTCACATGCCCTACCCAGACCTGTTTGTGTTGAGGTGATTACTGCATCAGTCTGGATTACTGCATCAACCTTCTTGCTGACTTCCCAGCCTCCTGTCTCTCCGCACTCCAATCCATACTTCATTCAGTTGCCCAGATCATTTTTCTAAAATAATGTTCAAGACATGTCACCCCACTCCTCAAAAAACTCCAGTGGTTGCCCATCCACCTCTGCATCAAACAAAAAGTCCTCATCATTGACTTGAAAGCACTCAATCACCTTGCCCCCTCCTATCTCACCCTGCTACTCTCTTACTACAACCCAGCCCAATCACTTCACTCCTCTAATACTAACCTTCTAACTGTACTATGATCTCGTCTTATCTTCCCGCCGACCCCTTGCCCATGTTCTGCTTCTGGCCTGGAACACCCTCCCTCCTCAAATCCAATAGTTACTTTACCCCCATTCAAAACCTTATTTTGAAGGCACTTCTCCAAGAGGTCTTCCCTGACTAGGCCCTCCTTTCTTCTTCTCCCACTTCCTTCTGTGTCACCCTAACTTGGTCCTGTTGTCCTCTCTGCCGCTGCCCCCCCCCCCAAGCCCACAGCACTTATGTGCATATTTTCAATTTAATTATTTATATTAATTTCTGTATGCCCCCCTCTAGGCTGTAAACTCATTGTGGACAGGGAATGTGTCTGTTTATTGTTGTATTGTACTCTCCCAAGCACTTAATACAGTGCTCTCCACACAGTAAGTGCTCAATAAATGTGATTGAATGAATGTTTAAATGCTAGGAGACTTACTTTGTTCTAGCAGCGTGGCTCAGTGGAAAGAGCACGGGCTTTGGAGTCAGAGGTCATGGGTTCGAATCCCCGCTCGGCCACTTGTCAGCTGTGTGACTTTGGGCAAGTCACTTAACTTCTCAGTGCCTCAGTTACCTCATCTGTAAAATGGGGATTAAAACTGTGAGCCCCACGTGGGACAATCTGATTCCCCTGTGTCTACCCCAGCGCTTAGAACAGTGCTCAGCACCTAGTAAGCGCTTAACAAATACCAACATTATTAGGACTATATTTTTTGTGATCCTTTCTTGCCACTTGACCCTGAAAATAGCTGCCTAGGTAACAGTTCTATGACAGCATTAATTCTGTGTAGCAAATGTAGACTGTGCTGTGTGTATTGCCTTCTCTGATGCAGGCTGCTACATTACCTTGGATTTCTTTAGATTTATCGTCATTCCATAGAGCTTGGCTGACTTAGTGAAGTAGTTTACAATCATTTGCATATCTTCTTGGCTAAGTGCCTTGAGGGCACAGTCATCTATGTTCAACTGTGTACTAATGACTGTCTCCAGGACTTTGGATGATGCTCAGAAGTCTTTTGAGTTAGAAGAGTTTCCCGGAGGTGGAGAAGCATAACACAGGCATCCAAGTCTCTTGTTGCATCCTCCCTCATGGCTACATAGACTAAATTGAACAGGACGGGTCCTTTCCACATACCAACTTTACCCTACTGGGTGCTGGGGAATGGGAAATGGATTGAAAACAGCATTCCCAGCTCTGACTTGGCTGGTCATGCCACCAATACTATGTGACTCTTGCATCAACTAGTGACATCTGAACTCCCAAGACAGCTAAACTGCTCAGGGCAGGCAAATTTACTAACTGATTTCCAGAGTCCAGATCTACTGATGGTGTCCGATGCTTTCTAAGGTGTACGAAAACTGTACAGAGATTCTAGTGTTGCTCCCAGCACTTTTCTTTTGCCTGACATGCTGGGAAATGCTTGTCTCCCATGCCACATTATAATCTGAAGCTACATTGTGAATCTGGGAGCATTCAGTTGACAACACTCTTCAGTAGTTGATACAGGCTAGGATCTTGCTGACACTGCACAGTAATGAGACTGATTCATCAATCAAACAGTGTTATTTATTGAGCACATACTGTATGCAGAGCACTGTACTAAGAGCTTGGGAAAATACAATATCACAGAGTTAGTAGATATGTTGCCTGCCCACTGGGCTTTTGATGGTGGGGCGGGGAGGAAGGAAGCTGGGTGAAATCTACTTCTTGGGAGCACTGAAATGGAATTGTCTCCTCCCCAGTTCCCTAAGACAATAGAGTAAATAGGCATAATAATGTCCATCTCCCCTGCCCTCAAGAAGATTACAACCTAGGAGGGGAGATGGACATTAAAATAAATTACAAGTAGGGGAAACCACCAAATTTAAGGATATGTACAAAAGTGCTATGGGGCTAGTTATCCCTTTAAGTCCATGATCTCATCTCTATCCTTTGCATCCAAGTCAGTGCCCTTGCCTTCCTGTCTCTCCATCTCTCTTGCACCATCAACCCCTAGCCCGGAATCATTCCCACAATCTGCTTTCTCCATTCTCGCATACATGCAACGGAAGGAAGTCCAGACATCAGGCCAATTTCTGGCATTTCAAATTCATTCTCCCCTGCTATAATCCAGCTCTCTCTTCCATTTCTCCTTCATCGACTCCCATGCCCACAATCCACTCACTATTCAGAACCTTTCATTCCCTCCTAAAGCTCCCTGTGCCCCTGGCTATCCTAACCAAGTACTTCGTAAACTTCCAAAGTGTCTTCATCACTCCCTCACCAATCTACTACCCTCTTTCCTTTTTGTCCTCCCAGTTGTCTTTCATGAGTGGGTCTCCTGTCTGCTCTCTAAATCCAAACCCTGGAACTCTGCTTCTGATTCTATCCCACCTCACCTCCCCAAAACACTTTCTCCCATTCTTCTTCTTCCATTACTTCTATCTCCAGCCTCTCATTCTCAAATGGCTCCTTCCTCATTGTTTTCAAATGCACTCAAAGCCTTCTCTGGATTCCTCTGCCCTCTCCAGCTATCACCCAATCACCGTACTCCAATTCCTGTCCAAAATCCTTGGATGGATTGTGTACACCTGCTGCCCTCACTTCCTCACCACCAACTCCCTTCTTTATCCAATATAAACTGATTTTTGCCTCATCCACTTCACTGAGGCCACACTCTCCGAGTTCAACAATAACTTCCTCATAGCCAAAGCTATGGGCTCTATTCTACCCTAATCCTTCTTGACCTCTCTGCTGCCTCTGACACCTTGGACCATTCCCTCCTCCTTTAAACATTTTCAGACCCTGGTTTTGCCGACCAGGTCTTCTCCTGGTTCTCCTCTTACCTCTATGACTGCTCCTTCTCAGTTTCATTCACAAGTTGCTCTTTCACCTCTCATTCCCTAACTCAGGATCTCCCACAGAGCTCTCTTCTGGGACTCCAACTCTTCCCAATCACTCCCACTCACTTTCTCTGGGAGCTGATCCACCTACCTGGCTTTAACTAGCACCTCTATGTGACGACTCCCACATTTACCTCTCCAACCCCAACCACTCAACAAATCTACAGTCCCACTTTTCCTTCAGCACATAGGCATGTGATGGTCCCTCTGACACCTAAAACTCAAAATGTCTAAAATGAAACTTCTTATCTTCTCTTCTTGTCTTCCTCCTAACTTTACTATCCCTGCCAATAACACCACCATCCTCCCTGTCCCAGAAACCCACACTCTTGGCACAATCTTAAATCTTCACTCTCTTTCAACCCTCAAATCTCCTTAATTGCTGAATCTTGCTGATTCTTTATAACATTTTCTGCATCCACCCGTTCCTCTCCACTTGAACAGCTACCACCCTGGTCCAGGTTCTAGTCATATCATGGTAAGACTACTACATCCTCCTCCTCACTGGCCTCCCTGCCTCCAGCCTCCCTTCTCACTGATGCAAGAAACATCTTCAGCACACATCTCTCCACACCTCAAAAATGTCTAATGGTTACCAGCTCCCTGCATGTCAAGCAGACACTCCTGTCCAATGACTTCAAGGCTCTCCACCAGCTTTCTCCATCCATATATATTGGTTTTCTTCACCCACTTTTCCCCAGCTCACACTCTTCTTTCCTCCCAAGGTTTCCATCTGATGATACCTCACCATCAACTCTCCCACCTCTCCATGGCTGTTCATCCAGCCTGAAACTCCCTCACCCCTCCAAATCTGTAAGAGCACAGCTCTCCCCATCTTTAAAGCTATGCTAAAATCACACTTACTCCAAAACATCTTCCTCAATTAATTCACAATTGTCCCAGCAATGTCAGGCCAACACCCCACTTTATGTGGCACCTCAGTTGTATCCTCACCACTTGCATACAGATATGAGTAAATGAAAAATATACATATTATTTATATATTTATCTGCACATTCAATTTTTTTGGTGTTTCATCCTGATATGTTTGTATTGCTTCCTGCTTAGACTTGTTCTTTCTCTGGCTTTATCATCATCATCATAACAATAACAATAATAATAATAATAATGATTATGGTATTTGTTAAGCACTTACTCTGTGTGAAGCTCTGTTCTAAGCAGTGGGGCAGGTACAAGATCATTTGGTAGGACACAGTCCTTATCCCACATGGTGCTCAGAGTCTAAGTAGGAGGAAAAAGTCAATTTTGTCTGTCTCCCTCATTTGAATGTAGGCTTGAGGAGAAGGAACATGTGTCTGGCTACTGTTGTTTTCTCCCAAGTACTGAGTACAGTGCCTAGTACCAAGTAGATACTCAATAAATATCACAAATTTCTCACTAAATGTTTTTCACAAGCTACTAATGGCTCTGGGTTGACAGTCAGTCTGAAAAAGACCAAAGTCATGCTTCAACCAAAGCCTGATACTGTAGCTCGTGCACTAATGGTATCCATTGATGATGTACAGCTTAAAGCCATCAGTAAATTCTGCTACTTGGGCAGCGTGCTCTTGCAAAATGCTGTTTTTGTATCACAAGATGCATTGGCATATTCAGCACAACTTTCAAAAAGCGGAGTCAGCCTAAAGACAAATATTGACATCTACCCTACTGCTGTCATCTCAACATCATTGTTTGGCTCTGAGGCCTGCACCCCATTCTTATACATATAGAGCAATGGAAACAGTTCCATCTATAATGCCCAAGGCAATAATCTTGCATAAAGTGACAAAATATTACCTGAAACTCCTAGGCCCTCCAACATAAAGAGGTCACTGGCATTCCTCTTCTGTATAATGGGGATTCAATACCTGTTCTCCTTCCTTTTTAAACTATGAGACCCATATGGGACAGGGACTGTTTCCTACCTGATTAACTTGTATCTTCCTTGCACTTAGTGAGTGCTTAAAAATGTACAATAATATTAATAACTGAGGAGATGATCACAGCTCAACTGCAATGGTGTGGGCATCCGATTTAAATGAATGATAAAATAATTCCTAAGATGATCTTGTATGGAAAGACAGCTCAGCACTAGAGCAGATTCCACAAGTGACCGGAAGAAAAGGAGCAAACACATGTCCAGAACAAATCTTAGGGTCAGATCTGCCATTTGGCTCAGCCCTTTGAATACAAATGCACTGCCACAGCAAAGGAGAAGTCACAAGGTGAAAGCCTGTTTAAAGTGCTGCAGAACAACCAGTGTTCAGAACAACCTAATGTGCACCATTTGTGGTCACTTCTGTGCTTCAAGCCTTGGCCTCCTCACACATCGACAGAAGACTGTCACCATCAATGAATCAGATACCAGGAAACTGAGAACAGATTAATGAATGGTAATCAGTCAATCCATCAGTCGTATCTATTGAGTGCTCACTGTGTGCAGAGCATTGTACTAAACGCTTGAGAGTACAATATAACAGAGTTGGTAGGCATGTTCCCTGCCCACAGTGAGCTTACAGTCTAGAGTGGGAGACAGACACTAATATAAATTACGGATATATACATAAGTGCTGTGGGGCTGAGGGAGGGGTGATAAAGGAAGCAAATCCAAGTGCAAGAGCAGTGCAGAAGGGAATGGGAGACAAGGAAATGAGGGCTTAGTCAGGGAAGGCCTCTTAATAATAATAGTATTAATGATAATTATGGTATTTGTTAAGTGCTTACTATGTGCCAGGCACTGTTCTAAGCGCTAGGGTAGATACAAGGTAGTCAGGTTGTCCCAAGTGGGGCTCACAGTCTTAATCCCCATTTTACAGATGAGGTAACTGAGGCCCAGAGAAGTGAAGTGACTTGCCCAAGTTCACACAGCAGACAAGTGTGAACCCATGACCTTCTGACTCCCAGACCCGTGCTCGATCCACTACGCCATGCTCATCTCTTGGATGAGATATGCCTTCAATAAGGCTTTGAAAGTGGGAAGAGTGATTGTCTGTAAAATATGAAGAGGGAGGGCATTCCAGGCAGAAGGCAAGATGTGGGTAAGAGGTTGGCAGGGAGATAGATAAGATCAAGATACAGCGAGTAGGTTGGCGTCAGAGGAGCAATGTGTGTAGACTGGATTGTAGTAGGATAGCAGTGAGGTTATGTAAGAGGGGTCAAGGTGATTGAGTGCTAGTGCTTTAAACCCCCTTGACTCGTCTCTCTCGTTCACCCACACATCCTATCCGTTACCAAGACCTGCCGGTTTCACCTTTACGATATCGCCAAGATCCGCCCTTTCCTCTCCACCCAATTGGCTACCTTACTGCTACAGGCTCTCGTTATATCCCGGCTAGACTACTGTGTCAGCCTTCTCTCTGACCTCCCTTCCTCTTCTCTCGCCCCGCTCCAGTCTATTCTTCACTCCGCTGCCCGGCTCATCTTCCTGCAGAAATGATCTGGGCATGTCACTCCCCTTCTTAAACAACTCCAGTGGTTGCCTATCAACCTCCGCTCCAAACAAAAACTCCTCACTCTAGGCTTCAAGGCTCTACATCACCTTGCCCCTTCCTACCTCTCCTCCATTCTCTCTTTCTACCGCCCACCCCGCACACTCCGCTCCTCTGCCGCCCACCTCCTCACCGTCCCTCGGTCTCGCCTATCCCGCCGTCGACCCCCGGGCCACGTCCTCCCACGGTCCTGGAACGCCCTCCCTCCTCACCTCTGCCAAACTGATTCTCTTCCCCTCTTCAAAACCCTACTTAAAACTCACCTCCTCCAAGAGGCCTTCCCAGACAGAGCTCCTCTTCTCCCTCTACTCCCTCTACCACCCCCCCTTCACCTCTCCGCAGCTAAACCCGCTTTTCCCCCTTTCCCTCTGCTCCTCCCCCTCTCCCTTCCCATCCCCTCAGCACTGTACTCGTCCGCTCAACTGTATATATTTCCATTACCCTATTTATTTTGTTAATGAATTGTACATTGCCTTGATTCTGTTTAGTTGCCATTGTTTTTACGAGATGTTCTTCCCCTTGACTCTATTTATTGCCATTGTTCTTGTCTGTCCGTCTCCCCCAATGAGACATATAGCAAATGGTTCATCTCCATATCCAATATTGCTTCTCCTCTCTAACTCCCAAAGATGGCATTCCCCCAGTCAACATGCACAGAGAGAAATTATCAAGGGGTGGAATCTTAGCATCCCAAACTTCACTGCTGAGGGGGTCCAGGGCACAAATGTCAGAGTTGGCTCATGGGGAGGAAAGGAGGAGGAGCAAATAGCTGCTCCCTTCCAAATCCCACTTTTGGCCCCAGGGCAGCTGCTGTCTCTGCTCAACTGAAAAAGAGAACCAAAGAAAACCAACAGAAGGCCAAAACAGGTATAAGGATGTGCAGACATGCCTGCAGCATAAGGAATGATCCGGCTCAATTTTCTCCTGTCACATGTGGAAGAAGCCTTTATGGCCTGTGGACTTCCTCCTCTTCCTAGGGATGCTATGTGGGAAAAACGGACAGAACTGTGGACCCTTAGGAAGAAGATACTTTGAATAAAAGATAGTTGGTTCTACTTAACATTAATGAATTTCCATTTTTTGAGCAAATCCCAGTTTGCTGGGTTTGGTCCAGAGCTTGTGAAAGCCCCTGATTCCACTTGCACAGGACAGGCAAATGTACATTCTTCTCTAGAAAAAAAATGAGGTTTGGGGAGATGGATTTGATCAAGAAGTGGGGGTGTGGAATTGGCTTCTTGAAAGAATGGAGCACAGGGGTTCTTCCAAATGTTGACAGCATGTACAGTTTACATCCCCGTCATTCAAGGCGCATAGCCATCAGCATTAGAAGATCCAGCTACCCAAAGGTCCTAGAAGATTTTGCAACCAAACCCCCAGGCTTTCCATACCTCACCTTCACTCCCCCCACCACACCTCCTCCACCCCATTCATGGAGACAGCCAAAGAGTAGAAATGTCCCTAAAGGCAGTCATTTGTTTGGAAACCCACCTTGTGGTAGTTGCCTTGACTTCTGGTGAGGACAGTCATCACTTTGCTTTGAGAGAAGGGGGTTGTTTTTCCCTCCATTGTTCGCTGCTCTTTGCTGACATAGTGCACCCAGCCAGAGGAAAGAGGAAAAACAGCTGCACATGGAAATATGAAAGAGGGTTGAGATCACAGTTGTAAATAGGTCTGACTTGAGCCAGTATCGATTTTGGTTTCACTGAGCTGTAATTAGATTGAACAGGGGAAGAGACGTATTAAGACGAATTAAGCTGTATCAGCAAAAAATAAGTTTAAGGATCAGTTACACCTGGCCAATTCTCTCCCCTTCTCCCACTTCTGTTTCTTCCCAGCTTCAGGCTTTACTAACCACCATCCAGAAAGATTATTGGACTCTCTTTGTTTTTTCCCAGTCTGTACCTTTCCTTCAGTCTGATAAAATAACCATTTATACTCCCCAGGCCAAGGATATATGTGTGTTTTTTTCCATGGGTGATTGGATAAAACTGCCAATTTCATTTATTATACTGCTTCATCTAGTAAGCTGGTAAGCTGTTCATTCTTATCTTCCAAACAGGTTAATAATGCTCTCTGAAATTTCTCCAGGCTTTTTCTTTTCAGGAGCCCAGAGTGCTTTCCTAATGTTATCTGTTCATTCTTCCCTGGAAAACAAACCTCAAAGGGGCCCAGCAGGCAGTTCCTCAGATTTGGAGAAGGGGTGAAAGTGACTTGAAACGCTGACATATAGCAAATGGTTCATCTCCATATCCAATATTGCTTCTCCTCTCTAACTCCCAAAGATGGCATTCCCCCAGTCAGCATGCACAGAGAGAAATTATCATGTGCCCATGAGAGGGCTGCACGTTGAATGCCAGTTTTTTGACTGCTGAAGCATTTGCCACTCCAGTACAGAATTCAAAAGTGCGGTCCCTGCCGTAGCATCTAGAGGGGGACATCACAGCCAGGGGGTGGTTGGAAGAGAGACTCTGGGACCAGTACTTGTGAAAAAGAAAGGGGCACTGTTCCCAGACTAGCATGGCAAGAGCTACAGCAGGGTCTGTTCTTTGCAGCAGATTCATACCTTGGTTTCTAATCCTAGAGAATTAGAGAATTCTCTAATCATAAAGAAGCAGCGTGGCTCAGTGGAAAGAGCACGGGCTTTGGAGTCAGGGCTCATGAGTTCGAATCCCAGCTCTGCCACTTGTCGGCTGTGTGACTGTGGGCAAGTCACTTAACTTCTCTGTGCCTCAGTTCCCTCATCTGTAAAATGGGGATTAAGACTGTGAGCCCCACGTGGGACAACCTGATTCCCCTATGTCTACCCCAGCGCTTAGAACAGTGCTCGGCACATAGTAAGCACTTAACAAATACCAACATTATTAATCCTGGTCTGTAGTCTTCCACCTGAGGGAAGTCTGAGCCCAGATCGTTTGGGTGGGGCTGCGGGAGGAGGGTTGGAGAGCCGGGCAGGGTGGTGATGGGGACAGAAATAATGGGAGCAAGAGTGTGAGATCTGAGCTCTGAAGTGCTGGAATCTGCCACATGCACGTCGGAGGGTTTTGGTTACTTCTGGGGGTGGGTTGAAGTCGCGAAACGTCAACCTTCTCGTAAAAGGTTTTTTTTTTGTTTCTTTGTTTTTTTGCAAGCATCTGATGCACATAGGGTAGGTCTCCTTCTAAACACACTCATCTTCTGCTCGCTGTGTACAAGAAAACTGGACTTGGGCATCTGGCCCCCTGTTGAAAGCTCTGCCTGAAAAGAGTGAGAGAGAGAAAGAGAGGGCGAGGGAGAGGGAGAGAGCACCTAAGTCCTTAGGATATTTGTTTCCAGCTGAAACTAAAGAGCATCAGGATCTGTTTCCCTGGATCTCCTGCCTCCCTGCTCCCTGTTCCTCCCTCAAGCCCCTATCAGGAACCCACCCTAAGGGCCAACTGGGGTCCAAATGGTTTGAGCTGATTCTCCTTTAGGAGAGTCTCCATTAGGGGCCTCCTGCTCTCCTGGGGATTGGCCAGCAGCTGAGGGGTTCCACAGTGTTCTTTGTTCCATTAGTTCAAGGAGTCTCACATTTGTCCACCAGATAGAAGGTTCCAAGGATCTGATGTGGGAGGTCAAAGTGTCTGGGCCCATATCTGGAGCATCTGGGCACCCACAGTCCCCTTCTCACCCAGTGTGTTGTTCCAGTTAAAAATGGCATTCTCCATGTCAACACTGGGGTCTTTGGGGTTCCCAAGGAGGGGAGAAAGGTCAGTGAAAAGTAGAAGTAGGGGAGACATGACACCCCTTACAGACAGACTTACCTCCATGCCTTCCCCACCCTGAGATCAGCCTAATGGGTCACTTTTGAGGAGGGCTCAGACCCCCAGGCAAGTCCTGGGTTTCAAAACTCCATGAGTCTCCCCTTCCCCTCTCCCCCACCCCATGGCAGAAAATGTAATTATAGCAGTAAGGGCTCTTCTTCAGACCCTCCCCTTTTGAGCCAGCCCCCTTGAGTCACTTTGGTCAGAGCATCTCTTGGACTCTAGGCAAGTGGGACAAGAGGGGGTGCAGCCCTCCCAGGAAGCCCCCTGGAGCTGAAGCTGTCTACACAGAGAGATTGCTGATGTCACTTGCTCCTTCTTTCTCTCTGGTCACATGTTCCTGTGGAGCTTGGGTCCTATCCCCCTCCTCAGTCCTCTCCCCACCAAACGAGCAGATGATCGGGTGAGCGAGTAAAAGAGAGTTTACTCACACCAGGAAAATGAAGGGAAAAGACTCCTTAGTACATAAAAGGCAAAAACAAACCCCATCTGAACTGCTAGGCTTCAGCAATCCACGGTTATTTACTAGCCAAAAGGGTTTCTTTGCTTACTTTCCCAAGAGGACCCTGGTTCCTTTCACCTGAAGCTTGCAAATGGTTGGCACACAGCTTCTGTACTCTACATCCTTCAACAAGGATGAGGGGGTGGCTTAAGAGTCTATGTACAACCCTAAGAGCTCATCTTCTGGTCTTTCCTTTCATATCTCTTTTTCATAGCCTTTACCCAAGTTTTCAGGTGATTGGTTCTCCCTCATTATTCAGGTGGGGTTCAGCAGATTCATAACTAGTCCACTTTGCTAAGTTACTAAGAGGGGCTTGAGGCTTTTAGCTAAATGATTTCTCCTATGCAGCTTCTCCCCTCCTCACTGCATTATCCAAAACAACAAAATCTCTCCTTTCTCTAGCATACTTATATGAGCTAGCTTTTAAGTAACTAACCCCAACTCTTCCCTTCCACTTTCTCTGTGACATTGATTTGGAACTCTCTCAATGAGTTACTCCACCAAGCTTGAGGATTTCTAGGACTTTTCAGACCTTCAGTCTATCCCTCCACCCATCTGTCTGCATATCTCCTTGTGCCAGGTTATATCATTAAATATTATAGGCACAGATGGGGAGTCCGGACTCCTAGTTGTTATTCCATTCCCAACTCCTTGATGATCCTAGCACTTCCAGTGCTCTGCGTGCTTTGAGATCCTGAGCAATGCTTGACACACACAAGGAAGCTGGCTGGGATTCTCTCCTCTTCATCCAACCCAAAAGTAGATGGGACAAGATGGACTAGGGGGTTCTGATCTCCCTCTCTACAGTGCCAACCCCACAAAAAAATTGACGGAGAAGCCAAATGAAGCTCACCATTCATAGGCTAGTTCCTGAGGCTTTGATGAGTTGGACTGTTAACATATGGAGGAAAAAAAACAACCTGTGAATCTACCCTACAGGGATTCTGAATGCTCACAACCCCCAGCTACTCACTGCCTCTCTTTAGAGATCTGACATTCAAAGTTGAAGGGGAATGGAGGATGAGGATATCCTGGGCAGAAAGATCAGGCAGGGTAGGGTGTAGAGGCATGAAAGAAGACTAAATAGGGCCCCTCAAATAACCCTGCTTATTCTGGGCCCTGAAATAAAACCTCTTGATTGGTTGACCAGTCCATACCTCTCTTCTATTGGCATCTAGTGGATAACCATCAGTAAATTAATCTGT
Source organism: Ornithorhynchus anatinus (assembly GCF_004115215.2). Lineage (NCBI taxonomy): Eukaryota > Metazoa > Chordata > Mammalia > Monotremata > Ornithorhynchidae > Ornithorhynchus > Ornithorhynchus anatinus. Next base: position 12,591,722 of record NC_041750.1, read on the forward strand.
TATCTCTATCAGCTCTGAGCTTCAAATTTGATAATTTCCTGAGCACTAGGCACAAGGTAGGATAGGCCAAAGATCAACTGACATTAATTTTTCCTTTCTCCTTCCTTACTCTAACTCTGGGGCCTCCCTAAAATTCACCTACTATGTTTCCTAATCTGTCTCCATCCCTCAATAGCACTAACTGATTCACCAGCACTTGCAAACATCCAGAAAAGGGATTTTTGGAAAAGGAAAACAAAAAAATATAATTGTCTTTACAGTATCGGATTGTCAATTTTCCTGGCTTCTCAACAGAGGTTGAAAGAAGTGTTGTTTTATTTGCAGAGTCACAGGGAACCAGTCCATTGGTCAACTGTAGCTATCCAAGCTGGGGCTGTTAGAAAAAGCATTCTGTAGTTTGTGTCCTGTGGTCCTAAATACCAGACCAGCCCTGGCTGAGGGAAGAGTATCATAAAGAAACAGAATCACTGGGGCCCTTATGGGATCCTAAAATGCCTTAAAATGACATTATTTATCTGCTTTTCACCTGGCTCTACCCTAAGCCCACTTGGCCCATCATTGCTTCCTGCCACCATGACTCCCCAACCCCTGGTGAACCCCAACTAACGGGATCCTGACCTTTTGCTGACCTCCTAGAGAAAAATGTCCCATTCATCATGAGAAATGATTGTAATTTGCCCCAGAAGTGGAGGGTCAAGAAGCCAAACCGGTACTGGCAATGAGGCTGGTGGTGCCAGTTACTCCCAAGAGGGATAGGGAAGGACAAAATAGAGCCCAAAAGAGGGGCAGCTACCTACAGCCTCCCCTCTGTCTAGCAGGTCAGGAAAGAACCCCCACTTCGGGTCTGCTGAGGTTACTTGTTTGGTTCTGCTACCTATCCTGGCAAAATGAATTACTCAGCAACCATGACAAACTTTTGAACAACCCCACTAGATGTTAAACTAATTCTGTAGGGAAAAGGGAGGCAGCGGATTGACTTATTTCCCAGTGACAAGAATGAATAAAATATCATTTGAGCCCATCCCCCTGCATTTTAAATGTAAAGAACAGGGAGTTGATCAAATTTAAGGTGAAGTTACCCCCACATTCTATGTGGCATATATTTTGTTAAGAAAGTCCTGGTTGTCTATTTTTACAGGATGGCTGAAAAATCCCCTTTTGTCACAAACTGACATTTGTCAGCATCCTATAAACAGGTCACTAGCCATGGCTATTTTACTGGTATAAACCCAGGGAAGGAGGTATATTAGAACCAATCTAGTACTAGGAGAGCAGGTATCTTAGACCCAACCTGGAAGTTGGTGGGTGGATTTGGCAGGGCCTGGGTAGGGGCCCCTGTAAAAGGGAGAGAGAAAAGAGCCAGCTGGGGAGGGGAGGGGAGGGAGCGCAGGACCCTGCAGCAGAGCTAATGCTCCTGTTCATTCTCTCTCTCCATGTCTCCATCTCTCTCCATGTCCCTCTCTCTCTCTTTCCCTCTCCATGTCTATCACTCCATCTCTCACCTTCTTTCTCTTCTTTTTGCATCTCTTTCCACCTCTCTCCCTCTCTGTCTATATTTATCACTCCATCTCTCACCCTCTTTCTCTTATCTCTCTGTGTCTCTTTCCATCTCTCCTTATCTCTCTCCATCCCTCACCCTCTTCCTCTCTCTGCGTCTCTCCATTTTTCTCCTTATCTCTCTCCATCTTTCTCCCTGTCTATCTCTCCTTCTTTCTCCCTCTCTCTCCCTTCGCCCCCCCACCCCACTCTATCTCCTGTGTAGCTTGCAAACGCAAAGAGCAGGAGCAGCAGAAAGATCGGAACCTGCAGCCCAAGAAGCAGCGGCTGGTCTTCACGGACCTGCAGCGCCGCACCCTGATTGCCATCTTCAAGGAGAACAAGCGGCCGTCCAAGGAGATGCAGATGACCATCTCCCAGCAACTCGGCCTGGAGCTCAACACCGTCAGCAACTTCTTCATGAACGCCCGCCGGCGGTGCATGAACCGCTGGCAGGAGGAGCCGGGCACCAACCCCGGCGGTGTGCCCTCCTCCTCCACAAGCACTTTCTCCAAAGCATGAGTCCCTTCCACCCTGCACCCCTGCCCCACCTTCCCCCTCCCACCCCAATGCACCCAGAATCATAGTTACACCCCCCCACCCCCCTCTTCCTCATGCCCCTGTCTCTTCACTCCAATGCACCAACCTCTTCAGCTCTTGCTGTACCAAAGAGGAGTCTGGGGCTCTGGAGGACCAAGCAGAAAATATCCCCCTGAAAAAATGCTCAGAATAAACTGAGGCAATGGCCTACTTCTCCGGCTCAGCTCTATGGGAGTCTGCTCAGTCGGCGCCATCTGCCCAGGCAATGCCCGGCTTCCTGCAAGGGGAGGAGGGTACCGGGGAGGGGAAAGACCCAGGCAATCCAGTCCGCTTGACTGCAGTTCCGAAGGACCTAGGCTGCTGGGTCCAGCTCTGCAGCCAGCTGCCTGGGACAGTCAGACTTGTTGGGCCTGGATCTGCTCCCCCGCACGGCAGGCATAATTGGGCTCCCTCTCGAACCCCTCCGGGCTCTCTCCAGGATGTGGAGCAAGGCCTGTCTGGTCTGGGGTACCTGGCCTGCCTGTCTTACTGGAGAAAATCCTCTCCTTCCTCCTCGCCTCCCTGCGGGAGGAGGGACCCCAAGTGACATCTTCACCGCCAGCCCTCTGGGAAGGTCTGGCACTGTCTCTGATCCTGCTTTCCTGCAGGGGCACAGTTCCTGCAGGGGCACATTTTGCCCGAGGGCCCGCCCAGGTGGAAAACCAACCAACCAACCAACCAACCGACTTTTGATGACGACCCACCCTCCGAAGCACAGGCTTCCCAGTAATAGCGCAGACAGTGCCATTCAGTGGCCCGGTGGGCTCAGCGACTCTGTCCCTGGGGGCACCCGACCGGCTCGGGGACCCCGGGAATTTGAGTTGTCCGGAGAAAAGGGAAGTCGAGTGCCAGCCCCGGGGGGGCGGGGAGCCCTGCAGCTCTCCCCGAAGTGCCATGACGGCTGATGAGCTCTATACCGGAGGCGCACAGGTGAGAGGGGAGAACGGGCCGGTGTTTAGACCGCTCTACTGGGCTCAATGTCCAACTCGACCACCATATGATCTGGGGCAAGTCCCTCCCCTCCCTCCTCCCTTCTTTTCCAGTTCAGTTTCTTCACCGTCTCCTGCCCATTGACGCCCCCAGGGCGCATCCTGAACCTGGCTGGAGAAGTGCGTCGATGGAGTGCTCAGATGCAGGGTGCCATCTACCCTCCGGGCGAAGTGTCTGACCTTGTTCTGCAAGGGCGGCGCCGGCACCCTGCCGGGTCGGAGAAGCTTCTCCACGGGGAGAGAGGGGAAGACCCACCCCTTCTTCCCTCTCCCCACCCACCTGGCCAATTCCGATGAAAGGAAGGAGCTCCTCGGAGCTGCACCCCAGGTGCTCCCGGGTACCAAAGATATCCAAATCCACCCGAAAGAAGACTCCTCTTTGGTCGGGGATTCCATCAACAGAAACTCCAAAGCCAAAATGGGCGGGGAGAAGGGCACAGTGAATTTGGGGAGCCTCCTTCCCCACCCCTCCATCCAGATGCCCCAACCCATTCCAGGGTGTCCAAGAAGAAAACAGGTCGCACTGTGTCACCTCGAAGCAAAGCGGGTCAAGAAGCACATTAAAAGGGACATGAATCGGGTATTCAAAAATAAGTAAATAATCATTTTTGTAATCCCCCTAGTAAGGAAGAGTGAAAGTGAAAGCCCCATCCGCCCGGGGACGGATGGGTGGGGCGGGCCACTCTGGCTCAGCAAAGTTCCCCTTTCCTGAAGGGTTTTACTTTTTGTTTCATCTCCCGAGCCCAAGCCGCCAACCCCCAGAACATTACAACCCTGCCCTTCCTGCCACCAGACCTCCCCACCACCTCCACCCCCCCGCAACCCCATCTCACCGCAAAGCCCTCTTCTGTCCTCGTCTCGTCTATCAAAGACGCAAACCAAAGGCAACCGGGATTCCTGTGATGCAGTCGAGAGGTGGGGAAGAGGGGAGCAGACCGCCAACTGCCCAACCTGAATCCCGTGGCAGAAATCCAAAAGAGCAGTTGGGGAAAAAAATGAGGGGAGGGGGAATGGATGTTTTAAAAGATCAACACACATGCACACACACACACAAAACAAACAAACAGAAAAACAATCCCCGCCCATTTTCCACAAGATGCAAGATTTATTTGTGCCAATAACAGCCTGCCTTAAACCCAGTTTGGGAAGACGGAACAGGCCAGCACGGTCTCCAGCCTCTGTGCTGACTGTACACTAAGCCAAGCAATCACCCGGCGAGATGGTCCGAGCAAACAACACAACCCATCTCCCTTCTCATTCACACCTCCCTCCACCCCAAACCCGGATCCCTTCCCCTTCCGCACACTTCCCGAAGTTCCCTCGTTCCCTCCTGGCCCGCCCTGCGGCACAGGGAGGGGAAACTAGAATTCAGGAGCGTCACTTGGGTTTGAGAGAAAAGGGACAGGAAGCTGAAACGATGCGGGTAAACTCGGGCTCCTCCCCGTATAGTCCCCCTCCCCCAATCTTGCGGCTCGATAGATTGTTTCCGTTCAATTTACTTTGCATCACCACCTAGGCACCTTGATGAAAAACAGAAAAACAGGAAAAAAAAAGGAACCAAGAAAGCAAAGAAGGGCAAAGTCCTTCCCCTGCCCTCCCTCAAATCCCCAAAGAGAAAAGAGCAACTCTGAACCCAAATGAATGCTGACTTCAGGGGGCTGGGCACAAACTGTCTCTCATTCTCCAAAGGGGTGAAGTGGGCCCGAGGGTGGGTGGAGAATTTGGAGGCAATTGCTAGAATGCTGGACTACTGTTCCTCTCGTGAGCAAGGAGAGACTGAGCCAACCTTGAAGACAGCAGCTAGCCATGTTTTGCCAAAATCAAGAAAGGGGTAAAAGGCAAAAAAAAAAAAAAAGAGAGAACCTTCTTCCCTGCCTAGCCCCCACCCCCACTCCCTTGTTATCCCCCAAATTGTCTTGTCTTGTGATGTGGTGATGATGACGGCGACGAAGGATGGTGGAATCTCGACGCCAACTTCGTAGTAGTATTCAAGGGCTGAGAGGCCATAAAGAGACACCCCTCCCTCTAGCCGCCACTTGCGTGGGGCAGGGGGATGGGGGGAAACTAGCTGAGCCCCATGCCCTAAGGATGCAAAAGACATTTCTAGTGAGACCCCAAGTTAAGGCTACCTCACTTGAGTTTTCAATTCTGTGATTGGAAAATCACGTCTGATACCAAAGATTTTGTTCCCCTTGTAGGGTCTGTGCTGGAGATGCCCCTTTCCCTCTGTATTTGTTAACAGGTACATCTGTCAGTCCCCTCTGGCCTTCTCTTTTGCCACCCCCAACCCTCTTTTCCCTCTCCTCCAGCCCTCAGTCTTCTCCTTTCCTGTTCCCCTAGCCCTTTTCCTGTCCCCAGAGAGAGAGAAGAGGATGGTAGCGAGTTTGATGAGTGCCTTTTTCTTATACCAAAGGTGTATGGTCATTTCTCTGTGTGTTATCTTGTCCTATAGTTTCACTGTTACCTCAGCTTTTTAAGCAGGTGGATTTGAGTAATGCTTATAGCCTTTGGGTGTTGGAGCAGAAAAACCCAATTAAACCAGTTGTAAGAACGTTCTCCCTTCTGAATTCCTGAATCTCCATCCCCTCTTGAGTCCTAGTTTTAGGATTCTGCCTGCCTCTTTCCCCCTTCCTAATGACCCCCTCCTGTGGCTCCACCCCCACCCCCATTCCTAGCAGCTCCTATCCCCTTCTCTGCCCTCTTCCCACCGTGTTCCCTCCCAAGTTTAAAGGAAGATGAGCTGCTGGACCCTTAGACCAAGCACATCTGGTTCCCATTTCCTCATTTTATGTCCCTCCCTCCTCAATCTGACCCATGGACCAGAGAGCTCTTCCCACAGCACAGAGCACTAAGCTAAAAGGCAGAGCAACCTCAGACTTCAACATTAAAATCCAGATGAGCTCAACTGGAAGGGTCTTGGAAATTCTTCTGTGGGGTGAGATGTTTCCCTAGCCCTTGGGCTTTGACTCCATTACTGGCCAGCCCATTTGCCTCCCTCCTCTCTTATCATTGGCAAACATCTTTCCTTCCCCCGATTACCTCCCCTATAGTTTTCAGATCAATCACACAGGACTCTGTCTGAAAATTCCTCTTGAAAATGGGCTGCTGGCTGGGAGATTTGCTATGTGCTCAGTCCCTGCTGGACAGCACCTTCCAGTTCATCCTTTAGGGCAAAGGCCCAGGAAGAAAGCAGGGTAATTTGAGTGGTGGCTTGCAGAAAAATTGGCAAGGGGGACTATTCTGGAACAGGGCAACCACCAGGAGGGAGGGAGCTAATGAAGCACAGATGCTTTGGGACTCAGGATCAGATTTTCCGTAATTTCTCAGGGGCTGGTCTTTGAGCCACCTAAATTAGTGGGTGGAAACAAACAGGGGTCTCAAAGACAAAGAGGTTCAGGATGGCCCATTGCCAGACAGCTCCACTTATAGCTGCACAACATTAAATGGAGTCTCTTTTTAATGGGACACCCCCCTCAATACTCCCTGAAATATATTGCATTTAGTAAATAGACACCCTGAGTTTTCTTAAGGATGAAATAACTTATTTCTTAAGTTAATCCTTAACCTAATAAGCTAAGAATAAAAGTTTTCAAATGATTGGACTCCTTTTTACAATTTATGCCTGGGTGTATGTGTTTGTGTCTCTCTGTATACATATAGAGGGACCTACACATATACATAAAGAGTTGACTGTGGCTTTGTAGAGGGATGTTCAGTATTTAACGTGCACATCCTTGTGACAAAACTATGATAGCCTTTTGGTTTTCCAAGCTGTAGTTTGCCCACTCCCAATGCTTCTCTTCCTTTTTCCTCTCTCTCACTGCCCAGCTTTGGGCCAGGTCCCAGGTCCCTTCTCACTGACATTGCCTCCCATAAGAGGGCAGACAGAAAGAGAGAGGTGAGGACTGTGGAATGGGAGATTTGAAACTGGGGAGGGTATAGCTCTATAATATTCCTCTTCTTCCAAATACCCATATTATCACAATATGGCTATATTACCAAACTTTACAGTTGCTTAAACCCAGTTTTCCAAATCCCATTTCCCCTTTAACTAATGGCTAGTTTTCATCTCTGCCCTTCCCTGAATCAGAGTGGTGGGCGGCAACATGGCCTAGTGGAAAAAGCAAGGACCTGAGAGTCAGAGGACCTGGATTCTAGTCCTGACTCTGTTACTTGCCACTTTGTTCTGTGACCTTGGGCAAGTCAATTAACCTCTCTGTGCTTTAGTGTCCTCAACTGGAAAATAGAGAAAAAATACCAGTTCTCCTTTCCCTCTTAGATTGTGAGCTCTGGGTGGGAAAGGGACTGGGTCCAATCTGATTATGTTGTCCCTACCCCAGTGTTTAGCACAGAGTAAGTGCTTAATAGGTACCATTATTATTAAGGTCAGCTCTCTTTCCAGTCCCAGACAGTTTTACTTTCCTCTTCTGATCCCTTAGCACAATGTTCTTTATCTTTCCCACCTTTCTCCATGGAATATTTTTCAGATATCATGGGAATCAGTAGGGCTGCCCTCTTCATTAGTCTCTGGGAGGCCCTGGAAAGGTCTACAGGACTCAGATCCAGAACACCCTCTCCTAAAGACCAAATCCTGTGGGGGTGTATGTTGGGAGCACTGACATTTACCAAACTTTCTGCTCCTACCAAACCACCCTACTCTTCCCAACTCCAAAGCAGAGGGTTCCACTTTTCCCTTCCCAGCCTGGGATGTTTCCTGCTCTGGCTCCACTCTCCCTTATATGCTCTCCTGAAGCAGGAACGCCTAGTATACCCCCACAACCCTTTCAGTCTTCTGCGCAATACCCAACAGGCTCATGATACCAAAGACATTCTTCCCCCAGGGAAAGCTTTCATTCCAGCACAGTCCCTCCAAGCCTTTGACAATTTTCTCTGAAATACCTCAAAATATTTAATGTATAGTTTATGTGATAAAAAATTACTTAGCTAGTTTTTGGAATTTGTGACTTGAAGCTTTATACTGTTAAATTATAATTTTGCAGGCGATGGCATGTTGTTATTTCTTTGAAGCGTTCAGTGGGAGACATATTGAATGTTAAGAAAATGAAAACTGATTAATTTCAAACAAAAATGAGAGAGAGACAGAAAGGCAGAAAAAAGAAAGGCCCGGGGGAAAAGGAGAGGGGGGAAGGGTGGAGAGAAAGAAGAGAGTGAGAAGAAAGAGAGGGGAGAAAGAGGAAAGAAATAAGAGAGAAAGAAATGAGAGTGAGAAAGAGAGAGAAGGAGAGAGAAGGACATGAGGCGTTTACAGATTTCGTATTTAAATAAGTCCTTAAAAAAAAGAGAAAGAAAAAATACCTTTCCGTTCTGATGTGTTACCTTTTCTGAGTCATGTCTTACAGAAGTATTTATTATTCTATGTGTTATGTGTTCAAATGTAATTTAAGAAAAAAGAAAAAAAGATGAAATGAAGATTTGATTTCTGCATGACAAATGTACTCTTTCTTGAAGCTAATGTAATAACTAGTCTGCGGGGAGGGGTGGGCGGGTGGGGGCAGGAAACTGAGATGTTCCATGGACAGAAATTTCAGTTCACTAGGACTCCTGCATGGACCATGTTCCCTAAGTCACATGATAGTGGGAGCTTCTGCTTATTTGATTTCCCCCCACCACACACACCGTTTTTCTTTTGTATATAATTGTGTTGTGACCACCTGGAGAGTTGGAAGAGGCAGCTGGAGAGGGACACAGGACAGGGTGGTTGGGAGGGAAGCTGGGCAGTGCCAAGGCACTGAACCCTTGGCAATGGGGCCCAAAGGGTTAGAACTACTTGGACCCTCCAGCAGTCAGGAGGGGCAGGATGAGAAGCCAGGCCTCCTCCACCTCCCCAAGAGTAATCTTGTCGATGTTGTTTCCTTGTAAGTCTCGATGCTTCGGTTGATGTTTTTATTTGGTTCACTTAGTATCAAATCACAAGTGTCTTGTTCAGAGGAGAGAGACAATCAGCCAACACAAGGCCTGTAGCTAGGCAGGGTTTGGAAGGGGGCCTAGGGACTCTGAGACAACAGAAATGGCAGAGCTGGGTCTTTGCTCAGAAACAGATTTCCCCTCTGTTCCCTTGATTTGGCCACTCCAGACCCAGAGGTTCTCAAAGCTCCTGTGCTGGGAGATCAACTTGGGAGAGAAGAAAGCAGAAAGGGGTTCTAGTGAAAGACCTTAAGGTTTTTCTTGGACTTTCTATCTCAGCCCATGAGCCTGATTTCCAATTCTAGCCCAGTCCTCTAAGGGGTATACAGGGATGATAAAAGGGGCAGTGTTGGGCCAATAACCACTGGCATGGCAGGGCCTTCCTCACAAAAATCCCTATCTACTTTTACCATCACCTACGTTTTGAGAGGCGGGAGGGGTTAAGATGTGGAAAGAGGAGGGGGAAGGGAAGGGAAGGGAGAGAAAGAGAAAAGACAAGAAGGCCAGGGCTCATTCCCAGCTATTTGCCCTGATTTTCTGCAGCTTTCTCGGCTCAGTTGGGAATAGAAAACTGGAGAAGGGGAACCCAGTTTTCCAAATCTCATTTCCCCTTTAACTAATGGTTAGTTTTCATCTCTGCCCTTCCCTTCATCAGAGCAGTGGGTGGCAACATGGCTTAGTGGAAAAAGCAAGGGCCTGGGAGTCAGAGAACCTGGATTCTAGTCTTGGCTCTGCTACTGAGTCAATCAATTCCAGGCATCGCTCCTCCCTGTGCCTCATGTGTCCCTCTGCTAAGTAGTATGAGGGAAGTGGAGAAAGGAAATAACCCCCCCAAACATTTAAATATACATTTCCCTTCCTCTAGGAGTGCTGCAACTGCAACTTCTGCCAGAGCAGAGTGGTTCTGCATGTGCAGCCATAGACATTTGTCCCTTCGAAGTGTTGGCCCCGCCATGCTGTGAGACCTCTTCAAATTTGGGGTTCAGGCAGGCCAGACCCCAAATTTTGGTCTGCCTGATGGGCTCGGGCTGGGAAGGACCTGGGTTGCACTGGGCCTTGAAAATCCAGGGCTCTAGATGGGGAAAAGTTGCAGGAGCTACCCAATGTGGAAAGTTGATGAACCCTCTGGAGCTGGCCCCACACTCTGGCCCTCAGACCTGGGAGCTAGGAGGTTTCCCCAACTGGGGATTCTGCTGCCATCATTCCTCTTTTATGGCTGTCTAAAGAGCCTGCCTCTTTCCCTTGCTGGCCCTCCCCTCATCTTTTTCTAGAACACCCAGGTGGACTCTACAAAGGCATGCCAGATTTTCCCCTGTATAGAAACAGCCTCTAGCTCTCCTCTCACCTGCCATGGGATGTTTTCTTCTAACCATTTTGGTCTGGAGTGGTGGGCTTTTTCTCCATCCTTTTAAAATGCCTCCCAGCCATTCTGCCAAACTGCTTGTGTTGCCCAGATGGGGGCGACCCTGCTCTTTGAGTTTGGAACACGTTTTCCTCTTTGGGCACAGGGGTCTGAGACTTGGGGTGGAAGAAGAGTTGAGATGATTGCAGTGGTGATAACGCCAGAACAAATAAATCACTTCTCCTCTCCCTTGGAGTCCACTCCTCTCCACTCCCTTCAAGGCCTCTCCCCTCTAGGGAGAGGGCTGGAGGTTGGGGAGGAGAGCTGCCTCTTTCTGTTTCACAGCCATGCTGGGGTCTAGCCAGCTACCCTTCTCTCCTGCCTGAACTGTTCACAGGCCTAATCTGATTTCCATTCCATTCTGAGGAGAAAGCCAAAATGTTCCAGGTCACCAGACCCCTTAAACAGAGGAAGAACACTGCCCTGTTCTCTAAGATGAGGGATTTCCCCCGACAATAGAAGCCCAACTCGAGACTAACAGGATCAGCATCTTCACAGCTTAACTTGAAGCTCCTGAAACAGCTCAAGGTTTTTGTTACTTTTGTGAAAACCTTGGCCTTGATTGTATCCCACACAAGCTAACTCCAGAACCCAAAGGGTGAGATCAGGTGTGGAGTGAACCAACTTCATTGCCCAGCATACAGCTCTCACACACATTAGCAGTCTGGTGGCAAACTGAGGCACAGTAGCCCAAATAAATCCATGTGAATCTCAACTACTCCCCACACTTCCCTCCTGCCAACTCCCCGTCTGTCATTGGCCCTTTCCTTGCCTCTTGGCTCCTTGAACCTCCTACTGGAAATTCCAAAGCCCCTTTATTCTATTCTTGCACCTAGCAGGAGACTCTCATTAGGAGCAAAATTAATCCATTCCAAGGATAGAGATTCCCCACCTCCAAGGGCAGCAGAGGGCAGAGGAAATGCAAGAAAGAGAGTCTCTGGACAGCATGGCTCATCTACCTCAGCACAGTCAGCCTTCCCAATCATGAATCTGAGGATTACAAGGATATGGAGACAGTGGGACTCATGAAGGCACTAGGCCATACTGAGGGTGGACAGGACAGGGCCTCCTCACCCAAAACCAAACCTCAGTATGGCCTCTTCTGATAGGAGCCAAGGGGTTAGTTCACTACACAAATATAATGGGGGGAATCTTGAGAAGAGAGCATTTATGGAGGGAAGAGTTTTCCATGCCCCATAACCTAGTCCCTGGTCTCTCTTGCCTACCCTTCCCACAGTTCCCCAAGGGTCTTGAGGAACAACCTTCCACTATACCAAAGATTTTTCATATCAATAATGACAATCCTAGTGTTTTGTCCCAGAGGCAATTCTCTAAACTAGGGCTGTCCCTGAAGAGCACTGGGAACTGTGGAAGGAAGAGAAGAAAAGACCAGGGATTTGTGGAAGATGGTTCAGTAGGAAGAGAAAGGAGTCCTCCAAGGCATTATTTAATGGGGAGCTGTTCACGGGGAAATGTCTAGTTTCTAGCTGTAGGAAGATCTGTTCTGAGATGTTTTGGGCTCAGCTAGAAGAAGGCACTCCTGGGAAGAGCCTGGCATTCCACTCCCAACATTCAAAAGGCAAGAGACTATAGGGAAGCTGGGCACCAGATGAGATCAGAATGATGGGCCCTGACCAAGACCTCTGGGGCCTCCCAATTCCAGGTCACCAACCTCGTGACCAATGGGTACACCTAGAACAGCAGAGAGGATTAGAACTTGTTCGCATGTGTGGAGGAACAGACAATGCCCAGTATGGCACTGGCATCACCTAGGGCACTGATAGGCATCTCCTAGGGCAAAGAGGGAAATTGTTCAATTCCTCACCTGCCTGAATGATTGAAAAAGTCATACCTGACCCTTTAAATTTGGCCCTTGGCTTTGTATAGACCCCTCTCCATCCCCCATTGCTGCCACAAAGCTCCTTTCTTCTGGACATTGAATTGCCCTCTCCCCCTTCTTTACACATCCCCTGCCCCTCTAGGTTGTGCCATTGTCTCCACAACCATCCTAGAGGACAGATGGAGGTGAGGGGAGGAATCTGATGGCTTGGAGTCTGGATCATCTGTCTCCTGAGCCAAGGCTATAGGATCTGAATCAGAGAAGGCAGAATGAGGCAGGAGAGAGGAGACAGAAGATTCCGGTTTTAGAGAGGAGTTAGCTTTCTCATCGTCTCCCCGAGAGGGGAGCATAGGAGAACGGAGCCCTAGGGAGTCTCCTTGGCTATGAGGTAAGGGGTGTTCCCTGGTTCAGAGTGAGAAGGGTCCCTCACACCAGGTGCTCAGAGAAGCAGCTGAGAGGTTTCCTTTGTCCCCTACCAGAAGGGGAAGGTAGAGAGACAGCTGACTCTGTGTAGGTCAGAGGAAGAGGGACTGATTGGAATTTCAAGGAAAACTGGGAGTTCTGTTTTCTGACTCCTCATTCATATTTGAATAGCCCCCAAGAGAGAAGGTGGCTGGAACCTGAGCTTCCTTCCCAGAGGTGTTACCATTCAGCAAAAGGCTTTCCCTTTCCATGTCAGTTTCTCTGGAGAGCAGTCTTGTCAGCTCTCCCCTTCCGAGGTGCCAGATCGGAGCCGGGCCCTTCACCACACACTGGCTAAGGTCTCTGAGCTCCTTAGGGGAGTGGTGGCAGGGGAGGGCCAGGATTCTGTTTCATTTACTCTCTCGAACATGCCTGAACAAAAAGAGCTTTATTTTCTGTGCCCAAGTGAGTCAGTCACAAAGAAATCTTGAGAAAGAAACTAGGTTGTCCTTCTCCTTCATTGGAGGGGGTGGGGGTTGTCTGGGGTAGCATCCTCTAGAGTAGAATCAAGGGTCAGCTCAGAGCAATCTGATCCTTCCTTCCATCCTTTCCTATTCTCCAATAGCTTAATAGGATCCTTCCCCCATAACTCTCAAGCACTAAAGCCTGGATGCCAAAAGGATATTTTCTTGTGCCACTTTCCCTCCACAGAACCAGGGGGTGGGGGCATGGAAAAATGGTCCTCTGACACTTTCCCACCACAATGAAGTGACCAACTCCTTTTCCTCTGTCCTCTCATCCTTCCCCCTAACCAAGTCGACTCCTCATATCTCTTCAAGGGGAATCCCTTATCTCAGAGCCCACTACCAAGCAGAGAATGAACTGAATTACCAGGAAGGAGTGGCATTTTTTCTATCAGCTTGCCTTGGGAATGTCAAGATAGGGGTGGGAGGCAGTCCCAGATAGGGGGCACAGTGGAGAGGACAGCTCTTGGATCTCTTTCCCAACAGACTCCAGCTAAAGCAAGAGTTGGATCAGAAACCGGCCACCATAGAGTTGCCTTTCTTCTTGAGCTTTTCCCATAGGCAGGGTTTGGGGCAGAGGAGGGGCATCCTTGCCTAGGGGTGGGGATAGCCCCCCTAACCCTAATTCTCCCAGGACCTCCGCCATGTAGAGAACTTTTCATACAGCAATAGACCAACTTCAAATCCCCTCCCTCCAAACCCCATTCTCCCCATCCCTCTCCCTCACACCCCATGGCTTTTCTACAAATCAAGGAAGGATGGGGACAGTGTCTTGCACCTGCCAGGGTCTATTACATTATCTCAAAGGGTAATGGATTTGCCAGTCATCTCCCTCTGGGAGATGGCCCCATGGGTTTCTGTGGCTGGGATTCTATCATTTAATATTATTTTCTGAGGATGAGAGAGAGGTGGGAGGAATATGGCCAGAGCCTGGCTTGACCCCAGACTAAACAGGTTCTAACTGGGAGGCAATGGGCAGGCCTTGCCAGCAGCCCCTTGCTGACAGGCTTAAAATCCATATGACCTATCTTGATTGATTCATCTTTTACTGTTCATTGCTGTGTTGTTTTGGCTGTTTCTGTTTCTTCAATAAATTATTTTCTAGTCATTCACCTTTGTGTGTGTCTGTCAGCTGATCCCCAAACTCCTGGCTTCCAGGGTATCAAGGCAGGCACGTGGCACCAGAGGGCCACTCCAGCCACACACACTCAGAAGGGCTAAGTCTGCTCTAGCCAAAAGGGCAGTCATATGAGGAAGAATTTGTTAACAGAGCCAAGGGAGATGGCAGCAGCATGAACTGGGGACTGGATGGTGAGAGTGGAAGTGAGGGGCCGATCTTCTGCTAAGCCAATGTGAAGATGTTTAGTGCAAAGCTACCTCTGAGGACAAGGTGGCTTGGCTCTGATTTTCTTTTCAATTCACTGACTTCTCCATCTGGACCCAGAGTCTAAAATAAGTCCTGGGGGCCATAGCCAAGGTGGGAAAAGTTGACATGATTGGTAGATAGGCCCCTTTAAGGGTGAGGTGGCTGAAGGGAAAAAGAGGGAAAGGATCACAGGCCTACAGTCCCAGGCCCTAAAAGAAAACACCCTGGAAGCATATCTCCAAACCCCTCGAAAAGTCTTCTCCTTTTAGATACACTTTCATCTGCTGGGCTGGATTGCTTCAGAGGGCACTCTGGCATTTGCCTGGAGGCCTGCGGAATTAAGCACTCTCTTTGCACTTCTCAGATGGAGGTAGGGAACTGCGGTCCCTCTAGTCTGCCCCTAACCCTGTCCTCTTGTGATGGCCCCAGTCCCATGAAGCTCCACTCTTAGAAGCTCATCCCAAGACCCTGGCATCCTTAAGCACTTAGTACAGTGCTCTGCACACAGTAAGTGCTTAATAAATTCATTTGAAAGAATCCTAAAAATTTGCCTGGCCTCAGTGGAGGTAGTCCACTGCTGCTAGAGAAGCAGCGTGGCTCAGTGGAAAGAGCATGGGCTTTGGAGTCAGAGGTCATGAGTTCAAATCCCAGCTCTGCCACTTGTCAGCTGTGTGACTGTGGGCAAGTCACTTAACTTCTCTGGGCCTCAGTTACCTCATCTGTAAAATGGGGATTAAGATTGTGAGCCCCATGTGGGACAACCTGATTCCTCCATGTTTCCCCCAGCGCTTAGAACAGTGCTCTGCACATAGTAAGCGCTTAACAAATACCAACATTATTATTATTATTATTATTAGTCTGGCCCTGCCTGCCTGCATATAGCACTGCATTAGGAACACAAAGTCACTAGCTAAGGAAACATCCCTGGGTTTGGATTCCGATTCCAGGTGGGCAGTACTGTGTCATTAATGGGGATGTGTAGAATCTCCCAGTCACTACTCTATAAACCTGTAGCTTTTCCTAGCAAGGAACAGTGTCTTATTGGTTGGTATTCCTGCTGGGTTGATTTCCCGCCCCACCCTGTGTAGCTTGCCTTTATGCCCTGATAACTTGGACCTCATAGAGTCAACTCCTAAGAACAGCTAGGAAAAGTTCCACAGCAGCAACCCACTGGGACCATTTGATCTGCTTTGGATCAGAATGCACCAGCCAGGGGGAGAAGGGCAAAGCCTCATCCCCAGTCTTCTCCGGACCAGGGAAGTCAGTCGGGGCTGATCTAGAAGGTCTCCCCTACCCTGTAGCAAGGGAAGAACAAGTCACCCAAATGTTTCAGACTCTGGAGAGACAAGAAAGGACCCATGATTTCTCTGAGGTGGTAGCAGGAAGAGCCACAAAGTGTTTGACAGGCTATAGCCTTCTGAGGCTACAGGCTGGAACAGCAACAGCTGCCACTTTTGAGCTTCTGAGCACCCTACTGGAAAGTGTAGCAGGCTCCAGGGGTCACCACCATGTCCTACCCATCCACCAACACACACACACAAACTCTCTGGTAGAGGAGCAGGGCAATCACTGGAGTGGCTAGAAATGTGCCTCAGAGGATGTCAGCCAGCGCTGCTTTCTCCCCAACCCCCTGTTTCACCTCCCCTGCTTAGGCAACAATCAGTCCTAGGCCACAAACCTCATCCATAGGTCTTTTCAGGGAAAAGAGGCAAGTATCCTTGTCAAACACGCACTTGGCCACAGGAGGCCACTGTTGCTCTACACCACCCAGCCAGTATTTCCATGTGTCATTCCAATACTAAGGAAACGTATCTTTTAAAGGAATTGGGCAGCCGGGAAGGTCATATAGAAAAAGAGGATCAAAATGAATGTTGGCTAATTTTGTAGAGAAAGATCTTTGGCATTATCATTTCATCTCAGGCTGGGGAGATTGCCCTTCAGTTGTTGTGGGGAGATGGCTGTTGTCTGGGCTCTGGGAAGCAGCTGGAGCCTTCTTACGCAGGCTGGCACCTCGGGCGATGAGGTCCGCATAGCCTTCTTTGTGGGAAAAAGCATAGCTGGAGCGCCGCAGCAGTGAGTTCCGACAGAAGTGGGACCTGAGCTCCACATTATTGGTCTCCTTCTGTGTTTTCCAGTACTGGGGTTTCTGCAAGTGAGCGGGGAGCGGGAAGTGAGGAGGAAGAAAGTGACACCTTAATATCTCTCCTGCTCAACTCAGGGGTGGAAAAGGCAAGCAGTTGTCCCCAGTACCCTACTGAGACTCTGGGTAATCTAATCCTGCCTCTTAAATCTCCTATTCCCCCTTCCCCAACCTCTGCCCCACATTCTAGCAGGGATGGAAGTCCAGTGCCTTATAGGGGGGCAAGAGCTGGAATTCCCCCTGACTTTTTTAGGGACTAAAGTCCCACTACCTCCCCTCTCCCCCACATGGCCGAACCATCTCTACCCACCCTCAACCCTCAGTCCCGTTTCCCACATCCTGAGGGCCCTCTCTGGAATGACACCACCCATCTCTCTCAGAGTCATGCTTTAACCTGCTTAGCGGGCACTCACATCATGGATGCTCTTGGTGGCGATGATTTGACTGAGCAGGCGGATGGTCAGCGAAGGGATGGTGTTCACTGCCACAGTCAGCAGCACCACCAGCAGGATGTAGGGATCCGTCAATGCATTTTGATTAGCAACTGGGGAGAAAGCCAAGCCCAAGGTCTCTCCAGGGAGAACTAGACCTCCTGGAAAGTCCTGTCCTTTCCTCCTTCACCTCCTCCTAGCCACCCCAACTAGGGGAAGTTGGAAAGTCCTCCCCGAAGTTGCAGAAAAGGGCTAAGACAAGGTTCTTTGAATCAAGTCAAACAAGTACAATAAGTATACCAACCAGCTGGCTCCACCACCACCACAAAGAAATCTGATCCCATGCAGAGATCTTCAGAAGAGCCTCTGGAAGCTTTCAGAGTTCCATGAGAATCTATGCCATATATACTCGATGAGTATATGAATACTGAGATAAAGAGGTTTGGGAGACAGCAAGGAACGAAGGAGAGAGGTGGGTGCAGTCTGTAGGGATCCAAGTGCAGCTAAATCAGATCACTGACCTATGATTTTGGAAAGCTTCAAAGTCCCTGGTTTCAACATCCAACTTAACTTCCTCCAGGGCTACCCTGAAGACAGACAATCCTTAACCCATATAAAATCTGGTCTCCATGAGCTTTGGATCACACCACCACCCCGATGCTTGCTCCTATGAAACGTCAACCAAACCTCATTCTCCTAGAGCCTGCATCCAAGTTTCCACCTCGCCTTTGGTCCCCAGCAGCCCCCAACTGAACCCAAAGAGAAACAGATGGAGAGGCCTGGCACTGACCCCTGACCTATCTGGGCAACTGGGAGATTAGCACTTTCTAAGCTGGAACGAGCAGGTACTTCCAGGGTCTGGTGGGGATGGGCGGTGACTCTTACATGGAAACCGGAAGATAGAAGGTGCCGCCCTGTAAGCACGGAAGTTCTGGGTGACATAGGAAAGGAGGCTGAACAGCAACAGGCTGACTGTGATGGCTAGGGCAGACAACAATGTCCAGAACTTGATATCCATCATGATCTGGTCAGAAAGGAAGCATCAGAAACGTCTGGTTAACCCTTTGCATGAGGAGGACAGCCCAGGACCTCCTGCTTAGTTGGTCATAGGGGAAATGTGGCATAAGGACATCACATCAGCATTCTAGATGCTGATTCTTTTCCCCTTTTAGTACAGTGTTCTCACACAGTAAGCACTCAATAAATACCATTGATTGGTTAATTGATTGGAGGTACCCGCAAAATCATTAAGGTAGCACTAGAGCTGGGCATACAAGAGAGGGGGAGGGAAGGGTTAGGGAGGCAGAGTTGTAGCCAGAGGCAGGGGGGTGCCTCTGTCGCCTGAATTGGGTAGGGAATCCCTTAGGCTCAAAGATGACACCCACTCCCCACTCTATTCCATTTATCTCAGCCCCTTTTGTTCCATGGTTACCTCAACTATGACTGAGAGCAGAGCTGATGTCGCCACAGTGACTGCAAAGGATTGGTAATCACAGATGCCCCCAAGTCCGGCCATGTCTTCAAAGGCCCATAGGGTCACATAGAAGTTTACCAGGGATGTGGCTGTTCCATGGACCAGGGCCACGAAGAAGACCCAGTAGTTAAAGAGTTGATCTTTTTGACCCACACAATACTGTTCAGGGAACTCCAGGCATTTTGGGGCACTCATGTCCTAGGGCAGGAGAAAAGAAGAGACACAGAATGGAGGTGAGTCATCTCCATCCTCAAAGGGGACAGAGTAGAAGGGTCAGTAGAGCAGGGATTAGTTTGTTCTAGGGCTTGTGGGGTGCCCACCTGAGACCTCTAAGGTGTAAGTTGCTCCCACAAGGGAATAAAGCTAGCCTTTCTCGTAGTCATTACAAGGGCCTATCTCATACTATCAACAACTCAGTTTTATCCAGAATACTTCAGTTCCCCTCCCTCTCCTGTGCCATCTCCAACCTCTTGACCCCCTGGCAGTTAGAAATCAATTCACTGGGGTCAGAGAGTGGGTGAAGTGCAGGTATTTCAGCACCTCTCCCAGAGCAAATTAAGCACTAGTCAGCAGGGGCTCAAGATTGGTGAGGCCTACCCAATTCAGGGACCACGAGAACCTCCAGACAGAGTGGGGATCTCTCTCCAATAGATCCATTAAAGCATTAAAGACCCTAAGACCTCTCTCTTCTTCTAACCCGCCTCTCCCCCGGCCCCCGTGTAGCCCTAGTAGCACATTGAGATTGAAGTGCCGACTCAACACCTACCCAAAGTGATCAGAAATAGAATACAGAAAGCTGTTAAATGAATCCTTTAAGGGAAAGGGGAAGATCTAGATAAGAGTTAGGGTTTGAGTTAAAAGTTAATAGGAAAATGGTAAAAGTTAGGGTTAGGGAGATGGCTAATGGCTGGGGATATGTTAGGGTTATAACTAGGACTAAGGGTAAGGGTTAGGACTAAGTTAAGACTCAGGGTTAGGAATAAGGCTAAGGTAAGGGTTAGGGTTAGGGTTTAGATTAGGGTGAGGAAGAGTGAGAGGTCTATGGCACAATAAGTGACTTTTCACGATCAAAAGCCAATGCATGTGATATCCTGATTTGTCAATCCTTGAACACTTGACTTCACAGAGATGATTTGTGATCAAGCCAGGATTCCTCCTGCCCTGTTGGAGGCTCCCCAGTTCTACCCAAAGGCAAGCCCCTTCCTACCAGCCTTTCAAAGAGAAACCCGGGGGTAGGGGGGTGGCGATGGGGTGGGAGGAAGCACTAATCTTTTATATCCTAGGAGAATTACGCACCTTCTCCAGAAGCCCCATAGACAGCACAGGGTAGGCGGTGTAGAAGACATTATATAGAGCCAGGAACCAGGCTTCATATAGAGGCTAAAGAGGGAGAGAGCAAGAAAGAAAGTTCCTGAATGATCTTAGGGGTAAAGGCCAAGGGAGGACTTCAGGAGAGTTAAGGTTGTGAAGGCTTCAGGAGGGTCAAGAGTCAGCATGGCCTAGTGGAAACAGCATGGGCCTAGGGGTCAGAGGATCTGGGTTCTAATCCTGGCTCCACCACTTGTCTGCTGCGTGACTTTGGGCAAGTCTCTTAACTTCTCTGTGCCTCAGTTCTCTCATCTGAAAAATGGGGATTCAATACCTGTTTTCCTTCTTACTTAGATTGTGAGCCCCACATGACTTGTATCTACCGCAGCACTTAGTATAGTGCTTGGCACATCACGAGCTCTTAACAAATACCATGATTATTATTAATCCTTGGGAGGGACAGGTGGACCTAAACTCTTGACTGTGCACCTGCTGGCTACAAGTCCCAGCAGTCCACCAAGGTAACTACAGATACACGCCCAGCCATGAATTACAACTCCACTCCCCAGAAGTGAAACTGGAGACCCAATCAGACAGGGGTCCCACATTCCCGAGGCTCAGTCCTGGTCAGACTGGGCATCGATTTTGGACTAATACGTCGCTCTAGTATGCCTTCTGAGATCATTTGCAGCAGAAGGAAGAGGAGTAAGAACAGAATTTTACCGGGAGCAGACTCCAGCTGGGGACTCCCTTTTCCTCTGAATAAAGTCTGGGGATACACTGCTGCAGGACTTGGGGGTACTGAGATGGAGCCCAACTAGTGTGTTTTCTGAGCCGAACCAGGCCAGCTTGATCGAGACCTGGCTGGGCATCCCTGGAATGTGAAAAGCCAGGGGTTGGAAACAATGGGGAGAGGAGCAGGGACAGGAACATGGGGTAGGGGCTGAGGGCACTGGGAAAAGAGCAGGGGCTAAGGGATAGTAGGGAAATGGGGCAGGATTTGGAGATAGTGGTGAAAGAGCAGGGACTATGGCTATGCTTCTGGGCATTTTCGCACCCAATGAGGACCATGCACATTTCCTAGAAAATGTGTCCTTTCTGAAACACAGTTCAGTTATGGTTTGTTGCAGCATGAGAGAAAGGGTCCTTAGGAAAAATCAGGGAGCATGGGCGGGAAGGGCAATCCCAGGGTCTGTTGGGCACACCTGGGCAGTGAAACCACTGTAGAAGGCAAACCAGATCTGCACCATCATGCTGGCAAAGGTTTTGTAGAAGAAGTAGCGGAGAAACTTGCAGATGCGGAGATAGGACCAGCGCCCGTGAACCAGGAGCAGCCGCTGCAGGTAGGAGAACTGGGCCAGAGCATAATCACTGCTTTGCACCGCCTGCATGCCCTCCTGCCCGCTGATCCCCACCCCGATGTCAGCCGCTGCACAAAAGTGATAGAGCAGAGTCAGAATGAGGAGCAGGGACAAGGAACCTGGGTGGGGGTGGGGGCAGACGTGACTGGAGAGGTCAGCCTAGGAAAGGCAGGCTCCCTGGGAGCCAGGATTCCTAGGCCCTATTCCCAACTGACTCCCAGGTGGATGGCAGTCAGATAACTGTCTCTCCCCAAGCCTCAATTTTCCATCTGCCAAACAGAGAGAATATCTGGGCAGCCAGGTGCCAGTCCCCTTACCCGTATTCCAACCACTCAGCTGGATTCAGGACAAAACAGATTGAATTTCCTCTCTTGGGCTGTAATCTCCACAGGGGCAGTATCCCAAGCAAGAATGAGCTTGGAAATTTTCAGTCCACAGCTGGCTGAGCATCTCCCACCAAGCACAAACATACAAGAGTCCAAAAGGGACTAATACAAAGGGGCGCCAGAAGAGTTTTCTCTCTGTTTCCTGGGGCAGATACAGTTGGCACCTTCCCCAAGGCCACCACTGCACCTTCTCTAAGGCATAGCTAGCACCACTGGACCCTTCCCCCTATCGTCCAACCACTGCTGGGCCTGTCAGCTGGGGCCCCCTAGCTGACTGGCTGGTAGAGGCTGCTCACTCTTGATCATGTTAATATCATTGGCTCCATCCCCAATGGCCAGGGTGATCGCTTGCTTGTGCTTCTTGACCAACTGCACAATCATGGCCTTCTGTTTGGGGGTCACCCTGCAGCAGATCACCGCCTGGCACTGAGTGGCCAGATCCACAAAAGCTCTTTCCCGCAGGGTCTCTGGATCGTCTTCCAGTCCGAGCCCCAGCTCCTGCTCTTGCTTCCATCCCCACCCCGCCCAGCATTTTTGTAGCCTTTTCAGAGGCCCCAGGCTCCTCTTCTTCTTTTCCTTCGCCTCCCCAGCACGCAGCAGCATCCTGTCCTAGAAGGGGAGGGATCCATGAGAGCCCAACAGAGATTAATGTACCCTCAGCCCAGCCCCAAGCTTATTTATACTCAATCCCTGTGGGGAGGAGGATCCCCTGAAAAAACCTTGGCCTCTAAGGCTGGATGAGGAGCCATCTCTGAATCACTTCCTGACCCCACCGCTCTGCCTTTATCTTTTCTCGGAGCAGGGCATGAGGGTCCCCTGGACTATTTTCAGTTCAGGAACTTCACCATCCCCTACCCTGTTTCCCATCCCTGACCCTTGATGTGAGCAGACTGTTCAGGGATCTTTTAAAGGCAGAAGAGAACCCCTCCCCCCACACACACACCAACTCTGCTCCCCACCGAGCCATCCTTTCTGAAAAGGTTTAGGTGAGGGGTAGCCTGGAGGTGGCAGGAGGTTGGAAAATATTGCCTGTCTAATTTCCTTCCTGACCAAGGACTCTAGTGTTCTTCTTCAGAGGAACCCTGTAGGGGTTCTGATCTGATGTCACCTCAAGATGAGCTGGAGTGCCAGGGGGGCATTCCCAACCTCATCTTTCCTTCTTCTCTGACTCAAAGGCATCAAGCCTGTCATGATTTCTAGGGCAAAGGATTCTACCCATGTATATTCTCCCTATGGGGCTCTAGGGTCCATTGTTTCCTGCAAGCCACAGACAATCTTGTGTATGCAAGACACTGATCAGATGTGACTTCAAAACAGCCTCACAGGAGTGCTGGCTGGGGATTCAACCTGTCCTCCCAGCTAATCAGAGCTCAAGTGGAGCTTCTTGCAGTGGGATTACTGGGATATGTACCAGGAAATCTCCAGTGACCACCAAGGCCATCTTGTTGTGTCGTCTGGGCCCTGGTTGGCAGAACTTTTCCCTGGTCAGAGGCTCCTGGCTGTTGCTAAGGTTGTTGTTGCTCTCCCAGTAGGCATCAAGCATCTCGCTGCAGGTATGGAGAAAGGGCAGGTCACTCTACTGCAGATGTAAACGCAGATGCAGATGGGGGTAGGTAAACAATGGCCTGAGGAAGAACTTGTGTATACTATTCCTGGCTCAGTACCCACATGGCCATGGCCTAGGGTGGGTCTTCTCACTTTTTTCAGACTGTAAGCTCCTTGGAGGCAGGGAACATGTCTACCAACTCTATTGTATTGTACTCTCCCAAATGCTTAGTTCAGTGCTCTGCACAGAGTTAGTGCTCAATAAATACCATTGATTGATTTTCTGGTTCTCAGTTTCTCCATCTATAAAACAGTGGTAAATTCCTCCTGGCTTCCTGCAGCTTTGTTGCACATGGGCCTCTTGGAAAAGCAGTCTCAGCAACTCTTGACTGTGGATGAAGGATTGTGAGGGTGGATGAGAACTCTACACCTAGTCAGATCTATATTAGAGTGCCAGTTTGGGTCATCCCCATTTAAAAGGGACTTGGAAGAATTGGAGAAGGTCCAAAACAGGGCAACTGAAATTACAAAAGGGATGGAAAATGGATTCTGTGAAGAAAGGGTAAAGGAATTGAGATTGTTTATCTTGCAGAAGAGAAGGCTGAAGGATGATTTTGTGTCTTTTAGTCTCTGAAACATTTCTAAGGGGAAGCCACTGACCAGTTGCTCTCCATGTCATCAAGGACTGGGCAGGAAGAAATAGGCTGATATTAATCAGTTTATGGTATTTATTGAGCACTTACTCTGCATTCAGAGCATGTGCTAAATGCTTGGGAGAGTACAATACAAAAGAGTTGGTAGACATGTTTCTTGCCACAGAGAGTTTACAGTCTAGAGGATTAAAACAAGAGAGGCTAAGGAGAATTAAAGAAGAATTTATCAGGGTGTTCAACCTTGGAACAGGATAGGCAAGGAGATTGTGAAATCACCACTTCACCCACAGATGTGTAAAAATATTCCCCTCTGTGCTGCAGGATGATTTAGTCATTCTCCTTTTTACTGGCAGTGGATTGGACCAAATAAGCCTTGAAATTCCTTCCAGATTTTTTATTTGATTTATTCACCACTCCTGCTCCAGGATTCAATGGAGATTGAATTTCTCAGATCTTTCTGAAATCCCCCTGAACCAGGGCTGCCTTCAGATGTGGGGCCGGGGCAGTGGCCATTAAAAATTTGAAACTATTCAACCTAAGTTAGCCTCGGAGGAAGTTGGACGGTGGAGGAAGGCAAGCAAAGAGATTTCCCCTGGAGAAGCTCTCTAGGTTTAAGAGTTCAAATGTCAAATGTTTGCTATCACAGAACAGGAGAGGGCAGCAAATCCTCACCTCCAAAACCCAGGGCAGCCAAAAGTCTAAAGCCAGCCCTGCCACGAACTAGACACTTCTCCCTCTCAGAACCCTCCTTTACCAGATCTCCTTCTCCTCCAGAACCTCCATGTCATCCGACAGCAGTCGACATGCATAACCAATGTTCACCGCCGTCTCTGCAAAACACGTAACCCCTTAAAACAGGATAGCTGTCTAATTTTTCAGGTTGAAGACCATTCTCAGGGGCAAACAATCCCTGAGGGGGAATTTGCATCACTAAGCACTGAAGCTTTCACCAAGGATTCTCTTAGCAAGATAGCAATCATCATACATGCACTATCCCAAGGGTCACCCTCACCTCCTCATTCCTCTCCTGCGCCCACCTCTACATTTTCCTCCTTCCTAGCTGTTTCTCAAGAGGAGGACTCACATTTGTTACTATTGATTCATTCAGTCAGTCAGTCAGTCAGTCAGTCATATTTATTAAGTACTTACTGTATGAAGAGCACTATACTAAATAAACGGACACTGTCCCTGCCCACAATGAGCTTACAGTCTAGAGGTGGGGAGACAGACATTAATATAATAAATTAAAGATATGTACATCAGTGCTATGGGACTGGGAGGATGAACAAAGGGAGCAAATCAGGGCAATACAGAAGGGAGTGGAAGAAGGGTGGGGGGTTAGTCAGGGAAGGCCTCTCGGAGGAGATGCACCCACAGTAAGGCTTTGATTGTAATTGTCTATTGGATTTGAGGAGGGAAGGCGATCCAGGCCGGAGGCAGGACATAGGCAAGGAGTTGGCTCTCTCTGTGCCTTGGATCCCGACTCCTTTCACCTTTCAAAAGCGTTGGATAATTTGCTGGTATGGATCCAGCCTTAGAATGAGTTCATTTGCCCCCAGACAAGTTTGGCTTAACCCACATCTTTTTTTCCACAAATGCTCAACAGTCTCATTGTGCTCTTTGGTTGGCATGGCCAGACAATATCCTCAGAGGCCAGAGGGAGGACCTAGCTGGGGTTGAATACTGCAGGTTAGCCAAGAGTGGTAATAATAGTTTATATATATAAACTTTATATATATATATATATATATATAAATAATAAATAATAGTTTATTATTGCTTATTGCTTATTGAGCACCCAAGGAGCACAATGAATTATACTAAGAGTTTGGGAATTATAAAACAAGCAAGTGACATTCCCTGCCCACAAGTGTTTGCATTCTAATGACAAGGAGTTTACATGATAGTGACCCCAAGTCTCTAGGCCCTGTTTTTTTTCCATGGTACATACCTGGTTCCCTCCTAGCTCTTGGTAGGACTCACTCTCTCAGAGAGTCCATCCACTTGCGTAGCTTCGGTTACCACCTCTATGTGGATGACTCTCAAATCTACTTCACCAGCCCCAACCTCCCTCCTGCAGTATAATCCTATATTGCCTCTTGCCTCCAGGACATCTTAACTTGAATGTCCTGCCGGCACCTCAAATGTAACAGGTCTAGAACTAAACACCATATCTTCCTTCCTAAACAAACTCATCCACTTAACTTTGCCATTTCTATTGACTTCACGACCATCATTCCTGGCTTAGAAGCCCACAGCCTTGGTGTCATCCTTAACTCCTCACTGCCTTTTAGCTCACAATCAATCGATTGCTAAATACTGCCAGTTCTTCCTCCACATTTCCCAGACATGCTCTTTTCTCTTCACGTGAATGGCCAATACCCAAGTTCAACTTCTCAACTCATAATCAGACTCCTCTATCAGCCTCCTCGTTGGTCTTCCAGCCTCCAGACTTTCCCCACTTCAGTTTTGACTATATGTTGTTACCAATGGTGTTTATTTAGTGCTTACTGTGTGCAGAGCACTAAGAATTTGGGAAAATACAACAGAGTTGGTAGATGCAATCCCTGCCCACCAGGAACTTATGATCTTCTAGGGGAGACAGATATTAAAATTGATTAGGGATAGGGGAAATAGAATTGTATAAAAATATTTACACAAATATTGGGCAGTTGGGCAGCAGTGAGTACCAAAGTGCTTAAGAGATCCATAGCCAAGTTCATAATCGACACAATGGGGAGGGCCAATTGGGGAAATGAAAGACTTAGGCCACTTGAAGGAGATGCAATTTTAGGGACAGTGGTGGACTGTCACATACGAGGGGGATTAGAGTTACAGGCCTGAGGGAGAACTGGGCCAAGGGGTTGGTGACAGGACAGACAAGATTGAGGTAGAGAGTAGGTTGGCGTTAGAGGAGTGGAGTGTGTGGGTTGGCTTGTAGTAGGATATCAGCAAAGATACGGAAGAGGTAGAGTGCCTTAAAGATGATGGTAGGGAATTACTATGTGATGTGGAGATGGCTGCCTATCCAGGATAACCTTTCTAAAATACCATTCAGAACCCGTCTCCTCACTCCTCAAAAATCTCAAATGGCCACCCATTTTCCCTCCACATTAAGCAGAAATTTACCACTGGCCTCAAGGTTCTCCACCAACTTTGTCCATCCTACATATCAGCTCTCTTTACCCACTAGCCCCCATCTTGCACTCTCCATTCCTTCCAAGCTCACTTTCTCTAAGTGTACTTTGATCCCCACTCTCCCACACCCTCCTACAGATGAGTCCACCAATACCGCAGGCAACCAGGCAGCTCTTCCCATCTTCCAAGCCTTCCTAAAATCCTACTTCCTCCAGGAGGCCTTCCTTATTGAACTCCCAGGGCCTCAAGTCCCAGTAACTCAAGAGCCACCGTTAACATTTGTCTACTTATATCTATCCTTGGCACTTATGAATATTCAGCTGTTGACTTTCTACTACCCTGGCTACTACCAGCTATTTCATTGTTCTCCCTCCTTCTCCCATTATATGTAAACAATTTGTACCTACCTGTCTGTCTCCTCCATTAGATTGTAAGTTTCTTAAGGACAGAAACCATGTCTTTTGCTTCTACTGTAGAAGTTAAGTTCTCCCAAGCACTAAATTCTGTGCTTTGCCCCCAGTAGGTGCTCAATAAATGCCACGGCATGATTGACAGATTTGTAAAGCTGGGCAGCTTAGGCTAGGAACTAAGACTCCCAGACCCACCTTGTTTGTCGCCCGTCAGCACCCACACTTTGATATTTCCTTTCTTGAGCAGATGGATAGTGTCAGGGACCCCTTCCTGTAGCTTGTCCTCAATGGCAGTGGCCCCCAACAGCTGGAGAGCAAAGCAGAGAGGGGTGGTTTGCCCCCCAAGATCCTCTGCTACTGTCAGATTGATTCCTAGCTGGGCAGGAGCTCCAGGATGCTGAGCCTCCCTGCCCAGCTCACATACCTGGAGATCTTGTTCAATCTCCTCATACACCTTGTCTAGCTCCTGGGCCCGATTCTGCAGCAGGACACTGGCTGCATGATGCCGCTTTTTCCACTCTTTATACACCTTCTCCTCCACCTTTTTGCTGGCCAGGCACAGGGTCCTCAGTGTCTCCTCAGCAAAGGCCTGCGGGGGGTGGGAAGGTGGAGAGGTGACAGGGAGGGTGGGCACAGCCTCCACCAACTGTTCCAAAGGGCCCTCTCAAACCCTTGGAGGCCTCTGGGGCATTGGGGATGCTGGGATGAAAGCCTCGAAGGACCAGAGGAGAACTAGATTGCCCTTCTCCATTGACCCATCTTCTCCCAATCCCCAACCACAAGAACCAAACTCAGAAGACAGAGATGCCCCATCCCTCAAGAAGCCAGCTGATTTCTAAGTTAGAGGTGGACTGTGAACCTGCCAATGAGCTCCAGCTGAGCCATAAAGACACCCCAGTATCAGAGAGGTACAAACCAGAAAGAGAGAGGGGGAATGACAAGCACTGGCCACCAGGGCTCCACCCAGAGGCAAGTTTGTAGATAAGGCAGTTACTAAGCAGAGGCCTCATCCTAGTTCCCCTCGGGGGCGAGAGGGTTCATTTGGATCCCAAAAAGGTCACCTGAGGAACATGCAGATTGAGGGAAAAGGGTGGAGAAGAATGGTACAAAAGCCACCAGATGCCCCACCCCCACAGGCGCTGCCCCAGATACTCACACCCAAGGCTTTTTCGGTTGCAATTTCAATGGGGCCATCGTCCTGCAGCCTCTCAAAGATGACTGTGTCTGCCCCTTTGGTGTAGAGATGGATTGTCCCCTCAGGGTCCCTCACTGTACAGAACAAGCACCCAGAGGCTTTGTTTGTCCTCAAGTCACTTTCAACATCTCCAGATGGGGTTTGTGTCCCAGAGAGGGGTTGGGGGGGTAGGGGGAATGTGGTGAGGAGAGCATGGGGTGGGGGTAGCCAGGGGAGAAAATACTGGAGAAATGAATTTGGTTGGATTTGGGAGGAGCCACATGATTCTCTCCTATTTAGATAAGGGGAAGTGTCTTACTCCATGTCAGGGGCAGAGCTCGGGGATAGAACCCAGAAGTCCCTACCCCACAGCCATTCTAGGTGGAGAATCCATCTTACGGAGAACAGACATCCTCTTGCGGACACTGTTGAAGTCCAGCATGGCCAGCACTTGGTATGTCCTCTTTACCCCAAGTTCACTGGTGGTGATGGTGTCCTGGGTCCGTGACAGAAACACATAGCCAAAATTCCGAGCGGCCGTCACCAAGGCCTCTTCATCAGGAGAAGCTGCCTGGTAGATCAGCTGGCCTGGAAAGTGGTTGGGGAAGAAAAGTGGGTTCAGTTCCTGATTAGTCCATTCCCAAGCCCTAGGACACTGAAGGGTCTGTCCTGGAAGCATGGAATAAAAGAGATGACCTCACAAAGTCCCTCCCAGTCTATGGCCCAATCCATATAGTTGTCATATCCTCCAACCCTGGAAATTCCCTGATTAATAGTGACAGCCCAGTGTTGTAAGTGGTTATGCATGTTTTCTCACATCTCCAAGCCCCCCCACAAAAGTGAAAAAAGTTACATACTGGGAATCAAGAGACCTGGATTCTAATCTCAGCTCTGCAAGTAGGGTTATGCCTGCTGGAGGCTGAGCCAGCAGTGATGAGGTTTTCTAACTGAAGAACCATCTATGACATTCCATGAAGAGGACAGGCCCAGTAGAAATCCTCAGATTAGCGGGCTAATATGAGCAGTGAAGACCACAGTGGTTACCAAGACAACCACCTGCTGGGTTATAGCACTATGGCCCTATGCTGAGGTCACTTCAGCCTCATATGGGTCCTAAACATGTTTGTTGGTTTTTTGGTTTTGGGTTTTTTTTTAAAAAAAAACAAACCTCTGTATGTCCTCCTTGATGTGTCATCCTGCCCACTCACTTTTTTTTGCATTCTGTGCCCTAGTGGAAATTCTACTGGCAGAACAAGGCAATACAAAGAGTGCTACACAATCCACTTATACTACGACCAATTCCTATTTCTACAAGTTCTCAATCCTAAAATATCAGGTTTGAGATTTATCTTTCATTATTGATGAGAGATTCCATCTTTATCTCAAGTCCCCTCATACGAATCCATTAAGGGAAGAAGGAGGAAAGTATGATACTCGGGGTCCTGAGTCGGGGTCCTGAAATGGTGAGTTAGAAGCAGCAATCCAGGACTCCTCACAAAGTCTAGGCTTGGGGTTGGTTATGCTACTAAGAAGAGATCAAATTTACTGGGGTATTATCGGTCAAAAGGAATTCTGATCCAAAATTTAAGGGTTTCCTTCTGCCTCATGGCTCTGATGCAATGGAAAATTTGGGCAAGATCACTTCCATTTACATTAAATCAAATTACAATGGACAGTGTTCCAAGAGTTTCTTCCTTTGCAATTGCCTGAATTGAGATGTTTCTAAAGGGCACTTATCCTGGTTTGTCTGGTCCTATCTCTAGAAATGGTCAGCCCTGAGCTAAACTCCCATCTTCCTGCCTCCTGCCCACACAGGAAGCAAAGCCAAGTCAATTTTCTTTTCTATTAATGGAAAGGAACACCCCCAGCCTGAGGCTGACCATTCAGTTATAATTTCCTTTTAATTTCCATAACTACCCCATGTCTTGTGGGCCCAATTGTGTGTGGACGTGTGTGCATGTGCACATACGTTTGGTACACTTCTGGGAATTAAGAGGCTATTTTTCCTCCCTGCCAGCCGCAATCAATAGTATTTACTGAATGTTCAGTGTATGCAGAGCACTGTACTAAGCAAGGAAGCAGTGTAGCTTAGTGGAAAGAGCATGGGCTTGGAAGTCAAAGGTTGTGGGTTATAATCCTGGCTCTGCCACTTATCAGCTGTGTGACTTTGGGCAAGTCACTTAACTTCTCTGTGCCTCAGTTACCTCCTCTGTAAAATGGGGATTAAGACTGTGAGCCCCATGTGGGACACCCTGATTACCTTCTATCTACACCAGCGTTTAGAACAGTGCTTGGCACATAGTAAGCACTTAAATACCATCATTATCATTATTATTATTATTTGGGAAGAGTACACTAGAATTAGAAGACACAATCTCTGTCCATAAGCCCCATCCACAACCTTATTTTCATGGTCCCTGCTGCCCTGCAAGGGGAGAACAGAGATCTTATAATCTAGCAGGAGAAATGGACATTTAAATAATTTACAGGTAGGGGGATGAAGGAAAGTGGATATTTAGATGAGTGCTTAAGTAATAGGATACTTATGAAAGGGCTACAGGTGGTTGCAAGTACCTGAGGGCCGGGGTAAAACTAGTGGGGGTAGAGAAATTATTTGAGGAAGGTTTCCTGTAGTAGATGGGATTTCAGAAGGACTTTGATATGAAGGGGGAGGGAATCCCAGGCAAGAGGAAGGACATAAGAAAGGGTGAGAGCTGGAAGAGAAAAGAATGAGGCCTAGTGAATAGGTGAGCTTGAGAGAAAGGAAGAGTATGAGCAGGGGTGCAGTGGGGAAAGAGAATGGATAAGTAAGAGGGAGAGAGCTGAAATGAATGTCTTAAAGCCAATAGTCTGGAGTTTCAACTTGATGTGGTGAAGAATGGGCAACCATTAAGGGTTATTGAGGAACTGGGAAGGCTTGTACAGAATAATGTTTTAGAAAAATGAGCCAGGCAAAGGAGTGAAGTCTGGACTAGAGAAAGGAGAGATTGGAGGTAAGGAGGCCCATGAAGAAGCCAGGATATGACAAGCACCCGGACCAGCTTGTTGGCTGTTTGGATGGAGAGTACAGAGTGGATCCTGGTTGTGTTGTGGGGGAAGAACTGGCAGCATTTAGTGACAGACTGAAATATGGGGTTTGAAAGAGAGGGAGGAGTCAGGGATAATGCCAAAGTTATGAGCTTCAGGGTTGGGAAGAGGGAGGGGGTGGGGGTGTTGTCAAATGTGACGGGAAAGTTAGATGGGGGAGAGAAAGGCGGAGGGAAGACGAGAAGTTCAGCTTTGGACATGTAGGGGTTGAAGGGTCCAGTGGGGCATCCATGTGGCAATGTCCTGGAAGCAAGAGGAAATGTGAGGTTGGAGATGTGAGGTTGCAGTGGAGGCGAGAGGTCAGGCTTGCAACAAAGTAGATTTGGGAGTCATCTACAAAGAGGTGGTAGAAGCCACTGAGAGTGGATGAGCTCCCCAGGAAGTGACTGTAAAGCAAGAAGAGAAAAGAACCCTGAAAGGAGCCTTGAGGGACACCCACAGTTAGAGGGTAAGAGGCAAAGAAGAATCAGTGAAAGTGACTGAGAAGGAAGTAAAAAGAGAACCAGGAGAGAACTGTGTGGGTAAATCTAAGGTAGGGTACAGTTTCCAGGAGTAGGGAATGGTCCACAGTGTCAAAGCCAGCCAAGAGGCAGAGGAGGATTAGGATAGAGTAGAGTCCATACCCCCCATCCACAACTTCATCTCCAGGGTCCCTGCTGACCTGCAAGGGAGAACAGTAGGGAAAGGCAGAAAGCTATTTTACTGTCTGTCGATCTGAAATGAGAGGGGAGATAGGATCAGAATCTCCTCCTGTGACTATGCCTCTGCCTGGGGAGTGTTCAAACCAACTCCCTGATAGCCTGGTATCCAAGCTTGATGCTCCAGGGTTAGATAGAGTTCTAGTCTGGAGCCTCTGATGGATAGGGTTTCCTCTCCACTTCAAACCAAAAGTTCTCCTGGGGGCAGTAAGCTGCTCTGTGCAGTCGTCATACTTAAATGACAACTGGACCATGACTCCCAAGCATGGGCTTGGGAGTTAGAGGTCGCAAGTTCTAATCCCTGTTCCGCCACTTGTCTGCTGTGTGACCATGGGCAAGTGACTTCACTTCTCAGGGCCTCAGTTACCTCATCTGTAAAATGGGGATTGAGACTGTGAGCCCCACGCAGGATAGGGACTGTGTCCAACCCAATCTGCTTGTATCCACTCCAGTGCTTAGTACGGTGCTTGGCACATAGTAAGTTCTTAACAAATATCATAATAATTATTATTACTACTATTGCTATTATTAATAAGATATTGAGGCATAGGGGTGGCAAAGAATTTGATCCTTCAGTCAGCTGGTAGGGGGTGGGGAGGCAGCATGGACTACAGGTCAAGAAATCTGAATTCTCATCCCTGCTCTGCCACTGAACTGCTATGTGACCTCAGGCAAGGTATTGAACCTCTCAGGGCTTCAGTTTAGATTTTTCCCTAGTTAAACAGAGCTTGATCTTCCAGGGATGTTGTGAACAGTGTTTAATTTTCTAAGAGATGCAGAGCTCAAGCAGTTATACAATTTTACATTTTAAATGTGTAATGATAATTTGAATTTGGATAATGCTTTTATTTTTCCAAAGTATTTGCACATCCATTACCTCATTTCAGCTCATTCTGTAATGACTTTCAATGGGTGCCAAAATCAACATCATTATTGTCAATGATAGGACTCAATTTTGCTGGGACTATGCCCAGAGGTGCCAGGAATAAGAACCAGAACACCCCAGTATAAATTAAGTCCTGGTTGTAAAAACCAATAGGCTATAACTATCATAAAAGTGCACTGGAAAATAAAAGTGCTCCCAAAATTCAAGGAATTATCTGGGGAAAGGCAGATCTTTAGAAAAAGGGACCTTGGTAGCCCAATCCAAAAAGAAATTCTTTCTTCACCCCTAAATCCTGCCTGTTGTAGCTTAAATGAATTTCTCATACAGAACTCGTGGAACCAGCGAGCTGCTGGTCACTACCTTCAATACCACTGAAGGCTTTTATTTGGTTGTCCCTCAGCCTCCTCTGGGCTAAATCAACTCCATTCTTTTAGCACGTCCTCCCATTTTCCAAACCTATGGGGCTCCCCACTCTGAGCCATTTCTAGCTTCTTTTCTCTTGGGAGCCCAGAACCATACAAGGACTCCATCGGCCTAGGACCATGCTTGCTTTGTCAACATTTGTAGTCAGGGCCCAGGCCCAGCTTCTCCTTCATCTTTGCAGTTACATGGCCAACAAGAGGCTCTCCCAATCCAAGAGCTGACCTTTCTTCATCACCACCATTATTCTCATTAACTTCATCAAAGCTCTTTATAAGCTCCTGAGCGTGCCACAGTACTTGGTGTTGGACAATAGACTAATTTCCACCTTCAGAAGCTGACTATGAAAGACCTTGCCATCTCAGGAGCTCTGAGCCTGAAGTGACCACAGTAGTATTTTGGAGCCATTGTTTGGCAGGTCAGTATCCATAGTGCTCTGCCTGATTTCAGCCCTTTGAGGAAAGAGGAGAGGAAAGGCTTGAATGGAATTCTATGCCTCAGAAGAGCCCCAGGGAAGCTAATGATCCCTAAAAAAAGGGATGCCAACTCCAGGCACACAGGATGCACCCATGAGGAGGTTTCAGCTGCTGCCTCTGGGATCACTTGGTCCTCTTAGAAAACTCATCGGGTGCCCGGCCTATCAAAGTGAATAACAATCTGTCCTAGAACATCCTGCTCTTTGGGGCCCAGACCACAGCTTCCTGGAATAACCAGGAAAACAGGGTGAAGGAGTCTTGAAAATAACTGAACTGAGAAACAGAAGCCTGTCAAATTTGTTCAGAGATGGGGTTGAGGCTGGGGCAGCCACAGATTCAATATTAGGAGCTGAGGGATGGCAATGTGAGTGATATAGATTTAGAGCCCCCTCTTGCTCAAAAGAAAACATATTCAGTATACCCGCCTTTCAGAGGGGATTAGTACCAGGAAGTGGGGCTAAGGTTGAGGCTGGTTAGAAAGATTTAGGAATACAGACCTGCCACAGGCTCAGGAGTATTTAGTAGGTACAGCTCTTGAATTGTGTCCAAAGGGGCTGAGGAGAATGGGACTCACAGATTTCTGGCCTGGGGACATAAAGGCTCTCTTCTCCAGACCTGACCCTTACACTGCCCCCAGACCCAGCTGTAGTGCTTTCTGCTTTGGAACAAGGCATTTCTACCCAGATGACTCCTTAAATCTACCTCTCCAGCCCCAACTTGTCTGCTCTCTGCAGTCTCACATTTCCTCCTGCCTTCAAGATACCTGGAAGTCCCACCAACACCTCAAATTCAATGTATCTAAAAACAGAACTCTTCATTTTCCCAGCTAAACCCTGTCCTCCCTGAGACTTCCCCAACATTATGGACAACACCACCATCCTTCCTCTCTCACAGGCTCATAACTTTGGCTTTATCCTCAACTCACCTTTCTTTCAACCTGCATAGTCAGTCACCAAACACGCTCAGTTCCACCTTCACAACTTCTCTAAAATCCACCCCTTCCTCTCCATCCAAACGCCTATCACTCTTGTCCAAGCACTAATCATATCCCACCTCTAGTACTGCACCAGCCTCCTCACTGAACTCCCTGCCTCCAGCCTCTCCTCTCCAGTCCATACTTCATGCTTCTGCCAGGATCATTTTTCTAAAACAAAACAAAAAAACCCTCCCCAGTCTCAAAAACCTCCAATGGTTGCCCATCCATCTGTGTATCAAGCAGAAATGCCTCACCATTGACTTTAAATCAACCAATCACATTTATTGAGCACTTACTCTGTGCAAAGCACCATACCAAGAGCTTGGGAGAATACAGTATAACAGAGTTGGTAGACATGTTCCCCACCCACAACACTCAACCAGCTCTCCCCCTCCTACCTAACTTTACTCATCTCCCACTACCACCCAGGCCACATGCTTCATTTCTCTAACATCAACCTACTTACTGTGGCTCAATCTTGTCTTTCTTGCTTCCAACCCCTTGCACATGCTCTCCCTCCTGCTGGAAACTCCCTTCCAGGCAACAGGCCACCACTCTTCATCTCTTCAAAGCTCTATTAAAACCATATCTCCTCAGGAAGCCTTCCCTGACTAACTTCTCATCCCTCCACCTATTCTTCCTCCTGCATAGCCTCTGCACTTGGGTCTGTAACCTCCCAACACTTTGATACTCCTCGTGGGCAGGGAACGTGCCTATCAACTCTATTTTATTGCACTCTCCCAAATGCTTAGTATAGTGCTCTGTACACAGTAAGCACTTAATAAATACCACTGATTAAGAACAGCCAGACTATTACTCCTAACTCTCAGGAAGACATGTGGCCTAGTCGAAAGAGCCCAGGCCTGGGAGGCAGAGAACGTGGGTTCTAATTCCGGCTCTGCCACTTGCCTGCTGTGTGACTGCCTTAATGCTCTAGTTTCATAGAGTTTTTCGTCACTTAATTGCTCTGTGCCTCAGTTTCCTCATCTGTACAATGGGGATTCAATTCAGGTTCTCCCTTCCCCTTAGACCGTGAGCCCAATGTGAGACAGGGTCTATGTCTGATCTGATTAACTTGTAGCTACCCCAGACCTTAGTACAGTGTTTCGCTCATAGTAAACATTTAACAAATACCACAATTTTTATGTTATGGCTAACTCACAGAGGCACCAGCAAATCTCTGGGCTGATGAGGTAAACCAGGGCTCACTATTTGTGCCAGTTAAATCTAGCTTCTTCTGGGGTGGCCTCATTTCACAGCAACAGGGTGCACCACTCCGAAACAAGAAACAAAGCAAGCAGCCCTTAGGTAAACCATAGCAGGAGAGAGGGAATGGAGGGAAATACGCAGGGGTGAGCCCCCAGGTTTAAATCTATAGCTGGGGACACTGAGGCCTCTAGGGGGCAGATGACTCAACCAAAGTCCTATCAAAAATCGGCAGCAGATTCAGGCGGGAAGAAGACTCAGAAGTCCTGGCTGCCAGACATGGGCATGGAACTAGAAGTACTGGAGATGCGAGTGTTGCAATCACCCGAGTTCACGGTTCCTAGGCAGCTGAAAGGCTGCTGTGCCCAGCAGCAGCCAGTTTAGGGGAGGTCCCTGTCAGACTGCCAGTTCTTGCATCTTGAGCCACTCCAACATCCACTCTTTCTGCAGGAAGCTCAGCCCTAATCACCATCCCCTGCTCTCAGTCCCATTCTTTGTTCAGAGCTGCTTGGCAAGCAGATGCCAAGCAGGAGATCAGAGCTCTCACCTTCTCCTTCCTGATCCTTTAAAAGCAGGGGAGACTGAGGCCTAGAGAGGGAGCATGTCATCCTCATAATTACTTAGGGAGTCAACATCTGGAAAGAGAACTGGATCTTAGGGGGCTCTTGATGTCGACTTATCCTCTACTGCCCTCCCAGAGTTAGCCTTAAGACTAAAAAAGGACATAAATGCCCTACTCTGCTCACTGCCTTGATATGGCCTCTTGTGTAGTCTTCCAGGCCTACTGATTCAATACCCATTCTTCCTCCAGCTTAGACTAAGAGTTCCATGTAGCACAAGGCCTAGGTCCAACCAGATAGAACTTATCTTACGCTGCCTTGAAAAAGGCATCAGCCTCCTTGCTGACCTCCATGCTTCCGGTCTCTTCCCCATCCAGTCCATACTTCACTCTGCTGCCCAGATCATTTTTCTACAAAACCATTCAGTCCATGGTTCCCCACTCCTCAAAAACCTCCAGTAGTTGTCACCCACCCACCTCTGCATCAAACAGAAACTCCTTACCATTGGCTTTAAAGTGCTCGATTACTCTGCTCCCTCCTATTTTACCCTGCTACTTTCCTACTATAGTGCAACTCGCACACTACGCTACTCTAATGTTAACCTACTTACTGTACCTCAATCTTGTCTATCTTGCTGCCAACCTCTCACCCACTTCCTGCCTCTGGCTTATTATGTCCTCCCTCTTCATATCTGGCAGAAGATAACCTTCACCACCTTCAAAGCCTTACTGAAGGCACATCTCCTCCAAGAGGTTTTCCAGTCAGTTAATCATATTTATTGAGCACTTACTGTGTACAGAGCACTGTACTAAGCCCTTCCACCTTCTACCTCTGAATTTGGTGTTTTCTCTCTGTGCAGCTGCTGCATTTTGCCACTCTGGTTAGAAAGGGAGTGGAAAATGTAGCAGAGTAGTAGTAATGGTGTGGAAAGCAGGTTTTCTGTAGTATTAGCCCCTCTCAGAAAAATCTCAACATTTTTCAACCTGCTTGGATGCTCAAGATTTATCGGCGACCTGGGGATGAGTGAAACTGAGAGTCCAGCCCCAAACACAAAGGAAGGGGTAGGATGGCAAAAAACATGGAAAGTATAGTCACAAAACAAGGGTTTGAGCAAGGATGGGAGCAACTGTACCATTATTGGCCCCCATTACTCCCAAAGAATTGGCACTGTGGGTGGCTGTCCCCATGAATAATGACTTACTATATGGCAGGCACTGTTCTAAGTGCTAGGTACATCAGGCTCTGCTCACTGGAGCAAATCCATCTGCTTCCGAGTTATCCATCCTCCGCTCAAATGCTAATCCTAAAACCACAATCCTAAAAAAAAAGACCAAAAGGGGCCTCCAAAGCTGGTTTGAAGTACCCAGTACCACCAAATATAGGCTACATTCACTCTCTCAGAGTCTGTTTTAGGGTCCAGTTGTGTCAGGAGCAGCTCTCAAAGTAAAAACTTGGCAGCTTGGTTCACCTTTCTGCCACCTCTGTGATTTTGGAGATGTAAGTGCCGGCCCCATCTGCCAAAGGTTTCTAAGACTAGGACCTGTCACGGACCTGGCCTGGTCAAAGCATAGCTGCCACCACTCTCCCCCGTTCCAACCCCTTCACTCACTGTCCTTTTCCTCTACCATGACGGTGTGGCAAAGGGCCAGCAACCTCCAGAATTCCCGCATCACAGTGTCAGCATCTTGATGGATGGCTTCCAGGAGCGAGGGGTCTTGAAACAACAGCTTCCCATCTGCATATTCATTCCACTGGAAAGAGACTTCCTGCTGGGAAAAGAAGCATCCATGGCACAAGGCAAGGGCATGTGGAGGGGCTGGAGGAGGGAAAACAATCTACAGAGCCCTGGAGTATTCAACTGTTGCAAG
Source organism: Ornithorhynchus anatinus (assembly GCF_004115215.2). Taxonomy (NCBI): domain Eukaryota; kingdom Metazoa; phylum Chordata; class Mammalia; order Monotremata; family Ornithorhynchidae; genus Ornithorhynchus; species Ornithorhynchus anatinus. The sequence continues at coordinate 12,630,482 of NC_041750.1, forward strand.
TGCTATTGACCCCTATCTGGAGGAGGAAGGTACTGACCTCTCTCACAGTGGCTGCCTCTGTTATCTAGACAGCCAAAGGAAGTTGGTCATTAAAATGCCCAAGCTGGACATTGGCACCCATTTTAACAAATGCAGTTAACACATTTAGGTTGCATGAAGAAGGTATTCATTCTACTAATCTCTAGTTCCTGAAGTGAAACCCAGGACTTCTTGACCCAGGACTAGATGGCTTATTTATAACTCTTCCAGGTAACCTTTAGACTTGAAGCTGATGCTATTGAGGGTTTAATTTTTAATCAGGTGTGTTGGAAGTGTGGCTGACAAAAACCAATGTGTAACTAACCATCACTTCCCTGAATATGTGGACTCTTGATGGATTACTGCATTTGTTATCTACCATGCCTGGTGCCATTTCATTTCTCCCTCTTTCCATCCTGATTTTCCTGAAGATTCTGGTCTAAGTCTTGATTCTATTTAGTTGCCATTGTTTTTACGAAATGTTTTTCCCCTTGACTCTATTTATTGCCATTGTTCTTGTCTGTCTGTCTCCCCCGATTAGACTGTAAGCCCGTCAAACGGCAGGGACTGTCTCTATCTGTTGCCGACTTGTTCATTCCAAGCGCTTAGTACAGTGCTCTGCACATAGTAAGCACTCAATAAATACTATTGAATGAATGAATGAATGAATAAGTCTCTCATGCCATTTCTGAGTACTGTATATAATAAAGATGCTGTTATCCCCCAACTGTTCATGGCTTTGCCACATTATTTGAGCTTTCACTTGACTGTTCTTTCAAGTGTTCCATCTGTCCATCCAGTTTATAGTTTTTCATTTCAGCCCACCCCAGAACAGCTGCTTAGGTGTTTTACTGCCATCCATTCTCCTTGAATTTCTTGCCCAGCAAAGGTAAGATGTGAAGAAAATTGCTTCGATGTTGGTGGGCTGTGTTCCAGGACCTCATTTTTTATGATCCGTTCTTGCCATTTGATGTTTAAGCATGACACGTAGATAGCATTGGAGTAGTTCACCCCCTCTCCCGGGAAGCTGAGCCTTGTCATCGCCCGGACCCTTGGAGCCATTACCTCGTGGGCTCGGGATCTCTGCTCCCCTGAGGCGCAGCCTCGGCCCACCCGGCCCCTGCCCCGATTCCCGACAAGCCCCCCTTCGCCTACCGCTCGCTGACTCATCTGCTCTTCCTCCGCCTCCACCGGGGAGCTGAGCCTCGGACCGTCCGGACCCACGCCCGCCTCAGCCTTTCACAACCTGGATCTCCGCACCCCCGCTCGGGAACTCCGACACTACGGATCTTCGCCCCCACAGACCCCCAGCCACCAGCTTCCAGTCCACCCGCCCCCCGCCGCTCGGGCCCGGGAACATTGCGCTCCCCTTCTCGATCCTGGGGACATTGTGCTCCCCTTCTCGGCCCCAAGGACATTGTGTCCTCGGGGGACATTGTGTCCCCCTGCTCGGGCCCGGGGACATTGTGCTCCCCAACCGCTCCCCCACTCCGCCCGAGGCGGCCATTTTAGGAAGCCCCCACTCTGCCTGAGGCGGCCATTTTGGGAAGGCCTCACTCCCTCTTCCCTCTTGAGGTGATTCATCCCTCCCGCCCCCGCCCCGGGCGACGACGTCCTTGTTCTCACCATGTTACCTTACCTTAGCCGCCGCCTACGGCCGCCACCCACCCCGGACAACCTCAGGGCCCCCCCCGCCGCCACAGGGTTATTTGGTCATGAGCTCTGGGACTCTCTCGGCCGCTGGCCGCTTGACTTTGAGTCTGATCGGGTAGGGTCGGCTCGTCCCCGACCCTGGTCATCGCCTGCTTATTAACACTATTGTAGTGTGCCTTACTGTAGCATGTTGCTATATTTGCGATCTCGCTTTTTATTGTTTATTGTCGTCAGATTTTGAATTTGATCAGGTCGCCCCTTAATCGAGTCTACCCCCGACCCTGGTCATCACCCCTTTTATTAACACGACTATATTGTATCATACTGTATCATGTTGCTATATTAGCACCACTGTATTGTATCATATTGTATCATGTTGCTATATTACCGATTTCGTTTATTACTGTTTATTGTTGTCAGTGCTGCCACCCACCTCTCTGGCCTCGCCATGTCCCTCCTCCCCCCTCCCCCCTCCCGCCCCTTCCTATCCTCCCCTTCCCCTTCCCCTCTCTCGCTCAGCTCTTTCCCGCTCTCTCCGTCTCCTCCCCCCCCCCCTCCCGCCCTAGAACCCCACTTTACCAGCGCTACCCCTCTTCCCCCTCCCCCTACTCTTCCCCCCACCAAACCCCCTCTTCACCCCCTCCCCCTTCTCTCTTCCCCACCCATGCCCCATCCCAGTCCTCTTGTCCCACCGCCACCCCTCAGCCCCCTCTCCTCGTCCAGGGCCCCGCCACCTCCTTCCCATCCAACCCCTCCCCTCCCCCCGCCCTTCCCCCCCTCCTCCCCTTGCACCCACAGCTACTTTCAAGTGTGGCCTCTGGAACCCCCGCTCTATTACAGGCAAGCTACCTTTCATCCATGACCTTTTCCTCTGCCGCTCTCTCCTCCTCCTCGCCCTTTCGGAAACGTGGCTCTCTCCCGAAGACACGGTCTCCGCCGCCGCTCTCTCCGGCAGAGGCCTCTCCTTCTCCCACTCCCCCAGACTCACCGGTAAGGGAGGAGGCGTCGGCTTCCTCCTCTCGCCCCGATGCCGCTTCCGCACTATCCCTCCTCCCCCCTCCCTCTCCTTCCCCTCCTTCGAAGCCCATATCATTCGCCTCTACCACCCACTCCAGTTACTTGTCGCCGTCATCTACCGCCCTCCCGGTCCCACCTCCGACTTCTTCAACCACCTTGACCCCTTTGTCACCTTCCTCCTCTCCTTCTCTCTGCCCACTCTGATCCTTGGAGACTTCAACATCCATACGGATGTACCCGACGACTCCTCTGCCGCCCGCCTGCTATCCCTCCTCGACTCTGCCGACCTCCTCCTCCACCATACCGCGCCCACTCACCGACTCGGTCACACCCTCGATCTCGTCATCTCCTACCGCTGCACTATCTCCTCCCTCACCAACTCTGAAATCCCTCTCTCTGACCATAACCTTCTCACCTGCCTCATCTCTCACACTCCCTCCCCCTGCAAATCTTCGCTACTGCCCCACAGAGACCTCCGCTCTCTCGATCCCATCCGTCTTTCCAATAGCATCTCTCCTCACCTTGCCGCCCTGTCCTCTCTTCCCACTCTCGACGATCAGGTCTCCGCTCTCAACTCCACCCTCTCTACTCATCTTGACTCTCTCGCCCCCCTTTCCCTCCGCCACTCTCGCTCCACTAACCCACAGCCCTGGATCACCTCCTCCGTCCGCCTCCTACGCTCCTATGCTCGAGCTGCTGAGCGCTGCTGGCGAAAGTCCAAGCACCGAGCCGACCTCACACACTTCAAATTTATCCTTTCCTGCCTTAACTCTGCCCTCTCCTCTGCCAGGCAAAGCTTCTTCTCCTCCCTCATCGACACCCATGCCCGTCACCCCCGCCGATTGTTCCGGACCTTTAACTCTCTCCTTAGGCCCCCTGTTCCTCCCCCTCCCCCATCTCTCACCCCTAATGATCTGGCCACCTATTTCCTCACGAAAATCAACACGATCAGGTCTGAGCTCCCCAAAGTCACCCCTCCGCCTCTCCCCTCCCCCCCAACAACCCCCTCCCCTACTTTCCCATCCTTCCCTGCAGTATCCTCAGAGGAGATCTCCTCCCTCCTCGCAAGTGCCACCCCCTCCACCTGCGCCTCGGACCCCATTCCCTCTCACCTTCTTAAAACCATCGCCCCTGCCCTCCTCCCTTCCTTAACTTCTATTTTTAACCACTCAATCTCCAAGGGCTCCTTCCCCTCTGCCTTCAAACATGCCCACGTCTCCCCCATCCTAAAAAAACCCGCTCTTGACCCCACTTCTCCCTCCAGTTATCGTCCTATCTCCCTACTACCCTTCCTTTCCAAAATCTTAGAACGAGTCGTCTACAATCGATGCCTAGAATTCCTTAACTCCCATTCTCTCCTAGACCCCCTCCAATCTGGCTTCCGTCCCCTCCACTCTACCGAGACTGCTCTCTCTAAGGTCACCCATGACCTCCTTCTTGCCAAATCCAATGGCTCCTACTCCATTCTGATCCTCCTTGACCTCTCTGCTGCCTTTGACACTGTCGACCATCCCCTCCTCCTCCATACCTTATCTCACCTTGGCTTCATGGACTCTGTCCTCTCCTGGTTCTCCTCTTACCTCTCTGGCCGGTCATTCTCGGTCTCCTACGCTGGAGCCTCCTCCCCCTCCCATCCTTTAACTGTTGGAGTTCCTCAAGGGTCAGTTCTTGGCCCTCTTCTGTTCTCCATTTACACTCACTCCCTCGGTGAACTCATCCGCTCTCACGGCTTTGACTACCATCTCTACGCAGATGACACGCAGATCTACATCTCCGCCCCTGTCCTCTCCCCCTCCCTTCAGGCTCGCATCTCCTCCTGCCTCCGGGACGTCTCCACCTGGATGTCGGCCCGCCACCTAAAACTCAACATGAGCAAGACTGAGCTCCTCATCTTCCCTCCCAAGCCCGGTCCGCTCCCAGACTTCTCCATCACCGTGGATGGCACGACCATCCTTCCCGTCCCGCAGGCCCGCAATCTCGGTGTCATCCTTGACTCGTCCCTCTCGTTCACCCCACACATCCTATCCGTTACCAAGACCTGCCGGTTTCACCTCTACAATATCGCCAAGATCCACCCTTTCCTCTCCACCCAAACGGCTACCTTACTATTACGGGCTCTCGTTATATCCCGGCTAGACTACTGTGTCAGCCTCCTCTCTGACCTCCCTTCCTCCTCTCTCGCCCCGCTCCGGTCTATTCTTCACTCCGCTGCCCGGCTCATCTTCCTGCAGAAACGATCTGGGCATGTCACTCCCCTTCTTAAACAACTCCAGTGGTTGCCTATCGACCTCCGCTCCAACAAAAACTCCTCACTCTAGGCTTCAAGGCTCTCCATCACCTTGCCCCTTCCTACCTCTCCTCCCTTCTCTCTTTCTACCGCCCACCCCGCACGCTCCGCTCCTCTGCCGCCCACCTCCTCGCCGTCCCTCGGTCTCGCCTATCCCGCCGTCGACCCCTGGGTCACGTCCTCCCGCGGTCCTGGAACGCCCTCCCTCCTCACCTCCGCCAAACTGATTCTCTTTCCCTCTTCAAAACCTTACTTAAAAATCACCTCCTCCAAGAGGCCTTCCCAGACTGAGCTCCTCTTCCCCCTCTACTCCCTCTGCCATCCCCCCTTTACCTCTCCGCAGCTAAAGCCTCATTTTCCCCTTTTCCCTCTGCTCCTCCACCTCTCCCTTCCCATCCCCACAGCACTGTACTCGTCCGCTCAACTGTATATATTTTCGTTACCCTATTTATTTTGTTAATGAATTGTATATCGCCTTGATTCTATTTAGTTGCCATTGTTTTTACGAGATGTTTTTACGAGATGTTCTTCCCCTTGACGCTGTTTAGTGCCATTGTTCTTGTCTGTCCGTCTCCCCCGATTAGACTGTAAGCCCGTCAAACGGCAGGGACTGTCTCTATCTGTTGCCGACTTGTTCATCCCAAGCGCTTAGTACAGTGCTCTGCACATAGTAAGCGCTCAATAAATACTATTGAATGAATGAATAGTTCCAAAATTCAGACAAAGAAGATCTAACATGATCAACTGTTCTAGACCTTCAGTTTGATCTGAATCTTGAGGCCATATTGGTGCACATTTTATCCTTCAATCTCCCAGAGACATACTTTCTTGATTCAGTTTTCTACCTACTTGCATCATTAAACAGAATGCTGCCTATTTGGCAGAATTCAGTGACAGCATTCAGCTCTGTGTCATTTATGGAGATCTTCGATTATTTGTTGATTTTCCCAAGTTAACTCCCCGAAGTACTCCATCACCTCTTCACTATGTCACTACATCTTCCTCATCCTTCTCCTGTTTCCCTGCTGTGTCTCAAGAGGGTGTCTCCCCCTGCTCTCTAAACCCACTCCCTTCACCTGCACCCTGACCCTGGAGCCTCTCACTGCCTGAAAGCACTCGTTCCTGCTCTCCTTTCTCCCCCTCCCTATCTTCAATGGGCACCTAACAAAGATGCATCTTGCTAAGGTACGAAAGATTATAAAATGACTGGGCCCCAAAAGGCCTTCTTGGATCACATTCCAACACTTGAAAACATTGCTTTTTGGGGTATTTATAGGTTGCTTCCTCTGATTGGTTCCCCTAGGCAGGATCTTATTGGTGGACACATCTGCCAATCTGCCTGTTGAGGGTCTGATTGGGAGGGGCTTGGAGAGAACAAAATGGCGGCAGCTGCAGACTATGCTAGGAGTGAATTTCCCAATGGGTCATTTAAAATGTCCTAGAATCTCTGAAGAAAACAAGATCAGGTTTTTGTTTTAAAATGTGTCTAGTGAAAAATTTTACAGTCCAACTGGGTCCAGGCAGGAAATGGAGGGGAGGGAAGGAGAGTGCTCCTTAGCACAGTTAAAAGTTCAAAGTCCATTCCTTGGTTTGGGATTTGCCACAGCTCTAGTCCAGAGTGGGGAAGTGGTGCATTCCCAAGCAAGCTCTGGAAGCAAAGTCTAATGCTGCTTGCTTCACTTTCCCCGCCCCTCCCCACCCCCTCTTCCGTAGTACAGATGAAAGCAACTCTTAAAGGATTGGGGAAAGTGTTGAGTTGGCCTGCTACATTGGCCTCGATCTCTAAGAGCTTGATCACCAAAGAGCTTGATCGCTGTCCATAAAGGTGAAGTTACTTTGTGAAACCGCTTTAGCCTCTCACTCTGGCAGCTCCTTTAATAATAATAATTATGGTACTTGTTAAGTGCTTACTATGTGATAAGCACTCTAAGCACTGGGGTTGATACAAGTTAATAAGGTTGGGCACAGTCCCTGTCCCACATGGGGCTAACACTCTTATCCCCATTTTACAGATGTGGTACCTGAGGCACAGAGAAGTTAAGTGACTTGCCCAAGGTACCACATCTGTAAATGCTATAAAAGCTGACATGTGGCCAAGTCAGGATTAGAACCCAGGTCCTTTTGACTCCCAAACCCATGCTACATCCACTAAGCCATGCTGCATCTCTCTTTACTTCTGAGAGAGTTGTTTACACCTGCTGTCTCTACTTCCTATTCTCTCCTAGATCCCCTCCAATCTGGCTTCCATCTCCTTCACTCCTCAGAAACAGCCCTCTCTCAGGTAACCAATTATCTTCTCACCAAATCTGATGGCCTCTACTCCATGCTAATCCTCCTAGACCATTCAGCTGTTTTTGACACTGTAGGCCACCCCCTTCTCCTTGAAACTTTATCCAACTTTGGATTCACTGACACTGTCCTCTTTTGGTTTTTCTCCCATCTCTCTGACTGCTCCTTCTGTCTCTTTTGCTGGCTCCTCCTCTGCCTCCCACCCTCTGACAGTGGGGGTCCCTCAAGGCTAGGTTCTGGGTCCCCTTCTATTCTCCATCTATAACCCCTCCCTTGGAGAACTCATTCACTCCCAGAGTTTCAATTACCATCTCTATGCAGATAATTCTCAAATCTATATCTCCAGCCTTGACTTCTCTCCTTCCTTGCAATCTTGCATTTCCTCCTGCCTTCAAGGCATGGCCTAATAGAAGCAACGAGTCCTAGTGAATAGAGCATGGGCCTGGGAGTCATACAGACCTGGCTTCTAATTCTGGCTCTGCCACTTGTCTCTTGTGTAACCTTGTGCAAATCACTTGAGTTCTCTGTGCCTCAGTTACCTCATATGTAAAATGAAGATTAAGACTATAAGCCCCATCTGGATAGGAACTCTGCCCAAACTGATTATAGTTTGTATCTACCCCAGCAGTTAATACAGTGCCTGGCACATAGTAAGCACTAAACAAATACCATAAATAATAATCTACTTGGATGTCCCACTAACACCTCAAATTAAACATGTCCAAAACTGAACTCCTTATCTTTCCACCCAAACCCTGTCCCTCCCTGTCTTTCCCATCACTGTAAACAGCACCACTATCCTCCCTATCTCACAAGCTCTTAAGCTTGGTTTTATCTTCGACTTATGTCTCTCATTCCACCCACATATTTAATGTCACCAAATCCTGTCAGTTCTACCTTCACAATATTACTAAAATTCACCGTTTCCTCCTCATCCAAACTGCTACCATGCTGATCCAAGCACTTATCCTATCCCTCGACTACTGCATCTGCCTCCTCGCTGACCTCCCGGCCTCCTGTCTCTCCCACTCCAGTCCATACTTCACTCTGCTGCACAGATCATTTATCATCAAAAATGTTCAGTCCATGTCTCCCCTCTCCTCAAGAACCTCCAATGGCTGCCCGTCCACCTCCACATCAAACAGAAACTCCTTATCACTGGCTTTAAAGCACTCAATCAGCTTGGCCCATTCTACCTCACCTCACTAATCTCCTACTACAGCCCAGACCACAATCTCTGCTCCTCTAGTGCCAGCTTACTCACTGTGCTCCAATCTCGTCTATCTTGCCACCGACCCATTGCTCATGACCTCCCCCTAGCCTGGAACTCTCTTCCCCCTCCATATACACTAGACCATTACTTTCACCACCTTCAAAGCATAATTAAGGTCACATCTCCAAGAAGCCTTCCCTGATTAAGCCCTCTTTTCCCCAGCTTGCTTTCCCTTCTGCATTGTCTATGCAAAGCCATGACCTTTGGACATTTGCTATTTGCCCCACTCCTAACCCCACAAAACTTATGTATATATCTTTAAATTATATATTTAAAATTATTTATTCATACTAATGTCTGTCTCCCCCTTTACTCTATAAGCTTGTTATTGGCAGGGAATGTGTCTGCTAATTCTGTTGTATTCTCCCAAGTGCTTAGTGCAATACTATGCACACAGTAAGCACTCAATAAATATAATTGATTGATTTCAATCAAACCTACATAAATCACTCCCATTCCTACCCTAACACCCCCTTATTTCCAGTTTTTATGAAGGGTTATTCATCTTACATCTTCCCTCTCCTCCAATGGTTTCCCATTTCTCTCTGCATCAAGCATAAACTCCTCCTGATGGGCTTGAAGACTCTCCACCAACTTTCCTTTTGTATGGTATTTGTTAAGTGCTTACTATGTGCCAGTCACTGTACTAAGCATTGGGGTAGATACAAAGTAACCAGGTTGAACACAGTCCCTGTTCCACATTGGGCTCCCAAGTCTTAATCCCCATTTTACTAATGAGATAACTGAGGCACAGAGAAGTTGTCACTTGCCCAAGGTCTCACAGTAGGCACATAGTGGAGTCAGGATTAGAAGCCAGGTTCTTCTTATTCCCAGGCTCAAGCTGTATCCACTAGGCCATGCTGCTCCTCATCTTACACACTCCCTAGCTTACTCTCTTCATTTCTCCCTAGCTAAGTTTCTAGCTTTTTCAAATGTTTAGTACAGTGGGAACTTAATGAATACCTTTACTACTATTTCCTGCTGGCTGTAGCTCCATCCCACTTCATATCTGGCAAACCTCAGCTGTCTCCATTACCATAACCCTTCTGAAATGGCATCTCCTCTAAGAGATCTTCCCCAATTCATTTCTGTTTGCCCCAGATTATATCCTCCCAACTACCACTTCAACACCTGCTACTCACTTAGGTACTCACAACCACCTGTAGCATATCTGAACCTACTGATTTACCCAATTAATCACTCATTCATCTACATTATCCATTTTTCCTTCTTCTCTTTCCTATCTGTATTTTATTTTAGTATCTGTTGTCCCCATTAGGCTGTAAATTCCTTGAGGGCAGAGTCAGCATGGCTCAGTGGAAAGAGCCCTGCCTTGGGAGTCAGAGGTCATGGGTTTGAATCCCGGCTCTGCTGTGTGACTGTGGGCAAGTCACTTAACTTCTCTGGGCCTCAGTTACCTCATCTGTAAAATGGGGATTAACTGTGAGCCTCATGTGGGACAACCTGATTGTTCTTGTCTGTCCATCTCCCCCGATTAGACTGTAAGCCCGTCAAACGGCAGGGACTGTCTCTATCTGTTGCCGACTTGTTCATCCCAAGCGCTTAGTACAGTGCTCTGCACATAGTAAGCGCTCCTTAACTCCCATTCTCTCCTAGACCCCCTCCAATCTGGCTTCCATCCCCTCCACTCTACCGAGACTGCTCTCTCTAAGGTCACCCATGACCTCCTTCTTGCCAAATCCAATGGCTCCTACTCCATTCTGATCCTCCTTGACCTCTCTGCTGCCTTTGACACTGTCGACCATCCCCTCCTCCTCCATACCTTATCTCACCTTGGCTTCACGGACTCTGTCCTCTCCTGGTTCTCCTCTTACCTCTCTGGCCGATCATTCTCGGTCTCCTACGCTGGAGCCTCCTCCCCCTCCCATCCTTTAACTGTTGGAGTTCCTCAAGGGTCAGTTCTTGGCCCTCTTCTGTTCTCCATTTACACTCACTCCCTCGGTGAACTCATCCGCTCTCATGGCTTTGACTACCATCTCTACGCAGATGACACGCAGATCTACATCTCCGCCCCTGTCCTCTCCCCCTCCCTTCGGGCTCGCATCTCCTCCTGCCTCCGGGACGTCTCCACCTGGATGTCGGCCCGCCACCTAAAACTCAACATGAGCAAGACTGAGCTCCTCATCTTCCCTCCCAAGCCCGGTCCGCTCCCAGACTTCTCCATCACCGTGGATGGCACGACCATCCTTCCCGTCCCGCAGGCCCGCAATCTCGGTGTCATCCTTGACTCGTCCCTCTCGTTCACCCCACACATCCTATCCGTTACCAAGACCTGCCGGTTTCACCTCTACAATATCGCCAAGATCCGCCCTTTCCTCTCCACCCAAACGGCTACCTTACTATTACGGGCTCTCATTATATCCTGGCTAGACTACTGTGTCAGCCTTCTCTCTGACCTCCCTTCCTCCTCTCTCGCCCCGCTCCGGTCTATTCTTCACTCCGCTGCCCGGCTCATCTTCCTGCAGAAACGATCTGGGCATGTCACTCCCCTTCTTAAACAACTCCAGTGGTTGCCTATCGACCTCCGCTCCAAACAAAAACTCCTCACTCTAGGCTTCAAGGCTCTCCATCACCTTGCCCCTTCCTACCTCTCCTCCCTTCTCTCTTTCTACCGCCCACCCCGCACGCTCCGCTCCTCTGCCGCCCACCTCCTCGCCGTCCCTCGGTCTCGCCTATCCTGCCGTCGACCCCTGGGTCACGTCCTCCCGCGGTCCTGGAACGCCCTCCCTCCTCACCTCCGCCAAACTGATTCTCTTTCCCTCTTCAAAACCTTACTTAAAAATCACCTCCTCCAAGAGGCCTTCCCAGACTGAGCTCCTCTTCCCCCTCTACTCCCTCTGCCATCCCCCCTTTACCTCTCCGCAGCTAAAGCCTCATTTTCCCCTTTTCCCTCTGCTCCTCCACCTCTCCCTTCCCATCCCCACAGCACTGTACCCGTCCGCTCAACTATATATATTTTCGTTACCCTATTTATTTTGTTAATGAATTGTACATCGCCTTGATTCTATTTAGTTGCTATTGTTTTTACGAGATGTTCTTCCCCTTGACGCTGTTTAGTGCCATTGTTTTTGTCTGTCCGTCTCCCCCGATTAGACTGTAAGCCCGTCAAACGGCAGGGACTGTCTCTATCTGTTGCCGACTTGTTCATCCCAAGCGCTTAGTACAGTGCTCTGCACATAGTAAGCGCTCAATAAATACTATTGAATGAATAAATACTATTGAATGAATGAATGAATGAATATCTACCCCAGTGCTTAGAACAGTGCTCTGCACACAGTGCTCTGCACTATGCAGAGCTCTGCACTTAACAAATACCAACATTATTAATATTATTACTAAGAACTCTAACTCTATTGAAAAGGAGCATGGCTTAGTGGAAAGAGCATGGGCTTGGGAGTCAGAGGATGTGGGTTCTACTCCCACTCCTCAATTTATCTGCTGTGTGACCCTGGGCAAGCCACTTAACTTTTCTGTGCTTCAGTTACCTCATCTGTAAAAAATGGTGATTGAAACTGTGAGCCCCACATGGGACAATCTGATTATCCTGTATCTACCCCAGCACTTAGAACAGTTCTTGGCACATAGTAAGTGCTTAACAAATACCATTATTTATTATTGTACTCTTCCAAGTGCTTAGTACAGTGCTCTCTACTAGGATAGTACAACAGAAGCATGAGACATGTTCCCTGCCCACAAGGAGCTTACACTGTAACAGGGTAGCTAGACATGAAATAATTTAATAATAACAATAATAATTATGGTACTTGTTAAATGCTTACTATGTGCCAAGCACTGTTCTAAGCATTGGGGTAGATACAAGTTAATCAGGTTGGACAAAGTCCCTATTCCACATGGGGCTCACACTCTTATCCCAATTTTACAGATGAGGTAATTAAGGCACAGAGAAGTTAAGTGATTTGTCCAAGGTCACATAGCAGACACATGGCAGAGCCAGGCTTAGAACCCAGGTCCATCTGACTCCCAGGGCCGTACTCTATCCAGTAAGCTATGCTGCTTCTCAATTGACAAATAGAGTAATCAAAATAAATAAATTCTATGTCCAAATCAATCATACATATACACATAAGTGCTGAGGAAGGTTGCAAATAAATATGTGTTAATAATAATAGTGGTGTTTGTTAAGTGCTTACTTTGTGCCAGGCCCTGCATTAAACGCTAGTGTGGATACAAGCAAATTGGGTTGGACACAGTCCCCATCCCAAAAGGGTCTCACAGTCTTATTCCCCATATTAAG